>NC_135490.1:35516580-36716580 GCF_052094955.1 Ictidomys tridecemlineatus
TGTTTTTCATAGAAATAAATTCGCAGGAAGAGAAAGGAGAGCAGGATTGTCCTGAATTCTCTGTAGCACAGAGATGTGGATGTGATCCTCTGGGCAGGTGGGTGAAATCAGAATGCCTAGACCTCTGATGTAGAGAGGTCTAGCTCCTTTATACCACGGTGCAATAAAGATATGATCATTTTCTGCATGGCATGGGAAAAAAAATATTGTCCTAGCTATATCACAGCAGAGAACCACATCAATGTTAAAGAAATCTCCACACACTGCCCATCACAGTTCTACCTTTTATGTTATTCAAAGTTCTAGAATTTTGTAATGTTATATGCAATACAATGAAAACATTCTGCTTATCTTTAAAATAAGCAAAATTGGTAAATAACTAAGTTATGTCCATATTAAGAAAAATTATGCAACTCTTAAAAAGTTTTTGCTTGTTTGTTTGCAGTAACTGGGAATAAAACTCAGAGCCTCATGCAGGTCAAGCAAGTTCGAGGCCAGCTGGGGCAACTTAGCAGAAAGTTCCTCTGTCAAAATAAAAAATAAATAAAAAGGGCTGAGGATGTAGCTCAGTGGTAGGCAGAGCACTCACCCATCAGGGAAAGGCCCTGGGTTCTACCCCCAGCACCAAAAGACACATACGCACAGATACACACTCACACACATACACACCCACACACATACATACACAAAATCACACATTTTAAAGTGAGAAAATCAGGGTGCAAAGCTAGATACAATATGCCATTTTATAACCCACAAAGAGGCAGTACATTCAGAAAATAAAATTAGATTATGCACAGAAAATATATTTGTATTATAATCTGTACTTTTTCAAATAGTTAACTTTTCAAAATAAAAATTATAATGTGATATTTTATAGTATGACAGTTTCTAATATTGGATTCACTGTATTCCAGAAACTTTTAAAAATTTGAAGTAATCATTTGGTTAATTACATATTTAGAAATACAGTATGAATGCCTTTTGTTAAAAATTAAAATATATAAAACATTGCAAAGGATTTTCTTCTTATGCAGGTGAATGACAAAAAGAAGAGGAAAACCTTCCATTCCAATACTGACTACTAAGGATTTGAACAGAAATAAACAGTGCATAAGTCGGAACATTGTCCTGAAAGATAAAAAAGGGCACCATCTCAAATCTATGGGCCTTTAGGGATGGCCCAGTTTGAGCTAGTTCATCATCATCTCTGGATGTACAAATGCTAAAAGGTTATAGTGGAGGGAATCTGGTATTATTCCCTCTTCTGGAGTTTATTTTCACTGATTTTATTAAAGTCTGACCGACAAATAAAATACTAAGGTGTATAGTGCGAAGGATGTGAAGGATGATTTTGGTTTGCATCAACATCGTACAAATAATTACCTTTCCTGTATGTAGTGAGAACAATTAAGATATACTCCCTTAGCAGATTTTAAGTACACATTATTAAGTTATTGTTGTCCATTAAGTCTCCTTTAGCCAACATCTTTTTATGTTGCCTGAAGAGATTAAAGACATCTCTTAGAATGCTTACATTTAGATATTTTAAAACCCTAAAAATCTTCCATTATTTTTAGTAAGAGAATTATCCCTGGATTATTAGAAGATACCAACAAGACAGATTTCAGGGAAGAGAGTGCTTGTCAAGCCAGCTGGTGTCTGACATACAGTAAAGGCTCAAATGAATCTTTAGATAAATGCACAAATGAACACATCAACGGATCACCTCATTTCACACATCCCAATAAATTATACGAGAATGCATTCTCTTTCAAAAGCAATTATTCTTAATTTTCCACAAGCAACCATGCATTGTGATGAAGTTAGTATGGTCTTCCAGTTACTCGTGTCCAACTCTTGAAAGTACCCTTGAAACAAGAAGCTTGGTGAACTTCACTGGGCACCTACCTCACTTGTCTTCCCTGGTCCTTCCCAGAGCCCTGGCACTTGGGCCACCAACAATCCTCTTCTGTCCCGCTCTGTTCCTCCTACCCTCTTCTATTCCCACAATAGCCACCCTTCTCTCTTCAGTTGGAGACAGCAAGATTTATTCCCCCCCACCCCCGGCATCCCATCTTGAAATTAAGGAGTTTGACTGCATTTTGGCACCAGTCCTGGAGCATCATACAGACAAGTAATTATTTTAGAGGAGGCTTTTGACATCATGGCTTATTTACTGTGTTTCCCTAAACTTGCAGATGTCACAAGAAAAAGAACAAATATTCAACATTTCTCCTGATCCCTGTTGATATCTTGGCTATTATTTGTAGTTTTAGTTACCAATGAATACTAGCGTTAACGAAAGCAAAATTCCATCATAGTACATTTTGGTAATTCCAAGCACTGATTTCATTATAACTTAATACAGAATTTTCATTAAAAAGAGTATAAACATAACTGGGCACGGTGGCACACGCCTGTAATCCCAGCAGTTTGGGAGAGGATGAGACAAGAGGATCGCAAGTTCAAAGCCAGCCACAGCAATGTCAAGGTGCTAAGCAACTCAGTGAGACCCTGTCTCTAAATAAAATACAAAATAGGGAGCTGGGGATGTGGCTCAATGGTTGAGTGCTCATCCCTGGTAAAAAAAAAAAGAAAAAAAAAAAAAAGAGTATAAGCACAGGCTGTTGAGTTATCACTCATACTTAACAATGAATATCCTGAGTACCTGTTTCAATCACTATCTTTTGGAATTAATTCCTCGTTTCTCAGGCTAATGTTTACTATATATGTTGATGTTTTCCAGTGCTGGGGATTGAACCCAAGGCCACTTGACCACTCACTAAATGGCCAAGGCTGGCCTTAAATCTTTCATCCTCCTGCCTCAGACTCCTGAGTTGCTCGGATGAAAGTGTGAGTTTTGGTCCTCACCAAGTTGATACATAGTTTTTTTCAGAAGGTACATTAAAATGGGTGGTATCTGGTTTCCTGCTTCCATACATTAAAAGCAGCCCCCCAAAAGCTAACACAACTTTTGAAAAGTCATCTGACACCTATGAGTGCTAGAAAAATACTCATTTCTGCTCTCCCCAGGGCTGATTTGGAGACAAAAGGCAAAGTGAAGCAAGCAGGAAGTGAATGATAACACCCTCATTTCCCTTGGCTGACTTCAAAGAGCCACATTTCTCAGACTGGAAGAAGAGGATTCCTCCCCTCCTCTAGAGAAACCTGCTCTTCAAGGAAAAGACCTGCAGAAAATGGGCAAAGCAAACAGCCTCCCTGCAGGGAAGCCCAGGAGTTAGCAAGCTCCACCTGCAGCTTTCATCAGCTCAGAGGAAAGCTTCCAAGTGCCAAGGACTGCAAGGCCAACCAAAAGGAAGGGGGAAAAGCCGCTCAGAGGAGAAGCAGGTAAGCGGGGAGATTACTCTGAAAACATTACAATTAGAAAAATGAGATACCAGGGGTCCAAGTAATAGGGGGAAAAATGCCCGGGATAATCGGAACAAGATCAAACTCTCAAAAATATGTGAGTTGAAATATAATTTTGAACAGAAGGAATGGAAGATAAAAGTGGAATGGATCTTTTAGGAAGTAGAGCAAAAAGATAAAAATGGGAAGTTAGAATTCAATTAAAAAAAAAGAGGATCAGTCTAGCCAGTCATATAGTATATACTTACAAGTCTCAGAAAGAGGACTGAGAAAACACGTAAAAAAAAAAAAAAAAACTATCAAAGAAATAACACATTCCCCCAAATGTGGATTCCCACAATTAAACCTGAGTACCCAGTACAATGGAAGAGAAAAGGCCCACACCAAGATATGTTTTTGGGAAATCCCCCAACACTGGGAAGGAAAAAGGAGTGTTCCAAAAATAGGATTCCAAAGATTTGTGAGAATATTACGTCACAAACAATAAACAGGGAATGAAAATGGACAATTCAGTGGTAACTTTGGAAGCTGGAAGAGGGCGATTCAATGACTTCAGAATTCTGAATGATATGTACCTCCAAACCAAAAATCTATACCTCATCTATTTATTAATCAACTATGGGAGTACGATAAGAACATTTTTCAGACATATAAAGTCACATGCACAAAAATTATCGCCCATGCACTCATTCTCAGAAATAATCAGGATGTGTTCTATCAAAACAAGCATTAACCTAAAAAGAAAGGCACAGGAGGCCACAGTGGAACAATCCAGACAACAAAGGGAAGTTCCAGGGCGGCAGACATTCCAGAGGGATTGGGCCCCAGGGAGAAGGGCTGTATGAGGCCAGCGGCCAACAAAGGAACTGACAGATTTTCTAGTAGTTTTGGCACAGACTAAAAGACATTTAACATGAGTCATACTTTGACCTTCTATTGACATTCCCACCTTGGGTTGGATCCCATCTATTCTCTCTGCCTGGAATGCTCATTTCTGAGAGCCATATCATTTCTCTTCATCAATTTTAGGACTATATTCAAATGTCAGCTTGTCATAGATGGTTTCCCAAACTGTTTCCTTTTTTTCCCCATTAGAGATATTTGCTTCCCCAATCCAAATTTCTCTTAGTACTCATCACGCCATGTAATATTATAGATTACACTTATTGACCACCACCTGTCTCTACCAAATGTAAGTCCCATGAAGGTAGGGAATTTTTTTACTTGTTTTAACAGAGCAGTATATGGTAGGGGACCAAAAAACATTTTTTAAATGAATGGTCACATGCTTTAAAAAAAAATTAAGTCAACTGTTTAAGAATGAGAAAGTTTCAAAGTCAATGGAATCTGACATCACTTAGTTCAGCAGTAAATACTTACGCAATTGAAATAATGAAAACACTGTGCAGATTAATCCAAAAATTATTATGCGGTACTCACAACTATAAATTCCTTTCTAATGGAAGACTATCAAGAGTAATGGAGGTTTGTTAGGTTATACAGTCATCCTCCAACATCAAACAGAGGCAATGGGCAATTTCTAAATTTAGTGATTCAAGAAATAATACATATTTTTGAAAATAAGAGAGGGGGAAATAGCTTAAAATTGTTATGTCAGTAGAGTGCACAGGACTGCTGTTTCATTTCATACATCAGCTCTTGTAGATGTTCTAAACTGCATGCATATCATTTGATAAAAGTGAAGCAGGGCATCTACTTAAAGGAAAAATGATGGCTCTCCAAAGTTCGAAGAAAGTTAGATTCTTTGTTATTTGTATCACAGTGACTGGGAAGAGTACGCCATAAACACCTTCTGGGTGAATGGATGAATTTTGACTGCATAGAGACACATGGAAAATAGTTGCAGTATTTCACATGAAATCTTGAGTATAACGTTTCTGACAACAGAAAGATAAAATGCTTTATATAAAAAATTTTTGATACATATAATTGAAAAAATAAAAAATGTACTTTTAAATCATGATGAATAATTATTAATACGTTCAAGACTAAAAAAAATTCTTAAAAACTTTTAGTAAGAATTCATTATAGAAAAGTTAGGCTTTAATAGCCATATACTGCCACCTAGTGGCTAGGTCTATAAGTATTGCCGGGTTTTGGCACCTGGAAAGATGCTTTTCCTTAAGCTAGAGAATAAATAACTTTATATCCATGCTTTTCTCAATTCATCAACTGAATCCTGAACAGAAATACAAAAATAGAGGAAAAACAGGCAATAAAGCTAAAGTATTTTATTAATAATTTATTGTCAGTAAGAAAGACTGGCTAATGGTAGTTTTCAGTAAAAACCTTTACAAGACCATTGCATCACAAATATACAGACACTATAAAAACTGTGTCATGGTGGTTTTGGTCCTAAACAGGTCTGCAGAAGGTCCCCATTACACTTTCCATAATGAAAAATGTTTATAATTCTAAAATACAGCAACCCATTTAAGACATGTCCATGTATCATATTTTCCCTCATCCTGTATGTACAGCTAGAAATAAATGACTATATTGAAATGTGTTAATGAAATGTCATACTTCAGTGGAAAAGAACATATAGTGAAACCCTGGTTATAGTAAAGAATCAGGGTGCTAAGTAATGACACTTAATACCACCAAAATTCAGCTGAAAACAAATGCACAGAGTGTCTCCAAAGTCTAGTTAAAACTATGAAAAATCAAATCTGTACATAAAATTTACAAAAAAAGAGAAAGGAAAATTAAAATAATCAAATCTATATAAATATATGAACCATGCTAACAAGATGGTAGGACTTATTTTCGCTTCATTATTTTAACAGACAAATGTAAATACAAAAAAAAAAGATGTTCAGAAATGGCACAGCCAATGAAATCTCGTCCAATTACAGTGGGTTAGGACACGGGAAATGGCTAACATCAGGAAGCGCAGGATTCAGTGCAGCCATGCCCATTGTAGCTCACCGAAAAAAGCGCTTAAGCACTGCTGCAAAGAACAATGCAGATTATTGATATAATCTCTAGGTTGGATAAAGTCAGGCACTTTGGGGGGAAGTTGGAGTGTCAGACTTCCGTATGTTGTTGAGAATCCAGTGGAGGAATCGTCACCTCTTCAAAGTGGCCGTCGTCTCCACTCTCATAGTCACTCATCATGACCTCAGACTCTACTTCACAGCACGCTGACACATCAGAGCAGGAAGCTGTGGAAGCGTACACAGACATGGGCATGTTTTCTACAGTGGAGGAGTCAAAGTTTCTTTGATACCCTGGAGGGTAAGGGGCATAGGGTTCTCTACAAGTACTATTCTCACCAGTGCCTTTTTTTTGAGGTTCAGACATATCGACAGGATAGAAATTGGGCAGATACTGATTCAAGTTGAACCTCTGCCGATTTCTGGATGAAGACCCCAAGCTATCTGCAGCAGGCATGTCTCTAGGTGGGTGTATAGACTCAAACTGATCGCTGAATTCTGGAGGCAA
Organism: Ictidomys tridecemlineatus; assembly: GCF_052094955.1. Lineage (NCBI taxonomy): Eukaryota > Metazoa > Chordata > Mammalia > Rodentia > Sciuridae > Ictidomys > Ictidomys tridecemlineatus. The sequence goes on from NC_135490.1 coordinate 35,523,421, forward strand.
TGGTGGTAGTTCATCAGGTGCAGGGAAGTCTTCCGGAGGTGGTGGAAAATCACTTTCAATGTCGTAACCTCCAGGATAATAGTCTGTATCGATGGCATTTGGATCTGCTGAGTACAGGGGTGTATGCTCATCAATAACCTCATAATTGGGGAACTCTTGTATATCTGGCAGAGGAACACTTGGCATCCAATCTGATGTATCCCAGTGGTACCCTTGGTAGAAAAGAAAACAAGAGATTTCAATGTGTTTTCTCCTAGATATTGTGATTTGGAAAAAGGGCTCAGTGTTTCAAAGACACAGAGATGCAAAACGATTTATGCATTCATTCAAAGCTCATCACTTTGGAAACCCATCTTTGCCCTGAAGACAGTGCCCCACCCTGACTCAATTCCGAAGATCATTATGAACATGGTTCTCTTTCTAAAATATGAACTCCTAACATTCAAAGACATGAAAAGAGTTCTAAGAAAAACAACATGTAGCATCCAAATTACATGCACTTTTCTACAAACAATTCCATCACCCTTTCAAACCAGTTTGTGCAATTTAGAAATCATTGTTCTGAATGAAGAAAGTATTAGTTCTGTCTTAATACTGTTAATACTAACTTGTCAAAATAATAAAAGTACCCTTCAATGTGCTAAGTTTAGAAAATAAGTTTTCTTTACAATAACTTAGTGTTTATTTAAAAGCAGTACTATTTTTTATTAGCCTCAGGAAAACAATAAATTATGGTAGCACACATATCAAAGCATGCTTCCAAATCAAGCAAAATTATAAGTCTTGAAAAACAGAACAGTGTTTGGTAGACTACAACAACCAATCTTTGCTATTTTTGAAAGGGTTAAGGATTGTTTGATTATATAAAGTATCATTATAATTATTTTTTAAAAATAAAACCTTCTCATTTGGGGTTACCCACTCCACCCTTAGGATTTTTAAAAATCCTTTTGATAACTAGGAAAAGGTTAGGCAATGCGTGCTTAGAAAGCAGTGCACAACAAATGCGGATTTGGTTGCTACTGCAAACACTGAGCAACCAAGTGAAGCAAGTCAGCACTGGGGTCAAATCGTTACCAATGACTTTTAGTGATTATCAATGAACAACTGGCATGCATAAGTCACCTCTTGATTTGCTGAGGTCAGGAGCAGCCAAAGATTCTTTTGGTGGCAGAGTAGAAAGAAAAGAAAACATTGATAATTAAAATAGATAGCTGAAGAGGCAATAAAGTACACAGTACAATGTAAACTGTAAAGGCCCAGTCAGCCAGAGACTATGTCTTGACACTATTATCTATGAAAATTCCAAATGGCTGAAAAATTTATGTAGCACACATAAAATGGAAGCAGCAGCAGAATATGAATGATGATGAACCAGAGGCTTTGCTAGGAAACCCAAACATAGTTTACTTTTCGCTCCTTGTTTCTGACAACCTAAACCTGAAAACAGAATTTTCTTAGGAATAATTAAAATCTACAGGCTCTAAAAAAATATATAAATTGATCAGGTTACTCAGGCGATTATCTGAATACATTTAAAGCTACATAATGTACAACTTCATAGCACACTATCACTGTCAAATGTACGGAAGTCATGAACTTAGACAGTTATAGATAACTGAAAACTGAAAATCGCTCCAAAGCTTATCCAACATTAAATGAGATTTTTATATTTACTCTATTAATCTTTCCCTAGAGAGATGGGTAGCTACACGTATTCCTCAACCTCCTCCCCCGAAAACTGTCATTACGCTTGCTTTTTCAGGGATCACATTTATACACAGGACTCTAGTGCTAGGTCAAAGGAAGCAGATGTAAGTCTCAGGGTCACGGGACATTTACCCTGGCTAAGCTTTGGGTTCTCTCTTTGAAAAGGGTTTCAAAAATCCCTTAGCTGTTATGAATATTAAACAACTCTGGTCAAAAACTCTTAGGTACTACTGATAATTGCAGAAGGAGTAATCATGGTAGAAACAGGGTTACTTTTCTGATTATTCTAAGACCAATGTTTCCAATACATTCTATAAAGTACCTGAAAACCCATGTATGTAATAAATAATTATTATTAATAATATTTTATCAATTCATAATAGAAATTTAAATAAAAAACCGATAAAGACTGATGGTTCTAAAAACCAAATAAACCAGTATTTATGATTTTTTAAAGTTATTAAAAATGTAACAATTCTGGGTCTGGGGCTAGGGCTGGGGTTGGAGCTGAGTGGTAGCACACTTGCCTGGCATGTGTGAGGTACTGGGTTCCATTCTCAGCACCACGTGTAAATAAAGAAAATAAAGGTCTATCAGCAACTAATTTTTTTTTTAATTTAATTAAGTCCTTGATCAGCCTTAGAATTTAAGCTCGCTTTCAACTTTAAATTTATACTTAAAAATTTTTTCAGTGAAAGAGATGGCAGCAAAGGAATTGTTTTAAACATCCCTATTTAACATGTTGGAATGTTATCATGTTAAAACTAAAATTCCCTAGACAAAATAAAGATAGCCTTCTTAGTCGCTAAATAAAAAACATGGTACTTTTTAAGGAAAGTAAATCTAAGGATCATCAGCAACTTCAATTAACACTGAAAGCTCAACCCTACCCCTTTCTCTCAAATCAGGCAAAAAAAAAATCACCCTAAAACTTGACAGCACACATGTGTAGCAAAAAGAATTCCTTGAGCTTTACGGTGATGGCTGTTTGTATACATGGGGGTGGGGTAGGGGTGGGGATTGAACCCAGGGGAACTTTACCACTGACCTACATTCCCAGCACTTTTAATATATATATATATTTAATTTTAATACAGGATTTCCTTAAATTGCCAATGCTGGCCTTAGATTTGCCATCCTACTGCCTCAGCCTCCTGAGTAGCCAGGATTACAGGTGTGCACCACAGCCTGGCTGGATGCTCTTGATGGCCTATGTAAGTGAACTCTTGGGGCTATAATTCCTAAATCAGGGACTTTAGAGTTAAATGGGAGCTTGTTAAAATGCAAATTCTCAAGGCCCAACCCAGACCTATTTGATCAGAAACTTGTCCTGGGAACCAGCCATCAGGCTTTGAGCAAGACCTCCATCCAGGGGATGTAATCTGCATTACTGTTTGACAACTACTAGCCTGTGCCTTTTTCATGTGTTACTCTAACTGCCACGCACTAATAAAGGGCTAATTTGAAATAAGTTGAGGGGTGTGTTCTATGTCCTTTCTTGTATTTCTAAGCAGATACAGCTTCAAATTAAATGGTTTTCACTAAATCAATTATAAAAAAAAATACACCTTCTATCATGTTAGATCATTTTCTTTGATCACATTCAGAGAAAAACCAAAAGCCAGGTGTCAGTTTTAGGTAATTAGAAAGGCTTTGTGGTATTTAGTCCTCTTCTGTTCATAGAAAGATTTTTTTTTTCCTCTTAAAACTTTTAGATAAAATTACTTCTCAACTTGTTGGCATTGTACCACCTAAAGATAAGTTCTCAAGATCCTATGGGTTACTTCTGATGTCAGGATGAATCACTATGAATGGTAAAAACTAACAAAGAGATATAATTCCCAATGAAATGTTTCTGCAATGCCCCTGAATTATGAATACACACACCCTCACAAATTAAAAATACTGAAATGAAACCTCCCAAGACCACAAATTATTTTTCATAACAACACAACAGGCAAAGCACAGCCTCCATTTTTACAGTCAGTGTACAACAGAAACACAAAGCACAAGCATTTATGACGATACCTTCTTTAGTCACCGTGTCAACGACAGCATTGACAAGGTGTATTACAGTCACTATGGAAGCTTGTGAAAAGGTACAAAAGGAGTCAATTAGGAAAATCTTCAGTTAGTTAGAAAACCGAGAACAAAATAAAATTTCTTAACATTATGTAATTTCTGCCTTACAATTTAAAAATGTGAAAAACAGAAATCTCTAATACAACCATATAATTATGCACGACCCCTGCACTCTTTCTGTTATGGCTATGTCTCAGGGATTTTCCTCATCAAGCTACATATGTATTATTGTTAATGAATGGAATAAAGTAACTATTTCAGTGGAATTTAGGACATCTGTTTTTAGCTACAAATTTTTCACCACTGTAATTACTGATCATGTTGGGCAAAACAATTATTATTTTAACATCTCACGGATAAATGACTTCATATTTAAAAAGTAAAGAAATTTAAGGACATACATATGCAATAAAAATACAAAATTGGTTTTGTGCTTCTTTGTTCTCTCCCCCCTCCCCCCATGTCCCTGCAATTTCTTATCTTACTACAGAGGGACTAACAGCTGGTGAGCTAACATACCAGCAGAGAAGTACAGAAATATTTGGCTTTTTCCTGGGTGAATGCCCTTTCACCTGTGTAATAGATTGTTTTAAAATATCTACGCATGTGATGGGCAGAAGGATGGCCCCCCAAAATGTCCACGTCCTGAAACTGGGAACCTGTGAAAATGTTAACATATATGGCAAAAGGAACGTTACCAACACGGTTAAGAACCTTATGGATGGAGAGACTTTCCTGAGTTATCTGGGGGAGCTGACTGAATTAATAAGGGTATTTGAAAGGGAAAGGGAAGAATCTTTACCAGCTGTGGCTGGAGGGAGCTATGACTACAGATTAATGGTCAGTGACATGCCATTCTGCCTTTGAAAGATGAGAAGCCATGAGTCAAAAGATGTGGGCCTCCTGGAGAAGCTAGAAAAAGAAGCAAACAGATTCTTCTCCTAGAGCTTTCAGAGGAATGCAGCACTACTGACACCAGGATTTTAGCAATGCTTAGTGGATTTCTGTACCACAGAACCACGAGATAATTATCCGTGCAGTTTTGAGCCAATAGGTTTGTGGTAAACTGTTACAATAGGCTTGGAAAACTCTTAATGAAATCTAAGTACAGACTCGGCACAGACTTAAACTTTATGATCAAGAATGATTAAATTATTAAAATATTAACCATTCTATCTGGTAATTAATTTTTGTAAATAATTTCGTGTTCAAAGAATTTAGGAGTATTAGTAAGAAGAACGTGGTTTCAAAAAGACAACTAAAAAAGAAAGAATACTAGTGACAAAATTCAGAAATGAAGAACATTGAAGGGTGAAAATGTAAATTACTGGCATTACAAACTTTTCAGAATCAAAATGAACTGGAGACTTGTTTTTGTTGATTAACAAGTGAAGATATACCCATATATTCATCACACACAACACAGGTACACTCTGAGATACATAAAACATGCTTGAAATCAGAAATGATTTGAGTTTGGAAAAGAGCTCTGTAATGTATTATGAACAATGTGGATTTATGAACTCTACAAACGCAATGTATTATGAATTATGTTACTCTAGATTATGGACTTTGTTTTTACTTTGGATCAGATAATTATTGCTTCTTTCCTCCAATAAAATAAAACTTTAGATTTTTCATGCAAGAAAAAAAAATTATGGTCAAAACCACTAATTTGAGATTCAAAAATTTCCACTAAAAATTCACTTTATTTTGTCACTGAATATTGACATTTTCTCTACTGGTATGTGTAAATAAGGCAAAGCTGGTTACCAAAGCAATTTACCCTAAGGAAATCAGATAAACATAACTGAAGTCACAGATCCCACTGTCAAACTTTCTTCGTTAGAAATATAATCAAACTTACTAGCAATCTCTTAAACTGTGCTCTCAGTCAGTACGCTCTGATCCAAATGGGAGCTGGGGCCGCAGTGGAGTTGGGGGAAGAGACAAATAAAACCTTGTAATACCAAAGGTGCGACTGAAATTGAACATTTCAGACTATTATATCTCTTCTTTAAAGGATGCAGATGTATGTGTGCATGTTGTGTGGTCAAAAAAGCCTAAAGGACTTTTGAAAAACCCATAAAACTTCCAAAACATTTATTGTTAGGTTAAAACAAAAACAAAAAAAAATAAGATTAGTCAATAAGACAGAAATGATGTTTCAGTTAGGAAAGAAAATGTAATTAATTAAGAAAATGTAATTACTGCTGACATGTTGCTACAGTCAAAGTACCTATTCATTAGGAACACTTTAATATTTTCCCCAGCAGATGTTCATGCAAGTGTGTACAAGGTATTGTTTAAAAGTGGCTCAAGAGAACTATGGCAATATTTTAAGACTTAACTGGGGGCCTGGTGCATCCACACTGTTTTGTGACATGATGTGAGCAACACTGTGCACAACCAGCGAGCGGCCTCCACCCGTCACCTTTCTCCACTCACCATTGTCATCACAGGATTCAGACTGGAAAGAGCTAAGAGACTGCACTTCGGACAGGCTCTCCCGGGCACTGTATGGCTGAGAAGGCTTTTCTTCTAGAGGTTTCTTGGAAAGACAGGGATCAAGATCCACCACTTTAGCTAAAAGAGATGAGAGACAAGCAATAAGTCCTATGTAGGCCAGGAATCTTCAGTTCTCTGCTGTGCTTTACCAAGTGACTGCCTAAAATTTATTCATAAATGAACCACTGAAATTTTAAAAAGAGAAAAATAAGCAACAACAACAGAAAAAAAAAAAAGAGAAACAAAAAATAACAAAAACCCAAACAAAGGAGTCTGTAAGTATTCTGTAATATTCAAAGGATAGAATTTCTCCATAAATAGGCCTATGGATACTGTTAGAAAAAAAAACTTTGATTTTTTTTTTTTTTTTAATGGTACATAGAAGCTGGTTGTGGCACTGAGTGCCAATAATCCCAGCTACTGGGGAGGCTGGGGAGGGTCGCAAGTCCTAGGCAACTTTAGCGAGACCCTGGGGTAGAGCACCCTCCTTCCCTTGATCCCCACTACAAGGGGAGGAGGAGTAGAGAGCACATGGAGCTTTTTTTGTTTTTTAAAAGCATTAAAATAAATGTTAAGTTGGTAATTTAAATACTGCTACTTCTTCTGGCCATATTAAAAAATAATTCTAACATAGAAATGCACCCCTCCAATTATTTTTTATTATAATAAGCCCCAAAAAAAATCCAGTTGAGAGCTTTTATCAGTTACAAAAATGAAATGATCCTTTCAGAAAATTAATTGGAACATGACACTAGAATATTAACTGGAATATTCATTAAAATAACATCACAGCCACAATGCACTGTTAGAATTCAAGACATCTGAAAACGTTTCCCAAATCATAAGGATTTCAGATTCTGATCATACACATCTCTAACAAGAGACTCCACATTTTGACTTGAACCACCAGTGGCTATGGCAGAACTTCTAACCACTGTTATATCTCAGTAACATTTTAGTGAGATGAAAATAGTTTTTCTCACCATCATAGTCAAAGTCCCAGTTAGGCTTCTGTATTGAGTCGCTGTCAGAAGGAGAGTTTGAGGGAGGTGGAGGAGGCAAGTTTGGTGCTACGCTGCAGACGGCCACTGCTTTTCGGTGTCCATGCATAGACTCAGGATTAAAAGTACTGAATTCGGGATGCTCTGGTATAGCAGATCCTTCAAAAGAATTTCGGTCAAGATTATTTCTAGAGTCACTTGGAATGCTTGGAGTGTAGGAGATAGGACGGACAGGCACCTGGGGTGGTATGTCGGAGTAAATGTTCTTATTTAGCTTTGAATCAAAATATGGTCTTTGCAAGAAAGCTGTGGTTGGTCCCAAGTGTTTGTCTTCTGGTTCAGCCTGGTGTTTCTTCTTTCGACTAATCATTTTGCGGCAGAGTACAAACACCACCACAAGTAAAAATATCCCTGCTATAAAAACCACAATCCCTATTCCCTCGGCCAGTCCAATATTCCATGGAGTTGACACATATTGATTGGGAGCAGCATCCTCACAGTGTTTTCCTCTGTATTCCTGGCTGCAGTTACAGTGATAGGAGCCATGTGTGTTCTCACAAAGGGCCCCATTACGGCAGGGGTTTCCAGCACATTCATCAATGTCACTCTGACACCTGCCAATAAAGTAGAGAGACTGTTTTGGTATGTCAGACTATGCCAGACCTATAATTTTTCAGAGACTAATGCTAAGATCCCCTCTTAATAAGATACCCCTGAATAAAATCAGATTAAACCATCTAGAAAACAAATAAACAATAACAACAAAAGAGCTTTTAATTAATCAGCTGATTTTATGCTTTGAATGTATATTTATTGGGGGAGATGAACTTATTAAGCCAATATTTAACTGTTTTTCTAGGATTCAACTACATCAATCCCATAAGCAAAACATCAGTTTGTTTCTAGTTCTCACAGACAAGCTATCATTCAGAAATTTGGGATGTGCATTTTGAAAAATTACCAGTGTGTTGCAAAGTCTTGTAATAGACTAGACTAAATTTCTAAGAAAATATTTGTGTTTGGGAATATGACAGTTCCATAACACACATAAAAGCATAGAAAACTCTTATGGTTTCCATTAAAAAATGTTATTCAGGATAAGTTAGAAGCAAGTCCCTTCTGTCTTTTGAAAAGGGACACATCATATACCTATGCAGATCTACCTGCCGCTTATCAAACCTTCCCTCCTCCTTCAATAAAGTTTATCCATTTACCATCCCTCATACTCTGGTATAAAAATTCTAATTAATGATATATTTTGTCAAATATGCTAAGAGTATCCATTAACTAGAATTAGGAAAAGTCACTTTATGAGTTAAGGCCATGTGACTAGGGCCGAAACACAAGACATGATACCACGAGAGCTAAACTATACAGGAACACCTGCAAGGTGTGGCCACCAACAGCCTAATAAGACTGATAGCAAAGGCTTATCTAAATTTGCTACACTAGCCCAGCGTGGTGGTGCATGCCTGTAATCTCAGCAGCTCAGGAGATTTAGGCAGCAGGATCATGAGTTCAAAGTCAGCCTCAGCAATTTAGTGAGGCCCTAAGCAACTCAGCAAGACCTGGTCTCTAAATAAAATACAAAAATGCACTGGGGATGTGGCTCAGGTTAAGTGCCTCTGGGTTCAATCCCTAGTACCAAACACATAAATACATACATACATACATACATAAGCAAGCAAGCTAGGCACTTATAGATAATATGCACTAAATAATTTTGTTAAAACTGAACTGGTGAAAAGTCTAACATAAGATGACATCATCCACTTTTTTAAGGTATACATCATGCCTTATTTTTGTCCCTTAGAAAATAATAATCACCTCTTAGAATTACAGTAATTATTGCAAAATGGGAGTTGAAAAAGGTTTCTAGATCTCTATAAATGTTAGTTATAACATATGATGACAAAATGTCATTATCACTACTATTGAAGATGGCTGGTTCAGCTTCACAAGCATCTACTTTAGAAAACAAGAAACTCACCTCACTCCAAGCATTTGCTGCCTGTAAAACCACATACATTCTTTGTTTATAAATAATACCTCTGAAGTATAGAAGTAGGTTTTTCAAGCATAATATATATTAATCTGCTTGGTATTTTCCCTTATCTCAAGAGCAAGAAGATAAATTACAAAATTGCCAATGAGGATTATCCAACTCTGAAGCAATGTAGTCTACACTAATGAAGGTTGGTTGTGTCTGCTAATGAATATAATACCACAGAAAGGTAGAAATATAAATTTTAAAGAAACCATTTACCTTTCTCCCCTAAAACCTGAATCACACTGACAAACAGCACCATCCAAACTGTCAAAACACGTCCCACCATTTTTACAGGGTTCATCTTTGCAGTAAGGACTAAGCTGGCATCTGAAGAATAAGGGAAAAACATGCATAAATTTCATGAGTCTATAACAAAACAAAATACTAACACATGAAGAATGTAGACGTTTTACATGCAGAATTACATGTTTTAAAAGATTTAAAACTATAATTCATTCTGAAATTTATAATTAATTTATAATATAATTCATTCTGAAAAATACACATACCTTTGACCAGTGTATAGCCCTCTGCATTGGCAAACAAAGTCTCCATTGTCCACGATGCATGTGCCACCATAGAGGCAGGGATTGGAAGAACATGGGTTGACACTCACTTCACAGTATGTCCCTATGTATAAGGCACTGCACTTGCAGTAATAGCCTACATCAGTAAAAAAGGAACAAAATAGTCCTATCATTCCATGATTCAAAAATAAGTCTTGTTATATTGATTTTTACCTTTACATCTAAGTCAATTCTCCAAGATCTATAAAGCTGGTAAAATTCCCATTCCTTCTGGGTAGAAGCCTGATGGACAAGCCTTCTACTGCTGGTACAGGATGAATATCCCTTATCCAAAATGCTGGGACCATAAATATTTCAGATTTTGGAGTACTTTAATTTCAGAAAATTACAATAATACTAGTTGAACATCCCTAACCTGAAAATTCAAAATCCACAATGTTCCAAAATGTGAAAATTTTCAGTGTCACGTTGGCACTAAAAAAGTTTTGGATCTTGAAGCATTTCAGATTTTTAGTCTCATCCCAAAGTGACACAGTGAGGTCAGCCTCCTTGCTGCCCTGATTTGATCACGTAATTTATATGAACATAATATAAGCTTTTGTTGTGTGACATGACTAGGATTTTCAGAGTGCTACTACGGGAATAAGCTGGTGTACTTACTCTATTAGCTTTAGTGCACACACATTCTCTCCAAAGAAAATAGCAGACAACCAGAATTTTTTGAAATCTCACTTAAAGTATTATTTTGAAACATTTTGTTCTATCAGCTACACAAAGCTCTACTTATTAGGCTTTGATAGCTGCTATTTTCTTCCTAACTATTTTTGATTATAAATGGTCCAATGGAAACCCAGAATACAGAAGCTCTAGAGTCCCCACTGGCTTTAAGACAGACAGACAATGCAGAAATTCAGGAGGTTAAGAGGCCTTTTGAAAATCACACTCTCTAATGGATAGCAAGAGTCTAGCAGACCTCCATGTTGAGCCACTGGATGAAAGGGGGCACAAAGAACCAAGAAGAACTAAGTGATACCAGTTCTAAATTTCCCAAGGTCAATGTCTGAGGAGTTAGAAGAAGAGTTCAGAGGTAGCTGTGGTTCGGGGGCATGATGAACTGTGTACAGAAGTATGTTCTACTTAAACACCGCAGACATGCCTGTAGAAGTTCAGCAGCCAGAGAAACTGACCTCTTCAGCCTAGTTCTGGGAAGAATACTAAGCCCTGCTCTGCCTTCTTTCTTTCTTTTTTTTTTTTTTGGTACTGGGGATTGAACCCAGTGTTACATAACCACTGAGCCACATCCCCAACTCTTTTTTGTATTTTATTTAGAGACAGGGTCTCAGTGAGTTGCTTAGGGCCTCACTAAGTTGCTAAGGCTCACTTTGAACGCGTGTTCCTCCTGCCTCAGCCTCCTGAGCTGCTGGGATTACAAGGTGTGTGCCACTGCGCCCGGCTCCTACTCTGCTCTCTTACAATGTGTACTACTCATTTCTGCTGCAGTATCTGACAATAGTATTTGAACAAAAGGAGGAGGAAAACCAAAAGCATTTGGGACTCTTCCCCTTAAATGTACACATGCAACATTTTAAGCACTGTAATGTTACGAAGCCTACCTCCAGTAGGCGATGGATTACATATGCCTCCATTCTGACAAGGGTTACTTGAGCAGTCTTCCGTAGCTGTTAATAAGCACCCAGGAGATACATCCACTGACTCTTCGATGTGTGCATAACTTCTTGGTTTGCTATTTAAAGGTAACTCTTGCCCATTCAAATAAATGGAGTCCATACAGCCCCTGAAACCATTACCAACTTGCGGGCTTCTTCCATTCCTTGTTCCTTGCTGCCGTATGTGGCCACCAAAAAACACATAGTTATCTAGATTCAGAGTTTTCAGAGTCCCCGGGGCTGTGCCTGATGCAGTATGAACCTGGTCTAGAACCAATCTAGCATAGTTTCCATTTACTTCAAGAGACACTGCATGCCACTGGCCATCATTGACTTGAATGCTTTGAACAGAGACAATTCCAGGGCCACTTCCACAGTCAAATTTATATTGCAGTCTTCCATTATGAATCTACAATAAAAACAATCACTTTCACATTACTTTCACAGAACTTTCAATTGTAATCTCTGAGCACAAGTCTATAGGAGAGGTATATTTGGTGAATGAAGGTAAAAAAAAGATAAGGACTTCCATTTAAATACTTTATATAAAGCACACACTCATTTGTCCAAGGTATCTTTTAGGGGTATCAAGTTCTATACCAAGTACATATCCAAAAAAATATGAAGTGACTAGTTTTTAACCACCCACACCTACCACAGAAAGGACCATGTAGCATCAAATGTTAAAACCCAGTTAAGTTAAAAAAAGTAGTCATGATAATTATCACTTCAAACATACGTATGCCCTCTCTATAAACCTGCTATATAACTAATAAGATACAATATTCAGAGTTTGAATATTAACTCTCACATATGCCTAAAAACGTTTGTAAAAACTAGAAATAAATCTCCATATTATTGCAAAGCAAAAAAGAACTTTTCATCCCATGAAGTATAAAATTTGTAAAAGTGTCAATGAATTCTTTAAATGTGGAATTTGCCCATCTTGCTTAATGTTTTTAAAAAGTGAACAATCAAAACATAGAATGGAATTTATATTTCTTAAAGGCTGCCATATTGGAGTTACTAAGACTAAAACCAGACAATCACATACCTCCAAGATACTATAGTCAGTTCCTCGAGCATACATTACAACTGCATGAGCAGAATAGGTCCTGAGCCTCATTGTCAGTTTCATCTCTAATTTGTTTTCATTTTCCATTAGACGGTATTTCACAAAGCTGTTTCCAGTAAATGTTATAGATGAACTTCCTGTGAATCACAAAAGAAGCCAGTTTAAGTATAGTTTTTAGAGTAGGATTTGTCCTCCTATATTCCGATTTTTAAATTTAAGGTCACATATAACATTATAAAATTAAATTCCATGGCAAAACATCTAGTTACTTAATAAACAGTATAGCCTGACTGGCTATCCATTTGCAAGAATAAATTAGACCACTTTATCACAGAGAAATAAATTCTAAAATAACAAAAGAGCTAAACGTAATCATATTCAATGGAAATTATTAGAAGACAATTTCAGAAAATAGTTACATAGCCTCAAGATAGTTTGATAAACCAATTCCCATTCCTCAGATAAGATAAAAACTGATTGCTCTCTCCAGAAGTGAAAATTGCTAAGTAAAATCAAGTAGAATTGACTAGATAAAAATTAAATTTCAAAATGACAAAAGATTTAACAAAAATTCCTGGTCAACTCCCTCTAGTCTCTAATTAACTAGAGAAAAATCCCTTTGTACTTCTGGTAGGGGAAGGGGAAATAAAACATTTTGCAATACACCAAAAAAAAAAAAAAAGATTTAACAAATTAAGGTCAATAACATATAGACTGTCACTACTCATAATGCACAAAGTGTTCTACACGTTGATAATAAACAAGTAGCCCAGACAATCAAAACAAATACAAACAGGTAAGCTAATAAAAAGGTATAAACAGCCAGAGAAGTGAAAATTAAAATCACGAGATATCATTTTGTGTTCATTAGATGGGGAGTTTTTTTTTTTTTTTTACATTTATTTTCTAGGTGTAGATGGACACAACACAATGTCTTTATTTTTATGTGGTGCTAAGGATAGAAATGGGGTCCCGCCCATGCTAGGCGAGTGCTCCACCACTGAGCCACACCACAATCCCAGCCCCAAAGGAGTTTTCTTTTTTTTTTTTTTTTTTAAACTGGAAACTGTCAATGCTGGCACAAGACTGGGTTATGAGACCTTCATACATGACTGGAAAAAATAAGAATTGGTTCATCTTTTTGGAAAATTAACATAATGTTATCTTTAAAATTTTAAATGCACTTAATTCTTTGACCCAGCAGTTCCTGATCTACTGTAATAGAAAAGAAAAGAATATATGTATAAGGATTATTTTTTTTTTTTACACAGAGTAAATTGGAATCTTTCTACATAAGGAAAATGCTGATTAAATCACAAAAAGAGTCATGCTAGAAAATATTTCACAGATATTAAAGCAAGAAGTTAGGATTGTGTAAGATATAATTTTCTTCAGGCTTTTTTTGTTTTATTTTGTTTTTAAGAGAGGATGAAAGAGAAAAAGGAAAAACAAACCTCTAAAATCTATTCAAGCATCGATGATACGAAAGGGGGAACATCAAACTGAACTAGAATGTGTTGTTATATAAGAGGAAGAAAAAGTCATTACTGTTTTTCCTTATTCATCTCTACATTTGACTTAAATAAACATACTTTGCATCATTTATTTTTCTCAAATAAAGAATAAAAAAATTAAGAAAGATTGGAACTGATTTTTTGAAATAAAATTTTGCTCAGTCATTGAACCTACCTGGGCACTGACCAAACCTGCCACCAGGACAGACACAGGTGTACTTCTCCTCTCTTGGATCAGCAATACATTCGGATCCTGCAGGGCAGGGGTTGTCTTCACATCCATGGTGGACAGGTGGGCATTTCCCCTCTTTAATTAAATAAAAGAGAGGAGAGAGATTAAAAAGCAGGAATTTCAACAAAATGATCTGTATGGTATAATCATCAAAGGCTGTACATGAAATACCTGTTCTCATTTACTTACCTTGGCAGAGACACACGGCTGTCCTATGGTGGCGAGGTGTCACAAAGCTCAGTCTGGCCGTGCTATGCGTCGACATAACATTTTCATCCATGGATATCTTTTCATCACAGAATTTCCAAGGGCAATCCAGTCCTGCACAGAGCTTCTGGAATACATCTAATATCCTAACACCAATGATTTCCTCAATATCAGTCACAGAAGAATTAATCTTGTGCAAGAGTTGTTTTGTTGAAACCTGGGCACTACCTGATTTCTCTACAAAAAGTAGGACATCCAGATGTGGATGAGGTTCAGAGGGCTGCAAACTAACAATCTGTATGTCGTTCCTCCTCAAACCCAGGATGTTTCGTAAAGCTCGCTGGAAGTTGCGCCAGTAGTCACCAACAAATTCTTCTGGAGTGAGATTGGCAAAGCGTATAGCAATGGTGTGGTTCAACATCTCTTGTGTTATTTGTCGGATATACACTGTGATGTCAGCCATTGTGGTAAATTTTCCATCGGTTACGCTGACGTTAAGAAGGTACTGCCCTATATCTAGCTTTTTGTGTGCGATGAGCTTACCCCCGGTGCTGGAAACAGAGAACAGGTTGTCCATTTGGGGGTCAAGACTGTAGGTTAAAGTGTCATACACATCTTGGTCTGTTGCATGGATTTTCCCAATGACACCACCAGAGTATTCCTCTCCAAATGCAGTAATGAAAATCTCTAGGGGCAGAATTGCAGGAGGATGGATGCTCTCCTCGATGACTCTAATGTCAATATATGTCAAAGATGACAACTGAGGTTTTCCATTATCTGTCACCTACAAAAAGAAAAAGAAAAGAAAAAATCACTTTGATTATCTTGTTTATAATTGCTTAATAAAAATGTATTTACATTGTTCAAATTCTAAATAAATAAATAAAAAACAAATCACCAACTGTTTTATACCTATTCCTCTGGATGAGAAAAAGGCCTGTTGAGATAAAGGACAAATAGTCTTCCACTAACTCATACAGAAACTCAGTTCCAGCACTGTAGATGATCAGGCTACCAACTGAATAAGGGAGTCACCTCAAAAATGAAGGTGTGGCACAAAACATGCCACAAACGTATAAATTTTTGTTTTTATGAAATGTAAGCTGTTTGATGTAGGAAGATAACTGCCAATCAGGTCTTCCCTAAGGCTCTCCCATAAAACCAGACAGACTTCAATACCTTCACATGCAGGAAGTAATGGTCCTTCACTTTCCTCTTGATGGCGGCTGCCGTCAGGAGGACTCCTTGCTGGTTCACTTCAAATGCTTCGTCTTCATTTCCACTCACAATAGTAAAGTAGAAGGGCGGACCATTGTGAGAGGAGTCCTTGTCTGTCACTACTAGCTGGAGGACACTGAAACCCACTGGCTTATTTTCCTGCACCAAATTAAAAACAGAACAACACAAAACTACTTCAACACGACCAAATCTATCTGATAAGGGATACCTGAGAGTTTCTTAATAATAGAAAATATATCAGAGGGGGAAAGTCTTACTGATGATCGACCCGACAGAGGGAAAACAGAAGTGGGGTAGAGGGGATTGCAGTTGGAGTTGAGGTGGGGAGAGAGCATGGGAAGGGGGAGGAATGCATGTGAGGAAAAGGGTGTGTGGAAGGTAAGGGTGGTGTGGAGGGGTGGGAGCGGGGAGGATGCAGGGTGGAGTCCTGGGAGGGAAGACAAAGCCAGGCCAAGATGGGGAGGAAGGGGAGGAGGAAAAGCAACAGCAGAAGAAGACAGGATTAGCAATGCTCTTAGTCTTCGGACAGTGGGAACAGCTTACCACTCAAGCACAAAAAGAGGGGAGATGAAAGACTTTGGAAAAGAAAGATATTTCAAATCAGCATCTGACCACAGTGAAAGAGCTCATTTCAAAAAGGATCCCCCAAATCCTCGGGTACTCCAAGCTTACCTGGATGATCACACTGTAGTTCCCCTTGGAGAAGACGGGGGCATTGTCATTGACATCAGACACGTCAATGTTCACAGTCGTCGTGTTGACCCTGGGTGGACTGCCATTATCAGAAGCTTGAACCGTAAGTGTGTAACCTGAAATCTTTTGGGGATTGGGAGGGGTGCGGGGTGGAGAGAAACAGAAAATGCACTTTCATTTTCATAAAGCCAACGAGTCAAAATTCGCTGTAGTCATTTGTTGTATCCTGTATCTGGGAATTCCCTAACCTACAAATGACTGAACTACAAATACTGTGTTTTTCTCAAGAGAAAAAGACATCAATGATGATTAGACTCTCCAATGCTTCTCAAAAACACATTCATCTTGTTAAAATGTTTTATCTTTAAAAATATGCAGTTCCATTAACAGAAAGAAGCCAGAAGTAATAAAAATGATTAGGTTAAAAAAAAAGTGTCAGTCTATCTCAAATGCTGTTGCTTCAGTAATAACACAGAAAGCAGTTTTCCTAAAATTTCATTCACTGCAGTCACAATGACAATTATCAAGAATACAAGCAACAATAAATGTTGGCAAGCATGTGGGAGATAAGGTACACTCATACATTGCTGGTGGGACTACAAATTAGTGCAACCACTCTGGAAAGCAGTATGGAGATTCCTTAGAAAACTTGGAAGGGAACCACCATTTGACCCTGCTATCCCACTCCTTGGTTTATACCCAAAGGACTTAAAATCAGCACACTACAGTGACCCAGCCCCATCAACGTTTATAGCAACTCATCTCACAATAGCTACAACCATGGAACGAAGTTAGGTGTCCTTCAACAGATGAATGGATAAAGAAAATGTGGTATATATATTACTTAGTCTTTAAAAAGAATGAAATTATGGCATTTGCCAATAAATGGATGAAGTTGGAGAATATTATGCTAAGTGAAATAAGCCAATCCCCCAAACCCAAAGAATGTTTTCTCTAATAAGTGGATGCTACACAGTAGGGAGTGGGCAGTGAAGCTAGGGAAGAATAGTTACTTTGGATTAGGTACAGGGGAGTGAAGGGAGGGGAGGAGTATGAGGGTAGGAAGGGTAGTAAAATGAATCTGACATTACCCTATGTACATATGACTACACCACCAGAGGGATTCTACATCTTGTGCAACCAGAAGAATGAGAAATTATACCTATGTACCATATGTCAAGATGCAGTCTACTGTCATGTATAACTAATTAGAACAACAACAAAAAAAACCTACAATGTCAATGTTATTTATGGATGTACTTTTAAAAAAAATTTAGAATAAAAAAAACCATGTTCACTAACTCCTTCCAGCCCCTATGAGTTTATACCTCATAACTTCCCAACTTGACAATGTCCACTCAGAACAGACAGAAGTCAAGTCATTTCTGATATTGCTGCTTTCTACACAGAGCCATGAACTAAGCTTTGTGAATTCTAGTTTTTCCTTTGCAAAGTTTCTTTGTGTTTTCATTCAATTCTTAACTGCTGCTTTCCTAATCTGGCCTCCTACTGTGTCACAATTGATGAGTTATCAATAGCCTTTCCTACCACTACCACCACCCCACCCCACCATCTCTCTCCACTCTGAAGAATACTTGCACGTATGGAGGTACTAATCTTCCAAAAGTCTTTTAATATATATCAGACTGCAAACATTGAATAATTTCCTAATGCCTGCAGCATCAGGCCTGAACCTCTGATCCTGAATATCTGGTTCATAATTTGTTCCTAAAACCACTTCTCACTGAATGTCCCTCAACTACTTTTTATAATACATTTCTCCAGTAGAACTGGGTACTCTTGAATGTGTTCCATGGTTTCATTCTCCATGCTTTCATTCATGCAATTTCTTACAGGGAATTTCCTTCTCTCGATCCCAGTGGTTTTCCAAATCTCTGCTGTCATGTCATTTTCTGTTTGGGTATGAGCTCCCTGATTGCCTTCTAGCTTGAACAGGCGGTGGCTGGGGTCGCTGGGGCATGGCTGGAGGAGGTGAGCCACTGAGGACTTCCTTGAAGTCCCTTCCCCTTCCTATCTCTGCTTCCTGGCCACCACAAACGGAGCAGCTTCCCGCTACCACACTCTTCCATCAAGATGTTCTGCCTCACTTCGGGCCCAGGGCAAAACAAACTTTTCCTTCTCCACTTTTTGGGCACAGTGACAAAAAACTAAAAAACTAACACCTGAAGGATCTCAGGATGTTGAAGCCATTAGCAATCTCTTCCTGAATATAAACTTTCTACTAGCAGGAAGCCTATTTCTTACATTCTTGAGACTTTTGTATTGCAATTGCTTTTCAAATATTTACATCCTGCTCGTCAGTTCCTGAGAAGGAGGCTGGTTCTAACTTTTGGTACTTCACATTATGTCCAGTGGATAGGAATACCAGACACTTCTATTTTTTGATTTGGTGTTTAGTAATCAATTTAAATCCAACTTTTTCACTTACTGTCTCTCGGTCTAGAAGTTTAGTCACTTTCACTTCTCCCTTTACAGGGTCAATGGTAAATGGGCTTCCCTGATTGCCTTCTATAATTGAGTAGTGGATGTGGCTATTGGAAGGTCCATCAGCATCATCAGCCATAACCTGGAAAATACCACACTCTGCTTTAGGAAGACAGTTAAGGAAGGGACAGTGGTCAACAAAAACTAGACTGATTTAACTTAAAATTCTTGTAAAGACCCAGAAGAAGAAAACTGTAAGGGGGAAAAAATACTCACTGTGATCACAGACTGCTCAAGAACAGCATCTTCACTGATCACTGTGGTATAGGTGTCTTGGCTGAACACGGGCGTGTTGTCATTGATATCTGTCACATTAATGTTCACAGTGGCCATGTCACTTAACGAAGGTGTGCCTCCATCAGTGGCTTCTACAGTCAGGTAGTATTCATGGGAGCTTTCATAATCCAGATTCTCAATGATAAATATAGCTCCTGCATTAAAAAAAAATCAAAATTACTTGCAAATCTTTATAATGCTACCACTTTAATGAGCTACTTCCCCAAGTCCTTTTTGAATCCTTTCATTTTGAGATAGGGTCTGATGAAGTTACCTAGACTGGTTCTGAACTTGCAATCCTTCTGCCTCAGTCTCCTGAGCAGCTGGGATTATAGGCATGGGTCATCATGCCTGGCTGTGTTTTCTAATTTCTTAATTCAAATATTAAAAATTAGGAATTTCCCCAACCCTAAAGCCTATTTCTCTCAATTATTTTCCCAGCCATAAAAATATACTATAAGAATGATTCTCTCTTGTATCTCAAACCAGAGATCACAACAGACTTTAATAAACAAAAGAAAACTCTAAAAAATTCCATGCTATGCTTTTAGTTTTTTCCTTCTCATTCTTTTTAAAAGACTTATTCATCCTTTTCACTACAAAAGAATCTCCACATAACCTTCTACTTATATTTTGTCATTAAAAATCCATTTTTTGATCTAACAATTCCTGTGACACCTTTCATTGTCAGTTCATTATTGTCTATTCTACTTAAAAAGAGACAAGGACAAAAGAACCCTGAAACGATTTTATGATATGTACTAAAATATCTGTCTAAATAACATAATTACACACCTATTCTTTACCTGAAGTAGTCACATACAATTAAAATACCACAACTTTTTCTTTATTTTATAATTGCATTGAGGTCCCTCTCCGCCTTTTTTGTTGGTGTGTTATATCTACATGTAATGGTGGGATTTGTTGTTATATATTTGTACATGTACACCGTTTAACAATATAATTTGGCCAACATCATTTTTCCAGCTCTCTGGGTCCCTTCCCTCTACTGTACTGATCTCCTTTCAGCTTTCAAGGATACCCTACAAAAAAGAGCAACTTCTTAAAGGGTTCTAAGACTGACAGCTACTTCAGACAACAGGCTTATAAGATGACATCAATGTTTACACAGTAGGATTAATAACACTTTCGACTTTTGACCTTGTTGGCAGTCTTTTGGTATGATCCAAAGTATGTCCACTATTATATAACTAGCATAATGAGGAAATCAACTTAATGAATTATCACACACCTACCATAGAAACTAAGATCTGACAGATCAAAGCTATGGTTTTACTTGGGAAGCTAATTCACCTATGTTGAATTCAGGGAATAAAAGGAGTAATTATACAAGGTCCTCTACTATCAGCCATTCTTACCTTTACTAATGTGTGACATTTTACTTCATCACTAAGCTATTAGAATTTTAATTTTCTTTTGATTTGCTTATAGTTTACAATGATATACCAGAAATATATTTTATTAAGTAGAGCTACAGTCTGAAGTCATCTTAACCACTCTCACACTTTAAAAAAAATAACAAAAGGAAAGCTTGAGCTCCATCTTTTCTGAACATCTACTGACTACAGGTGACCCATCACTCTATGTAGTTCGGTGCCTAGCAAATCTAGCCTTTTTGGTGAAATAAAGAACTTCTTCTCATTTACATGGTAAATTACCTGTTTTAGAATCTATGCTGAATTTCCCATGTTCATTTCCACTTATTATTGAGTAGGTGATTTCTGCATTTGCTTCAATATCCCGACTTGCTGCATAAACTTGAAGAACTTCTGTTCCAATTAGAATGTCCTCAGACACTGTGGCACCATATTCACGATATTCAAACACAGGTGGGTTATCATTTATATCTAAAACTGATACAACGACAGTGCCAGTAGCTGTCAACCTCCTTGGCAAACCTTGGTCTACAGCTTTCAAACTAAGGGTGTATACTGCTTGTAGTTCTCTATCCAAAGGCTTTTCTAATTGAATAATTCCAGATAATTCATTAATGGAGAACTGCCCATCAGCAGAGTCAATTAGTGAGTAGGAAATCTTTCGATTCAAACCTGTGAAGATATGAAATTATGTTTAATTAATATTAATATTAGTAATTTTAAAAATAATAAAATGCTTATATTATTTAAAAAATTTATGAGTGATCGAGACACAGTAAACTGAATTACCAATTTACAAGTAACAATTTACTGAGTGTACTATTTTAAAAAGACATCTATTTATTATTTAGCTTTAAAGACAAAGAACTATTTGAAAAGTATTTTTTTGTTTTCTTCTAATTGTTCAGTATTAGACTAAAGAAGTTATTCTTTACTATCAAAATGCTATGAATATATATTTTAGTCCTACTGTCTCCACAAAAAATTTTAAAAGATTTATAAACTATGATAATACAGCTTTTGCTTGTTCTATCTTTATGACACCAACAGTGTATTACAAAACAATACTTCTCTGATTAATTCAATTAGACATGAAGATCAATTCCTGAAGTCACTAACAAGAATGTTAGTAACCTTATAGATACATCTTACAGCAGTAAGTTTACTGGGCATAATTTTAAGGCTTCAAATATTCATTAAAAGTGAATTAATTATTCTGAAGATGTCATTTTATGACAATGAGGAGCTACTCTGCATGTATGAGGTAAGATGAGGCTGCATTTGGAATGTGTTTAACACAGTGGCTCCTAAGCCCTCAGTGCAGTCTGAAGGCAGGGCAATCTTCCAGAGGATACCTGCATCTGCATCTGTGGCTTGCACTCTGGTCAACAGTGTTCCAGGCTCTGTGTTTTCAAACACAGTAATGGTATAAGGATCAGCAGTGAATTCAGGGGCGTTATCATTCACATCTTCTAATGTAAGCACAACACTGGCTTGACAGAATCTTCCCCCTCCATCTGTGGCTTTGACTAGCAGATTATAAACTGCTTGCTCCTCCCGATCAAGGGGGGCTAATGTTTTCAGTTCACCTAAAAACAAACAGAAATAAATGGAATCACTTGAAATTTAATTGTGAACTGCAGCTATACATCCTACTTCTCTTCTCTTACTAAATATGAATAACAGCTTTTCTCTGGAGAACAATTTTATCAATAACAGACTCAACAGCTGGATGAGCACACAAATTCCAGGTTTCCAATCCTACACTAGTCATAGAATATGAGGCCAAAGACTCTTATGCTACACACAATCCCCAAAGTAAAACAGCTAATTAACCAAATTTGAACCTTTTTATTGATTAAAAAATTAGACTCATATGTTCATAATCTGTACTTGAGAAAATAAAAAAGCTTAAAAGAAACCTCATTATCAAAATTTTTTCTCTCTCTCTCTTTTTTTTTTTTTTTGTACCAGGGATTGAATCCAGGAGCACTTGGCCACTGAGCCACATTCTCAGTCCTATTTTGTATTTTATTTAGAGACAGGGTCTCATTGAGTTGCTCAGCACCTCACTTTTGCTGAGGCTGGCTCTGAACTTTCGGTCTTCCTGTCTCAGCTTCCCGAGGCGCTGGAATTACAGGTGTGCACCACCGTACCCAGCACATTATTGCAACTTTAACAAAATACAAACTATAAAGATGAATAAAACAATATGGATCATTTTAATTATGGAAAATGTTAAATTATAAATTCATGGTCACAAATTTTAAAAATGTGCTTTATAAATAAAACAAACGAAGCAGAAAATTTGATGTATATATGAGTTTTTTTTAATTATATAAACAGTTTTTAAGTTTTAAATTGTTAGCTCAAGGTAAGTGCTATTGTTGCTCTCTTTTTTTTTTTTTTTCATCTTACCCCAAATTTGGCACATTAAATTGCTGTTTAGATTTCCAAAAGATGTCAACTCCAAGCAGCAGGGTACATTTGAAAAGGAAAATTACTATATGTAAACTAAATCACCCAACAACCATGATTTTGTAATAGTATACAATGAAACTTGTCCCAACTCTCATCATTACCTGTGTCTGGATTTAGTTTGAATTTTTCTGCCCCTGAACCAAACAATGTGTAAGTAATTTCAGCATTGGAACGGATATCTGCATCTGTAGCAGAGACTTGCATGATCAATTTCCCAGGAAGAGCATCCTCAGGAATGGTGTCTGAATAAAGAGTCTACAAAGATTTTAAACAATATTGTTAGAATGAGGAAATTAAAAGTCAGCAGTGATTATTAAGAGAATAACGAGAAAGGAATAATTTTATTCTGGCCTTAGAAAACATGGAAAATGACTAAAGTTCAGATTCAAAGAGCTTTTAAAACTATTTTTCTTTAAAAAACACATGTAAAATGAGGGAGAAAGTAAGAGTTACCAATATCATGTCCCTGAAAGAGTCTGACCTAACATTTTACCGACAGAATAGCAAACAGTAAGTTGTTAAGGCAGTTTCACATTTAAATTCTTATAAAGAAACGTAAGTAGTGTTCCATATTTATCTAAAAAGTAGAGCGAATACTTATTGTATTGTATATACTTAATTCCAAGTACAGGAATTTATTGTGTGTGCAAGTGTTCGTTAACATAACCAAATGATTGTATTTGGGAGAGAAGTGATCCTTGTTGTTATGGAAGAAAACAAAGTTTTCCCCAAAGCCACAGACAGGACACCTGCTCCTCTCTCTTCATACCCACTTAACCTTCAAACACAGTAAACAGCTGTTTCCAGTTCCAATTATTAAGGAATCCATGCAATAAACAAAAACATAAGAGAAACAGATTAAGATTTTGCTGAATGTACTTTCTGAATAAGTTCACATATATATGTGTGTGTGTGTGTGTGTGTGTGTGTGTGTGTGTGTGTGTGTGTGTGTGTATGTGTGTACAGACAGATATATTTTTAATGCTCAGGATCCAAACCTGGGCCTTGGACATGCTACGTAAGCACCCTAACACTAAGCTATACCCCTCCAGGCCCTTAGGTGAGCTATATTTTATGACTCATGAAACAGGATATTTTGCAATACTATTTAATTTAAATGGTTTAGTGTCCTAATTTTATTATTCCCAAAGAAGTTACAGTATTACATTCAAATAATGTGAAAGTTCTAGAAAATAAAATACATTTATTTTCCATTAAGGGGAGACATGTGCATAACCCCCATTCCATATTCTCACCCCAAAGTACAAAAAGGAATAGGAATTAACTCCTCATCCTTCAGGAGTCCCACCTCCCCAAGAATGAATTTCCAGCATCTCTTTGCCTGAGATCAGCTCTGTTGTTCTCTGCAGCGGCAACACCTCTCCGCTTACTGAATCTGCAGCATTCTCAAGCGGCTGCGTCCCTCTTCACATTCACTGTCCCCTCTACCAGTCGTCTCTTATCCTGTCATACTCTTCTTCCTTCCTTTACTCCTAACCCTCTGCACTGGTCAAAGCTATTTCTTCATTAATGCACACCATGTGACCTTTAGTCATGTAGGTGTCCACTTACATCAGGACCCAGAGACTGCTATTTCCCAAGTCACTCGCAGAACTGAAATGGTCTGTTTCACATCTCGGCCATCTTTTCCAGCTACATTATACCTTTGCTTACCACCCCTCCTCTTCAAAATTCTCTGACCCCCCTGACTGCACTGCATCAGTCTGACTCTTCCTTCCATCTCTGCTTCCTTTGCAAGTAACTCATCTCTTCTCCCTGACCACCTTTTTGTTGGTTCCCTCAAATGAACTCAATGATCAGCTTCCAAAAACAACTGCCAAGTGTATCTATCTTTCTCTAATATCCATCCTGAATCTCACCATCTCTAAATGTCTAAAAATCACATCCAATTTTTTTTAAAAAATTAAAAGTCCCATTACATGAAATTAAACAAATCTGAAATGGAACTCGACAGGCTTCCGCTAAGACAGATTTCCCCCTCCAGGCTTACCTTCGCCACCACCTTGCTCTTTCTCCAAATACACTCGGCAGTAAATGTTCAAGTCCTGACACAACATTCCTGCCACATTCAGGCGGGGACTGAATGCTACCACTTTTCTAATGTGGCGCCTTCAGAACTTCCATTCTTCTGCCACCTCTGCCCGCTCTATGGGCTTTCACTCTTCCTTATCCAAATTATAGCCGTAACACAACCAAACTGAACTTCTTTAAGGAACTCTTGGTTCATATCATCCCTATCTTATCCTCCATACATTCCTTAATCCAGTTTGACCTTCTCCCCCCTTCCCAGGGATTTATCACTTCTGGCAAAATCAGCGACTATTCCCACACCTCCATTCCCTCCTCACACACCACCTTTCCACTCCTCCTGATCATCGTATCACTACCTCCTGAAGGGTGAGCCCACAACCTGCCACTGAACAGCTTTTCCTCATTTCCTCGCTCCAGTGACCACTCCTGCTTGAGTCCTGCTACTCTTATAGTCAATTTGGAGGGGGAACAGCTCTTCTCTGAGATAGATATATATGGTTACCAGGGATTGAGCCCAGAGGCACTTAACTACTGAGCCACATCTCAATCCCCAACTCCTTTTATATTTTTGGTTTTAGACAGGGTTTCACTAAGTTGTTTAGGGTCTTGCTAATTTGCTGAGGCTAACTTTGAACTCAAGATCCTCCTGCCTCAGCCTCCAGAGCTATTGGGATTACAGGCATGTACTACCACGCCCGGCTCTGGTTATATGTTGTTCTCCCATTAAATAGTGTGCGCCACAGGTGCAGGAGCCTTTTCCCTAAACTCTTTTAAGTTTTTCTATTGTGTAGAAAAGCAAGTGCTCCAAAATGATCTGCTAAAGCAAAACTGAGCTTTGTAGAAGAGCTGGTCAAATGTTTTCACCAAAACAATCCTTTTTATGAAAGTTAACAGAGTATTTTTAGAGTTAGACACAACTGTACTCCTGTCCGTAATTTAAGAACAAAGTTTTTGAGCAACTTACCATTCCACAAAATAGTTCTGAAGCTTTTCCAAGTCTTCTATCATTGGACACCTCTGCTTTAACAGTGATTATAATATAAAACACAACTAAAGTACAGCAGAGAGGTCAATGGCAGTCCTATTAAAAGGATTAAGAAATTTGAATTCTAATATTCAAACTTAAAAGAGAAGCCTACCTTTTCACAAACTGGACTGTTGTCATTTGCATCAAGAACCTTCACTTCAACAATAGCCTTTGATGAGAAGGTCCCATCAGTCGCTGTGATGGTCAGAAGATAATTGTCCTTTTTTTCCCTATCTAGAGGTTTCTTCACGTAGACCTTCCACTCATTCTGTATATTTTCAACAGCAAACTGTCCCAAAGCATCCCCTCCTATTAAATCAATAAAGGAAGATGACAGTCAAATTTTTTTGAATTAAAGACAGAAATAAGTAACAGGAAAAATAAATCATACAAAAGATGTATAGTTAAAGTTTAAAAAGATTAAGAATTCTAAAAATAATTAATCTAAATTTGGCATACTTCAACTTTTTACCCCCCAAAAACAGCATTAAAATATGTACTTAAGCATAGCACTAAGCCAAATAAAATTTAAGCTCAACAGAATGAGCATGAAAATCAGTCTAAGGAAACAGTTGTACTTAGGTAAAGAACCTGAAATGCGCTTAACAGATGTGACTTAGCTACTTATTAACTAAAACTATCCCTTTAACTCCCTATTTCCCTAAAATACATAAACAATATACTTTTAATACACTTTAAATTAAACCAATTGGTTTGAAATCTTTACCTGTTATAAAATATGTAACTTGTCTGTTAATCTCTTCAGAGTCGGCATCTGTGGTGCTTAAGATGGCAATTACACCACCTGGTGGATCGTCTTCACTCACAGTCCCTTTATAAATCTCTGCTGTGAATCGTGGCGGGCTGTCATTGACATCTGTGACAGTAACGTCCACGATGGCCGTGGAGGACAGCTGAACCTTTTCGCCATAATCTGATGCAACCACTTTAATCTGATAATTGTCCTTCTCCTCATGGTCCAGTGCCTTTAGAGTTGTAATCCAGCCTGTTTCCATATTAATGGCAAAAGATTCGATGATGTCTACACTTTGTGACTGATCGAGACTGTATATAACTTGACCATTGGCTCCTGAATCTAGGTCAGATGCCCTAATCTGGATGACTCTGCTTCCCCCTGGTAGGTTTTCAACAACAAATGCCTCATATGGATTGGACTCCAACACTGGGCTGTTATCATTTGTATCTTTCACTTGGATACTAACATCTACTGAAGCCACCAGTTCATAATCATCACGAGTACATCTGGCAAGTATGGAAAACTGATACCACTTAGTTGTCTCATGATCTAGACTCTTCTCCAATTTTAGTCTCCCGCTTTGCTTGTCAATCACAAAGAACTCATCTCTATTACTTTCAGGAGTATTCCCTTTGATTAGGCTGTAAAGAACAGTGCCGCTGTACTCTGCTTGGATGAGATCTATTTCTGTTCCAATAGGCATATCTTCTGAAACTGTATAGGTATAAAAGGGTTCTGAAAATTTTGGAAGCTGTGTTTCTGGGGGAAGTATCTTAACATAGACAGGAACAACAGATTCTTTTGATGGAGACCCATTATCCACAGCTCTAACAAAGAAAGTGAAGAACTCGTTTTCTAAGCCAATTAAGCTTTCCTTTGTGGTAATTATGCCAGACAGTTTGTTAATTTCCAAATTCTCCTTAACACTTTCAGAATCTGCTTCAATGGCATAGGTGACATCAGCATTGGATCCCTCGTCAGCATCACTTGCAAAAACTTTAATGACCGACGTTCCTTTGGCAGCATTGGATCCGATGTTCACTTCGTACTTGGCTGCCCGAAACTGGGGTGCATTATCATTATCATCTGTAAGGATAACATTAATTGTGCAGAAAGCAACTTTTCCTCCAGCATCCTTCGCCATTAAACGAACTGGGATCACTTTCTCTGCTGGGGTCTCTCGATCAAGTTTTTCCAAAGTAAATATCTGTCCTCTCTCATTTGTGTAAAATCTGTCTTTGGCAAAGTCATTTACAATGTGGTAAGTTATGAGACCGTAAATACCAGAATCCCTATCAGTTGCCTTAACCTCTATCACCAGTGTATGTAAGGGAGCATTTTCAGCAAGTTCCACTTCATATTCATTCTGAAGAAAAACAGGACTGTGCAAATTGCCTCCAATTACAGTTATGTGAACCTGAGCTGAACTTCTAAACACACCATCAGAAACAGAAATGTTGAGACTGTAAAATGGCTTCAAGGTGTGCCGGCGCAGATTTGAGAGTGTGATAATCCCCGTTTTACTGTCAATGACAAAATGTTTATGATCATTGCCAGACAGAATGGAATATTCCAACTTGTCTATGTCAGAACTGTCTGCATCATAGGCCTTCACACACATCACAAAATGCCCATGAGTGGCATGCTCACTAATTTTGGCTTCATAAATTTGTTGGTCAAAGAGTGGAGGATTATCATTGAGGTCAGTGACATCCACCATGACAATCACATCACTGCTCAGTTGGGGCATACCACTATCAACAGCCCTTACAAAAATCTTGTGCTGGTGGAACTGTTCATAATCTAAAGTTCTGATTAGTGAGATGAGACCAGTGCTGCTATCTATGTGAAAATGATCATGACTCTTGCTGTGATTTCCAAACATCTGGTATGAAATTCCTCTGTTTGGTTCTGAGTCAGAATCTGTAGCTCTAACTTGAACGACAGATGTTCCAATCACAGATGCCTCAGACAGAGTTGCAGCATAAGACTGCTGAACAAACACAGGAGGGTTATCATTGATGTCTTCCACTATTATGTCAACAAACACTTCGGCATGAGCACCAGTCAAAGAATCAGTTGCTCGTATGCTCAGTTTATATGCTGGGTGGGACTCAAAATCCAGAGGGGCTATGACATTTATAACCCCGGTATTGAAGTTAATGGTAAACTGGCTAAAAGGATCTCCATCGGTGATGCTATAGAACACTTTTAAGCCTTCTGGACTGTTGGCTTGTATGTGGACAACTGGGCTGTGCATCTGGATATTCTCTGGAATCTCTGCACTGTAGAAAGGTTTTTCAAACACAGGCATGGCTTTATTCATAACAGTGATTGGGACTATAACTTCGGCTGAGAAAGCTGGGTTCCCCCCATCTTTTGCAACCACGGTGACAAGATATTCTTTATTTAAGGTGTCAAGTTCAAATTGCTTCTTCAATGAAATTTCACCCGAGGGTCCAATTTGAAAGTGGTCATGGTGTTCCTTAAGGTAGTAGTGCACTTCCCCATTTCTGCCACTATCTCTGTCTACAGCAGTGACATAGCGAATGACATGGCCCACCTCGGTATCCACTTTAACTACAGCGTAATAGGGAAGGTTGACAAACACCGGTGCGTTGTCATTTTGGTCTTCTATAGTGACTTTCACGACAACATGGGCCACTGCTGAAGGCTTATGTTCTTCTGTCACTTCTACAACCACATCAAATGCCTCCTGCTGTTCACGATCAAATGGTATACCGGTGGTTGACAGCACTCCTGAAGTGCGGCTGATCTTAAATCTTCGGTCTGGGTTGAGGATGTGATAAAACAGAGGTTCGTTGATAGGATTCCCAATAGCAGTAATGACGGCTAATGTTTTGGCTTCCGTGGAGTTCTCTTTCACGACGGCAGAGTAGAAGTCTTGGGTGAACTTGAGCTGACTTTCCTTGCTTTCTCTCACGTTAATTTTCACAGAGGTAAAGCTGGCAAATCTGCCATCAGAAGCTCGAATGGTTAACTCATAGCGGCTTCTTAACTGAGTTGTGTTTTGTACAGTTATAGTGCCAGTCTTGTAGTCCATCAAAAACTTGTCCCCAATATTGCCTTCGGTGATGGAGTATATTAACTGTGAGAATGCACTGGAATCAGCATCGGTAGCATTTACTGTGGTGACTTTTACTCCTTTGTATGTGGGCAACAGAAGAGATGCTTCATACAATGATTTGGAGAAAACAGGAGGGCAGTCATTAATGTCAATTACGTGTATGGTGACATTAGCTGCATATTCAGCAAATAAACGTGGTGTCCCCATGTCATACACTTGTACAGTAAAGTGAAAAACACTTGTTTCTTCATAGTCCAGACTTTGTACTGTATGAATAGCACCAGTGCTAGAATCAACAGCAAAATATTTGTGCACAGACGGCTCAACAATGTGATAAACAAGCAAGGAATTTGATTCTTTATCAGCATCAGTTGCTCGGATCACTAGTGGGATATTCGTGTCTGTCAGGACTACACTGTTGAGGGAAGCTGATTCACTGATAAGTCCTGAGTATTCTGTCTGCATAAAAACTGGCGAGTTGTCATTCTCGTCTAGTAGATGCACTAAAACAGTTGTATTAGTGGACAAGCCAGCCATGTTGGTTCCCTGGACTGTCAATGTATAAATGGGCAAAGTTTCAAAATCCAGGGCTTTCTGAGTGATGATACTTCCAGAATGTGGATTAATATCAAAAGCATCACCTATATTTCCATCTTTTATTTCATATATCACTGATGACTGACTATGGGCTGTAACTAGTCCAACAAAACTCCCAATGCTGGTAATTTCACTAATTTCAACAGAGTATTCTTTTGATGTAAACTTAGGAGCAGCATTGTCAGCAATGGTGACAAAGATATGCACAGAAGTCATTTCACTCATTGGTGGACTGCCTTTATCTGTAGCTTTCACCATTAAATCATATTCCACTTGGTTACTTCGATCCAATTCTTTGGCAGTTTTTATAGAGCCCAAGATGGGATCAATCATAAAAGAATTTCCAATATTTCCTGAAAGAGGGGAAAAAATACATGTTAGAAGATATGAGACATAATAGTAGTAGCTGGACAAAGAGAAACAAAAATATATTTTAAAATGATATTTTGAAATTAAGCAGAAATGCAGAGGACATGAATATCTGAATGGAACCATCAACTGTTTCCTGTTTCATTTTAATCCATCTAAAATAAGGCATGTTTTTCAGAAATTTGACTACAAGAAACAGAAGAAATATCATTTTGTACCTAAAGCCTAAACTTATTCTGTTGTTTGAACTGGAAATATGTTTTGGAAAGACATGGTTGTCTCTCCATAAAGCATCTGAGTTAATGATTTTCCAATAGTTCCTCAAAAGCCTTCTGGAATATATTTGCATGTGCAAATTCACAGAGATCTAATTAATTATGAAAAGGAAGATTTCAATTCACTGGGAGAATTTACATCAAGATTTGAGAGAGCTGTCCTTTATTTTCAATATTTGGTATACTGAGGAATAACCTACTTTACAGGTTTTAAAGAGTCCAACAATAGTTCCTTCATAACCTTTTTCAGCCCAATGTATCTTCTAGTCAGTAGTTCTCAAGTAGGGGCAATTTTGTTCCCAAAGAGACATCTGGCAATGTCTGGAGATACTTTAGGTTCTCCCAACTTAGAGGGAGAAAGCGTTACTGGCATCTGGTGGTGGAGAACAGGGAGGCTGCTAAACATCTTACCATGCACAGGACAGACCCCCAAGACAAAAATTTTCTGGTCCAAAATGTTAATAGTGCTGCAGCTGAGAAATAAACTAGTAGGACACATCGTTTTGCTTAATTTTCTTTAAACCTTTCCAAGCTATGCTATATATATTTAGCTATAACCTCAACTCCAAAAAAATCCCATAATTTTGTGTCTTTTCAAGAAACCAGCAATTCCTATAGCTTTTTTTTTTTTTGCATAGATCAAGGCAGTATGAGAGTATTTAGGATAGATCCATCCGTAAGCCATCTCTTTTTGGTTTCATAAACAAATATGCAGAATTTATAGAACTAAATTTATTCCCCCCCCCCAAAGAACTATTATGCTTCCCCAAAACAAACTACTTAATTGTGTTCTTAAATTATTTTTCCTCTAGGTTTGCAATCAGTATGGTACTTCATAGACCAGAACTGTTTAGTGTGATGTGCAAACCAGGGAATTAGTCCAGCACTTCTTTCTCCACATCATCAACAGTAAACACTTCCTCTACAGTCTTCATTTCCTTCCTTTAATACGTTTTCCAAAAATCCATGACAATTTTTTGAGGCCAGACCCAGCCTGGTTTTCATTAAGTCTCCCTGGCTCTGTGTCCAGACCCCACGGCGGTGCCTCAGTCTGCAACAGGGAGGAAGCCAGGGTTTCTCTAGAACCTGCAGCTCTGGACTGAACTCTGGCCTAAGGATGGAGTCCTGCAGCTTCTGCCAGGCTGCTCAGACACTAATATCCGGACTGTCTCTACTTAAATGAGCCAATGATCCCAGGTTCTCTCTCAATGATTTTTTAGGCAGTCATTAGAACTCAGGGATGCTTTTCTCATTCTATCCCGTACATCATCTTTATCTTTCAAAACCGTGACAGACTGGCCTGGCAAGACATGGGAGACCATGGTAACCCTTGGCAGCTACCTTCTCCAACCCCCAAGATTTATATTCGCCCATTGACATATATTTCTCTTTTCTTTTTTTTTAAGCATTCTTTTTTTTTTAACGTTTATATTACTTATTTACTTTTACGTGGTGCTGAAGATCAAACCCAGTGCCTCACACATGCTAGGTGAGCACTCTACCACTGAGCCACAACGCCAGCCCCATATTTCTCTTATTTTCTACAGTGAAATTTTATTTTGCCAGAAAAGCTTCAAATAGGCAAGGCTTCAAATGAAGGAGTTAACATTCTCTCGGGACTTTGAATTTGGTGTGTCCTTTCCTAGAACCGCCTTCCCTGGCTGTTTCTCCATCTTCTCCATTCATTTCTTTACTCATTCCTTTAGGTTTTACCTGAATGGCCCTGCGTAGAGAGTGTGATGGTGAGGCCTTCGTTGACCTCCCTATTCAGTATAGAGATTTCTGTTCTTTACCTGTTTTTGTTGTTGTTGTTGTTTTAACAGTATGTATGACAATCTTGCTCTTTATCAGCCATAAGAAATTTAGAGACATTCTTCATCATCTGGAGTAGCTTGAGTTTTTAAAAAGGTAGCTCTGAACTTGTCACTGATACCAAGAAGGTTCAACAGAAACCTAGCCAGTAATTTAATGTATGGATCTTTCTTTCTCTCTCTCTCTCACACACACACACAGAGGCAGAAAGCATCAGATATACAGAAGAGAAAGCAAAACGTATTTTTGTGCAAAAACAACAAGGGCTGCTGACTGGTGTATAACTAACAGTTACATTTGCCCACACTGAAATACACATATGGTTTTTACGAACCAATCAGAAAGGCAGTGAGCGGCAAAAGTTGAGGTCTTAGTAATTTACTTTAGCTGAAATATTTAACTTTACATTGTTCTCTGTATTTAAACGGGGAAATCATCTGAACAAACACGCCCATTTTTGGTTTTTAGCTACCACTATAGTTTAATGTATCTCCTCCACAGAGCAAGTAAGAAAGATGTGCAGGAGAGTCTTGTTTCTTCTTGTGATTGACACACTGCAGATGTTCATTCAGTAAAGGCTAATCAAAGTAAGGCAACCTTTACCAAATTTCACTGTAATTACATTTAACATGACCTTGGAGAAAAAAACAATTCAAATCAATAAATGTATTTACTGAATGTATTTCCAGGTGTCATAACAATAGTAGGAATGTTCCAATAATCTACTTTTTAAAATAACCTAAAAAGAAGAAAATACCACATGGCTCAGAGTATGGCACTGATGTGTCTCTAGTGCATAGCCCAACTGATACTGAAAATATCTTTTAATTAAATTCCTTTTCCCCTAAAGACTCCTAATCAGACTAAACCTTTTGCTCAATAAATTGCTGCTAATTAAACATACAGTGTTATGGATGGAATTTATAACTAGTCTTTTGAACTTTATTAAATGTAATCTGACACAAATTAGGAAGCAGCTGATTATGGATAAACTGATAAATAAAAGGCAGTAAGAACATTTTATAGTTCATACCATACCAAAAGATGTACATACAAACAATTCTACTGCATTTTCCTGGTAATGGTTTCCTAAGAAATAATTGTTTAGCATAACTTTACATTACCAAAACTATAAAAACATATTAAAAGCTCTAATACCATATTAGAATAGCCCATTGGTACTATCTATTCTTTGAGGGCAGATAAGAGTTCCATTCTTAGAATACCAAATTACTAATCCCATCAGTCATTACAAGCATTTGAAGAATGCACATGCCTTGACTCAGACACCAACAATCATATTTTAACCACCCAGTTGTTGAAAATTATGTGAAAGCTAAGGGAAAGTTTAACATTTTCTCCTACATAAACCCAGCCAGTTTGTCTATGACAAAATTACTTTATTGAAACGCTCAGGCATGCACAAATGGAATGTACTGTTTTTCTACTGCTAAATTTTTGGACCAGTGGAAAAATACTTGTATTCAAGTCACTAACTATACTATAATGCATTTCAACACTGCAATCACAGACAGTAGATAAAATCATATTTGTGAATAATAAACTCAATTCAGTTATTTTATGGGAAACACATGAAATTTCAAATATGTAAAGAAATAAGAATAGTTTAAGCACATAAAGTAGAAAAGTATTGTGTAAAAATTATTCTCCATTTACTCAGATTTTTATTTTATGATCTATAGATAATCTAAACACTATGGAATCTAATGTATAGGAGAGACCACATCTAAATAGATAGAGCTCTGCACTTAATAACAACAGAAATCAAGGAAAGCAGAAGATTTCAATTCTCTAAAACCATTATGAAGATTAGAATGAAAGAAACAATATTTCTTGTACTAACAATGGCACTGAGGAAGGTGGAAAAAAAATCCAACCACTTTCTCAATATTTCATCATTTACTCAAGAGTATTTGGCATGAGGAAGGAAAGTCTCAAAGCAATGAAATTTCTAACTGTGCAATCACATGCTCTAGAGCAGAAATCTTTTAGAACACCTATGTCCATTTGTGGACCAATGGTAACCTGTTATCTATCAAAGCACAAGCACAAATGCTATGACTATGGCACCTGGCACATAGAATAAACTCAATCAGTTCATGGAACAAATGAAGGAATGAGTGAATGGCAGCATAAAACAGAAGAGAGAACAAAAGCATTTCACATTACCGTGACTATTTCTTGATGATCCTCCTTGTTACCACCAGCAAGTCCCTACAAGCTCTTGCCTGATTATACTCAAAAACACCCAGGTACACAGTTCCAGTTGGCCTTCCTGGCCCTAGATCACTCAGGCCCATCATCTCAGCCTTTTCAACATTTCTTCTAGTCTCAGACCCCACTCTGGCCTACTGCAACAACCCAATACCACTCATGAAACAATTTTTAAAGGAACATGGGGGTTTAAGGTAGTGGAGGGGAGCTAACTCAGAAGGAAGATGATAGGTAGAAGGCATTTTTTTTTGAGAATGGGACAAATCAGCACTCTATCATGGACACGTAGGCTCTGCACAAAAGAAAATCCTCTCTGACTAAAAAGCAAAATGTTACATTACTAGGCCAGTATTCCTAAGTGTTTCATAATTAACCAATATTTTAGAGGAAAATGATTGTTCAGTTAAAATTATCTCAGAAATACTGAAATTAGTCAAAGAGAGTTTTCTTTTCTGCAGGACTTCTCAGAGTCTTGAATTATGCTCATACTGTGACTCTCTAAGAATACTGGGTCCCAAACTTATTAGGATTCAATCTCTAAAAAAACAAGGAAAGAAAAATCCACGTTCCTAACATGTAAAATGGTAGCTAAAGATCAATTCAAGCAATTTTTACAGATATACATAGAAATGCTAATTTTAGAAAAGAAAATATGCTTTCACAAATTGAATGGTCCAAAAATACCTGATTCAATTGAGTATAGCACTTCAGCATTTTTCCCTTTGTCTTTGTCCAGAGCTGTAACCTGCAAAACGACTGAGCCCACAGCTGCCGACTCATAAACCCGCCCTTCATAGGAGGAACTGGTGAACCACGGGGCATGGTCATTTGTGTCACTGACATTGATGACAATCCTTGCAAAGTTGCGTTTTACAGGAACATCCTGATCCCGTACCTAAAAAGAAAACACATTATCAATCCTGTTTGGGTTTTCTTTCTCAGGCATTAAAAAATCACTGTCATTCTCAAACACATGAAACATTTAAGGAGCCACATGCAGGCAGAAGAACAAGTAGATGCTTACCATGACTGTAAGAACATGCTGGTGAATGGCTTCATGATCCAGTTTTTCAGATGTACAGAGAGAGCCAGTTGCAGGATCAAGACGAAATTTCTTGAGACTCAATGGGTCTATACTACTCTGCAGAGTATAGATTAGTTTATTTTTCTCATCCTTATCCACAGCACTGATTTGCAAAATTTCTGTTTCTGGCACTGTATCTTCAGGAATAACAACTTCATATTTTGATGTAGAAAACTGGGGACGATGGTCATTTGTATCTATTACTTTGATGAATACCTATAATAAATGACAAAAATGGCTCACATAATATTCCTAATAATTGTTTTAACATTTAAATAATCTAGACATATATATCACATGTACATTGAAAAAAAGCTGTTATTTTAGCAAAATGTAATGTAAATATGAGAAAAGGAACAAAAATTTAGAATCAAAAATATCGTTAAAATTTCTCACTGATATATTACTTATTTAAAATATGAGTAAGATAATAAAACCTTCCTAAATTCTTGAAACTGACTTTGGAGACACAATGATGCTCATAATTAACATTTCTTTATGAAATATAGACTTAATATCTCTTAGGTGTCCACACAGAAAACCTTTGTAGAGTACTCATGGAAAGAAATCAGACAATTTATTTTGCCAGGATTTATACAAGACTTACTTCCTATACCACATTTGAATATTTAACTACTAATCTACTGAGGGGAGTGATAGATGGTTTTTCTCCTTTTCATTTGAGACTACAAATTCCTGTTAAGATTTTAAATATTAGAGAAAAAAATTATAAATGTTTTTAGAGCCGGGGATGGGGATCAGTGATAGAGTACCTGCTTAGCATGCATAAGGCTCTGGGTGCTCTGGGTTTGATCCCTAGCACGACCAAAAAAGAAAAAAAAAAAAAATGCTTTTAAGTTTTCTTTTAAGACCTATATATGTAAGTAGAAAGGTGTTTATTTCCTAAAATCAATTTAAACAGATTGAAATAAAACTGTTAAGTATGTCAACATCAAACAAAAGTTTCAGAGGAGAAAAAAGAGCCAATGTCAAAAAACTCAGTTCTAAGGTAAATTTTAAAATGACAAAAAATTTTACCTGGACAGTAAAATGACTACTTTTCAGAATGGAAAGACGTATATGGATAAGGCATAGTATCAGCCTTATCAGCACCAATCACAAAAGATAGTTTATGAACAAGAAATCTAAGCTTCCTTGACTCTTTCAGAACAAAAGGGTTTGTTAGTCCTAAGTGGCCCGAAGATCAAAGTCCTAGCACAGGTAAAACCATTAACCACACTAATGAAGGCATATGAACAGAGACCTTTTCATTGGTCCACAGCAGTGTTCTAACAGAACTCTACACCATCAATGACAGGTTTACATTTACGTTAAATACATTTAAAACAAAACTGCAAACACTTCAGTCATAAATTTCAAAGATGAACCAAAGGCATGAGTAAGGCAATTTTTTTTTTTTTAAATCAGGGATTGGACCCAGGGCACTTAACCACTGAGCCATATCCCCAGCCCTTTTTTGTATTTTATTTAGAGACAGGGTCTCACTGAGTTGCTTAGGGCCTCCTTAAATTGCTGAAACTGACTTTGAATCTGGATCCTTCTCCCACAGCCTACTAAGCTGCTAGGATTCCAGGCCTGTGCCAACATACCCAGCTATTAAGGTAATTTCTACAGACCAAATCAGAACATACCTATTCCCGCAAGGAACTTAATATTTTTTTTTAACCATGGAGAAGGTATTGGACAGAGATGTTTAATCCTGCTCCAAAATCAATTAATCACTATTAAATAGAAAGAGCTGGAAGTTAAAATACTTGGTCTTAGTAAGTTGCTGAACACATTTATTAGGCACTTATGTG
Organism: Ictidomys tridecemlineatus; assembly: GCF_052094955.1. Taxonomy (NCBI): domain Eukaryota; kingdom Metazoa; phylum Chordata; class Mammalia; order Rodentia; family Sciuridae; genus Ictidomys; species Ictidomys tridecemlineatus. The sequence continues at coordinate 35,561,701 of NC_135490.1, forward strand.
CTCAGCATTTACCCACACAGAACTGAGGGGGTAAGACAAGTGTACGGTAGTAGTTCTGCCCTCATAAAGTCTTCAAACTCACTGGGCAATGTCTTGCACTATGAAATTTAACTATGCCTCATATATTATCATCTAAGTTTTTAAGAGTCTTGAGACTGGCTGGAACATTCCAAAAACTCTTTAAGAATGGAGTAAAATTTTGCTTGAGTAGGTTTTAGGTTGGTAGGTAAATGTGTACCGGGAAGAGCTTGGTCAAAGACATGAAGGTAAGAGGTGAGACTGGGACCAAACATACAGCGCCTTTACTCCTGAGCTGAGGCTGCAGGACGGCATATCCTGTGCACTCTGAACCTACTTTTCAGAGCAAATCTACCTTCACCTCCTCTGCTCAGTCGGGTAGACCCTTCGAGTAGCAGGCAGCACAAGATGAATTGAAAGAAAAGAGAATCGAGGTAGGAAGGTAAATCAAGTACTAGGGGTAGGGTGACTGACAAGAGCCTGCACCAGTTCTGACAGGCAGCAATATTCTTAAGATACTTCCTGGCTGATAGGTTTTAAGATCTTTAAGAGCAAAGACTCTTATGTGCCATCTTACTTAATCCTTATATAAAATTAAGGATAGTTAACCCTATACCCATTCTTCAGATGAGAAAATGCAAGTAGAGAGGACTAGAGATTGTCCATGGGTCAAAGCAAGATGTAGGAATGAGACTAAAATCAAGATGCCTGCTCCAGAGTATGTAATGCTCAGGATCAAGAGAAACTGAAAGAAAGCATGAAAGCAAAGCTGTTTTGAGGGAGAGGGGGAAAGAGGGAGGGAGGAAAGAAAAAAGGTTGGCTGAATTTGGAAAGTTACCTGGCAAGACAAAGACAAAAAAGATAAAGCAAAATGACTCAAATTAATGCTGGTCAGCATCCTAAGGAGAAACTTGGCAGGACAGGAAAGCAAGGAGAGTTGTTTCAGCACAACACTGACACCGACACTGCCCAATTTCAGTTCCTACTTTGCTGAGGATGCACCATGTGTGAAGGACAATGCCCTCTTTAAAGTTCTAAACCTACGTAAATCTGGCATCTGCTGCTACTGACTTAGATGCAAAAACCTGCTCTGTTGGTTCTTGAGTTTACTTACAAACCCACATGTCTCTTGCTGTGTTGTGTGGCTTATCAGAACTGTTCCAAACTTCTGTGTTGCTCTTCCTGTAGTATCTGCTGCTCTGTTGTCTCCCAGATTAGTATCTCTCTGTTCTCAGTCCCAGACTAGAAACCTAAACCTAATTACTTATTGTTCCCTTTGTCCCACACCATGACAGGTCAACCTAGACTATGTAACCATTCTCTTCCATTCTGACTATGTTTCCTTGCTAGCAATTCATTAGGTTATCATTAAGACTCTCTGAAAATGACTCTAAATGAAATTACAGACGTATAAATGAAGCACTGGAATTAAGAAGAGAAAATCAGAATATATCTCCTTAGTGTTATAAGGATTTTAGTCAATAAACACACATATTCCATTCTAAGCATTCAATTGTACTAACTAAAAATACAATTTGGGAGAAGATATGAATTGTTAATTATTGGCATATATAACAAGTGATCTATAGCTTATTAAGTTTCTCTTAATAGATTTCCAGTTAATCATGTAAACTGGACCACACAGAGTTCTATTTGTTAAACTTCTGAACTCAGAATTACTCTTCTAGATTTACTACTATTTTTGATTCTCACTTTCAGGCTCTGAAGTTTTAACTTCAGGGGTTTATTTATAAAGAGAGAAAGCTGATTCTTCTTGCCTGTAGAATGAGAACAGTCACAAAATCATAACTTTAATACTGTGAATCAACTTTTAATGGAAATCTCAAAATGACCCCTCCAAAGCGTAGAGTATAGCAAACAAAAATAATTTTACATAAACTCAAAAGCACAATATTTGGAGAAAGGAATAAACTATTTTCACAATTGGCTTTAAATACTTAAATACCTATTAATTAATTGAAATACATGAGACTAGGATTATTCTGTAATGCAACTAAATGATTTAACAGGTTAAGATGTAAAATAAAGATAGAAAACTGGAATCCAGAAGCATTCCTTTTTAAAGATATATACATCATACAGAAGCCTTGTATATGATTTCCACCATCCTATTGTGAACTCTTAAGGCAGGAGGAGTCTTGCCTATTATTACCCATTATTCAGCTTATAAAACAGTACCTGTCACATACCAAGTGTTCAACAAGTATTTGTTAAACAAATGAAACACCACAATGATTATTCATCCAAGAATGTTCCTTTTGTAAATCTCCCACAACTCATAATGAGAATTCAAGAAAATTTAACTTAATTTGTAGGCACTTAACATTTAGCAATCTGGTCATCTCTTAATCAACAGATAGGAGCAAATAATGGTGTTAAAGGGATTCTTAGAATTCTCAGAATAATTTAATCAGTAATTTTTACACAACTCCAGTTATTAGCCAAGGGGGAGGGAAAGTAATTTAAAAAGACTAATTAATCACTTTAATCTGCTTTCATGAAAATGACTTGTACACTTCATCCACTATAGCGATATACTCTGTGTTAATATAGTTCAGACATGAATATAAAATTAAGGGGATTTTGATGCCATAACAACTGGGTAGTTCAGTTTTAACTCTTCTGTAAAATTTTTTGAACTGCTTAATCACATGCAAAACCCAAATTGGGACTGCTGTTAATTTTCTTTCTCTATATAAAAATTCTTGGTGAGTTTGTACATAAACTGTATCAATATACTAATTTCTGACTCTGGAACCTCAAAAGGCAAAACTGGCTGCTCATACTGTTTGTGGGCCCTGAAATTAAAACAGTATTTCAACGCTCCTCTGACAAACACATCATTAGTAATTCACTTACCTGAGTGAGGATAGTGGTCGTTCCATCTGTAGCCTCTACTGTCAGGTTATAGTTTGATTTTTGTTCTGCATCAAGAGGTTTGGCAACAATGATGGTTCCAGTCCCCTTGTCCACATCAAAGTGACTATCATAGTTGCCACCTAGTTTAAATTAGGACAAAGAGAAGAGTTGAAACAAATCACAGAATGAAAATCCGTTGTTTTTGGGTTTTTTTTGTGTGTATGGCATTCTAATACTAAATATCAGTTAAAAAAAAAAAGATTCTGAACATAAAGATCAAAGTGATTCCAAGGATAAAGCATTTTGAAAGCAAGAAAAGACTGACCAATTAGAAAGATAATGCTTTTAAGGCAAAACTGAATCCTAATTGTCAAGGAAGCCATGAATTTAGAGGAAAAGAGAAAGCAACTTCAAAAACAGAAAAACTGCTAATGTTGCCATTAAATCAATTTCAATTTGTTTTTCAGAGGTTTGAATATTTACTTAATTTATTTCAGTGACTAAATGAACACATCACTAGTCATTTAATAGTTTAAATATTTTTTTACGTTGTGATATTTTAAACCTACTGACAATAAAACAATCATTCTAAACAAACGTTAACCCTGAAAAAATAGTGATAGTTAACTCTAACTTAAATAGTTATTTGAAAACAAATTGTTCCCATTGTTATCAAAATCATTGCTTAATCAAACAAAATTTTCTGTCCTACTAATACTACCCCAATACATCCCAATTGTATTCTAAGTAAAACTCTTCTTAAATCCATTGTACTTTAAGTATTTAAACTGATGAGATGAAAAGGAATGAAAATAAAGGCTTATGGTCCTGATGAATTTCTACTATTATATCTAACCAGAAAGCAAAACAACATATACACATATGAGGTCTTAAGTGAAACCTAAGGATCTAGGGATGATTAAAAGATGACACGTTTGCAACTGGAATGCGTGACCATGTGCACACTATGAAAAGAAACAGTAATGAAAAATAACCACTGAAAATAAAAATGTTCTCAGAAAAATTAATGTTTTTATTTTAGATCTCATAATCTGAAGCAAATTATGTGATCTCAGCAGATACCTTCTGCTGTACAGTTCGGGTCACAAGTCATCTGAAAGATGTAAAAAACTTCTCTAGCAAGTGTATCTCCTGGCACAGCCAAAAGAAGCAAGCAAGCATGGAAAGCAAGCAAAGAACAAGAAGAACAATCATCAAACCAGTTCCATACACAGTTAAGTACTGAACAGTAAAGTCAGATACTCCACCAACTGCATCCTGCTAATCTGGAAATGTGGCATAAATTCAGAGAAAGTAAACAAACTATTTTAATTATAGTTAACCATGAAAATAATTTTTTTCTTTGAAACTAATAATTTCAGAGGTGTGGTCAATTAACTATTCCAACAAATGCCCCAAATCAGGGAAAATAATCCAACGGTGTAGTGTGAATTTGAAGACGACAATCTGTACCACATATACCCTGTGATCTTTGCAGCCTATGTCCCACCAGCTCCAATGTTCTGAAAAAGTATTTGGAGGTAATAGAGCTAGGGGGTGGAAGAGGGAAGAGGAATATAAAGTGCCAACTAGGGATGAATCATATCACATACTTTCGGTCTTAAATAGGCTTGTAATTAAAATAGTGTGGAAAAAAAACAGAATGAAAAGATCTTAGATGTCAAAAGTCTAATGTATACTCTTAAAAAGTTATGCTGAATAGGGTATTATATTCCATGTGGGAACTAAATGAAATGACAAAAAAAAGGAATTGGCTTAGCATGTAAAATTTTATAAAAGGATTAATTAATCTAACATACCCTATCTCCTACTAAAAATAAGGCAAAAAAAACTAAAAAGCCTAAAATAAAACTATAGCTGGCACTATAGTTTTTAAGTTATACAAATCAAAATTTGTTAGCATTTATATTCAACATGGGCATGTGACAGTCACCTAAGCAGCTATTTCAAATGTTCTAATCATATTTACTAAAAATAATGTGTTATGTTTTATGTGTGTATGATACATAATTAAAACATTCAGTTTGCTCTGTAACCCCCTGATCCAGTGATTAGTTTAAAGCAAATTCTCTACCCACAGATCTTATTCTCATTTTAAATTATGAGATGTATGCAAAAATCAGAAAACCATGTGCAAGTTTCTCCTCAGTGTAACCTATAAAGGACACTGAAAATGATAAGCAATGCTTACCAATTATATCAAACCAAAGGGGTGTGCCAGCAGGCTCAACAGATATTACTCCAATCATATGAGCAACGGGATCACTTTCCATTACAGTAAAGGTAAAAAATGATTCTTCAAATGAGATTGGCTCCAGAGATGGTTTGGGTTTGGAGATCCATTCAATATGAAGTCTAGTGGTTGATGACTTTTGAGGGCGACCATTATCAACTGCCTTAATCTATAAAATAAGAACAGAGGATTAAAAACAGCAAATCGTAAGATACATTTTAAAACAGATTGGTTTCTGAAACTGAGCCACTTTCAAACATTTCATATTTGTATCTGAATATGCCATGTATTTAACGCTTGAAGAAAAGAGCAACTACTTCTTGACCATACTCAACACCAATAATAGACAACTGGAGTCAAAGTTGGAAAGTTAAAAATAAATAAATAAACCTATACTTTTCAAATATTACAAAGGATTGCCTAATTATTAGGTCACAAACACTGAAGCTATTTGCCAAGATAAGAGACGAGGTTTATAGTCAAAGCACTTAAGAAATTCAGAGACTATGTTCTGAACTGAACTCACTGAAAGAATGTCATATTCTCCAGCTGCAGAGAACTTTTTGGATGAAACCACTCCAGTTTTTGGCTCAATAAAAAATTTGCCATTATCATTTCCATCCTCAATGCTATAGGAGATTTCTGCGTTGGGACCTTCATCTTTGTCTGTAGCTACAACGCGATACAGAGGCTCTCGTTTGGAGTTTCTTTCTGGTTTTTCCCGCTCTGGGAGTCTGATCTTGTAGAACTTCTGCAGGAATTGAGGCTTGTTGTCATTTTCATCAAGGATTTTCACAATTACTCTTGCAATGGTTGATCTAGGGGGAGTACCATTGTCGGTCACAGTAACCTGTTTTTTAAAGGTAATAGATCAACAAGTGTTTTTAAGATATAAAAAGTAAACACCGTCTTCCTAATGAGAATCACCATTTATATAAACTTCTACAGGTCACATAACAATATGGCCCATACATCTCTTCTCATTCTGTCAACAACACTGTAAGGAGGTAAGGGCAACTATTCCCAATTGTAGAGATAGGGACAGGAGAAGCTGGGCAATGGCTGAGAAAGAGATGCTACTTCTTACAGTCCCCTTGAACTACTGTAGCTCTAAAAGGTGACTTTACCAAATTGTTAAGCAACTAAAAATTTAATATTTTTAGGTCACAAAAGGGATACATAAAGATTCTGCTTGAAATATTTAAAGTCCTTTTTAAAAAATATTCTGTCCACTTAAATATAAATTATCCATAATACTGCATTAAAACACTGTCATTTTTAAGCTTCATCCATAAAATATGCTGAAGCATCACTTTAAAGTCTATGCTAAGTATTACACATTTAAATACTAGTAATCATTATTTTATTTTGTTTGGCTGTTTTCTTATACAGAAGTCTTTAATGCTTAGGAAGGTGGACATAAACATTTACATTTAATACCAATTTAATGGTTTCAGTAATAGCAATGTAAAGTAAGTTCCATTTTAAGTAAATTACCCACAAATTGAGTTTAGAGATAAAGATCAGAGATTCTTGAGGCCTGCACTGGTAAACTGTTTCTACATGCATGAGTCAATTTCACCCTTAAAAGTTCATGTTTATGGTAATACATGCCTTAAAAGTAATGACTTCAGTAATAATTATTCTCCCCACACCTACACCAACATCTCTTTCCAAATTAATTACTAAGTTATTAATACATAAGTATAGATTAAGTTTCCATGAAACTATTTCCTCTTTGAAATTTGGTAACTTTATATCCTATTTATAAAAGCATGAATACATCCTGGTGGTACTTGTCAGGAATTTTTTTCTTCTAGTTTTAGTACTAGGGCTTGAACGCAGGGGTACTTTACCACTAAGCTATGTCCCTAGCCCCTTTTCTTTTTATTTTGAGACAGAGACTCAACTAAGTTGCTTGGTTGGGGCCGTGCTAAGATGGTGAGGCTGGCCTTGAAGTTATGATTCTCCTGCCTCACTCCTGAGTTGCTGGGCTTACAGGTTTGTACCACTGTGCTTGGCTAGCATATGTAAGTAAGGTAGATGCTTCATGTTACTTAAGGTTCATGAAGTTCCTGAAAGTTTTTAGAATAAAGCAAAATATTACTTTAACTCCAAGACATGTCCTTTTGATCTGTTTTTATATAATCTTTACCCAAAAAAAGAAGAAAAATGAAAAGAGAACCACAATCAAGCACTATATTTTTAATATTCATCACTAAACAGTTGCTAAGTTTAAGTTAAATAACCAGTACTTTCCCAGCCCTGTGATAGAACCAGCGATCTCCTCTTTCAGACAGCTAAATCAATGCCAACGCTGGCTTTCCAATATACCACTACCAAAGGTCTACAGATGGACATAAAGATCTGTAAACAAACACAAAAACTTATTTCCCATCAACGTCTTAATATCATCTTGAAAGTTCTACCAAAGCACACAGCTTTTCCAGGTCTAGCGCCAAGAATCAGCATGAGCCTTTAACATGTAATAGAACTGTGTCAACAGAGGAAACAGGTTTGTTCTGCTGGGTTTCCCTTTCCACCTGCTGCCTCTGTCTTGGCTTCTGTGGCTCTGCAGGCAATGGCACCCCGCACTATCCACATTACAGTACCTTCCTCCTCCCAGCTATTCCCAGCCCCCTTTTGCAACCTGTTTATTATCAGCCAGAAACAGGTACTTATGAGGTGAAGCTAAGGTTTTGTTTTATTTTTAAGGATTAGAAGCATTTTTAAATAAGCCATAAGAATGAGAATCCTTATTAGAAAAGGACATTTACAAGTAGTAAAGTTTTTAAAAAGAAAAAAAATTGATTTTAAAATGCCTAATAATGCGATTACTTAAAGAATAAAAAAAATCTAGAAACAAGCTCATAGCTAATGATAATTCAAAAGGTTAATCTAAATCTATAAATACCAATATATCTCAAAAACAATACTGAGAAAAAAGAAAGCTATAGGAGGTATGCAGAAAAAATCACTTATAATAAGTAAAAATAAATTCCAGATGGCATTGATTATTTATTTCCAATAAAAGCTGTATTTGCTGTGAGTCTATGTGTGTATGTACAAAGTACAAGAACTAGAATTGAACAGAGGGTAGCAACCCTGCTTTCTGGTGAAAGAATTAGAGGATAAAAGGGATGAGCTATATTCATAATGTTTCCTTTATTTTGCTCTTTATTAATGGCCAGAAATTAATATACCAAGATATTAACAGCTATGCATGCTGGTTTACTGGGAGCAAGATCTTTTTTTCTTAAGATATTTATAATTACAAATATTTTAAACTAATTAAAAATAAAAAAGTGCTTACTTCTAATATGTGTTCATCCTGCTGTTCTCGGTCTAGTTTTCTTGATGTTGTTGTGATAAGGCCTGCAAAATTATAAGGCTTTATTAATCCTCATAAAATAATATTAATTACAAATTATAATTAAAACCATACTCATAAAAATTCTGAGCAAATTTTTAACATTTTCTCAAGGAAATAAAATAGATTGTTAAAGAAATTAAAGTTCCAGATATGACTGTTTTATTTATTAATAACAACATAATTTACACTTTCTCACTTTAATGATTCTTGGACACACTGGATAAATGACAGTAATATTAAGAAAAAATAAAAACTCAAATCAGCTACATCTTTTATTTGTTGGTAATTACAATAGACATTTTTCAAAAACAAAGATGTTTTTTAAAAGTGAGGTGAATTTATCTAGGATTTCATCTTTACCCTCATCTCTAACTGCTCCAGCAATAACAGAATTGCTGAAAATAACTTCTATAACTATAGTACAAAGAACCATTAAGAAATAATGTTACCATAGCTTATTACCTTTGAGTCATGTACCCTTAAAAATGAATAATTATTATATAATGGAACTTTCCAGGTCATATGGTTCAAACAAGAGTCATTTAATTTCCAATAAAAGCAGAAAACACTGTTCTCAAAGAAATTCTACGTACTATTGTATTTCTTAGATTATTCTACCAAACTACAACATCTTTAAGTTTCAATTTCTCTGCGGAACTTTAATTTAATAACTGTCTGATGACCTAGCAGAATATATTGGAACCTAGAAGACCATTAAAATTGTGTACTGTATACATCACCAAAAACGCAAGTTGGATTCTCCTATCCCCTAAACATCCACAAGAACTGGTGTTGATAAAGGCTAGGAACATGTGGAGCAGATGTGCACATTTGGACTGAAGATCAGGTAAATCCTATGTGGCAAGACAGCTGCTAGAGCTAGAGGAACTCTTCTACCAAGCATTCCACAAGGAAATATTTTGAATAATTCGTATTTAAGACGTGACCTTATCTTTTAATTCGTTTTCTCCTATAATCATAGCTAGTTTCACAGAACTGCCAATTAAAGGCTATTCAAAATGTTTCTCTAAATTTGCAAATGAAAAGATTTGTGTTTTCATTCAATTTGATGGTTTTTTTTCTTAAATAATTACTAAGAATTTCAATCAACATTATATTCCCCACAATACAACAAAGTAGTATATTCTCTTTTCAACAAAATACTCTACTACAGCTAGATGTGGGATATTCCCTTAACCTTACTTACAGATTAAAATTGGCTCAAGGAATATATTTCACTTTGTCCAAGAGCATGAAATTGTTGTTCAGTGTAGCAAGAACTTGATTCTCATTAGTCAAAAACTTTTGAATTCTTTCTTCTTTTTTTTTTTTTTTCCTATGAAGTCTACCCTCATCACCCTACCCCCAATACTGGGGGTTGAACCTCTCTGGTGCTTTATTACCACTGACCTACATTCCCAGCCTCCTCACCGTTTTTTAAAATTCTTTTTTTTTTTTTTTTTTGAGACAAGGTCTCACTAAATTATCAAGATTGGCCTCAAACTTGAGATTCTCCAGCCTCAACCTCCCTAGTAGGTGGGATTACAGACATGTGCGACCACCTCCTATTTACTATAGATTTAAGTAGTTCAAAAATGAAAAGAAATTAATCCCATCTAATTGTGCTAATCTGCCCATCAAAAACTTATCACCAATGGTAGTATCACATGGAGCAATAGCCTAACACGTTCACAACAAAACAATGTTCTTCTTCTGTCTAGAACTTAATCACTCACCAGAAGCATTAGACAAATAGATCTGTGGGCAAATAATGTTTGCATTTTATAATTTACTTAAAATACACAGGATTTATGTATGTCCACATTACCAATTCAATATTAAACTATAAAGTTACCTGACCTCTTTTGTAGGCTCGGAATGATTTACATGTTCTTTATGCTTCATATTAATTCCCCTCTGTAGCCAGGAGGAACAGTGAACTGATTCTATTCAAAGGCAAAGAACTATAAAGTTCATTTTAGCCTAACTAAAATTCATTCCTTCCCCTCATTCATCCCTTCCCCTTCTCAGCTTAAACTCCTATCCTAGAATCCTACTGCTGAGTTTTCCAACCCATGGTATTCTAGTAACTCCTTTTAAATCTACTTTTCTATACTACAAAGTCCATGAGGACAGAAACTATCTTTATTGGTTGGCGTGCTTAAGCCAATATATCTATGACTCTCCAAAGAAAAAACATTTTTCTCTTAAAATGTCAAGAAACATAAATAGATGCAGAAAAAGCATTTGACAAAGTACAGCCCCAATTCATGTTTAAAACACTAGAAAAAACTAGGGATAGAAGGAATTTTTACCTCAACACTGTAAAGGCTATATACGACAAATCCAAGGCCAACACTACTCTGTATGAAGAAAAACTGAAAGTGTTTCCTCTAAAAACAGGAACAAGACAAGGATGTCCACTTTTACTACTCCTATTCAACATAGTCCTTGAAACTCTAGTCAGAGCAATTAGACAAAAGAAAGAAATTAAAGAGATACAAATAAAAAAAGAAAAGCTCAAATTATCTGTTTGCTGACTACATGATCCCATATTTAGAAGATCAAAAAACTCCACCAGAAGACTTCTAGAGCTCATAAACAAATTCAGCTAAGTGGCAGGATATAAGATCAACACTCATAAATCAGTCACATTCCTATACTCCAATAATGAATCTGCTGAAAAAGGAATTAGGAAATCTATCCCATTTACAATAGCCGCCCCCCCCCACCCGCATTGGAAATCAATCTACAACAAAAACTACCGAACAAACATTAAAGAAAGAAATTGATGAAGACCTCAGAAGATGGAAAGACCTCTCAAGTTGTTGGATAGGCAGAATTAATATTGTCAAATGGCTATACTACCAAAAGTGCTATAGAGATTCAACCTAATTCCCATTGAAATTCCAATGACATTCTTCACAGAACTAGAAAAGGCAGTTTTGAAATTCATTTGGAAAAATAAGAAACCAGAATAGCCAAAGCAATTCTTAGTGAGAAAAGAAAAGCAGGAGGCATCATAATACCAGACCTCAAGTTATACTACAGAGCTATAGTAACAAAAATAGCATGGTACCTGCATCAAAATAGGCATGAAGACCAATTGAAGACAATAGAATACTCAGACACAAACCTACATAAATACAGTTATCTGATACTAGATGCGGATGCCAAAAACATACTTTGGAGCGAAAATAGCCTTTTAAACACATGATGGGAAAACTGGATATCAAAATATAGAAGAGTGAAACTTGACTCCTCTCTCTCACCCTGCACAAAACTCAACTCCAAGTGGATCAAAGACCTGGAATTAGACCAGAAACTCTGCAACTGTTAGAAGAAAATGTAGGCCCAACACTCCTACATATTAACTTACTTAACAATACTCCTAAAGCACAAGGGGTAAAGTCAAAAGTCAGTAAGTGGGATGGCAAACTAAGAAGCTTCTTCACTATGAAGGAAACACTGAAGAGTGTGAAGAGAGCGCCTACCGAATGGGAGAAAACCTTAGCCACCTGCTCCTCAAATAGGGCATTAGTGTCCAGAATATACAAAGAACTCAAGAAACTTAACACCAAAAAGCCAAATAAGTCAATCAATAAATGAGTAAAAGAACTAAGCAGATACTTCTCAAAAAAGGAAATACAAATGGTCAACAAGTATACGAAAAAAGTTCAACATCTCTAGCAATGAGGAAAATGCAAATTAAAACTACATTAAGATTGCATCTCACTCCAGTCAGAATGGCAATTATCAAGAATACAATTAATCGGGCTGGGGATGTGGCTCAAGCGGTGGCACGCTCGCCTGGCATGCGTGCGACCCAGGTTACAATCCTCAGCAACACATATAGGCAGGGATGTTGTGTCCGCCAAAAACTAAAAAATAAATATTGATTCTCATTCTCTCTCCCTCTCTCTCCCTCCCTCTCTCTCTCTCTCTCTCTCTGTCTGTCTCTCTCTCTCCCCCCCCACCCCCCAAAAAAGAATACAATTAACAATAAATGTTCAACAGTCACCCAGTGACCCCATGATGGAACAAGGCAGATACGGGATATTCCTGCTACTGATGTAGTAGACATGAAATACAATCAACAAGGTCCTGTAAGAAACTTACAAGTTTGGTTTGCTTTTCTGTGGAGAACACACAGGACATTTCAGATGACAAACAAATCTCTTTCCAGGTTCACAACACTTGTATCAAAAGGAATATTGTCAAAGATGTCGCATGCTCTTTCCAATGCCATCACTAGAAAAAGGCTGTGCATACATCTCTTATGCAGACAACAAGAGGATCCAGTGTCCCCTGAGAAAGGGGTAAAGTTGGAGCTTCTTCAGTATGGAGATTCCTCAAGAAACTAAGAATGGAATCATCATACAATCCAGCTGTCCCACTCCTTGGTTTACCCAAAAAAAAACTAAAGTCAACATACTATCATGTTACAGCCACCTCCATACAGCAGCATAATTCACAATAACCATATTATGAATCAACCCAGATGCCTGTCAATAGATGAACATATGAAGAAACCGGTATACATACACAATGGAGTTTTATTCAGCCTTAAAGAAGAAAAATGAAATAATGGTATTTACTAATATTGGATGGAAATGGAGAACATCCTGCTAAGTGAAATAAGCCAGTCTAAGAAAAATCAAGCGTTGGATGTTTTCTCATACGGAAGCTAGAGCAAAACAAAGGGAGGAGGGGAGGATGGTGATCATAAAGATATAGGTAAAATAAGTAGAGGAGAAGGAGGAAATTGAGAGGGAGAGAGAAGCGATGAGAAAGGGGAGAAAATATGACGTATTTTTTAAAAACCACACTATGTACATAAATAAATATACCATAGGAAATTTCATTTTTATGTTAAGTAGAAAGAACCAATCAAAACTATATAAATAGATGAGAAGATTATGGAGATCTGAAATACCATAGTGCACTAAATTATGCAGTCAGTTGTGATGGAGAGTAGAGAAAAAAGGAAGATCAGGATGGTAGAAGGAGAATGAGGAGAGGGAAGCGAAAAGGAGAAAGACACAAACTGACTTCAAACTCCTCTGTGCATGGACATGTTTGTTGAGATAAACCCAACTACTACTATGTGCAATTATAATGCTCTAATGAAACAGGTTAAAAAATGGTGCTTTTATGGAAATTCATACAAAATTAACTCTGAAAATAAAAATTTCTTAATGAAGTAGGAAAACACTAGGAAAATTTTAAGCATTGTAACAATCAATTATACTGAAAGCTTAACACCTGGAAAAGCTGTCCATATATCTCACAAACATCCCCCAATCTCCTGAAGCACAGATGAGTCCCGCCACCTACCATCATACCAAACTGCATAACATAGTGCATTATAGTATTTCAACTTTCCATACACACTGAACTGTGACTTCCATAAAGTTTACGGGGGGGGGGGGGGGGGGGACGACAATAATTAACCATTGCCCAATTTTTTTATAAGTAAGTTAGAAAATACAACGGAACCAACATAGAAAAATGCAAGTGCAAGTGCTTCTTTTCTAACTTTATTTTCATTTTCTGCAAGCATCTTTAAATTAAAAATAGCAACGAAAGGACAAAAGCTAGAAAATATCTTTCCATGGTCCAGAATAACACCGAATTCTTTATACCAAACCTATCACATGTGGGCAGGTGAGATAGCAGGTACAGTTAGCAAATGTACCTCATAAATTATGCAAAACTAAAGAGCTAAACTTTGCTGCATCTGATAAACATGCTTAAATATATCTATAGCCTTTCAATGCCACTTTAGACATCTGGAGGATTTTTTTTGAGACAAAATGTTAGATTAGCTGCAGTGAATCAATATAAAATTTTGCTCTTTGATAACTTCTTATATCTCCACACTTCTCAAAATTCACAAGATTACATGAACTTCACAAAGTACATAGTACAGCAGATGAACACTAAAAAGACTAGCAGGTGAAGATAATATTGGACAGTACACAGTGGTGCAGCCATATTTATGCATTTATTCAATCATTTTGTGCTCTCCACTCAGAGTATAAAGATGATTAACCTACAATCTTGGGCTGGGGTTGTGGCTCACAAGTAAAATGCTTGCCTAGCATGTGTGAGGCACTGTGTTCAATTCTCAGCACCACATATAAATAAATAAAATAAAAGTATTGTGTCCACCTACAACTAAAAAAAATTTTAAAATAATAATAAAAAAAGATACAATCTAGTTTTCAAGAAAACTTGGCAAACTTACATTTGAGAAACACTAATACAGGACAGTGTAGAGCTGCACGTAGAAAATAAGGGCTCTTGCTGAGGGCTCTGTGTTTCAAGAAAAAGTTTGAATTTGGGAAGATACTGAGACACGTAATCTAATCCTCCCTGCTGCTCCCGCAAGACCCATCCAATGTTTGAGTGAAGCCACCCATGATCACCCATGATCAGCCAGCCCCAAGGCATCCAACCAACTGACCACCACTGTATGAGAGATCAGCCAGCCTGGTTAAAGCCAGGACTGCCCAGCAGAAGCCTAAACTACACAATAATCATTGTTTGAAGTCACTAATGTTTTGGGATGTTGTGTTATAAAGCCAAAGTTAAATAATACATCAAATGACCTCATCTCTAATAGTTTCTGGGCTTATTGAATGACCAAATACTGTGCAGTATCTCCATTTTTACAGGATCAGAGAGATTAAGTTGCTTACTCAAGATCACTTAGCAAGTTGGGAGTTCAACAAACCCAGACCACCAGAGTCTAAAGCCCACATGAAGAGAAACCAGGCAGGAAATGAAGGCCCTGGTTCTATTTTTAAAAAAGATTTGAATAACAGCACTGCATTTACAAAATGGCAGCTAGAGGAGGAAAGATCAGAATTTCTGAGTAGGATTAAAGTCCAACTGCAATGACAGAGCAAGTGCTTGTGACCTGTAGTAGAAGTATCTAAGAAACAAAACATAAAAGGTTATGTTCTGTGGCTAAAATCTGAAGGAATGATTCAATAGCAAATAAATTTTTACCAAAATCCAAATTCTGCCCACTGAGTGTGGTAGTGTACAGCTGTAATCCCAGCAACTCAGGAGGCTGAGGGAGGAAAATTTGAAGTTCAAAGCCAGCCTCAGCAACGGCGGTGAGGCACTAAGCAACTGAGTGAGACCCTGTCTCTAAATAAAATACAAAATAGGGATGGGGATGTAAGCTCAGTGTTTGAGTGCCCCTGAGTTCAATCCCGAGTACCCCCCCCAAGAAAAACCCATCCAATTGTGCAAACAACTGTCTTAAGCTTAAATGGTAAGAAAGGCAACACTTTCAGGATTTTGGTGTGCTGATACTGCTTTGCCATCTCCTTTCCTCACATTCCCGTAGTCTCCATCTCACCATGCTCAGCTGAAGTTGAAGAAACATGGTTTGTTTACAACCTCATCTAAGGTCTAAAAATCAAGAGACTGTTCAATAGTGACTTTTGAAAAAAATCATTATTCTACCAATTTTTGTATGTGTGTATGTGTATTGCTTCTGGTGATCTCTTGCTAAGAAATAAACATTAATAAATTAAATGAATGCTCATAAATAATAATGATGCTTTCCTAATATTCACTAGCTCAACTTAACTCACTTGTTCAGTTGGCACTGTTATTTAACTTATGTTTCTGAATGTCTTCCCCCAAAATGTTACTCCTCGAGATATATAAAAGCCTAAGACATAGCTCCTCTCCTCAAAGGCATATAATTTAAAGAAACACCCTTGTACCTAAAAGGTAGAAAAGAGTATTAAACGAATCTCTCATATTTCACTTTTTTAACCAACACTATTTGCACATTTCCCATGAACCAGCTATGGGCTAAGCATTTCAAGAATTAGTGACATTATGAAAAATTAAAATGAAACACTTGTAACACACCAGTGAGCAGACTATAAAATTTAAATTGCTTCAACAACTTTTAGACTAGAAATACTACAAAAAACAAAAAGGTAAGATGTTGATGTAAAATGTGTATATGTATACATGTAATGTATATACACAGCATGTGTATATAATTTTTACCAGTTAAACTACAAATTATTATATCTGGTTACTCCTGAGACAGAGAACATGAGGCCAAAGAAGAGATGGAAAAGAGGAAAATGGAAAGGATGCTTCAACTTTTTACTTTATAACATTTCTTTATTGTGGTAATCATTAAATTTTTAATGAATGCATTACTTAAAGAAATTTAAACATTAAAATATTTTAAAGCTGAGAACAGGATTTGTGAATGGAGCTCAGGAGTGGAATGCCTGTCTAGCATGTTCCTTCCCCAACACAGGGTGGGAGGAATTAAGAGCAGAAACATACAGAAATACCATTTTTTACTTGACTGAAAAATCTCAAATAATTTTTAAAAGCCTAAAATATATGGTTAATAAAAATCAGAATCTTAGAATTCAGTGGTATATCTTTTACAGCTTTTTCTAATGTTTTTAAGTTGAAGTGAACTTTTAATAAAATGTATCATACATTCTAAAATATCCTCTCTCTATAAAAACAAAGTTTACTAGAGCCAGAGGGTCTTTTAAAATCCTGTGGCCCAAATCTTACATTTTAACATGAGAAAATGCGGCTGAGGAAAGTTAAATTCTGGAAGGCCACAAGTTAACTGTAGAGAAGGAGGCAGAGTAGAGTTCTTACACCAAAGGAAAAGGGAAAAAAGTATTCAGAAATCTCTTTATTGCTCTAGCTGTCTTCAACCAGAAGTGCATATCAGAATCATGAGACACGAATGGCTAAACCAACTTCAACCTTCCTACTTCTATGCCAGAGCCTCCAAATCACAATCTTCATTCATGAGGAGCCAGTCTGTACAACCTCACGAAAGTTTCCAGGTGATCTAGAGCTCCATCCCATCATAATCTTCTTGAAGTGTGTAACAGAAATTTTTAAAAACTCACTCCCTCTTGTTTTACTGGTTTTTGTTTCAGTCATTGCAATAATTACTATTGGCTGTATCTGGTACAAAGTATATTATCTATATCTTTAAAATACCACTTGAAATACAGAGAAATATAACAAGACTACAGATGTATGACAGATAAACAGCACTTAAGAACCATAATTAACACAGCAGAAAATACTTCAAAGAAGTGGCCGGAAATGGCTACCTTAAGATTCCATCTGCACTTAAAATACTTATTAAAGCCTAAAACATCTTCCAGAATCTTCTTGACAAACTTGCAACTACAGTCCAAATCATTAAAACCTGTTAGAACATAAGTTAAATGAAATGAAGTCTCTCTGACATAACAGGAAATCATCTAAGTGGCTACATAAAATTCCATGTATAGCAGATTTCCCAAATTTTGGAAATAATTTCTGTGATAGGTTGAATGGTAGACTCTTACCAATAGACATGTCTATTCTGGAACCTGTAAATCTGACCTTATTTGTAACAAAAGTCTCTGAAGATGTAACCAACTAAAGGACCTCAAATGAGATCATCCTGGGCTCTAAATTCAACAGCCAGTGTCCTTTGGAGAGAAAGGTGGAGGGGATTTGAGACAGAGAGACACAGGAAAGAGGGCCTTGTGAAGACAGAGCCATAGACTGTCATAAGCCAAGAAGTGCCTGGAGACTGGGTTTCAGAGGGAGCTGACCTTAATTTCAGGCTTCAGGACTGTGAGTGAATAAACTTCTATTGTTTCAAGGCACACAGTTTGTGATGATTTGTTAATTTAGCCTTCAGGAAACTAATATACTTTAAAAAATAAAGGTTAACAGCTTTACGAAGTATAACGAGTACATAAAAAAAAACTATACATTTAATTTATGCAATTTGATGAGCTTGGATTTGTTGAGTTTTTTTTAAAAAATTACCAAGATATAAAACATGCCACAAATTATTTGGTTTTTTTTTTTTTGGTTGCCAATGGATTTTTCACTTTATTTGTGCTCCACCAATGAGCTACATACAACCCCAGTCACCACAAATTATTTATCAGTTCTTTGAACGTATTATTTCTCATACTCTTTCTTGCTCTATAATAGAAATATTTAAATATTTTTCAATAATTCTAATTATAAATGCAAGCTTAATGCCTAAGAAATATGAAGTCTCAATTATAAAGTTATTTCAACCAAAGACCAAAACAGGAAAGATCCTTTTATTCTGAATAAACCAAAACGATTTCTCTCTGGTCTCAAAAGTTAGCTTAATAAAGAACCTTGTTTCCAAAAATAATCTGCCCAATAAACTATTCTCTTTAGTCAGAAAAAAATTTACGTGTGCTCACCTGGCATTTGCCAAAACTATTTTAGCTATATCCCTTGCTCCCCTAACACAGAGGCTACAGAAAAAAATAGTAAAATGCCTACGATAGGAAAAGCTAGCATCAACTATTAAAATAAACAAAGGAGTTAGAATTCAAATTGTCTGAGAACTTTATGAGATATGTATTTCAAACCTGGGGTCCTGAATATATACTTTTCAAAAATTTCTATGATGTACTACTGAAATAGACTATGCTTTGAGTTAGTTAAGCTATCAAAAAACTACTATCCAAATATAAGAAAACCAGAGAGCAATAGAATTAGTAATGAATTTTTAAAATGAAGTACTCAAGTAAAACAAGGTACTATGAAAAACAGGCACAGGAGACAACTTTAGGAGTCCGTGTAGTCCATCACTATAAACACTTTTTCCAAGGAACAGTCTAGTCTGCAGATCTGTACCAAATCAGCTTTAGTAAAATGAAAAGGGCCATAGAACGAGGCTATTTATTGCACTTTACAGAGATCACAGCTGACACCCTGAGAACTGCACAGAGGGTAGATGGAGGGTATCACACAGGCAAAGAGTGGATAAACAAGACCTGAACCAAGCACAGTGTTTCATTTGTTCAGATTCAAGACTCAAGACATGTGAAAAGGAAAATCACTCAAATCTGCTAATTTTTCAAATCTTTTATCAGTCAAGTGGAAAACAAGCATTAAGCAGCAACCACTCACTCAGCATTATGCTTAGTTCTATAGTGGAGTGGACACAATAAATGGCTGGGGAAAGTTCCTGGCCCTTAATAAGGACTTGAGCCAAGATCGGAGCCTCACAAAATACAGCCAAGACCAGAGCCAACACTGAAGTCAGAGCTGACCTGGAGAGAGTGGAAAGGAGGCAGGGGCAGCCCTTCTTGCCACTCACCATCCTGAAAACATAGATTGCCATAAAGGATCTGAGCAAAGGTTCAACTTTACTCTTACAATTATCACTCAGCATCCAAGTTCTTAGCCTTTCACTATGACCTCAGAGATACTCCGCAGCACTGCACTGTCTTTATTTAGGTGCTGTTCCACCGACCGAATTTAACCACAGATTGTCAAGAGCTCTTTTGGCAGCTGCAGCCATCTGAGCAGCTATTGTTTGTCACTGCGGTACTGGTGCCGGCAGGATTAGGCTTGGAGCCAAAAATGGAATTCTATTCATAGATTGTCAAGGCTGGAAAGCAGCTCAGAATTCATTTAGTCCAAACTTTTAGAGCTCCTCAGAAAACACTAATAAAACAAATCAAATGACCAGTCTAAAGTCACACAGGAAATGGCTGAGCAAGTCACACGGGAAATAGCTGAGCAAGAAGCTGCCAGTGTCACTGACTTCTCTTCTGGTTTTCATTCTCTTACTAGCTGTTTCTTGTTGAAAATTGAGGGTATTAAAATGTAAGATCAAAAGTCGAACTCCATTTACAGGGAACTGACTTCAGCATTCCTGTAAGTGTGTTATAGCAGGGACACAAAGAGGGGGAAGGTACCTAACCAAATTAGAAAGTCAACATCATATTGACATAAAAAGCGAATTTCACTTAAGCACTTAATTGCTAAATCTTAAAATATAATTTTGGCAAATGATACTCAGCAACATATTTAAAAACTCAGAATTTCTGGATAACATTTATCCTAGAATTAATGCAATTCATTAATTATCCTAGATTCAATGGAAACATTTTGAGAGGAGAAACATCACCAACATGTATGTACAGAATAAAAATCAGACTTCTTTTAGCTTTAGGAATAACACGTTTCACTATGAAATAAAAATTAGTATGAGAAACAGGTATGAAAAATTTCTTCTTTAAAAAACTGTACTACTCGTATTGGTAAAAACTACAAATAGGTAAACTTTATTACTTTTTTAAAATGAATTCCTGCCATTGTAACTTGACTGGCCCTTCACTTCCTTCCTTTGAAGCTATCAAATGTTACCGGAAACCCTTGGAAGTTGTTTGCAGCTGTAGTTATTTCCTATTGCACTTTGTTCAGTCTCCATTCCAGCCAAAATAAAATACCACTTACTCTGATTCACAAAAAAACAGTTGTAAAGTGATACAGGACTAGAACATGGATGAGTACCCAATACTACTAGCTATTGTAACAGTTTCTGATTTTATCATGCTTAAGGAATTACTATATATACACTATGTATTTCTACCAAATCTATTTGAAATCAAATCACATTTCTTAAATCAAACAATCACATTTTTATTTCTAAAATAAAATAGTTCTATAGTAAATACACCAGTCCACTGTATATTGTTGTCCTCTAAATTAGTAATTTGAGCATGAACAACTCAACCCAGGATAAGGGAGGGAATGAAAAAAATGATGGAAGAAATAGTAAAAAATTGGTAAATATACAAAGCCAACTATATGAGCTGGTATTTGTTGCTCTGAATTACTTTAAACAGGATATACCAGCACAAACACACAAAAAACTACAAAAAACTCAAAATTTAGAAATATTTTGTCTTCTAATGGGATAGTTATTTCTCAAAGTAGACTATCAGTTTAACATCAACTTCCAATAGTCTATACGATCAATGTGCTAAATCTTGAGTTTTCAATTTTGGCAATGAATATTCTAGAAAGTAGAAGCAAATTACAGATCATGTTTTCTATGCATTATTGCTTACAGCAATAAAAAAAATCAATTATTACTTCAGAAATATCAAATAGTTACCCCCTCGTGAAGAAAACTTAGTAATTTAACTAAGGACTCTAATAAATACTCAAGATTATTAGAAACCAGGAAACTATTGCTGATCTCATATGGATTGTAAGCTAAGAGGCTTTTACATTTTCAAATGATTAAAAAAAGTCTTTTGTGATACATGGAAAGTATACAAAATTGCAATTTCAATGTCTATAAATACAGTTTTATTGGAACACAGTTATGCTCATTCATTTCCACATCACCTATGGCAGCTTCCATGCTAGAATTACAGAGCTGATTAGCTGTGACAAACTGTATGGCCTACAAAGCTGAAGATACTATAGGGCCCTTAATAGTAAAAACTGACTCCTGAAGTACACGGTCAATTAAACTAAATATAAACATCTAGTGTTATTTACAAGTGTCACATTTTGTGGTACCTTGGAAATAACATTAGCTTAACAAGCAACTATTATATGAAAGCATGGGCAAGAATTTTTATTGTGGTTTCTACAGAAAAGGTAAGACAAGATAGCATCCATGGTTTGGGATTGGCTACTTTGAATAATTTCAACAGGCCTGGACCATAGAGGCTGTTCTTAGTTGTCAGGAACCTGGCCCCTGGAAAGATCTGGGCAAAGTGATAGTGGCAGAGCACAATAAAAGAAGTGGCTGAATATGGGCTTAGGGTTGATGAGTTTATATATAAAAGCACACTTCTGGGTAATTTTCCAGAAGCTTGGAAAACTTGTGGGAGTGATGGATAAGTTCACTGCTGGATTGTGGTGATGGTTTTCCATGTGTACAGATATGTCAAAACAAACATTAAATATATGCCACTGACTGTCAACTATTCTTCAAATAATCTTTTAAAATATAAAGACAATTATTTGCTTTGTATCAAAAACCTGGAAAATATCAAGCACAAAAACATGAGAATAAGACTGTGATCTTTTCTAAAGAATGCATGTGCCTAACAGTAACCTTCAAAATTATCCGCCAATTACAAGTTGCTTATCGCTCCTCAAAGTTCAAATTGATAACTTTAACTAAAAGGGCATTTTGTGGGGAGGTGTCGGTTTCCTGAGGTTACTTGCACAAAATGAAGTCTGTAGAGTTTACACTAGTCCTTTTTGTTCTGGGCTCCCTTTATTCTCTGTGTCCTTGACATACCACAAGGCTGTGACGCTTTTGCTTGCAGAAGCTGGGCTGTGAAAACCCAAACAATATAACTCTCTATGCTCTTGTCTCTCTCTTACCTTGAGCAAAAGCACAATTTACAGTAAAAGAAGCAAATTTTCCCTAACTGATATTGAGCATAACCAAACAAACCAACAAAAAAAAAGTCATAAAAGTTTATGTTAACAAAAAGGTATGTATCAGAAAAGGAGAATGGATTAAGTCTTTCTTGTGTACCCTGGGGGGGGGGGAACATCACCACCCTACTTGTAAACAGTAGAAGTACATGAGATGTGGAAAGACAGCTCCTGGCACCATAGTTAAGCACAAAAACTCTTGAGTCAAAGATTTAAAAAAAAAAAAGAAAGAAAAAAAAGGCATTTAAAAATCCATTCAGACTTGTCATTTGAGGCCTAAAATTCAGAAAATCATTAAAGCAAAATTTAAGAAGGTTATCTGTTTTATTTTTTAAAACATTTGAGCATATGTAATAAAAGTAAAACAGGTGTTGGGGAGATTTTCTCCTTTTTTCCAAAATGACTTTCACCAAGGTAATTAAATTTACACAAAATGTTCTAAGGACTGCTGGCAGACTCTCAAAAATAAATGACTATTTATAAAAAGTAACACACAGCTGTAGAACCTTATTCTGGCATTCAAGTGTAGCCACATCTTTGGGTTTCTATCACCCTCCTTCACATTGTCACCAACAGGAGAAACATCCTCTACCTCGTCTCCATCAATCTACTTTCACCACTTTTAAAATCAGCCCAAAAGCATTTCCAAGGGGACTTGTTTTCCTAACTACTCCCAACACATCAGTGAGTTTGCCCATGCACAGTATCTTGTACCCACTATTTACTGTGCTACTTTGACTTTAGTAGATCACATTCTTCCAAAACACCTTTCAAGGTGCTATATTCAAAGACAAAGCTCAGTAAACACCTGATGATGATTTAGTTTTCTCTAGTCTGCTGGTCATTTGATAATCACAGGGGTCCCAAATTCATCTTTACTACCAAGAAGCAAGTTTACCTATTCTATCAAGCTTGTTTATCTAAGGGAAATGCATAAATCCATAACTCTAACCAAAATCTTGATAGAATAACTGTAATAGAAATTAATGGAAGAGGTGTAGCACCTCTTCTTTTCTTTCTTTTTTATTTTTTTGGTACCGGAGATTGAACTCAGGGATATCTTACCACTGAGCTACATCCTCAGTCCCAGTCCTTTCTTTTCTTAATTTTGAGACAGGAATTTATGATTGAACTTGAGATGGAACCTGCAATTTTCTTGCCTCAGGCTCAAAAGTCACTGGGATTACAGGCATGTGACACCATGCCCAGCAGCTATGGCAGTTTTTCTAAAAATGACTCTTAACTACTCTGCACACAGAAACACAGAATGCGCATCACTAATCACAATATCTAAGGACCTGAAGTCCATTTTCCCAAGATACCAGAAGAAAAGTCTTTTACTGTGGCCCAGATCTCTGGATTTCCAGCCCAGTGATTTTCTCACTCAGGCATTAATTATTAAGTAACATGACTACAGGTCTCCAGGTTGGGTTTGGGTCAGTAAATCACGACGGACTTCTACCAGTCTGTCTTTCATCACTTTCCACAAACTAGCCCATTTTACTCCTCTATTAAAAATAATCTACTAAAACTGTCAGCTTTAAAGGTTTTGAGGAAGATGAGGCATCGAGGCTTTGGACCCTAAGAATCTGCTTAAATTTTCTGCTGAGTTGGGGGAACAGATCATTTTAAAACAGATCTCCTGAAGCCGTATGTACTGTATTTTCTAATAATGCCCATGCTAAATTATGGGTATTTTTTTTTTTAATCTTTAGAGACTAGGTGATTTGTGCAAAGATTAGACTTCTTTACTAAATATATCGTTTACAAAATACTTCATAACAAATATTTCTGTGTACTAACTATATTCTCCACTAATATCTGCCTTCAAGTCATAAAAATATAAAACTTCTCAGTATATGTAGATGAATTTTCTCCTGCTATCCTGCTAGCAGGATCCATGTACTTCCCACCCAGTGGGTAAGAGATGGTTTGAATTCTCAGAGAGGTTATTCTTGCTGAAGATAGGAAAGAGTACAGAAGTCTCCACAGACCTCTGAAGAATTGTCAGAGGAGAGCCTTAACAGGAGTAGCAATGCCATATCAATCAGGGTTCTACAACAAGACATAACACTACAGTAGTGATATTATTTCAGAGGCCAGGCGGAGAAATAACCCAAGTTTCAAGGCTCCCCACAATAACTGTAATCTATACAATTCCCTTAAGTTTCTTTTTTCTCCTTCTCCTGATATAAATGATACCCCAACCTATAGTATTTGCTCAAATAATCAAAAGGACATTTAGTCCTTGCTCCCTTGTCTTTTTGAAGGAGACTTAATCTAAAAAAGAGAGACAGAAGACATAAAAATTTGGAAATATTTTTGTAAGTTGAATTCATCAAATAATTTTAAAATAGGGATGGTTACACATTCCTGAATTATCATTTCAAGGCTTTTATTTCTAGATTCTCCCTCTCAACGCTGTAACCACCACCTCCTTCCAGACATACTTTCTGGACCCTGAATTCCTCCTCCAAAATTCTTCTAAACTTCTAACTTTCTTCTTTTTTCTAACAAGGCCTTCTAAAATTTTAGCTCTTAGTTCTTAGATCTTTTTCACCAAAAAAAAAAAAAAAGGAGAATGAACTTAGTTACTGTCTGTGCAGTAAAAACATATAACCACACTGCTAAAACAAGCCTTGTATTAATCATTTACAAAGGCTGTTTCAAGCTTGGCAGGTTCTAGTCTTAATTCCAGCCTTTTTTCTTGGGCTTATGGTCCTGACTCTACTCCCAATGCTTCCCTATAGAAAAACTCTTCAGATCCTGAATATTTCACTTTTATATAATTAAATTCCAATAAGGCTCAAAGAGGCTTAATAATCAATTATCATTTTCTAAGAATCCAAACTCTGTTAAAGGAACATACTAGAATCTGCCCAAAGGGCTAGAAGATAATTGCTCCAAAGCAAAACATATATAATACTTTTAAATAGTTCTGAAACTTATGTTTACTTTTAATAATAAAAAAAGTGTTTACAAATATCAGATTGAAATATGCTGACAAGTTTACAAACTCAGATTGAACTATGATGACAAGTTTACAAACTAACATTTTAACATACTTTTCAAGAGACAAAATACTATATACATAGATGATCTCTATCAGGATCTTTCAACTAGCATTTGCTACAGAGGTCTTAAACTTGCCCTTCTTTCAACCTTAAGAATTGATTTCTTTTAAGTTGAAAAGAAAATGAGAAATAAGAATGAAACTAAAGAGGGGGAGGTGGATAATGAAGACGGGCAAGGAACAGAAGGATGCTACTTCCTTAATTTTGATGTTTGTGTATTATTTCCCTGACATTTCAAATACACAATCCAGTAACTGGACAGGCCAATTACCCTAGAGTAATATAAGACAGGATAAACAAAGGCAAGCTAGAGGTATATAAATCTTGCTCTTCAAAGTTTTTCTGTTTATTAAATGTTACCAACAAGTACTAACTATACAACATCTCCATCAAGGCCAATAATTTATTTTTCTCCAAATAAACTATCCTCTAAATATCATATAATAGTTATTTTAAATGATCAATAAATCAAAATGTTCTACCCTCACATATGAAGTTTTCATCCAAAAAATGAAAACTTAAGTTTTTTACTACCCAAATAATAACCACCTTGAATATCTTATGAAATAATACAAAAGAGACCTAAGAACTAAGAAAAAAAAAAAAGCAAAATACATTGTCAAATGTAAAAGAGCAAAGATTGTAGTTCACAAGGATTCGGGAAGAGTACTTGGGGGTCATAGAACTATCCCCTTAAGCAGGAGGTCACAGACATTGAAGAGAAGAGTTAGGAGTTAAAGGTCAGAGGGAATTCTTCAAGGAAGTAACCATTTCCGATCTGAAAACTGCTTAATCCTAACCCCCTTCTGCCTAAAGAGTTAAAGGTACTACTCCACAGGAAAAATTTAAAACAATATTTAAAAACTAGTGAGTTTTGAAATAAATTCTTCCAATATTCTTTACAAAAAGGGGAACTATGAAAATTCAAGGAGCTGGGGCTGCGGCTCAGCAGTAGCGCACTTGCCTAGCACGTGTGAGGTACTAGGTTCGATTCTGAGCACCGAATATAAATAAATAAAACAAGTCTATCAACAACTAAAAAAATATTAAAGAAAATTCAAATACTCAGTAACATAATGTGCTGTAAAATTACAACACTCATTCAGGAACTACTACTGAGATAATAATATTTGTTTTTTAGCCTCAAAGTCAAGTCTGTTATTAAGAATTATCATAAAATAGCTTTATAAAACTCCAAAGTTTTAAAAAAAAAAAGACATCTGGAAATAATTTTAGCTGATAATAAAGGTTTGTCTTGAATAATTTGAAAGAGAATGATTTACCAAAACCAAAGAAAAGTATGCAACAGATAAATGTTAATTCTTAATTTCCTCAACACGAAGAGAGAATACACATAAACATGTCATGTAACAGTATTAACACATACCTGTTTTAGGATGTATTGAAAAGAATCCTTGTGGATTTCCACTTGTAATTTTGTATGTGAGCTTGTCATCAGAGCTAGAATCTGGATCAAATGCCTCAATTTGGACCACAGGTATATCCTTGGGAGAATTTTCCATTATCTCTGGATAATAGACAGGCTCTGATGTCTGTGGTGCATTATCGTTGACATCCTCAACCTCTATGTAGATCTCTATAAATGATGAAAGAGGCACGACACCCTGATCAGTTGCATAGACTGTTAGCCAGTAATGGGAGGTCGATTCACGGTCCAGTCGATCTGAAGTCTCTATGACACCTACAGAAAAAGAAGAAAAATGTAAGGTGTCATGCCAAGAACAACAAAAAATGCCACTTTGGGAAAGTGTCAACCTACAAATGATTTATTACATGTCCTTCTTAGTTGCACAACCTTAAGCAAGTTATTTCATCTCTGTGCTTCAATTTCCTTTCCTATTGAATGGAGATAACAGCACATTCCTAATAGGCTGATTAAGTGAACTATACATATGAAATGATTAAACAATGTGTGTTACATAATGTGCAACAGAAAACTATGTTATTATTAGAATCAGGTATCACTCACCACATGGAGCAGTTTAAAAAGTATTATCTAAGTCTCTAAACAACCTCATGAAATGCGCACTAAGAGATCATCTAAAGGCCAGTATTTTGTTTTGTCAAAGATGAGAGTTATGATTATTTGAGATGTATTGACTTTCCTAGAGGTTAATCAAAAAATCAGGATAAAACCAGAGCTATGGCTCAGATCCAAGTCCCACAGCCTACTATGCCCTGCTCCCTAGTCTGTATTCACTTGACCACTGCCACAGTCTATGGAAAAAGATTGGGAGCACACTCCTCTAGACATCTTTATCTGACTTACACACCCCTTTTAAGTAGTTAAGAAAAGAGAGTAAACTGTCTCTTGTGTCCTCAAATTCTTCCATTTCTTTAAATTACCAAGAACTAGTGTGACACAGAAATTGCAGAAGTGTCAACCTTCTCAAATACTAGTATTTCTAGCACCTTGTACAAAAAAGCACAACAACTTCTTAAGTGAATAAACACAATACATAAATATCTTAACTGGGCT
This sequence comes from Ictidomys tridecemlineatus, assembly GCF_052094955.1. Lineage (NCBI taxonomy): Eukaryota > Metazoa > Chordata > Mammalia > Rodentia > Sciuridae > Ictidomys > Ictidomys tridecemlineatus. The sequence continues at coordinate 35,590,068 of NC_135490.1, forward strand.
GATACAAAAAGTCCTCAATTAAGACCCAAGCTCATTTTTTTTTTAGTCAACTAGTAAGAGATGGAGTCGTGCGATTACTACTAAGAGGGTTAGAGTATCTGTATCATTTTGGCCCAGCCATGGAGACCTATGAACACCTTACTTAATCCCACAATTGCCTCCTGACAATATGATTAAAAGTGGGTATGCTGAAAAGGTATAATCTTGCCCTTTGGCTCCCCAAATATACCACATCTTTTTCTCACAGACTGATCATTCTCAACTAATGATACTTAAAGTGCTCAGTATCTCAGACCAAGTTGAACTTCAGAAATCCTTGGAGATCACTGACCTTTTCTATCCCACGCAAAATAATATAAGAAAAATAACAGATATTAAAACAGGATTTAACTCAACCAAAAATCTATAATTTTGTTTTTTAAATTGACAAAAATTATGTATACTTATTGGGTACAACATGTTTTGAAATATGTATACATTATAGAATGGCTCAATCAAGCATATGTATTACTCCACACAGTTACCATTTCTCATGGTGAGAACACTCATACCTACTCTTTTAGCAATATTCAATACAATACACTGTTATTAACTATAGTCAACATGTTTCATTTATTTTATTTAAATTTAAGCATTTGCTTATTAAGATTGTTAATACCAGAAAAAAATCACTTATATTAAATGCTAGAAACTGAACTATCCTAAGATGAGTGTTTACAGCCACTCTGAAGCACTATAATTATTTACTACTGCCTTCAATGAATCCTTTAAAACAATATAATACTTCTAGAAATATGGAACAACACCTCAGAACTAAAGAAAAAGGAGCTCATCTCTTTAGGTGGCAAACAAAGAGAAGCTCAGATATGTTTTCTCTTTAACTCAGTACCAAACATCATCTATGCATGCTCAAGTCATTCACGAAATTACTAAAATTATGTTTATGGTCTGAGAAAATAATTTGCTAGTTTCTCTTATTGATCGTGTTCATTCCAAAGGAAGTTGGGGCTCTGGGATGCTTTCTTCAAGGAAAACAGAATGCATGCGCACATGCTCCTCCTGTTCTGCTACTTCCCTAAAAACTCTGTCAAAGTCATTTGACTAGTGATCACTAGCAAATGTCAAGCAGACAAATACATGGTGATTTTCTTCACCAACTTTTAGTCATAATCCTCAAATACCTGATGATGTTTTGCACTTTTAAAAAGTGTGTACGTGTAAAAGTGATTATGGGCATTTAAAAATATAATAACCAGGGCTGGGGATGTGGCTCAAGCGGTGGCGCGCTCGCCTGGCATGCGTGCGGCCCGGGTTCAATCCTCAGCACCACATGCCAACAAAGATGTTGTGTCCGCTGAGAACTAAAAAATAAATATTAAAAATTCTCTCTATCTCTCTCTCCTCTCTCACTCTCTCTTAAAAAAAATATATATAATAACCACAGAAACAATTTTCTCAATGTTCACTATATGCCAGGTACTCTAAGTGTTTTACATGTATTGTCTTATTTAATCTTTATTTCCAACTTGCCTACATTGTGGTGCTATTAACCCCATTCCACTTAAGAAAAACTCAAGAGATGAGGAACTTCCCTGGGTCACAATAAGTGGCAAAGTTCAAATTTAGATACCACAAATCTCTGGATTTGGGTGCCAGCAAAATTCCCTGACAGTGCTATTCTTAAAAGGACAAAAGTGGAGTACAAAACAAAACTTAATATGATAACTCTGAAAATACAAGGCAACCTTCCTATTTTAGCATTCAGATAAATATGCTCATTCATATACAAGAGTTTTCTCTAGTCTCAGGTGAGGGGAAGAACGAAATCCTAAATGCAAATATATTATGGGGTTCCTAATTATAGATAAAACAGCTACTTATTTCTCCTTTCATTCTGCTTTTAGTCAGATCTGTAAGTGTCCAGATAAAAGATGACAAGGAAAGTGCCTCTCCCTATCAATTGGGCAATTGGGGGAGCACCCATACTTTTTTGTATGATCCCCTGGCCATACTCAGGTTGATTCTCAAGAGTCTCAAATAATTTCTAGATATTACTGAAGTTTTTAAAGGGGAAAACGAGGTGATTCTATTCAAATACGGGAGAAAACTAGGACTGTACTAACTAGCAACTAAAATATAAATATTAATGAGTACATTGCCCAATGTTTCTATTTCATGAATTCCTGGACTCTGCAGAGTTTAGAATCCAGATGGATGTACCTCATTAGTCAAGGGTTCATCAGAATCTAAACCCTTCTTTACAGGAGTCCCGAGGAGTCATGAAGGCCGCCGTCTATAGAGTCTTAACTAAAAGCAATGTTTATTCTTTAAGTCACTGTAAGTTGCTATTCCTACATTTTATCATTCTCCTTTTACCAGACCTTCCTAAAGACGCAACTAGCATTTATAGATTAGAGATGGATTTCTTCTAACTTTAACAATTACCTTAATTCAATAAAAAGAAACAATTTGAAGTTTCCATGGTGAAAAATTCTAATTAGTACAATTAACAAAGAGAAAAACAAAACTAAAACTAAAGCCTTTTAATCATCACTGGATGTGAAACAAACTGCTGCCTTCATTTTCAAGACTCTATCTCATCTCCTACTTCTCTTAATACATAATTGCCAATTAGCTTTCAATAATTATGTTTTTGTATATTGGGTTATAAATTCACTTTTCCTGTAAAAAAAAGAAATCAACAAGAAATACAGATGTTTTTCCTGAGCAATACTCAAAATGGTATTTCATATTTGGGTACATATAAACATCCACCTGTAAACTCTTTTCCCTCCTACCTTCAAACCTCTCTCCCTCTTTCAGCTTCCTTCCTTCTCAGCCACCTCTGCTCATCTTCTCTAATTCCTCTTTTACTCTGAGATAGCAATATGGTAACTAGAGGACAGTAAGGCCCAGCTGTCAAAAGACAGAAGTGGAAAGCCGAGGCTTTTCACAGAAATCTTTCCAACCAGATGCAAAGAGGACCAAAGCCAGGGAGAAGGACATCAAACACCTTTCCTATTAGAAGATTATAATACAAAAGCAGGGCAATATGGTAAAGATGTATATTTTGAGCACAGGAGACAAGTTTAGACATGCTTGCTATGTGTACCACCTAGCAGTATTACCCTTTACTTCAATGAAGCATTACAGAAAAAATAAATGCCTGACTTTCTAACCTAAGAATACAATAGAGGCATTTTTTTAAAAGTTGTTAAGTAGCTGAAAAATTTGAAAGAAGCCGGAAATGTGTAGCTATTAAGTAAAAATATTTATCATTCCAATCATATTCCCCGGGATTTCAAAACCACCACCAGATGTCACTATGGAAACTGATTTTAAACATGCACACAGTGAACAACTAGACCAAAGGGTGAGTGAAAACAAACAGAAAAAGAAAATTCCATGAAATTTCTAAAAGAATTTGACAAATATGGTTCAAAATGTATGTCTATGTCAAAAATTTCTTCCTGAAGAAACTCATTATGTCTATATAATTAATTGAAAAGGTACTGATGTTACCTTCCCATAGTCTAATTATTCAATATTTATAGGGTACAACAGAAGAGGCTTAAGCCAATTGGTCAAAGAGTTAATAAAGTTTTCCAAAATTATCAATTTTTCCATTGATAGCTGATGTTGCTGTTAATTCAAATACTGTCTTTGAATAGGAAAAACAGCATTCCCACCAACTGACACAGGTGGAGCAAGATGCTTTCAACATGGTTGTTCTTAAAATAAAAATTCCAATAGTTACTATATCTGCCAAAAGTAATTCAAGCGATTTCTTCCTGGAATTTTCCTACTTTCTTTACAGGCCTTAGCCCCTATTAAGGTCTAATGTTGTTATTTTTGATTCTTTAGTTAGTACAACTCAAAAATATTTGTAACCAGCAATGAGCTGGACACAATAATTTGCAATTTCAACTCTCCTTTCTGATATACCATGTCACATACATTTCTTAAAATTGTGTGTTGGGGGGGTAGTTTTACATTACTATAACAAAATACCTGAAATAATCAACTTTAAAGGAAAGGTTTATTTGGGCTCACAGTTTTGGAGGTGTCAGTTTGAGGTCGACTGGCACCACTGTGATGGACCTCTGGTAGCACACAATATCATGGTGGGAATGCATTGCAGAGAAGACTGTTTACTTTTTAGTAGCCAAGAGGAGAAAAAGAGGAAGGGGTAAGGTCCCCAATATGCCCTTCAAGGGCACACCTCCCATGACATAACTTTCACTCACAGGACACTATCTCTTTAACGTCTTCTAATAACAAGCTGGGAACTAAACCTTTAACTCATGGACCTTTGGGGAATATTTATCCAAGCCACAGCATTCAGAAAAGAAACTTAAGGCAGCAACTGTATGAAAAGCTGCTTTAGTCAATCACAAGAAAAAACTAAATGTAAAATACAGTTTTTTACAATATTTTCCCTAAAGGCAACAATGGACTGGTGACAATTGTTTTCTCTCACCATGAAGAGAATAACTGTCTTAGAAACAAGTGACTTTTCAAATATACAAAGCACTACACACTCAAAAAGAACAGAAATACTATCAATGCACTGGAGATAATTTGTCTACAACAAATGGTTCTTCAATTTTTTTCTGATGATTATGGAAATCAGAAGTCCACAAACTGTCATATTTAATATTGGGCTGCTGAAAGACATTCATTCTTCCTTAAATTAAAATTTAAAAGGAGACTATATGCTCTTTATTTGAACGTAAACTCTTTGAAGGCAGAGATGTTATGCTTTGCTCAGGGCCTTGTATATTGTGTGTACTTAATAGGCATGTGTTGAAAACGTATGTTTATTAAACACAAGGAAGGTATAACAAACAGAGCTGAGTGAAGTCTAAGACATGACAATTAAATACAATGTGGGATCCTGGGCCACAGATGGTATATTAGGTTTAAAAAAAAAAAAAAAGAGAGAGAGAGAGAGAAACCTGGATAAATTGTGTTAATAAATCAGTGTTAACAACAGAGAAAACTGTGTAAAGAGTAGAGAAAATCTATGGGAACTTTTTCTGCTCAATTTTTCTGTAAATTTTTTAAAGGATGTCTATCAGAGCTCATAATATATAAATTAATTTTCTTAAATGTAAAAAATTATTTGAACTTAAATTTTTTGTCACTTTCATTAAATAGCAGGTGTAGACAAGATAATGTTGTTAATATTTCCATACCTTGATACACTGGCAGAACCTAATGTGTATGTAAGATATCTTATGTTAGGACTAAATATTTAAGTGGCAAGCTAGTTTTTAAAAGTATGTGTATGTATGTGTTTGCTTATATCTGCATTTTAACTTGTAAGTTAATTGTAAAGTAAGAAAAAAGTATGCTTTAATTGTCTTGATAAAAATGAGCAAGGGTGTAAAATGGGTTTCTTGATATTAAAAGCAAAATTTCTGAAATTTAACTCCTTTTTGAAATGCTATGCTAAGTGCATAGGCATTATTAACCAGTAAGTCAAAACCATTGACTTCTTTTAGAAGTATCAGTATAGTGGACATGTGTTATGTATGTATAATGTGTGTGTATCTAATGTTCTTGCCTGAGTCTGCCATCAGTCAGCAAAGCTATGCTGCTATTAACCAAGAGGAGGAAGAAAAATAACAGAATGTGTCAGGTTGAAGGGATTTGTTATAGTTTACATCTGGAATGTCCCTAAAATCCCACATGTTGAAGCACAGTCCCCAATACAGCAAGATTCAGAGTCAGAGGCAGGATTTTTAGGCAGTGATTACAACTCTGCCCTTATCAGTAGATTAATCCAACAAATGGATTAATCCATTGATGGCTGCATGTACTAATGGGAAATGAAACCTAGTTGGACGAAGTATGTCATTGGGGCCACAGCCTAGGACCCTATGGGTCCCTGCTCCCTTACTGTCTTTCTCTGCTTTCTGGTTGCCATGAACTGAGAGCCTTCCTCCACCATGTCATTCCACCATGTTTTGCTTCACCTTGCGCCCAGTGCAGTGGAGTTGGCTGATTACGAACTGAACCTCTGAAACTCTTGAGCCCCAAATAAACTTTTCCTCCTCTAAATTCTTCTAGCCAGGTATTTTGTTGACAGCCATGAAGAGCTGACACAACACTTAAAAGAGTCTACACTGGCTATTCACTCCTTTTTGTCAGGGAATGACACAAAGGAATTATTTTCAGTACCATGTAAAAATTTTGAAGTTTTACTTGAAGTGTATTTTTTATATCAGTGGTATCAGCCATAAAATTATGAGAAAAACATGATAGTCTTATAGCTAAAGACTGATTTTTTATGGTCTATTTTGCAAAGAGAATAAAAACAAACTTCAGTACTTTTAAAAACAGAATAACCTATGTGTTTAAATAAATAAAAAATTAACTTCTTGAGATCACATAAATATGGTAAATATTTTGATAATTAGAAAACAAACATGTCAAAGTAAGTAAGAGAAAGTAAGTAAGCGAAGCTGTATTTTTCATAGGCCAAGCAAACGGCTCAGCAATATAACAATATACTGCAGAACTCTCCCTACCCTCTTATACCAACAATCACAATATTATATCATTTCTACCTATCATTTCACAATATTCTATCATTTCTATCCAGCCTAACTGAAGACATGTTACTGATTACCACAACCCAATCTTTAAAAACCAGTAACGGGTCATGAGTGTCATTTTTTAGAAGGCATCTGTGTATGCAGACAGAGCAAACCCAATGAACTAATAATGGTGGTGATGATGATGGTGTAACAATGGCATATACATACACAGCACTTATAACCTCCACACAGCATTTTAAGTTCTTCTTATGTTAACTCATGCACTCCTGCAGCAAGTAGATAAATAATCAACCCCATTTCACAGAAGAGGAAGTCAAGAGAGTGTAAATAACTTGTCCAAAGTCACAATTTTTTACAGGTAGAAGTGGGATTCAATCTCAAAAAGAATTAGATAATCATGCTAAGTATCTGCAAATCTCTAGCTATCCTTTAACTGTAGGAAAGCTTAAGGGGAAAGGAGAAACTGAACATAACTCACAAATTTCACCAGACACGTTCTGACATCAGTAGAATGCAAAAATATAGTGTCCAAGGGAAACAGTATTCCACCAGTATACAGGGAATACTGTTTTCCCTGTATTCCTAACTCTTGGGAACCTAGGCAGAGCAGCACATTCTATAATTTCAGGTTTAATCAATGATGGCACATATACATAGCTTTTGCAAAAGGAAATATGTGCAGTAACTACACAGAAGAATGTCAGTGATATCTAATTGGAGTAAAAAACAAATCTGTAAAAAATATTTCAGACTATGTTTGGGGAAAAAAAATTTAATGATACACACAAACACATAAATGATGTGTGAGACGATTAGAGGATAACAAAGAAAAGCAGTACAGTGAACTAAAATATGCTGTAGAACCTGTTGATTTCTTTAGCAATGGATTTTAAAATACATGAACAAAACAGTGAAACAGAAATAACCAGCAGTCCTTGAAAAGTTTTGTTAGTAGGACCTTCTTATCCTTTTGTCCCCTGTAGCTTAGATACACATTCTTTTTCAAAAAATAAATTTTACTATTTATATTTAAGGTACATAAACAATGTTATGGAAAATATATAGATAGCAAAAAGGTTACTACAGTGAAGTAAATCAACCTGTCATCTCACATAATTACTCATTTTTTGTTTGTTTTCATGGTAAGATCAGTTAAAACCTACTCATTAACATGAAATCTGAAAATATACAATTTTGCTGGGAATAGTGGCATACATCTGTAATCCCAGAGGCTTAGGAGGCTGAGCAGGAGGATAGTGAGTTCAAAGCCCCTTCCAGAAACAGCAAGGCACTAAGCAACTCAGCAAGACCTTGTCTCTAAATAAAATAGGGCTAGGATGTGGCTCAGTAGTAAAGTGCCCTTGAGTTCAATCCATAGTACACCCCCCATGCAAAAAAACACACAATTTTATTATCTAAATCTCATGCTGTACATCAGATCTCTAGTTTTATTCATCCCCCATATCTGCTATTTCAGATGAAATGAGAACATATGTATATACATTCGTTTCCGAGTATTTATCCCTGTTTCATTTAATCTGAGTACATGCTTAACAATGTCTATTGCAACAGCTTCAACAATTAACATTTGAAAGTATCTATATATGAATTACTTACAAAGTTTTAGATCTAGGAAATTCTATAATTATAGTGCCCAGAGTTAGGTCATAAGTATGTAGCAACTGTCAATCTTTGTTTTTTTTTTTAAAGATTGCCTTTTAAATCATTTTAATTAAGAAATACATATCTACCAACTCTCGCAATTAGAATTGTGGCAGTAACTTTAAAATTTAGCTGAGAAAGCTTTCTGACTTGCAAACTTACTAAAGCTTTTATTAATTAAGTTCATAATCAGATTTTAAGCATCACGTTTCAAAGCCCAGGGATTTCTTTAGCTTTGCGAAGAGTCATTCCCAGGGCAAGCTCTACTAAACCATGTTTTCATACTTTGTTGAGAAATGATTCCAAGTTCTGATTTCCATGTCAGAATCATTAATATTGTTAATGAGGGTTTTCATGGATAAGCTCTCTTTTTAAAGAGGATCATCCTTGGGTATTAAAAGTTATCATCTGAACACCTATTAGTTGGGTAAAACTACATAAATATGACGAGGCTTTAAAGTCATTAAAATACAAAGAAAATATTATACATAACAATGAATGTTTCTATAAGTTTATTTTAAAATTAAAGATAGAGAATTTCAATGTTGATTACTTTTCTTGCCTTTTATTTACTGGATGCATATTTAACAAATGCTTTATATATGCCATATTGTTTATTCACCATTATTCTGTAAGCGCAATGGTCTTTCCCCATTTTTCCATATTAGGAAGTAAAGATTTAGGGCTGAAAAGTAACTGGTCTAAAAAGTTACTTACCCATCATTATAACAGCGATAAATTAATCAATGAATTACCTTACCAGTTAGTCACATAAACTCTTTTTACCTAAAAGTCCCTTCAGTCTCAAAAGCTAAGTGAATTGTCTTTTAAATTTTCCAACTCTAGGAGCAAAGAAGCCAGAACCCAAAACCTGGTTAACTGGCTCCAGAGCCCACACATGACCAAGAGGGTGCTGTTCCCATGGGGTTGCAGAGCTGTCTAACTCCAAAGTCCTGGCTCTTTCCTTGTAAACCTGGGTTCCTCATAAATGCATCACTGTTAACAGGAAAGAATCAACACTATCAACCAAAATTTGCCAGTACTTTCCCGTGGTGGGAGGAATAGCATAACTGAAATTATAAATCCAAATGAAGTTATGCCAAACAAATCAACAAAGTTATCTGTGCAAGGTTCAAGACTCCCATGTGACTAAGTCTATTTAGGATTTAAAAAAAAAAAAAGTATTAAAAAAATCCAACACTGCTCTAAATTTAGAAAGTTACTATTATATTATCTCCTTATGTGAAAAAGTACTGACTAAATTCATATTAAGTGAAACATAAGGCACTACACTAATAACACTGTTTATCACTGTGAAACTATCATAACTGAGTTATGAATAGTTACTGTTATTAACTTAATACACAGAGTGGTAGGTGGTAGATCCAGAATTCTAAATCATAGGCCAGTTGTAATATTTTGTGGCAGATCAAAACTGAAGTTTTAAGGAATACCACTCTTTGGGAAAGGAATTTTAAGTGACTTTTAAAAAATCTGGTCCTCAAAACTGACATAACAGATTTTTTTAAACTGTCCCCTGTAAAATCTTCATCAACAAGGAGTTAAGGTTATTTATATACCTTGGATTTTGCTAGAAATTAATCTGAAACCTGATATTACTGATTACACCTGCTTTTATTCACTCAGCAAACACAAGCCTCCTACCATGTGCCAGGTGTAACACAGGATGTTCAAGAAATCAAGAAGGAAAAACAGGGTCTATGGAACAGACAACTAAATCAGAGTTAATTTATCCACCAGAAATTCAGGGAGAAAAGCAAAAAATGAGGCAACTGTTTTGAGAAAAACAAAATGGTATTTTAACAAAGAGTTACTTTAAATTATTTTTCATTTACTTATAAATACCTCTTAAAAGGCTAAGTACTTTCTGAGGTTGTTTCTGCCTAAATTTCATGATGCAACGTGTAACAATATGATTTTAAAAATAAATTACAACGTAATTCCATTTGTGAGAAAGAACGGGAGAAGAGGATACACACTACAAGGAATACAGGAATGAGTAAATTTTATTTTTTTTTCTTACTTAATACTTCCTAAGTATTCCAGAAGGAAAAATCAACTATCTTTCTGTCTGAACTATATAAAACTATTTTTAATAGCTTTAAATAAAAGATTAATCTAAAATGTTATAAATTAAATTTAAGAAGTTTCGGAAATGTAAAAGCAATCTTTAAAAGCTAAAAAGAGTGTAAAGGTTTTCATAAGCTGAGGAACAACTGCTTAAAGTATTTGTACTGCAAAGTATGTGCTAGCATGAAGACAAGGCACTATTCAGCGATTAAAATGTCAGTTGAAATGACTAAGCCTCATGCCAAGCTCCTAAAGCTCTCCCTTGCTAACTAAGGAATGGAATGAGCTTCCTTCTGCTACAGTCAAGTATTAACATGGGGTCACTGTCTACACAGAGCTCGTTCCCAAAGAGACAGTTGTCTCCAGAGTCCTAGAATGCACAAGGTTGGCAGAGGAGCTAAGGTTTGTTTAGGATCCTATAAAACAAAGTTTAAATGCAGAAAATGGCAACTATTTTTCTTAAAATAAAACTTAAGATTCATATGCAATTCAGTTATGCAAAAATGAAGGTGTGTTCTACATGTACTGAATACCAACTGAAGCAAAGAAAAATTCCATTTACTTTTTTGGTGCCTGTGGGAATAGATGCATATAACTACTACCACCCTTTCCTAACCACTCCCAAGGGGCATTTTCCTTTACTTGGCATGTACATTCTTTGAAAGATTTTTTTTTAAATTTGTTCCTTTATTAAATTCTATTTTAACCATCAAGCAATTTTGAAATTTATAAAAAAAGTATTTTGCAAACTGAAGAAAAGTAATTTAGAGGCAATATTTTCCTACTTTCAATATCTAATTTGCTGCCAAACCCAAAATCTGTTAAGAACTCAGAAACTTAGGTTATAAAAAACTAGTCATAAATTGATTCCCTGACACTGATAACTCCAGAGAACCTTTGGATATCACATTTTATGTCAAGAATCACTTCAATTAAATCAAACACTCCTAAATAATGATCCATGTAATGCCTAGACTTGATAAATTTAAGTCACACTAAAGCAAAACACCAATTTGTAATAATTTCTAACTAATCGAACTTCAGATTTTCTTATGAACAAAAGTGACATATTTATATAACTAAGGCTTTCTAGTGTAATTTTTTGAAATTACAAAAGATAAAGAACACCTGTATGTATCAGTGGATTCTAAAATTAAGAAATAAACATTCAAGGGTTAACAATCTCCTAGAATATGCAGTAAACTCTCACAAACTGAGTAATCACAACCAAGATTCCTCAATGGTAATTGTATTGGCATAGGCATAAAATACCTAATTTGTACTATTTTAAGCAACAAAACAAAACTCACCAGGATCTTTGAAACACTCTGTTCAAGTATGTAGAGAAAGACTATTGTTAATTTTTCCTTAAGACATGAAGAGATTACAGAAAATAGATTGGTGAGTCTCAAATAACTTATGTATCTACATTTAAAAAATAAAGCAAGGAACTGAAATTAGGAAAAACTAAAATTAGAATAACTGCGGTACTTCTTATATTATTCATGTTCTTAATTCCCTGCACTGAGACAAACTTGCTTTTTAATAAAGTTCTTTAACAAAATAATGAATATTTCATTGACATATGATATATTTTCATCTATAATGTTCCTAATTACTAGTAAAAGGAATAAGATACAGAATATGAAAATAAACATCCAGAGAGACACCATGTAGCCACATACATTTGAAAAGTGTACAATCAAATTAATCACTAGAAGAAACATATTCAAAAGTATATAACAATTAATTATAACATGCTGCTTGTAATTAACTAGGAAAAGGGCTACTGAAATGTATGGATCAAAGAAAATAAATAGCTACTTGACTAAAGTTGTTACGGTTGGGGTATGAGGTTCCCCAAAAAAGCTCCTGTGCTAATGCAGAAGGTGAAATGATTAGTCATAACCTACCCAGTGGATTGATCTGTTTGATGGATTAATAATTTAAATGCATTACTGGATGGTAACTATAGGTAGGTCGGGCATGGCTGAAGGAAGTGGATCACTCTGGGCATGCATTTGGTGACTGTATTTCCCTGGAGCTCCATGGCCCCTTCCATGATGTTCGGCCTTATCTTGTTCCCAGAATGATATAGTCAATAATATAGTGAATCTCTGGAACTGTGAGCCAAAATAAACGTTACCTCCTCTAAGGAGTTCTGGGGGCAGGGGGCGGAGGGAGTATTTTGATCACTGCAACAAAAAACTAACAAACACAATGGTGTAACTGGCTGAATGCGCACGACATTAAAAACATAGATCTTCCTCGATAGTCAAATAAATGGCAATAAAACGGCGGTAGTTCACATTCTGTCTTGAAAATTATGTGTGCTCTTCAAAATACTTTTTCTAAAAACAAAATACAAATTCAAAAGAGGGGAGGAAGTAGCATGGTGGTTAAAATGCTGTTGGCATTTCTAAATAAGGGCAAATATTCCTAGCTCATTACAAGATATCAGATCTATAGATTCAAAACAAAGAACACACATGATTTGTTATCGAGTCTATAGTTTTAAAAATGACCTAATTCTAAACAACTAAGTGGAAGTGTCTCTTCATTCACTCATTTACAAAAGAGGTGGTGGTGGTGGGGGGGGGAATCACATTTTCCCTCCCAATTTTAGTACAATGGATGACATGCTATAACAAACCATTTTGTTAAAATCTGAAATTTTAAAAAAAAAGGTATCATTTAAATGATCGTTTTAATTTGATAAATTTTCAATAAACCATAATTCAAAGACCTAATAAACTACGCTACTCACTGTGAACTAAAGTCATTAATAGAGAATAATATATAAATATTTATATACACACACAGATATACATAAATGATCTCACTATATAATTAGAAAAGAAAAAGAAAATAAGTTTGTAAATTTGTAGCCTCAAAATAAACTTAACCAAATATTGACAGAATTTAAAGATGTTCACTTTACAAACATATTTGAAATACCGCTGGCACCCTCATAGTTTTAAAATTGTCAAATTAATCTGTTTAAAAGAAGAACTATGCAAAGAGGCAACTAATAATAAGAGGGAAAGGCTAGGACATCTTTAAAAGACCCGATGTGCCTTACGAAGGTAAATACAACAACTTCAAAGACTAAGAATACAGTACACATAGTAACAGTCAAGAACTATGAATATCGCTAAATTTACATTTGTACTTGTTAACATAAAAACACTGAACATACTTCCTTTACACATTATCACTTCCACAATAGTCCTCTCTTTTTCCACCTCCCCCCTAGAAGAAAGCAACTAACATACCCTCCCAAATACCTTTCCAGGGAACTTATAGGAGGTGACCTCCTATGTGAACAAACCCAAGATAACCTCTAAAGTGTGGCATCCAGTTATCTTAAATGACCAAATCAAAGCGTGAGGAGTGGGGGGATTAAAACTAGTCCAACCCTCTAATTTTAAAGATAAGGAAGCCAAAGTCTAAAGGGTAAATGACTGGTTTATTAGCTTGCAGAACTTGAATCAAAGCTATAACTGGAACCCAAGTATCTTGAAATCCTAACCTACACAGTTCAAGCCTGGCACTCAGGACAGGGCATGTACTACACTAAACCAACTTCCACTGGGATTGAAATATGGCATTTCTGATTTGTGACAGGAATAAATGACCTCAGGAAAAGCAAGAGTCAGTGATACAGTCTCAGAATTAATACTTGCCAAGAAAATTCCAAGAAACCTTAAAAGTACTGCTGGCCCTACCTAACCATGCTATCAATGAGTCTGACTTAATCACATAACCCAATCATATTAAGTGATTATTTCATAACTAGAGAAAGAAATTAAATTTTAAAGAATCTAGGTTTTATTTTCTAAGTCAGCTACTTAAGTAAAAGTATTCGTCTTCAAACAATGTAAACAGTCATTCTTACAGCATGCCTGTTAACTGTCCCATGAACATTTTAATAAATGTGTAACTGAGAATTTATTACCTTCTGTAAGACTTGGTTCCCTCATGTATAAAAGTGGAAAACGCATATGGATTAAGTAAGTAGTTTAAAAATAAAAGTTATTACTACTGAGTTTCCTGATGTTTGAGAAATTAAAGCAAAACCAAAATTTAGAAAGAGTCTTAAAGAAATGTGATACCTTAATCCCTAACCTTTATATTTAGAAGGATGTTATTATCACTGTAGAAAGAAAACTAGTTAATAGAATCCATTGTAAAAGTAGTGTTTCAAACTTAACCATTAGAATCACTTAAAGACTAGGTGACTCTCACTTGAAGACTAGTGACTTGTGCCTCTCATTTATAACAAAGACAAGTGGCCAGCACTCTCGGTGCTCTGAATTGAAATGGGAAGATACACGCAAAACAAAAGAAAAATTCAATTAATATTAAAAAATATTCAATGTACACAGCATCAATGCTGCTCAAATGGGAGTTGAGGGGCATCATAAGCTATGCTCTCTGCTCAATGAAATACAAAGCTAGTTTTATTAGACTATTATGTCTTCTTTTAAATATGAAATGATTATTAAAACTAGGGAAAGTAAAATTAAAAATCTGTGAGAAAAAGAAAGAACATTAGTCTAACTTTGCTTTTGATACTCTCTCCATTTATTTTCATCAAATGTAGTCACAAATGATTTTAATCATTTATTTTCAGAAGTAGTTACAGCTTTATAAGCTAAAACTAAGCAAATTCAATAGAAGTTATTCCTAGAATGTACTACGATTACTAAAAAAAATAAATAAATAAAACTTAAAAAGTTTGACACCTATATGATAGTTAATCCTTAATCATCAAATGTACAAAATTATTAATATCACTTGGAGGAGACAGGGATATTTAGGATTTCCTTACTTGAGAAAACCTAGGTTCCTACCCAGGTGAGAGAATGCACCTTAAGAATTTATTCTGAATTACTAAAAACTTTAAATGTTTCTAACATGATTTTTTTTAAGAACTACATGCACAAAGATAGAACTCTTAGACATAGCATGCTTCTGAGAGAAAACAACTCGCTTTTCATGATTTTCTTTAAGTAGTTAAAACAGCAATCTCATCCCAAGGGTTTATATCCAAAAGAAAGTCTATTGTCACAGAGGAAAATTGGTTTGGCATACCCTCAAAACTGAAGGGAATAGTACAATAGGAGTATTTTCCTTCTTTTCTTGTCATCAGGGACGGCAGATACCACACAGGCCCCGGGAGCCAGGAATAAAGCTCAGACTAGAATACAGATTAGCAATGGACTTTGGGGACAGGAGGACAGTCAGCAGTAGGATAAAGGAGCCTGCCACAAAGCAGGGAGAGTAGGGATGATGTTGGCCCTCTCTGGAAAGTCAGGGCTGCCCCCACATAGAGGTCTGTCTGGGTAACATGGCTCCCCACTACCAAGCTGCACAATCAGCCCAATAATCCTCAAGGAGAAGTGGAGGAGCCGTAGGCCCAGGTAGGCTGGCACACAGGCGGCCAGCACAGGCCATCGCCAGCAGCACTGAACCCACCATGCCGTCACTGGTGACAACGCAGATGTCTGCCACGAAAGCCTGCTCAACACACGGTGCTGCTACAGAAGCCCCGAAGCACTGTAGCTGGAATCCCCATATCTGCAATCCCCTGACCTCAACCTTCAGCTTCCAGACCAGTGGGGAGAAGATGGAAGTGGGGCAGACCTGAATGGAAGTTTAGGTTCAAAAGTTAACCAATAGCATTCATATTTTTTCCCAAAACCTAATAAGCACAAAATTTAACCAAAAGGATGAATACTTTTCTAAAATCTGATTAGCATAAATTTGACCAAAAACACTGACCCCAAATGCTATGTGAATGCCTGGACTAGCACACTCAAGCAACCACCTTATCGGGTCCCTTCTTCCTCTGCAGGAGTTCTGTTTCCATGCACACTTCAATAAATCCTACTTTCACACTCATCCTTATCTGTGGATTTCATTCTTTGAATTCAGGAGACAAGAATCCAGAAAGAAGATATTGAGGGTGGGTTACAGAGGTCTGCCATTTAGAGCTGCAGCATGTTTCTCAGCTGCAGAGGCATGCAGATTATGCAGGACCCCCCCACACACACTTCCCCACTCCCCACCCTCCCCACATACACAAGCAGAAGTGGAAAAACTTTGGTTTCAAAGGGCTAGTTGAGAATTTCCTGCCCTGGCACTGACTGTATGCATTTTTCTACACTCACCTTTAGTCACAGCCACAGGCATCAGGATTTGGCCCCAGGCCTACCTCATTTACTTCATGTCAGGCTTTCTGCCACACGACTTTATTTGTATATTTGGGGCTACTACTCCCTGTTGTCAAAAACTGTCCTTAAATGACTAGCTTTGCATCGAATTCATTTAAGTCCTGGCTTGTATTTTAATACCTTCCTTGACCATTCAATTTAAAGGAGATGACATACATGCTGCAAAAAAAGAAAACCCACTATCACACGGATATCCAATTTCTCCACAGAACTCATAAGCTGAAATTGTGTGTGTGTGTGTTGTGTGTATCTTTCTATCTATTTGTTAATGGCTGATTCCTCTCTTCAGAAACAAAGCTTCATGAAGACCACAGCCTTGTCCACACTGTGGAATCTAAAGCACCCAGAACAGGTTCTGGCAGGGAGGAGGCAGCCAATAAACATTAATTACCTAATGAGGAAAGTGTGAATGCACTCTTCACCCAAGCCATCTTTCACCTTCTAAACTCTGAAATTCCCTCTGAAATTCCCTCAACACTTCACTTTCAAAGGCCTCTGGTAATTTCCCAAAGTCCTTATCCTTCAGGGACCCACATGGGGTCTTGAGACTGCTGAGAGCCTCATCCCATTCTCCCTTTCCACATTCTCCTTTCCCACACAGCCTCCTCCCAGGATTCTAGGCCAATTCAATAAACTGGTCCTTTGCCCTAAGGTCACAGATTCATCAAGGATCATCAGCTTTTATAGTCTGGTTCTTGTTTCTGCTTACTCTCTGCAGTTATTAATCCTCTGGGAGATCAGAGATCCCTATGAAAAATGTAAAAGTGGTTATATGACCTCAGTGACATTCCCAAAACTTCCAGAGAACTTTTTAAAATCAGAACATTGCACAAAAACCTAAAAGACTGAATTTTCCTGCCATTTCCAATACGATTGCTATTTCATTAATTCCAATGAGCTAATACATACAAGCATATAATTCACTTAGCCAAGTGACTGAAGAACAGATTGATAGTTTAGATAAAGCTACAAATATATGCTCATCTACTTTAGAGAATAAGCCAAAATTTGCCATGTTCATTATATTAAAGAATGTATTAAATTCACAAGGATTACACAGGAGCCTTACTACCCAATTAAGTCATTAAGAAATATGTATATTTAGTAATGATAAACTACATTATCTTTTTTTTTTAAAAAAAACTAGGTTATTACAGACTGAACCTCCTCTCCAATTACAACTATATCCAATTCCAGATTGAGGCTCCACTATGCACTGTTAGTCATTCCTGCTTGACACTGGTTTAGAAGGGCCAGGTCTGTGGCTATGAGAGGGAGAAACTGCTTTTGTAAATTTCCTGTTGGCTCTCATACAAGAGAGACTCATTAGCTACTGTTAACTGGGCTTCCTCACTAGGAAAATGTCTCCACCTTCCACACCTGAACATTCCAAGACACAAAAGTGAATTGACACTTGGCCCATTTTCAACAGAGTAAAACAGCTACCCAACTTTTTTAGGAAACTTTAAATAATTACCATATACTTTCCAAAGCAATCAACATTCCTCCCACAAGTGAATGACCATATGTTAATCATTAAGTTTTAGGTAACAAGAGGGGGAAAACCCACCAGCACTAATGGCAGTACTGTGAGACACTTTCAGGCAAATAATTGTGAATAGGGGGAAAAAAATTAAACAAAAATTTAGCAAGTTTAAACAAAAAGGGTGACCTCTGGATAGGATAACATATTAAACAAAGGAGGTGTGGTTTTCATTTAGTAGTCTATGTTCAGTTTTGACTAACTGGAAATGCCAATCTCTTATCATTTTGGCAACTCCTTTTATGTTCAAAATCAAGTCATGAATTCAGGAATTAAGCAGGCAAGTCCCACTTGTTCATGAAACATTGTATTTGAAAGAAAGAAAGTCAACTAGTGCCCTCCATAATCCCTTGGGCGAAAAAGGTGAAGTTTATAGTCATAGATTCAAAGCCAAAATGATAGAGGTAACTAAGGAGCACATTCCTTTCTTATCTGGCATTACTTTGATTCACTTCACCTTTCTTTCATTACAGGAAGGGCACTCCAAGGGCATTATACTATGATCAAACAAAGCATTCCAAAGCGGCAGACACTCATATTAAGGTCTTCTCACAGAGAAGGGAGAATAAGCCTAAAGTTTCATGAATGAATAAGCTGTAATGAAGCGTTTTTGTCTGTGTCTTTAAATAAAATTTCTAATAGTCTATAGTATATGGAACTGCAATCAGAGAACCTTAAATGACCACTACAATGAAGGCAATTTAAGCCAAACTCCCCCATAGGTTTCTATTAAGAACTTAAAATAAGTTCTACATTCTACTTCAAATGAAAATTCTTCATTAAGATTTTCTTAATATCACAGCAAATTTTATATCAATAAACACAGTGTGGGACTATGGACTCAACATTTCCTTTTACTACAGTTAACTTTTCCTTTGAAGGCATCTGAGAGGTTCCTTTAACTTTTCAAAGGATTTAACCAGTAAATCATTTTCCACCTGTGTAATGTTTTCTATAATAGAGGATTCTGTAATTAACATATAATTCTCATTTTCAAAAAGCCAACATGCATTTGGTGGTTATAGAAGATAGTAAGGACTTTCTGTTAACTTCCACAAGAGACTATATTTTACTCCCTTCAACAGAGTACTGTTTTCTCTATTGAAAAAGAAAACCCTGGCAGATCCTGAACTCTTGGTTCTATTTAGTTGGTTGCAACACCACAACATACTGAAGATCTGCCAATGCATTTGTAGTTGACTGCATATGACAACCTCTAAGCACCCAGGTTGTGGAAATCTGTTCAAAGAAAATCTATTGCCTTAGTTAAACGGATTGTAATGTTACCGGAAAAAAGTACCCAAGTAAATTCATCAACCTTAGATTCCTACTCTAAATCCTTTGACTCTTTGGCAATCCCTAAAGCTAGACTCAAATATCTATGGGAAGTAAGCATTTGGAAATAAAGCCCTGAAGAGCTGTAATCAACCAACTGTTCCATTAAAACAGACAACTACTGTCTGGTTTAGAAAAATAATGGATTTCTTACTTCCAGATGATTAAAGATGCATCCATTCGGGGCTGTGGCCTTTAGAATGAATCCCCACAGCACAGGAAGGCAGAAAGTCTGTGCACCATATTATTTGTGAATTTCTTCTCCACACAAATTCTGAAGAAAACGTATAAGGATTTATTTTTCCTACAAACTTCCTCCCCCCGCCTTTATCACTTTATTGGTAAATTAAGACTCTAAAGTGCAGTTCTCATGAGTTATTACAATATATAAAAATGCAATAATGAAGAAAAGAAAGGATAAATATTCGTGAATTTGTGTATGCATGTTCTTTTACCAAGGACTCAATGAAATCACCTCAGCTTACTTAACTCTCTCTAGTAACCCCTTAACATCTGGGCCTGATTTACTCAAATATAGCACTTTAACTCAATCTCAAACATCATTTTCATATTTTATTCTTGAACCTTTTGCTTAAATTACCAACTTATAACTTTATCACTTTGTTTTTTTTTTTAGTTCTCTATCCAACTATATTATGAACAGAACCCTGTCCTTTATCATTTCGTAGTCTTTTCTAAATCCTTAACATGAGTTAGTAGCTACCAAAGAACTCCTTACTGCTTGAAAACAAATCTGATAATCTGTTCTGAAACAGTCCCATGAAGATAATTTGTTTTGATTCAATCACTATACTGTTGAGTACAGTCACAGCATAGCACATTTACAAGGACCACTTTGAGAGACCTTATATTCTTGGTTTTAAAAGTCACACTTTTTAAATTTGAAAAGCTAAAACTATAAATTCATTTAAATACATGATTTATGGAATAAGCAGAGAAGAAATAATAAGCATGAGAAATGAAAAGTAAACCCCATTTTATCCCCACCCCCACAAACTAGCTGGCACATGGGAGACAGTGACTTAAATTATATATTATATATATATATATAATATATATTATATATATATATATATATATGTGTGTGTGTGTGTGTGTGTGTGTATAATATATATATAAATATAAATAACTTAAGATGCCACTGGGGAGAAAAACCTGAAAACGGGTAAGCTAAATCAGAGAACACTGCCCGTAGGTTGGTTTATAAAAAAAAAGAAACAGATTTTTCAAACACACAACCGGAGTTACAGCCACAAAATTAACAATCATCATTTCATTTATGATAGCTCCTTAATTAAGGCAACTCTTCACTTACAAAATCCATACCATTTTTGTTTTCATTTAAATCCAAATGGTCAAATATAGCACTTTAACTCAATCTCAAACATCATTTTCATATTTTCATTTAAATCCAAATGGTCAGTGGCAGCAAGAATGAAGCGAAATGAGCAAATTGCTGACAGAACCTTTATTCAGGTCCAAAATGTAGCTATTTGTATTAAAAGCTTTTAAAATTTTATACTCACTGACCCAGTAATTTTACTCCTCAAAGGTTACACTAGGGCAAGAGATACACACATGCAAGGAAACTAAAACTTAAATGTACAAAACCATATGTGATTCTTATTACAGACTATCTCTGGGATAGCATGCCATATTACTCAAAATCACACTTTTTGAGAATGCTTACACGTCAGAAAAGGCTCTGATTAAGAGGCAGTTGGCAAAACAACATGTGTAGCTTGTGTTCACTTTTTTTTTTTTTTAAACCTCCAGCACACAGTGCTAAAGAGGTACTGCATATATGCCCATACACAAAAGTTAAGAAAAAACAGTGCTCTGGGCAGTAGATTTTTTTTCTCCTTTTCACAATAGTCTACATTTTCCCAGATTTCTACCAAGACCACAATACAGCTTAAAAAAAAAAAAAAAAAAACAAGGTCATTTTTAAAAATAAGGGTAGTTTCTTGGTAATTTTGTCTCAATGCTAGGAAAAATCAACTCTTTGGGAAAAGAATCAACGTTATGTTAAGTAATCATTTTCAACCTCCCCTTTCATGACCTTTAAAGGGGACTTCTAAAGCTAGGCAGATGCCCCAGCAGGAAATAAATTTGCAATTCAACAGATGCACCCACAGAGATATGGCAAGATGCACCTTCAGTGGCTTTGGCAATAATTTCCTTTCATTATTCCTTTGCTTCCAAGTGCTTTTCAACTCAAAGAGAAGCCTGTAGAAGTTAATAGGTCCTTAATATGTACTCTGCTCCCTGAACTGATTCCTGTTCATAAGGTAATCGTGAGACCCCACGTGGCCCTTTCACACGGGCTTTAGCAAATCCCCTGCAGTGAGATGGCCCCTGGGCAGCTCCGTTTTCGCCAGAGCAGGCAGTGACCTAATCAATAGGGTTCCAAGCAAGACAATCCCTACATTCACTAGCCCCAAGAAATGAAGTGGGAGGGAGTTCAAGCTTTATTGAGGAATGCTATTTACCTGTCACAGTGATGGTTCACCCAGCAGGAGTTTAAAAAAAAAACTTTCAGCTGCTACAGCACATTTCCTGGCCAGCAGCCAGCACACAATAAACATATTTACTTAAGCTTCATTCACAACTTTTTGAAGTGAAACTGCTGAAACCTAAATGGTAGATTTGTGAGATGGGAAGTTAGTGGTCACAATATGGCATAGCAAGTTTTAAATCTCTGTGTTCACTGAGACCCAGTGACATGAAAAGTATCATGAGAAGAATAAATACTACTAAAAAGTCATCCTAGTGTGTACATCCTTGAATTTACACTGAAAATTCTATAAACCGGAAAATGTGATCTCTTTAACTAAAAATAAACAGGCCATTAAAAGGGTCGATTTACAGTACAGTAACTACTTTTCATTCATGTCTCTTAATTTCAGAGAGAAGTGTAAAAATACATACATGTGAGTTTTGATTACACAATTTAACAATTTGGAAGCCCACGGGAGCTTGTTCATAATTACTAAATGTTTTGCTTTCTTCAAAATGATAAGCCTAGTCTAAATAAATGCAAAATGTTATTTTAATTCATCATATACTTCTGCATAAAGATTTTTCAAATATTTATGTGAAAGTATAGGTCAAATCAAATTAAAATTGTGCTACAAACCCAAAATATGTCCAAAAGAGCTATTTGAATGGAGCAACTTCAATAACAGATGTTTATCCTAAGACATGTGATTTACTCAGAATTTTACAAAACCTATCACTGGACAATTTTTAATTGAAAACAAAGTTCTGATTTGAAATTAATTGCTAGGTTGTTTTCCCATACCCATTAACACAAAGCAACAAAAAAATCCCATGTCAAATAACTGCAAAATGAGTTTCCATTTAGCTTTGACACTAGTTTAACATCACAAGAATTACTTCGCTGTAATATTTTAAAAGCCATGCCAGGATCTAGGCCATCAGCATCTTGAACAAAGAAATTTTGTACAACACAAGCACAATAGGCTTTTAATGTCCTTACTGAATG
Source organism: Ictidomys tridecemlineatus (assembly GCF_052094955.1). Classification (NCBI taxonomy): domain Eukaryota; kingdom Metazoa; phylum Chordata; class Mammalia; order Rodentia; family Sciuridae; genus Ictidomys; species Ictidomys tridecemlineatus. The sequence goes on from NC_135490.1 coordinate 35,613,033, forward strand.
CCATTAGAACAGGGTATCTGGCACCCACACAGCACTATACTCAACAGACAGGACTCCTTAACTGCTTTCCACCTTCTTCCTCCACCAGGTTGCTCCAACCCATCATGGAAGATCAGGCCTCATCAAAGTGACTCAGGCTTTGCTTTGTTGGTGGCCATCTCTTTATAGCCACAAGAAAGTAAAGAAAAATTAAGGCACCAAATAACTTTTAAGTACTTAAGTTGCCACCCCATCACCAAAAGGAAGGGAAAGAGTGGTTTTCCTAACCATTTTATATTTTCAAATAATGTAAGTTGTAAAAATCTGTTTGCTTTTTTCTATGGGTTCTTCTACCTAAATAACAATGGAACTTTCTTATAAATGATTGCATGGTCTACTCTGATACAGGAATTGTTTTGTTTTAGCTTACTCAAATTGTACTAATCGAGTCCTTATAATGCTAGATTATCTAGAATTCTAAAGGAGAGAATTTCAAACTGCTATTAAATTATCCTCTCTATACTGCTTTATTAAAGATTCACTACACATGTAATTATGAACTTTCAGGTCAGTACCTTTATACTAGATTTCTGCCTTTTATTTACTTCTTTTTATTTTTTGTGAAGGAATCTCACTAAATTGTCCAGGCTAGCTAGTCTCAAACTTGCAATACTCACAACTCAACCTCCTGAGTAGCTGGGGTTACAAATCAATACCACTGTGCCCATACTTCCTTAGAACTCTGCCAACTAAGCTTTTGCTAGAGAATCTAAATTTCATTAAATATATTCCTTATATTCATTTTGATATTTAATGACTACTAAATTTTTCTCCAAGCAATAAATAATGAATTAACATATATGCTCTATTATAGCCACTTTTTTATCTCTAATGAGGATTTTTTTTACTTGATTGCTTTTTCTCATTTCTTTGAACAAAAGACTAGCAACTGGAGTTCAATTTCTTCTCTAAAAATCTTTGTTAAAGTTGGCTACAAGTATGCTTTCCCATGTCAATCTATTAAAAGACATCCACTCCAAGAATTTCCAGACAGAAATATCAGAATGCTAAATGAATCCATTTCATAAATTTCTGTTTCAAATCCTGAGATTTCTGTTTCAACTCATCACAGAGTACTTTACTTTCCTATTTATTCTGGTACATATATGTCCCAATAACAATTCTAATAAAAGCTAAATCTTGCCTAATACTAAAATACATCTTTAAATTAAAATACATTTCCATTTAAGCCGAAATTTAAGCAAAGATATCCAAAGTGTGCATCATGTCTAAAATGCCAAAGCAATACTCTTTTATTCTCTCCCTATTTCAATTTCTATTTCCATGTGCTCAATGTCTTCTTATACGCTTCCAATTCCATTTTTCAAGTTTTCCAACCTCTAAGAGAGAGCCATAAGTGAACAAAATATTTTGTGATAAATTAATCAGCGAGGAGTGGCACTAATGGGCCAAGAGAACATCTTCAGAACAAAGGCTACTGTGAATAGCTCTTTGCTGCCTCTTACCAGTCTCGGTATCTCTTCCCTTAAGCTTTAGAATTATGTACAATAGTCAGTATTCTTAAGTATCCTTGGGGGTAAGAAACTTCAGCAATCTTTGAGATAGAAACTGAAAAAGGGAGGGAAAGGAGGAATGCTGCTACAGTATCTTCAGACTTCATGCATACCCTTGGTAACTCTGCTAAGGCTCTAATTTCAGTGGAAATGAATTAAAAGTAACTTGAAGATATACTCCAACGCTGTCTAATGTTCAATGGAATTAAAAACTTGAAGTAAGCTGACTATATAAGGTAAAAGTTTCTCAAGACATCGTATTTATTTTCACAGAAAAGTTTCAAAAGCCTTTAACTTCTGAAGCCCATTTAACATCCAAAAAGAATTTCCTCAAAGGGGAAAAAAAAATCATATAAAAGTGCCTGTGACAGACTAAAAAATGACTTACGAAGCTTGCAACACACTCTTCTTTCCCATCGAGAAGCAAAGTCTATTTTTTTCCTACCTTTTTTTCAATCAACCTAGTAAGACAACAGAATGGGGGAAACAGGAAAATGTATGAATTCTGCGCTTAACCCCAGGAGAACATGCTGCTGCTCTTCCTGAGCTCTCAGGGCCACCAGGTGAGCAAATTCAGGGCAAGCTGCTGGATGATGACAGACAGGGACAGGGCACAGTCACCCCTACCTGCAGCCAACTGCACAGCCACCAAGCTGCATAGCCACTGATCAAACAGGAGGGAGTCCAGATAAAACTAGCAAAGAAACACACAGCAGAAGCAGAGTCCTGCCCAAACTGCCACCCACAGGACTGTGACCTGTATAAATGGTGGCTTTTTTCAGATGGTTTGTTTCTCAATGAAAGGCTAAATGATTGTTCTGTGTGACAATAAACACCTCAATTCAGATTTATTTGCCTATACTTACTCTACTTGATTTCCTCTTAAACTCTAACTTAAACTAGATACAATCTCCATTGCTCCTAATGCTCACACTTCTAAAGTAATTTCTATACAAAAACATTGAAAACAAAAATCCTTCATAAAGGTACTCTGGTTCTTCCTTTAATCATCCTAAGGAGTAACTAGCAGCTCTAATTTTCTATTCAGATGGGAGAAAGGCTTGGAGTCAGAAGCTCTACTTAGCAGGAAAAGTAAAAAAAGAGCAAATGTAAATTAAAAATATATATGTTTATTTAAATGTAGTCACTAAAAAAAGAAAATGTCTTTTAGTTTTCATACATTATTCTCCTTAAAATAGCCTAGTCATTGAATATTCCCCCTTTATGTAACTGGGCTTTAAAAGAAGGGGTTAATAGCCCTTATCAACAGAAATAACCAAGAGATTTACAACACAAAACAAATGGCCTTGTAAAAGGAAATATATGAAGGGCTGGGGCTGGGGCTCACTGGTAAAGCACTTAATTAGCATGTGTGAAGCACTGGGTTTGATTCTCAGTACCACACATAAATAAATGAATAAAATAAAAGTCCATCAACATCTTAAAAAAATTTTTAAGGAAATATATGTATAAAATCTCCATTCTATAGCCCAAGAAAACAATGTCTAAGCCAGGTATATTCTCCTAGAAAGCCTCAGAATTTAGCATTCTTGATTTTAGGCTCTGAAACTCAATCTTAAAAATGAAGTTGTTTCTAGAAAAGGGAAACATGAACAAAAAGGAATCTGCATTGCTAGTGAACTATTTTGTTGTTGTTCTAAATCATTATTTAAGAGCATCTGTCAAAGAAGGACTTTTAAGTAGAAAAGAAGTTGTAACTATATTGAAAGAAAAGCCATACTTATAAAACAAAATTAAAAAGATCTTTCCCAATAATCATTATTTATATATTTCTCATTAATATTTTAAATAAATAATCTATTTCAATTTCAAATTTTGTACAAATTAACAAGTGCTTGCCAGGTGCAAATGTGCCTGGCACAGTTCCAAGCAAGTAACAGAGACACACAGATCAGCCGCCTCTGCCTTCACAAAGTTTACATTATGGAAGTAAAAGGACAAAAGCAGACTTTTTTAAATGGTAAAATCATTCTTGACATAAACTATATGTAGAACACATATTTCAAGAACCACTGGCCTTAAATTATAACACTTTATACTCTGTAGATGTGACTTGTAGTTCGATTTGTTTCTGACATGATCATCATTCATCTAATTAAAATCAAACATGGGAAGCTGTGGATATAGCTCAGTTGGTACAGTGTTTGCTTCCCATGCATAAGGCCCTGAGTTCAAACCCCAGCACCACCAAAAAAAAAAAAAGAGTATTCTTCATGTTCATGATTTTCTAATCAGGTTTCTTCTTCCAAGTCGCTATCATACAATTAAAAAAAAAAAACACTTTTTAAAAAAGTGTTTTATTTGGTGGAGGGGCCACCAGGGATTGAACTCAGGGGGCTCTCAACCACTGAGCCACATCCCTAGCCCTATTTTGTATTTTATTTAGAGACAGAGACTCACCAAGTTGCTTAGGGCTTGCTAAACTGCTATGGCTTTGAACTCTCAATCCTCCTGCCTCAGCCTCCCCAGCCACTGGAATTATAGGTATGTACTACCACACCCAACTTAAAAGTGTTTTTAATTTCTTTTTAAGATACCTGATTTCTATTCTGTTGCCTCAACCAACAAACTCATCTATTTTTTTTTTTGCCATTTAAAAATGCAAACACCTTTAGCTTAGCAACAAATCCAGAAAAGAAAAACATCATATTACATTTTATTGGGTTTACCAAAAGATGAACATCACTGAGTATTTACTGATCACTGATTATGTACCAAGTATTTCTGCAAGAGAAATACAGAAGGAGAAAAACATGTCTGAAATAGCCTAATGTCAAGCAACTTTAAGGCTAAAAAGGCAAACAAAAATATTAATAGCCAAAAGCAAACCTGTACTTACGAATGAATTATGGAAAACCTTCTAAGAATTTGTGGGGAGTGTTTTTTCAGGTCAAAAAACATTACCTGAAAGTGATGGGTGTTAATGTCTGTTAACCACAGGTGAGAACATTTCGGCCACGCATACATTTGAATTTGACTTAGCCTTTCTTGTAAGGTTGTTTAGTGCTCCTCGGATAATGAACTAACCTTTCAAAATAAGCATTACTTATTTAAATTTTTCTTTAGTACCAAAAATGGGGGCTATCTACAAACCTAACATGGTTTAAACATATTGACTTAAAGTCCACTTAACTAAAACTTTAATCCATAAAGAAAGTTAACTTTACTATTAGAAGTCTTCGTTTTCTGACAGGTTATTTACCCTAATAAAGAAGGGAATTCTGGTATAAGCAACAGAGTTTCCGCAGTAAGTTGGCAAAACTAAAGATCGAATCCTGGCCCAGAGAGTAGCTTCACTTAAAAAAAATAAATATGACAAAACCATATTATTTGTCATATTACTTAGCCATACTAATTGTGTATCTTGTACAACTCAACAGAGGGACAGAGCCCTCTATAAAGCAGGTATGTAAAAAACTGCAGACTACTTTACCTAAAACTCACCTGAGTAAATTTCTCTTCAATTGTGTACAAATACACAGAAAAATAATTTTTTTCCATTGTAAAGTTTTATCTATCTCATTTATAAAACAAATTAAAAACTACTGCATTAAAAGCATAATAATATTAGATTAAGTGCCATATAATGTGCACAAAAATGTTCAGGGGCGGTATAGAGCATTGTACTAATGCTTCTCTTCTCATTATCTCTGCTGTCATCACCATTCTAACCATTATCCTAACCCACTGGTCCCCTGTATTAAGAGGGAAGGCAACCCTGGGAACCTCTAGAACAAAGGGACTTAAAGCCAGGGATCCAAGGACACTGATAGAAGTTCAACACTTTGTGAATACCCTGCTATTACAACCAACTCAATCTCTGAAGAAAAAAAACCTATAATTCCAATGGATTCTCTAAAAAGTTTCTGTGATGCTAAAAACATTTAAAACTACTGTTTTACCCAAGCATGGTGGCACACACCTGTAATCCCAGAGACTCAGAAGGTTGAGACAGGAGGATCCCAAGTTCAAGGCTAGTCTTAGCAACTTAGCCCGTGTCTTAAAATAAAAAATAAAAACAAAAAGGACTGGGAGGATTGGGGATGTACCTCAATGGTAAGGCAGCCCTGGATTTAATCCTCAGTACCAGGAGGGGGGAAAAAAAAAATGGAACAACTACTGTTTTAGAGGTCTAGAAACAGGTGGTATCAGGATGGCACTGGTAGAGAAATTTTGCTTGATCTTTACAACTACGATTATTATGCATTACACTTGGTTTGCTTGTTGAACAAATGACTTTGAACTGCTATGTCAGCCACTCTGCTTAGAAAAGAACAGGGAGATGATTAAGGCTAGACTGTCCTTGAGGTCAGGGAGACAGACATGAAAGAGATAGACAACAACAGAACTTTGGCCCACATACCATTTCCTGGAACAAAGTGAAGCAAAGACTCCTCACTTTTAAGAAAAGCCTCTTAAGAAAGACAGCAATGGCTTAGTACGCCACCTATCAGAAAATCTACTGAATGCCTATTATATGAAGTCAGTAGTAAAAGATGTAAAATCTACCCACAATGAATTGACAAATCTACAGGAAAAAGACCCGTCCAAAAAAAAAAAAAAGTGTGTAAAAAGATAACATAAATAGTTCCATGGAAAGAAAAACATTTGTCAAGAAAGCTTTATTTAAACCGGCATGGTGGCATACACCTATAATCCCACCTATGTGGGAGGCTAAGGCTGAAGGATCACAAGTTTGAGACCAGCCTCAGAAACTTAGCAAGGCCCTAAGCAACTTAGGGAGACCCTGTCTCAAAATTTGAAAAAAAAAATAAAAATAAAAAAGAGTTGGGGATATAGCTTAGTGGTAAAGTGCCCCTGGGTTCAATCCCCAGTACTGTTAAAAAAAAAAAAAAAAAAGATGGCTTTATTTAGCAGAATTTTAAGTGATAACAAGAGCTGATCATGTGGTCAACAGTACTGAAAGCAGGGAAATCAGGAAACAAGAGGCCCACGGAGACTGAAGGATGGACAAGGCAGGAACTGACTTACAGCTAAAGCAAAGGGCAGAAAGGGAGCAGAGGAGGGCAGCACACACTCACTAAACAGGAAGAGGCAGGCAAGTTGACTGGGGCCCTGCGGGCTCCACCCCTGAACCAGGTCATTCAGTGGGAAAAGTCTGAAGGAAGAAATCCACAAAAGGTGGGACACCTTTACTCAACAATCATCTTGGACCAGAATACTCTCAAATGCATCACACTTGAAACCACAACGATTTCTACTTCCGCTACTTAATTTAAAAAAGAAAAACAGTATTTCAGAATTCAATGGCACAAATCAGTGCACTCCCTAATGCCCACTAAGTGTTGTATTTTATAATATAGGCCTGAACTACATGGACAAAGTATAGGAACATCTAATTTTACTCAAGAATTGCCTTGATGATGCATGGATTCAGTCGATGTAAAAGGCTTATCATAAGAGTAGTATACAGTAAGTGCTCAGTAAAAATTCAATATAATTACAAATCAATGACTACAGGGGGAAAAAGGCTTACTACCAGTGGTTAAAAAAAATATGTATATTTTACATATATATATATATATATTTTTTTTTTTTTTTGGTTAAAATTGTCACAAACTAAATAGAGGTCTTAAGGAATTACTGACTGAAACAGCTGGGTAACTTCTGTTTTTTAAAAAAAATAATGCGTCTAAAGTTTAAAGTCTATCCACAGTAGACTCCCTCCCAACCATAAAAAAGACAATTCTAAGGAATCTCATTCAACAGGTTAGTTCACTCAGCCACTCAGAGAAATAAAACAGGTTCAGAACAGTATCAGATAACCTGAGGAGATAAGGTACACTTTAACTGGCAAAGTAAGCTAGTTGATAAGACTGGTCTGTCCAGTATACATGTGAACAGTTTCCTAGACTTTCCAACACTGCTGTTAAACTGGACAACTGCCAGTTCAACAAGTAGAGGCATGTGTTCTTGAATAAGCAATCTTTCCAAGACCATTTACTCCTAGTAACAGAGACATGAAAGGTGTTTTGGGGTGCTGTGTCTTCTCTGGCAAGCATGCAATATTTATAACCAACATGGTTTTTTTAAAAAATGGCATAAAGATAGCTGCAAAGTAACATTATTAACACAAAAAATACCAATTAATAAATAATATAAGCTTAACAATTTCAACCTTATGAACTAAAATAATCCACAGTCAAAACAATAGGAACTAAATGGTTAAGAAAAATGTGTGACATGGACAAACACCTAAGTTTTAAAATCCATTCAACTTTTTTAGTTGTGTAAGATGGGCAAATGAAAAAACAAATCAGGTATGACTTTAATGCTAAATCTCTACCAACACAGGCTACTCATCAAATTATGAACATATAATTCTTAAACTTTCTTAGAACATAAAAGGGTTTCCTACCAAGAGGGATGGGGAGAACTGACATTCACTCTGGCTTTCTTACCGTGTACCAGATGACTGGTGGGAACAGCTGCAGAAGTCAAGGCATCAGAAGGACAAAGGGAGAGAACAAAGACTACAAGGAACTCAATTCAAAGGGGAAGTATAAATTAGGCTAGCTTCAGCTTCCCTGGGGATTAAACTGGTGTGAAGATTAGCTGGGACTCTAACAACCACCTAAAACATCATTTCCACAAGAAAAAAACTCCAAACAATTAACATCCTATCCATCTCACAGGAAGCCTCTTCATTGATGAAAGCGTCACAGGTAAGGCACTTTGTTCATGGATACACTCACTAGACAGGGAAGTTCACTCCCTACACTACTATTCACTGACTACTAAGCATTTTGATGAAATGATCTTGAATTGTTAGTCACCTCTGTGAGCTCTAAATTCCTATTATTCTTAAATAAACTAAATAGCAAAATGTTTTTCTAAGGGGAAAACATGTAAGAAGATTCTTCAATTCAAGATACTTTCAAGACCAAGTCCTAAATACAGAATTCAAGTCTCCTACCCAGCCTGCTCAGCTTAGCCCAGAGTCCCATTCAACCAGAAGTTTTCAAATGGGCTTCTTTACAGCTCTCTAAATCATTCTTAAAAGAATGAGTGACAATAAAATGTAGTTCTGCTGCTTAGTATCCAAGTGGTCATGAGCAAGTTATTCAACCTCTGTACAAATGTTTCCTTAACTGAAACACAAGAATAGCAGTATCCGGTATCTATCTTGGTAGTTGTGAGAAATAAATTAATGCATACAGAGTGCTTAGAACAGTACCTGGATATAAGAGCCAGTTAACGGACTGTAGTTTATTATTATACTGACACTTAACACCCTTATGATTACTACTGAAAGCAAGGGCCAAAGACCATGTTTTAAGTAAGTTATTTCTACCCCACACCCTCCAGGTCCTGGCTCCCACAATCATTTGGAATTATATAAAGCTACTGTACAACGTCACCATCTTCTGCTTCACAATAATGCAACCTTAAGTCTCAGTTCACTTTATATCCCAACTCCCCTTCCAACTAGATTTAGTCCCTCAGTACTCCAAGCAACAACTTTTTAAACATCTTATAAACAACTAAAGAAAAGCTGATCCTGTTTTCTTTTAAAACAAAATAGAATTTCTTTCGGATTTCAAATTAGATTCTTCTTTCACCTTAACAATCCTCCTGCTTCAGAGGAGGACTCCCCAGCAGAGATTACTACTATGCTCTGCCTCAAAACACACACACACACACACACACACACACACACACACACACACACACACACACACAGGAGAGCAGATTTTTACTCCTGAACATGGCAAGAGCATACTATCAGAAAATTTCTGCAAAGCCTGACTTTTCAATCTCACTGTGGCTGGGAAGTAAGTTTCTTTTCTCTTTAAACTTTCCTAGGAGAACAACAAAAAGAGGACAGTAGCTGCTGCAACTTAAGGGAGGACACAGCAATACAAAAGCCCTTTCACCAGCAAATTTCTTAACTCCCTAACTGGGCCTCCCACCAGTATCTATTTAAGTTCATACTGCCAGGAATTCTAGACTCAACGGACAGACACGCTCACACCGCAACCGGCCACACTTCCAACAGCCACCCAGCTCTTAGCCATTCTCACAGAGTTTTCAGTCATGATCCATGGCCCATTAGTATCTGCTACATTCCATTTCCTGTCATGAGAGAACAGGCTGCAGGGAAAATATATGTCCTAGGATGGATGCAGAAAATCTTACTTTATATTTTAGGAAACACATTTTTCAAAACCAAACAACAAAAAATATTCAGGCATCTGCCAAACAAGACAGAGGTTCCAAGAACATTTTCCCTCTCAATGAGGTTAGCCATCAGGTAAGCCTGAAATGAAATTCCCCTCTGTTTCCACTAGACAACTGCATTCATGGTGTGTCCACTGTAAGAAAGGCCAGAAGACAATCTTCGATGATACAGGAATGATAAACTAAAACTTCCCCCATAATGAGAACACAGCAATTTTCTCTTTAGAAAAATGTAATCCTCCTATGCCCTCCCATATTTCATGAATGGTGATTTATCTTGTCACAACAGCTATACTTCCATATTAACTCATTCCCAGTCTTTCCATAGAAACATATGTAAATTTCAATACTGAAACAATGACCAGAATCCTAAAGAGTAACCCAGTGTTAATAAGCTTAAATATCTGCTCTTATCTTAATGAAAAACATGGTCTCCCAAAATAAGTAGAGTCAAAGGAGAAAATACTGTTACTGGATTGCATTATACCACCATCCAAACACAGAACCATCCTACTTCTGACTGAAGGCAAAACATACCTGTGAGCAGCCCATTATCATACACACATCAGGGAAAGAGACTCACCTAAACACTGCTGCAACACAACTTTCCATTAACAATTTAAAAAACTTTTGGATAAGCATTTTTCTATATACTATCTTAGTTTTAAAAATTAACAAAAAGATGCAACTTCTTCTTGGTCCTCAAGTAATAATTAACTTGATGGGTACCCATCAGTTAAAATAAATAAACAGAATTTATTTCACAAATTTTCTATGAGGGATGCTCAAGATTCTATTCTGCTTGACTTGGAAATATACAAAGCAACCAAGAACCTATGTGAAGTAAAAATGAGGTGAAGAATTATCATTATACTGAGAACTATTAAGCTAGGCAAACCAAAACCTAAATGTGAAATTACACATGCTTCCAAGAAAACTACTCCACTAAGTATGTTGGTCAAATCTACTTTAGAATTCTAACTGTAGATTTTAAGCAGAGAAATTTAAAGAATCTTAATCAGAGCTGTAGAGATTGGCTCTGCAACAAAAACTGACTTTCCAAATAATTTTTCATGTAATGCTCTATCCTTCCAAACCTCAAATGGAAGGGCAATCACATGGGCACAGATTTGTCAGAACAGTTCACTAATAATCCCCAGAGGCCTCTCCAGAAAAAGCATATGACACAGTGAGAGATTATCAGATGAGCAAATGACTGTTACCCCCACACTGAGATTACATGTCACCTCCCTATAAAGCCAATTAGCAAAATATGTAAAAAATTCAGAGTTAATCCACAGAAGTTTCATTTTTAAAAAAAAAAACTACTTTTCAGGTGATGTTTCAAAATTTAAGCAGATTTAAATAGAAGAAGAAAGATCTTAAAAATAGTAAAAACTAAGTTCAAGTTTTTGAATATATTCTCTGTTTTGTAAAAAGGATATAAAAGATACGCACATTTGACAACGTTGAAACAGTTAAGCCACTACAAAAACCTGGTCATATTATTCAACCAACACAAGGAGTTTAAAGCCAAAGACAAGAAGCAAATAGTTAAGTGTACAGGTTTTTGGTCCCCTGAGTCAGAAGAGTGCTGCAGAGGCCCAAATCAATCAGCCCAATAATAAATGCATCACTGTTGGAGACGGTGAGAGCCCAATGGAAGTGGGCAATGAAAAGAGTGAAGCTCTAAAAAAGAGCTAACCAGACCTGAGCCAAGCCAACACCAATCCATACTGAGTCGGAGGAGTGCCCCCATTCTGTGATGTTCCCATTGGTATTTCCAAACTGCCCTTACTTTTCCTGGTTAGAAAGACATTCCTCCACACTCCCACAATGCCCTAGAAATTACACTACAAAAAAAAAAAAAAAAACAGAAAAGCTTACCTAATTTCAGCATTCATTCCTGCTGCATAAAACTAATTTTTTTTTCCTAAAGGAATTTAATATTATGTTACTAGTTGTCCTGGCCAAGAATCTCTAAAATAACTTGGGCTGATAATTCTACTGTCAGGAAAAAAAAAAAAAAAAATCTTGTAATGCATACCAGTCTAATATATAAATATTATTTTATCACTTATTCAATTTCAAAAGGCATATATAAATAAATCTACCATACACATGAGTGTTTTCCTCTGTAAAACTAGGATCACAGAATGACCTAGAAATTTCCAGCTTCTCTCTCACCTTTAAATATCATTATATAAATGCCTAACGGTCTTTCATTCCTTTACCAACCACAGGGCCCATAATCCTAACACCTCCTCCTCCTTCCCACTAAATTACCAGTGGAAGAATCTGGCACTGCCTTTCAGCTCTGAAAACTACCACAGATCTATTTCAGGACACTGCCTTGTTTGGTTGGCTCCTCCCCCCTCAATCCATGGTAGTAAAAATAACTCAACTCCTTAATTTATAGGTTAAAAAAAAAATTCTACTTTTGAAATGATTCCTTAAAAAGCAACAATAAAAATATACTTTTCATTTGAAAGAAAACCCCAAAAGGCAGCGATCATATAATTTAAGTCACGAATAGGATGTAAATTAAGATTCAGGTTCTATTTTCTGATTCAACTTTAATTTGTAAGAGTTCTTTATAGGTTTTTTGAAATCTACTTTGAGAAGGAAAAAAAGTAGGAATATGTGTTCTTAGAAATTAAAAAGAACATGTCATAGTTTCAACTTCAATTATTAACTTTGGATATTTCTCTATGTTGACAATGTACCTAAAAATTCTAATTTATATTGGACAGTAATAACAAAACAATAATGACTAAAAAAAAAAAAAATAGGCATTCTACTCTTCAGATAAATAACTACCAAACACTACTGCTTATGCTTACTTTCTCTTGTATTAACTGTGAAACTTTTAGATGAGGAACATAATCTGTAGATCTACTATATATCTAACACATGCTAGTGGTATACAATCAGCAAAAGAATCCCTTGAATTAATAAAAGTATAATAAAGAAAACTATAACCTCCAAAATAACTATTTCTAAGAGAAGTTAAAATTTTCATGTGCTTTGTACCTTTAGATGCTCATATGGACACTGGGTAAGTGCTAACTAAATACTTTTGTTATTTTTTTACGGTATTACTGAACACATAAAGATTTAATGTAACCATCAAATTCTCTTTTAGAATGGACAGATTTATAAAGGAAAAACGAAAGAGTAAAAAAACTCACCTATCACTATTTTGTGCTATAGTTACCCAGTTTCCTTCTATTTCTATGACCATGCTCAGAGGGTAGGCCATTCAAAGCCAAAATATTAATTTACTCATTTATTCTTTCAACATTGATTGAACAACTTCTATGTGCCAGCCACTCTTTGCTAAGTGTTGAAGATAGAAACATATGAGTTTATTAAGGCTCACACTCTATCAAGGAGGTTGACTTGTAACTACAATATCTTTGCAGCTAGAAGAAAGTATGCACATAATACAAAACAGTATATACTCACATAAACTGATCATCTTGGGGGTCTTAGTTTTAGAACCCTATTCTAAGTGAAATGGTATCATAAAAAGACATTGCTACCATTTCAAAAAAATTTAATAAACCTAACACACTAAGACCTTTCCCATGTTATGTTGCTGTATCATCACATAAATCTTGTAGTAATTTTGAGTGGCTTCATCTTACAGATGAAAAGTTAAGTTTAAAGCAGTATTTCTCTCATTCAAGATCATATGTTACAAACAACTGAAAGAGCCAGGCTTACAAGACAGGTCTTTTCAACATTCCACTACCCTACATCTGCCTCTCAGACAAAACCTGGGGGAGGTACTAAGTAAACCAGATCATATTATAGACATTCTAACCCATAATCTGTGTGCACTGCATAATGTTGGAGGTTGTGCAATCACCTCTGGATGGCATGCCAGATGGTGCTAGCGGTTGCTGTAAATAAGGGCCTTTGAACACCTGAGTGTGAAAAACCTCCAAAGGGCTTCTCAAAGTTGCAATAAAACCAAAGTGATATTTTTGATAACAGAGGGTACAAACTTAGAGATGAGCATCAGTAGGAACAGTTTTAATTTTTTCTCACTTAATGCCCATTTAATCCTCTGGGCTCCTTTTTTCCATCTTCATGACTTACATATCTACATACAACAGATCAACACCATTCAGAAGCACTTCTATAGTGGGCCCTAAGAGAGATCAACTGGGAATTGTGAAGGATCTATCGAAAGACATCTGTGAAAAAAATAGGAGGGATGAGAAACAAGAGTAATAAAAACGTATGTACCTGTTTCTTCATCTATCTTGAAAACACCAACACCAGAACCGTCTCTAATGGAATATCGGATCTCCCCATCTCTTCCTGTGTCCTCATCATGAGCTGACACTGTCATCACTGATGAACCAATAGGGACATCTTCTTTCACTGCACCCTTTTCCACAAAGCTGGAAAACACTGGAGGATGTAAGTTCTCATTCACATCAATTACCTCAATTTCCACATAGCAAGTGGAAGACAGAGAAACTGGCTTTCCTTTGTCTTTGGCCCTCACCGTGAGATTGTACACTTGCTTCTTCTCAAAGTCCAACTGTTGCACAATTCTAACTGCTCCACTGAGTTTATCCACATCAAAGTGCCCTTCTCCATGGTCCATAAGACTGTATCTCACTTGACTAGCTTGACCTAAGTCAGGATCGTGGGCTTCTAACCACATGATTATCGTTCCTTCTGGCAGATCCTCTCGAACTTTCACACGGTAATTAGGTGGAATGAACTTCGGTGGGTTGTCATTAACATCTTCTAGTGAGACTTTCAAAAGCACAGTGGAAAACAACTGGGGCTCTTCTTTGGCTTGATCCCTGGCTTCAATCTTTAAGTAATGCACATGCTGTAGTTCACGATCCAAAGGGTGCATAATTTTAACCACACCAGTTGTGCTGTCAATTGAAAACTTATCAGTATCTGTAAGAATAGAGTACGTCACATGTCCATTGGGGCCGAGATCTTTATCAGTAGCTTCAACCTGGATGATTTCATTATTTATCTCTTTGTCTTCACTCACTTCAACAAAATAGCTCTCCTGTAAAAATTCAGGTGGATTATCATTGGCATCCAGAACAATGATATCCAGAAGACGCCAAGCTGCCTTCTGTGGTATACCAAGGTCAAAAACAGTAATATTCAATGTGTATCTGTCTGTGGTTTCACGATCAAGTGGAGAGAAGATTTTCAGCATTCCTGTTTCCATGTCCATGATGAAGCAACTATCCTCATTTCCTCCAGAAATAGCATATACCAATTTTCCATTGAAGCCAGAGTCAAGGTCAGTAGCATTCATGAAAATTATGCTGGAACCCACAGGATGGTTTTCCTTTACCTCAATACCAGCCGGAAGAGTACTCCTAAACTGTGGGACATGAGCATTGACAGAGTGAGAATCAAAGAAAATATCCTCGACCTCCCCCTGACCGTGCAACTTATTTGCCTGCAGGAGTTTCTCTGCCAGCATTTTGGCAACACCAGTCTCTTCACACTGCAAGTTTACTGGCTTGCGACTGGCAGCCACTGTTATGTTGATATATAATGGGGTGGCAAAATTTTCTCCATCTGTAGCCGTAATTCTCAAACTGTGAAAAGATACCTTTGCACCTAAACCATCCATGAGTGACTGCTTTAATGACAATACCCCAGAGTTGGGGTTTAAGCCAAACAAATCTAGTTCATTCCCAGCTTCAATCTGATACCGTACCAACTGAAGTTCATCGGCATCGATAGCAGACACGGTAGTTATTTGCTCCCCCACACCTAGATCTCTGGGAATTGTTCCT
Source organism: Ictidomys tridecemlineatus (assembly GCF_052094955.1). Lineage (NCBI taxonomy): Eukaryota > Metazoa > Chordata > Mammalia > Rodentia > Sciuridae > Ictidomys > Ictidomys tridecemlineatus. The sequence continues at coordinate 35,628,607 of NC_135490.1, forward strand.
TCACAATTTATTTTCTCAAACAAAGGTGTGTTGTCATTCAAGTTGTTGAGGGTAATCGTGGCAAGGACTTCAACTTCCCGACGGTATGGCAAGCCCCAGTCTGATGCTCGAATTCTTAAGGTATAAACCCGAGGCATCAGTTCGTAGTCGAGGTTTTCTGAAGTACTCACGGCACCAGTGAAATGATCAATCACAAATGGCACATGATTGAGATTTGCAATACTGTAAGTCACGTATCCATTCTCACCCTCATCGGGGTCTATGGCGCTCACTCTCATGACAGTAGTACCAACCGGTGCGTTCTCATCAAAGGATGCTTTGTACGCTGTCTGGGTAAATTCAGGGGGATTGCTGTTTGTACCCAAGACTTTAACCAAGACTTTTGTGGAGGCTTTTCTGTCACTTGTTGTTACTTCAAGTTCAAAATGGGATGTCTGCTGCCTTTTAATTGGTTCCAAAATGGAAATGAGACCAGTGTTGTGATTTAAACTGAATTTAGCTTTTCCAGGTGTACTTTTAAAAACATACCTCAAATGGGGATAACTAGGAACGGCTTTTACCATGACCACAGGTGTATTGGGAGGAGCAAATTCACTTATTTCTGCTCTGTAAATATCCTTTTCAAACCTGACTGGCCCAGCTTTAAAGTGTGGAGAAGTCACATGGATTACTTTTACTGAAGAGAACTGGGGAGGAGTTCCCTTATCTTTAGCCTGTAGAGTCAGATTGTAGCCAGAAGGATGACTGTCCCAATCAATGCCATTAACAGCTTTGATTTTATACTCTTTACTTCCTGGAGAGGATCTCACTGTTCTAAACTGTTGAAGGAAGTCACCTGCCACAATGCTTAAAGAAGCAATTTCCCCATTGGCACCCTGATCGCAGTCATCCACAGTTACAATTGCATATGTCGGGTCCTTGTCCAGTTCTGATGGTGACAGTGTCACCGCTGTTATCACAGGAGCACATTCGTTGGCCTGTTCCACATGAACTGTTAGCTTGGCCATGCTGCTGATACCACTGCTACCATACAACTTCATCCCACGGTCCACAGCAAGGATCTCCAGCTCATAGAGCTGAGTCTCTACGTAATCAAGTCTACCAGTTAAAACTACGGTGCCACTGGTTGGGTGAATAGCAAACATGTCAGTTCGGTCTTTAAAACTGTAATAAAATTCTCCATTGGTTCCTATGTCTGCATCTGTGGCACTGACTCGTGCAATACTGGTCCTTATAGCTGTATTTTCAGGTAGGGAAACACTGTATGAGGTGGGTGAGAACAATGGCCTCAAGTCATTTGTATCCAGCACTTGAACCCTGACCTTTGTTCGTGCTTCAACATTAGTATTTTTTTCAACTGCTTTGACTATCAATGTGTAATGGTCTTTCACTTCTCTGTTAAGAATAGCTGTGTTTCCTCCTTTGGTCCTTATTCTTAGAAAGCAAAAATCTCCAAGAATGTACTCCTCAGCTTTGAACAGGTTTTCGTTGTCTCCTGAGACAATTTTGTACCTTAATTCCCACAGTGGATTTGTAATGTAAATACCCATCTTCACAGGATGCCCAACGTAGGTTTTAGCTGCAGAATTCTCATGCACAGTGACATTGTACTGGAAATGTGTGAACTGTAGAGGAGGAGGGTGTTCAAGTCTTTGGCTTCCATCACTGTCTCCAAAATGTTGGAGAAGGAGAAGCAGAAGCAGAAGCAAGGCCAAATGTCTCCCCATTGTTTAACTCTCAGGAACCTAAAATAGAAGGAAAAAAATAAGAATGATCACTTTAAGAAATAAAACAAGCAAAAAAAAACAATGTAAATTGCTTTAAACCTTATATTAAAGTATCTTTCATCTATTTGAAATATGGATAAACGCAATGGACTGGGATATTATTTTCCTGTTTTTCAGTGGGTATCAATATTCTTTCAAATAAGTATAGAATTACTGTTTGATAACAATCTTTTTATGACTCAAAATCCTATTTTTCATATTGGATAAACCATAATAAACACTGAAGTCTGACAACCATAACAATTAAATTTTATATTTAAAATATTTAAAGTAAACATAAGCAATTGTTAAAGAGAAAGGTGATAAATATTTCTTACATTTAGTTCATACAATTAATTGAACGCTAAAAATGCTTGCAAACTTAATGCTACTGCAGTACGGTGAGCATGCAAAACTTCTAACGACTTAGGGGGAAAAATCCAACAGTGGCTTTCCGAGATCTTCCGTAATGATAGCTCGTAATCCCATTTCAAAATTTATCCTGAAATTATATTATTTCTTTATAAGAATGATTAAGTTCACTCCCTACACAAAACAAGGTTTTACTGTCTCATTTAACATATTTAACTACTTAAATGTATTTTTTAAATCATATCATCAAGCCGAAGTAATTTCTGAAACACTAACATGACCTCCAAAAAAGGCCAGTTTACAATCTGAATTCTAGAATTCAGTAGTTAGATATCAGAGTTAGCAAAGCAAATTCTAGAATTCAGTAGTTAGATATCTATCAGTCAGAGTTAGCAAAGCAAATCTCACCAACACCATCAATATTTTATCACCACTGATGTCAACAACCAGTTGCTAATCTTCAAGACACTGACCTACCTATTCCCCAGGGGGCCTCCATTAAAAGACAAGACATACACATACAAAAGCTAACTCAAAGTTAACACAAAAGAAGGGTCAAATCAATGTAGCAAGGTGTCAGGAACTGAGACTTGGGAAGGAAAGAAGGAAATTTATAAGAAAAAGTTGCCTCTAACAAGAAGGTAGGCTAACTCTACTGGGCTGAAATCTGGCCAGAGGAACAGGACAATATTTTCAGATAATATTTTCAATACTTTCAGATAATAGCACTGTTCTATCATGCCAACCAAATCAATGCAGTTTCACACCCCACCCACCACTGAATACAGGACAGCACTGAATCCTTGCAAAGTTAGTTCCAAATTAATATTCACAAAATGTCAGTGCTACCAAAGGTGAAAGCAGCAGACTGGAAGGCTAGTTTACCAGCTAGGCTGACATAAGTATGGGAACATTAATTTGCAGTATCTGAACTCAGCTACTGCCAACTTTGCCCCATTAGTCATTTCATTAGGAGAAAAAAAAAAGACAAGATCTGATATACTTAAAACAATTAGAAGTTTAATTGCTACTGAACCACATTCAAGTTAGGCACCTTTAGCTATCATGGCCTTCTTCTCAGAGATACAATCAGGAAATTAGATCTCTGGACTCTAGAAGAATCATCATTTCAACAAAATAAGACTATTTTTCTCCCCAAACTATATCTAAACACACCTCAATTTGGTCAATGATTCTAACACTCATAGAAATTTGAATATTACAAAATGATCTGGTACTTTTAACAAAAGAAGGAGAAAATTCAATTCAATTCAACCCACAGGTTTTAAGGACCTGCTATCAGACAGCACCAGGCTAGGTATATAGAGTTAAAGATTAGAAAAGGCAAAGCTCACAATCACAAGACACTTACAAGGTAGGAATAAAAAGCGCATATAAAGAAAATGTTTTGAAGAACACTAACAAATATAATGTTGAGCACTGTCTTGGTTTAAGGAAACACATTGTTTCAGGAGACATGATTATTATTATACACTTTATAATGAAGTATCATACCAAGATTCTACTGTAAACACTTTTGCTTACTTCTACATGTAAATCATGCAGCCATCAAAAAGATGGCATTCCATGTGTTGATATGTAAATATGTCCAGATATATCAATAGAAATACTGAGCTGATCCCATTTAAAAAAGGAGAAATGCAGATAAATTGTGTTCACATGTTCCTGGTATACGGATATATTTAAAAATGAGGGGAAATTGTGGACGGATAAAAAAGAAACTCAGTGGGAATTTCTAGAGAACACAAAGAGGGAATCGGCAGTTAGAGGAATGTATACATTTGCACTTTGTTACTTGAATTTTTAGTGTAAGTATATGTCATCTTTATCATCTACCCACTTCTGTAATCATTGAACTCTTTCAACATATATTGAATGAACACACCTAAACTGAGTCAGGTACAATTCCAAATGCTGGGGATTCAAAAGTGAATCAAATTACCAAACCCTGATGGAAGACACACTTGCTGGTAAGAGATGGACAAGCAACTAAACCAAGCGTACATTGGACGCCGAGAAGAAGTGCCAAGGAGAAAAGCAAAGCAGGGCAAGAAACACTGGTCAGGAATCTGATAGAAACCAACCAAAGAACCCCAAATTCTAAAGGGCCAGAGAGTCTCCACCTTAGCACTTGGACATGAGGGGCATACAATTCTTAGATTCTCTGAGACACTGGGATAGTTATCATTATTTCTGGTCTCGACCCACTGAAACCCCATATCATTATCCAAATGTCCTCTAGGGCTCAAAAATCATCCCTAGAGAAGAAGGAGTCGATTATAGAGAAACAACCCAGAGATCATGAAGATTGCTCTCCTCTTCCCCATTGTGCTCCAATGAGCGACAGGAGGTAGGGAGAGAGCAGATCATAAAGGAAAGGTTTTTGTTTTTGTTTTTGTTTGTTAAATAAACCTTTTATTTTAAAATCGTTCTAGATTTACAGAGAAGCTGCAATTCCCTGTCTCCCCTGTTAACACCTCACATTAGTATAATACATTTGTCACAACTAATGAATGAATACTGATACATTATTGATTCAGGTCCATACTTTACTCAGATTTTCTTAAATTTTACCCAATATCCTCTTTCCACCCCAGGATCCCATTCAAACACACACACACACACACACACACACACACACACACACACACACACACTATATTCAGCAGTCCTGTCTCCTTAGACTCCTCTGAACTATGGTCTCTAAGATTTTCCTTGTTTTTAACAATCTTGATAATTTTGAGAAAAGTACTAATTAGGCATTTTGTAGAATATTCCTGAGGCAAAATGAACCTCAACTGAAATTTGTCTGATGGTTTTCTTATGCTTAGACTAGGATTGTGTTTTGAAAAGGATCACCACAAAGGTAACCTGTCATTTTCATCACATCAAAGGACATAATCACCTTATTATTGACACTACATATTGTTCACTTGATTGGGGGGGTGTCAGGTTTTTCCAGGGCAAAGTTATGCCATTTCCCCCTTTTCTGTACTGTACTCTTTGGAAAGAAATCACTGTATGCATTCATCCCATTCTTAATGGATGGAGAGCTATGCTACCCAAATCACTTAGAATTTTTCCATAAAATTAATTTGTCTGTTGACCTCTAATTACATATATAGTCAAAACATTTTTTTTAAGGACTTTGGATTTGCTACAAATAAAGTGGGAAACCACCAGATGACTCTGAAAAGTAGAGTGACATGGAGTGACATGATCTTATGACAGGGTCACTCTGGTATCTTTGAGAAAATGTAGGACAGCAAGAGCAAAAGCTGGAGGGAGTCCAGTCAGAGGCTACAGAAATAATGCAGGTGAGTGACCAGGTTGTCTTGATCCAAAAAGGTAATGATGACGATAGGGAGAAGCATCCAAATCTGGACCCATTTCAGGATTTGCTGATGAGCTGGAGAGAAGGAAGAAAAAGAGTATCAAAGAAGATTCCAAGAATTGTATGATGAGCAAAGAGAGCAGAACTGCCATGTGCCAGAAAGGAAAGACTAACAGAGAAGTAGGTTAGAGGGAATAATTTCAGGAGTTCAGTTATGAACAAGATAATTTAGAAATCGCTATGGTTTAGAAGTGGCCCCCAAAGGCCCATGTGTAAGACTTGGTACCCAACCTGTGGTGCTACCGGGAGATGGTAGACCCTTCATGAGATGGGGCCTACTGGAAGGGAGTTAGGTCACTGGAGGTCTTCCCTGAGGAAGTGAACCCCAACCACGTCCTCCCCACACCCTCTTTGCTTCCCAGCTGCCATGAGGTGAACCAGGCCTACGTTACCACCACAATGTACTGTGCTGCCACAGGCTCAAAGCAGCAGGGCCAAATAACCACTGAATGAAACCTGTTAAACCAGGAGTCAAAATAAACCTTTTCTCCTTCTAAACTGATAATCTCAGATACTGAGTCACAGCAACAGAGAGCTGACTAACCCAGAACAGCCTACAAACCCTTATCCAAATAAGGGTTTTCAGCAGGCAGACAGAGATGCAGGCAAAGTCCAACTGGAGGATTTACAGTATCAGGATACAAATGATAGTATCTGAAACAAGGAAACGGAATGAGAGGACAGACCAGGAGAACACCGAGGAAACAAAAAGGAAACCCAAGATGGAGCCTTGTTGCTCCCCAAGATCTGAGAAGAGGAAGAAGAACCAGCAAAGAGAGAGCAGAAGTAGTTAAGGGAACCAAGAAACAGTGGTGTAATGAAAACAAGAATGAATCTTTCTGAGCATTTGAATCTACCATCAGAACTTAGAAAGGACCCATAAATCCTGACGGGTGCCATACTGCCCTCACCACCACTGCTGAAAGGACCTGGTCACCTCCCCTCCAAGTCATGGGCCCAACATATAAAATTGCTGAGCTGTGCTCTCCCAAGTTACTCAGTCTAATCACTGTCCCTGCCAACACCCAGTGGGACCCCTAAACACAAAAATCACCTTCCACAACCCACCCAACACAGTTCTCATAGGACAAATCACAGTTGGGTAAACTTTCTGAAGCACATTCATAACTGAGGCTTTCTAAAACCCTGAATTTATTTTGTAAACCTGGCTAACAGAATACCACTGTAATTTGAGTAAATTATTACATACAATCTCTTGATCAGAAAAGAAAATTACTTTTTAGGAGATATTATTAACCCTACAGTAATATAAGCAACAACTGTAAACTTGGGTTTCACCAGAAAATACCATGATCAAAATTATGGCTGTTACTCTATGCAAAATAAGTAGTAAAGCTAAGAGTGGGAGATACCGATACTATTTCATCTGAAAAGTACATTATTACCTAGAGTTTATGCTTATGAAAATTAAACTCTGAAAACCATTTTTGCCCAAGGCTACACTTTGTTATTTAGAAGGCGATCATTCCACTTGCACTAGTGATTTAGGATTTCTGAAATACATTTTCCAAAGTGAAAAACAAAGAATGTTTACTTAGTTCAGTCTTAAAGAGCCCTCAGGTCCAATGCTTAAATATCTTTAGTATAGATTTCTGAAAATCCATTAATACAGGAAGAAAGATGATTTTTCTGGTAAAAATAAGATATTAATATCCTCATATTTCTCCATTAGAGAAATTCTCGTGTTAAGTGCTCCAATCAATTACTGTGGATGCATATTCTTCACAAAACAACAGACTATACTGAAAATATAAATGCGTATATACACATTTAAATCTTAAGTTTAAGACTTAGATACAGGGCAGTAGGTAGGATTCAGCATTACACATATCTAAGTTTTGTCAAAAATCAGTACATTTCTTAATGAGAGGGTGCCATTCTTACATGCACAGGTGGTCATTTTAGTCCTCTATACATTAGGAAAACATTATTAAACTTTTCACTCACATAAGATAAAAACATACAAAAATGTTAAAGAATTTTGTGTTCTCCTCAATGTGTCCTATTCCATATTTTCATTACATCAACATCAATGAGGGTGTCACTAGAATTTAAAACTTGGAATTGAGAGCTTAATGTTCAATTTAGTGTCACTTTTTTTTTTTTCTTTTTTCCTTTGGTGCTAGAGATGAGCCCAAGGTTTCACAAATAATAAGCACATATGCTACCACAGAGTTACACTTATTGCCATTTTCAAAGAACTTTTTAAAGAACTGTAAACTGCAAAGATAAACACATTTTCAAAGCAATGTCACAAAATTGTCAAAAGAAAATAAGAAGTAAATGATTTGCTTTAAGATTTTTTTTTGTATCAAATAAAATGTTCAGTGATTTCTAAAATCCCTTCAATAGAAGTCAAAAAATTATGTTACCAAAAAGGCTACTTGTTACTCGGCTATTATCTATTTATAGCTTCCAAAAACATTTGTAGAAGAAGCAAAAATCAAAATTAAACCTTGTAATAAATTATAAATGCAGACAGTACTTTTAAGAGCTTTCTGAAAAACTAATGAGTAGACCCCATTTATTTTCTAGGTGAATACTAATCTTTTAAACCCATACTAATAGAATTTTCAGTAAAAATGAGAGGAAGCTATGACTCTAAAAACTGAACAGTACTGAACTGTACTTTAGGCTTGGCATATATCAATTCATTACTTCTGGTAACTCCATTTATATGTTGTTGTGGGGTTTTTTTTTTTTTTTTTTTTTTGGTTGTAGATGGACACAATACCTGTATTTTATTTATTTATCTTTATGTGGTGCTGAGGATCAAACCCAGAACCTCACACGTGCTTGACAAGTGCCCTACCACTGAGCCACAACCACAGCCTCTTGCATGTTGTTTTGATTGGAGCTATAATAAGTCTGTGACTCTAAGATTTAAGTATTTTATTCATATGATTACCTGAGAAACTGGTCTTCAAATTCCTAATACGGACAGCACAGAGCTATAAACCTGACTTTCTCAGAACTTAAAACATCTGCATTTACATGATTTAATTAATCTCAAAGTTTTAAAAGTGTTTGCACCTGTAAGAGAGTAAAACATTTCTCAATAACCTCTAAAAGCTAACTGACCTACTATATGAACCTACAGAACATTTCCATTAGTAATATGAAGACCATTGTGTCTAGTTGTTTTGTGCTACAGTGACATTAAAAAACTAATAGTAAAAGTCAAGATGACGGCTGCACCTAGGTTTTTGGCTGAGAGAGGCACACCTGTGCTGTACCTCTTTTCTTCCTCTCTTCACAACTGGAGATGTGATCAGTGTACATTACCTATCCTCCAATCACTGCATGCACATTCCAGGACAAACTTGGCCACCAAGAAGCTCAATATTCTACGTATTGTGATTTAAGGTCATCTCACCTCATGTATTTTTCTCTGTAAAAAGAAATGATTTAAATGTTGTTTTAAAAGGGTGGCCTCTGATTAACACCGGCCACTTTTCCAAAAATAGGAAGGTTTTATTATAGGTCAAATTATGCTCTCTGTGTTCTTAGGAACACACACTAGCATTTCACTAAATAGTGGATCATGAATGTGAATGTTCCATGCATGCAGAAGTTCATCAGGCAGAAAGTCCCTCATCTTCCTTCCTCTCCTTAAAATGTTCTTATTGCCTATTCTCTTCTCCTCACACCTCAGAAGGGATTGGGGCCCACCCTACCCATAAACAGATATTCTCACTGCCATAAAAAATTCTGTCTCTTCTTCAGCTCTTTTCCCCTAAATTATCTCAGAAACTCAAACATGGTCAACAATCCCTTCACTGTAGCTGTCACCTTTTGCTGAGTCTACAAACAGATTCATCCCTGCTTATAATACACAACTCTCAACCTGCATTTCCTTTAAACTATTTTTCTCTCTCATACTGGCAAAGATCTAAAGAACAAAAACAAAACAAAAATAAAGTGGTTTCTCTGCATCACCTTGACCTCCTAATAGAACTCTTCTAAAAACCACGTTACCCTCACCTGCTCCACACAAATCCTTCAGATCCTTCTTGGCAAATAAAGTAACTTCTTCTGGCATCACAAGCTGATGTCCAATCCAATGATCACTTCTCAGTGCTCATCTTCTCTGATTTAATGTCACATTTGATGCTACTCACCCCTATCCCCAGCAATCCTGTGTCCTTTTTATTGTCAAACTACCTAAAAAACAAAGTCAATCCATAACATGTAAAGAACAAGACTCTACACCTTCCTGATTCTATTTAATACTCTTCTGTACATGTACTGCCTCTTTCACCTTAAAGTCTGGTATTACACTCTTGTGACTTTCAACTCTTCCCATATGTGCATATACTACCACCCTTAAAGATATCATCCACTCCACCTCAATCATGAAAAACCATGACTGAACCCCATATTCAATCCCTAACCTCTCAGGTGCCTTAGACCACTTTTCCTGAAAAACCATCAGACCTAAGCCTGTTTTCCACTCATTCTCCATAGCAAAATAGTAGCATTTTCACTGTATTTTCCTATTTCAGTGAGTAGTTTTACCAATTCCTCTACTCATTCAACTTGGCGACCAAAAAACAAAAATCAAATAGAGAAGAAGGGGCTGGGAAACAATACCTGGAATCTAGCACCAGCTTTGTCTCTAATCGACCATCTGAATTCAAAGAATTACTTCTGTGGACTCCATTTCTTTGACAAATTAGAAATTGGATAAAATTTTTATAGCCTTCTACCCTCCCCACATATTCCTTTTTCCCCTACCATCTCAAATTCAGGATTTCTATAACCTCTTTTTCCTGCCTGCCAAAATTCCATTTCTAAAGAGTTATCTAGATTTTGAGACTTTCTACTTCCTCAATTTCTCAAAACTGTTCCCTTCAGCCAGGCACAGTGACTCAATCCCAGGGACTCAGGATACTGAGGCAAGAGAATCCTAAATTCAAGGCTAGCCTCAGCAAATTGAAGAGACTCTCATCAACTTACAAATTTTTTGTCTCAAAGTAAAAAATAAGGACTGGAGATGTGACTCAGTGGGAAAGCACCCTGGGTTCAAGCTCAAGTACCATAAAACAAAAACAAAACAAAACAAAAATGTTCCTTTCCATTTCTGTTAATATGTTCTGGTTCACAGGTGCATTTGTTTTTAGGCATAGTGTTTTTAACACTTCTTTGGCATTCTGCCTATTCAAATTTCTTTGTGATTTTATTCACTAGTTTGAAAATAATATTTCTGCTTAAGTATACTCATCTTAACCTGTATTAAAGACTTTCAATAATCTGACCTCTATCTTTCCTAATCTGATTTCATTATTATTAATTCCTATTTCAAATCAAAACAGTGTACTAACCAGGAGGCTTGCAACAAGGTGAAACACCAAGCTGTCCTGAGCCAATGACAACACCCAGAGTTGAGGCTCAACTAATCCAACATCTACACCTCTTCCCTTCTGAAAAATAACGCAAACAAATTTATTTTGTTTTTCCTGTACTCCACTTTTCACATACAGCTTTATCTTCACTTTCAATGTTTCCTTCTTTTCCTCTATCCTCAATCCTTATTACGAAAACAATCCTCCAGATCTTTATAATCAATCTAAATCATTACCATAGGTTCTTCAATGTTCTACCTAGACAAAGAAAAAGATACATCATAAATCAAAAGAAAACAGGATTAAAAATGCACTGATAATAAGCTAACCAAGCATTCCCCTATAGACAGCATGACGCTCTTAGTACTCTCTTTCCTCCATTCATCACATTACAGTCAAGCCACACCATCCTATCTATAACTTGCTTTGCACATGCCATTTGCTTTCCTTGAACTATTCCCTCCTAATCCACTCTTCCCTCATAACTCATCCTTTCCTATATCTGCCTAATCCCAGATCTCCAGCTTGCTAAAATGTGTTGATGGACTGTCCTGACCCAAATGGATCTCTTGTAACATTGATTTTGATGTTTAATATACTTCTCCCTCAGTGGATTGCAATCTCTGTTAAGAGGAGGAAACCTAACTTGTTCACCACTGTATACTGCATTTAGCCCAAAGTTTGGAACAGAGAGGATCCACAGCTATTGGACTGGTAAATGGATAGATGGATTAAGATTAAGAACAGAGAATAAAAGGCAAGACTAAATAGGGGAGGGGAGACAAGGAGGGTCAATATGAAAAAAAATAATAATAATACATCCATTACTCTCAATAAGAAATCCAGGCACAATCACCAAGCCAGTAACAACACTGCAAATGGCCCTGCAGATGGCTCTAGATTCCAAGAGCCCAAAAAGAGGCCACTATCCACATCAAAATGCTTCAAAATTGGCTACAGGTAATGCCAGATGGGTGCCTGTACGATAGACCTTATCATGAAGCTCTATGCTTTTAATAGTCTCTGAAAGATAAAGATGACTAATTTTCTTAGAGGCTTAAGAAGATATATAATTACTTTATGGACTTCTCCTCCTATACAATGAACCTTGGAATTAAGTAAGAATTTAGATAATATTTAAATCTGAGACTTTCAGAAAGGAAGACTTTTAAAAAAAATAAAAACATGCTATATACAATATATACTTTATATATTTCTAATTTGATTGAATACATTTTTAAGTTTAATGCTCCTCTTAGATATGAAAGGAGAAAATAGCAATTTTCTAATATTAAATGTCTATCACCCATTTTTAAAACTCCTTTCCAGAATAAATGGATAAGCCAACACTCGAAAAATGAACAACTGAGGCCAGAAGACAGAACTTGGTTTCATCTCTACATTATCTGCTCAAAAGAACACTTTCCTACTGTAGATTCCCAGTCACAAAGATTAAAATGCACAGTAAGCCTTATGGCTTCTATTAAATCAGGAGATAATTTCAGCCACAAATTGGGCCATTGAGATAGAATGTAATGCAGTAATAGTATTTTAAACTGATTTGGCTCCTTATTGATTCTATGTAAAATCAGACATATTTGCATGAAAAACAGGTGGTAGCAGACTTCCTGAGGATTTAAACAAAGTCTTTAAGATTCGTCCCATTTTTAAAATTTGAAGAAAATTACTACTTCATAGGTGGCTCTAGAGCTAAGCCTAAAGACATACATACACTAGAATGGCAAGGATCCAGCGAAGTGAAAACAGTGTTAATTTGCACCACAACTTTTAACATGGATCTAAATGATTTTCTACCATGATGAGAACCCAACAGACACTTTTAGTGACAAATTAAAAGATACAAATAAGGGGCTGGGGATATGGCTCAGCAGTCAAGAGCTTGCCTAGTATGTGTGAGGCCCCCAGCACTTACTAAAAAAAAAAAAAAAAAAAAAAAGAACACAGGTGGCCAAAATGATTTTTATGAAGTCCTGTCTTACTTCCACAGTGACAAAGAATTTGGCTTTTCTAAGATGTTAATTTTTCCAGAAATGGATATACAAATGCAAGTTTTAATCAAAACTTAACATTGAGCTTGTTAAACAGCACATTTGACATAACAGTCAGCTGTTGTTTTTTACAACTACATAATATTTGAAGTATTTTTACATCATAAACCTTCTAATACATAACAAGGTAAAAGGGATAATTCTAATTGTGGAATCAGAGCTGTCCTCCTAAGACACAAAGACAAACACCAAAATTAAGCTATATAACTAGGGTACCTGAGTACCTGTAACAACTAAATGTGTCAGATAACATAACCTACACTCTTCCAATGAACGACACAACCATTGCCTATTTTCAACACCCGCCAAGTATCTTCTTAAACTATTCAATACTGAATAGATGATGCACTAGGAATCTGCTTTTGGAAAAGGTAAGTAAGTAATTGAAGGTTGATGCACCTCTTATGATTTGTAAGTCACTTTAAAAAAAAAAAAAAGGAAAGGAAAGGAAAAAACTCTCCTCTACCAGTCACCATGGAGTTAACAAAAGCCACTTAATGAAACCATGGTCCAAACACATGCAAAAAAAAAAATTAACTGCATAAAAAATATTTATGAGTTTATTTTCCTAATACATACAATTGCATCCTTGTTTCCAAAGCTCTGCAATTCAGATTACTGGGTTCATTTAAAAAAAAAAAAAAAAATCTTAAGAGAAAGTTACCTTCCTAAAAGAAAGCACCTTCCTAAGAAGTACTGAAAAGCCAGAATCTCTTTAATGAAAATCTTACAAGTTTCTCTTCCAGAGAACAGAAACAACTGACAAACCGCATTTTTTACAAACATTTAGTCCCGCAGTGTAGCAACCGCAAGTCTTCAATCTGCATTCAACCAGTTGCACCTAAACCTCAGGACAGCACTCCTACAGGGCACAAAACATCTAAGACAACTCTGCGACTCCATTTCAAAGACCCCACTCTCCGCGACGGGCCTTTCTTTCATCTCACCTACGTAGTAAATGTTTCATAAACTGGAAGAGATCAGTCAATCCAGGAGCCGGCAGGAGTGTTACCCGCAAGGAGAAGCGGAGCGGTGCAAGGTGTTCCGGGCTGGGGTCAGCAGCGCTCACCCTCTGCCGCCCGGAGCCAGCGCAACGAGGCCGCCGCGATGTCCAGCAATGGCTCCCCGGGCCAGACCCCGCGCTCAGGGCCCGCCGCCGGCTCGCTGCAGCACCAGACCCAGTAATTACCATGCCGTTCACGTCGCCAATTACCACCCCCAAGCCACTCCGCCTCCGCATCCTCCCAAGCCGCCGCAAACCCGGCGCCAGGACTGAACTTTCCAGGGGGAAAGAAGAGGACTCAACTCCTTACCACCTTCCAGCTGGGCTCTTTCTTTCTCCCGATTTACTGGGATACCGGGAGGAGCAGACTCCTGAGCTGGACAGCCTCAAGAAGGCACTCACCTAACAGCCAGCCCTAGGGAACAAGTTGCATGCCCGCCGGGCACAGACGCTCCAGCCCGACAGCCGCAGAGCGGCGCTGCGCCCTCACCTACTTTCCAAACTTTCCTCCCTTCAAACTTACTGCAAAGTTGGCCCCAAGTGCCAACAGCGCGCTCGGGGCACGCACCTCGTCGCCTCAGCGCGCCCCCGAGCGGGGAGCGGGTCTGCCGGGGACCTCACTGGGTCCGCACGTCCGCATGGTGCTGGCAGCCGGCTTCACCACTCGCCGCCTGCGCTGCCGGCACCGAGGTGTCCAGCTCGGCCCAGTGCCTCAGGAACTCCACATGGAAGATATCCCTCCGCCTGCGGCCACGCCTGCGTGCGCCGGCGCTCGTTTCTCCAGCGCGGAAACTCTAGCTGACTTTCTGCGGCGGCGGGACTCAGAGCTCAAGGGGTCCTGGGCAACAACAATCTGCCCCAGGTCAAAAGAAACCTTGAACCTACAAAGGCCAGCTCTGTGCAGGGATAAGAGCAAGCACCGGGGCTAGCGAGGAACAGCTTTGGGCTGATTCTAATGCCGTTAGGTATGGCCAGCACGCAGATGCTGGTGAAAATATGGAATGTTCCCCTTTAGGAAAGGGGAAACATTCGCTTGGCTTAGAAAAAGAAAAAAAGCTGAGGGCAAGGTCCCCTACGCGTCCCTCAGCCTTTTTTAGAACTTTCAGGAAATTCCTGAATCTGCATTTGAATGCCTGGGTTCTGGGTCTGCGTCGGTTTGGTGGAATAAACTACTACAGGTCACAAAAGGAATGTAGTTAAGATAGGAATCTACTTCCTCCTGAAATCTAAGCTAAGTCCGAGGGGAAAGGAGGTATTTCCTCCGCGACCTCTTTGTGCAGAACTAGTTAGACCCCAGAACCTTCCGGGTCCGGCAGATAACCCCAACGCCAGCCTCTCCCGGCACCACCACCAACACCCCTCCACCCCCACCCCTCGCCAACTCCCCGTCTGCGGACAAAAGGCAGCCAAGTCACCTCGTGCACTCTCCCCAGATAGTTCCGCAAACTGCATCCAGTCTAACAACTACAAGTTCCCCAGGGAGAAAAGGGAGCCCCCGACGCCGGCGCCAAACGCCCCCATGCTGGTAACACTCTTGCGGGGGGGGGAGCGCCCCGTCTCTGCGTCCCAGGGCTGAAAGCCCATCCCTGCACCCACAGATCTCCAAACGGGCTTAGCGCAACTGAGACTCAGCCGAAACCCTGAGCGTTCAGGAGCGTTAAGACGCAGCCCAGGGAAGAGAGCGAACTTGACCTCGGAAAGTTTCTGGGGCTTCAACATTTTCACACTGTGTGGACCAAGAGATCTGATTTTCCTGGGACCGGTGGAGGGAGCTACAGGGGGAATGACGAGACAGATATGGACGAAAGAGACCAGTGTTAGAACACTGTTTCCTTGGTTCAAAGTTAATATCACTTCCTAAGCTATCTTAAATAAGATGACTGAAAAAAATAATGGTGTCTAGCATGTTATGATGGGGAAGAAAAAATAATGCCTACAGAATGGGGGTGCGGGTTCATAGCACCATATTCGCTGATCACTATTTAGAATACACATAAATTCACATACTCAGTAAACACCACCATCCAAAGACTTGTTTGGTCACTGCCACAATTGCGCAAAGTGCTACTAGTGTTACAGGTCAATTTCATACATGGAACACCTCGAAAGTGAATGACCTGATCTCCAAGCTCAACCGGTTTGCGCCCCTTGCTGAATTCTCAGAAAAATACCACCACACAACAACGCCAGCCGTTCAGGGGTTGGGAGACGCAGAGCATGGTGTAGTACCAGGAGGGAAAAGGAAGAATAGTAAAAAGTACAAAAATACCATTCCTTAACATAAAATTACAGGATTCTCTGAATGGCATAAAAGAATCCTGGAGAAAATTGTTATCTATTAATAAATAATAGGCTTACTAGAACTAAACATCTATTTGAGAATCCCGAGTTGCCAGGCTCACCGAGAAATCTAATTGCCTGGAAGAAGTTGCACTTCGTCGCCACGGGATCCACAGAGATTCAGACTCTGGTGCTGCCAGGATTTTACTGATCCTTTAGCCCCTACATAACGAAATGGAGATGACTTTTCGGCCAATGTCGAATTACCTTCACATAAAAGAAAAATGTGATTCAAGTTCCACATGTGTCCTTTATAAAGAATCAACCCGATCCCCTAGAGACTCATGGAAATTAAGGGGAAGGGGGCAGTTCCCAATACTAAAAACCTTTCCTCCAGGACTGCCTTTGAATCTAGTTCACCCGGGCTGATTTTTGGAAATTTACCGCCCGTTTGGGTGGTAAATTAAGGCTGCTGAAGCAGTGGCGACTGAGCTCGCGTCCAAGTCCCTGGAGTGCTCCGCAGTCACAGGTCCAAGTTCGCCTTCCGCGCGGAATCCGGCAAGGAGTGCGCTTTGCCGGGTGTCCAGACTAGAGGGCGCTGCGCCACTGCAGATCATGCGGTCCCCGATGCGCCCTCCCTGGGCACCATTTCTAGAATAAGTTACGTTCGAAATAACGTACAAACGGCATCGCTTCTCAAGTTCTTTTGAACAGTGCTCTGTATGTATTTTTTGAGTTCCAAAAGCTATGCACACAGATCTTTCATTCCCAAGCCCTGCACAACCAGAGTGTTGTGCAGTTCCTTGAGCGCAGAGCCTGCGAGATGCACGCATATCCAGCATTCTCTTGGAGCCAAAGAGCCCATGTTATTTCATTTACCTTTAAACTTAAAAAAAAAAAAAAGCATGTATTAAACAAAGGACTTACCACTCTAGTCCAGTCCTCGGTGATCCGCTTTGCGCTCCCAGGCAGTTGGGTAATTCGCACGCGGTTTGGATATTGTTAAGAGCCGTGTTTGAAGTACCAACTTTGCCTCTCTTGGATCTTCAGCATATCCCCAACCAGAGTGCGATCCGCCCGCGCTGCTGGGACCCAGGTGGCCGCATCTCCAGAGGCTTCCGACCAGGGGGAAACTTGAGCACCAAAAGGAGACGAAAAGAGAATGCGCGAGCGCTGGAGAGGGCAGAAGAGAAGCCAAGTTTGTCAGGACATGTCCAGGCAGCCAGCCGCCTAGTTGAGGAGTTGCGGCCGGGAGCTGCGGCGGATCGCAGTCTCTTTTCCCCACTCCCTCCCTCTTGGAGGAACTGGGGGAGGGGAGATGACGTCAGCGCCCCGCCTCGCCCCCAGCTCTCCAGTGAGCTAGGGGTTCTCTGACTGGGTCTGCCTCCCTAGCAGTTGCGGCTGCCAGTGCCGTGGCTGCTGAGGACCCCCTGCTGCAGCGGGTCCCTGTGGTCAGAGCCGTCCCCTCGGTGAAATGTCTGCACTTCACCCTGCCTAGTCGCGCTCGCGTTCCTCTCACTCAGCACCTGAGCGGCCCCCGGACCCTCTGCGCGCACCTCTGGGGCTGACAAACCCGCTCCGGCAGCGTTTCCCACGCCTCGGACTGCAGGTGATGCTCTTCCTCTTCTGCAGCTGAAATTCGTCGCGACGTGTCGCTTGCTCGGTTTTTGCAGGGTGGAAGCATGAACCGTCTCTGCAGACTGGACTGGACGACTTGTACTTTATACTCCTCCAACTTCTGGATGTGATATGTTAAATACTTTTTGTGCTCTTAGAGCTGTTTGTGGTCTTTGTGTTGAAAATCACGTCGTCGTATTTTAATTTTTAAATCCTTTCCAAATGCTCCTACATCTTTAGACCATACTCTGAAGCATAGAAGGTTCCGAGAGAGTGGGAGGAAGAGATGGGAGGAGCCAATTTTTAATGCGTTTTACTAGTCATCCGTAGTGATAGGGGCTAGTACACCAATCAATCGTTTACTCCTCGTAACAATACAGATTTAGGTAAACGCAAACCCCATTGAAGTTTAATTTATAAATTAATGCGTCGCTTTTATGGAAGCTTTGAAAAAAAAATAATGCTAGTGAAGTACCAAAATACATCTCCTGAACAGCATATAATTCTGAGGGAGCCATTTCTGTAAATTGACAATGTCCCTAAAAGATTGACATTAAAATTTGAAAAGCCCCAGAAAGGGGGGGAGGGCCTGGAGGGGTGTTCTATCAATTCATTTATATCCGATCGTGTAAATCTATTGGCCAGTTTATTTAATGGTTCTTTGTGAAAGGTAAAGAGCTAAACCCTGAGGATACAGGCAACAAGGCAAGGGGTTGAAATAGGGGAGAAAAACATTCAGCAAGCGAAGGGAGCATTTGGTGTGGTTAGTCTTGAGGAATTCATGTAACTGCTCTAAGTTTCTGCATCCTCATCTTGATATGGGAATAGTATGTGCTTCAACGTGATAAAAAATGTATTTATCCATTTAAAAAAAACTTACGAACTCCATTTATTTGCCAGGGAGGTAACATTCATGACAGCAACGCATTTTTTTTTCTGAGCATCATGTAAAGTGTCTAGGAAGCACACAGTAGGGACTTAATATTGGTTCTCTTAACCACTCCCTTCCTCCTTACTTAGCGGTGCCTGCATTTTCTGGGAAGGGAGGGGGAGGGCTTTAGGAAGCTAAGAGATTGAGGGCTACGAAAAAGGGCCTTAGAGGCCCCCTGCAGACCCTGGAGGCAGCCGGAAGGTGCCAGATTCCTGAGGAAGGAGGAGGCAATCAAAAGAAAGATTGACTCTCAGTGCCCAACCTACTCCTGCTACACCATTTCTACTCCACAGACTTTCCATTTATGTCAATAGCTGAAATTGGAAATAGAGTACATATTTAAAGTCCTCAAAATAATGACATATAAATTCTCCCCAAGCCGTTTTTGGTTTGCTGTGCTAATTGCCATAGATAAACCAAGTTATCTCTATTTTTAAAAAGAATAAAACACAAACTGAGAGGAACTTATATATAATAATTGATGGTATTAATAAAAAATAAGTTAGAATAAAAAGAGGAATAGAATGCATTTAACAAAACCTTCAGACCTGCACTGTCCAATATAGTAGGTATGGACTAGCAACCTGTGTCTACTTTCATTTAAATGAAATGAAGTTAAAATTCAGTTCCTTAGTCTCTCTTGTTACCTTTCACATATTCAATATCTATATGTGACTAGCGGTTACAATTTTCATCAGAACAGATTTAAAAAGCATTCTCATCATGACAGAATTCTATTAGAGAACACAACAGTCTTACAAAAGTTGGCTGTTGTTGTTTGAAAGGTTACATCAAGCATTAAAATTACCATGCCTTCAATATTGAATCACTTCTGAAGTACGGAGACTGGGGCAGAATCATGGAAGGATTCATTCCGTAAATATTTATCAAGTACCAACAATATGTGCTGTGAAATTATGTAAAAATGTAAAATGTAACGAGTTAGGCGTGTTTAGTGGTTAAGAAACATTACCATGCCTTACCTTGGCCTGTTAGTTGTTTCACGTCTTTGCTGATGACAAAACTGGAGAAAGTCATAATTAAAAACAAAAAAGAATTCGAAGTCATTTTTAGGAATGGCTCTAGGACTAAATAGTTCTAAGTAGGCTTCACTGACTTCTGGCATCCCACCCTCTCTGTTCCTTTCCCCTGCTTTCTCATCTGTCTGCATGTTCCTGGCTGCCCACACTTCCTGGAGGTGGCAGGAAGTGTCAGCTCTCTCTGCCTCCCCATGCCTTGGAATTATTTTACACTTTGCATTCAAATCCAGCTCTCCTTTGGTATCTTTTTGCACTCTCCATGGGGTCCATTAGAACAGAAAACTGATGAGAACAATGGGTGTAAGTATGTTAATATTCCTCTTCCCTTCGCAGTGCAGTTTAGCAAGGAAGTTCTTAAAACTAACCCTAATGATAAAATGTATTCCAATGGTGAAATTTCATATGCCATAACCAGTCAATTGGGAAAATATTTGTAGACATTAGAAATCATCTATTGATAGCTAACCTTTAGAAAACAAACAAAAACACCAGCAGAAAGTATAACTTCATTTTAAAGACAAAAACATAGTGAAATAAAGTGACTGTGTACTCTCTGCCCTTGCATATATGTAAGATTAACATCCCCAAGTGGTTTGGGAACAGATCTCACAAGATAAACATAGTTTTTATGATGTCTTTCCAACTCAGTGATTGAAAGATTCCAAGGCTACTTTTTTAAAACAGTAAACAAGGAATCATTCAAAAATGACTAAAAATTCTTATTCTGTGGAAGTGGTAGACAGAGCAGCAGACTTAAAGTCAGAACATCTAATTTGAATCTTGTCTTTGGCAGGAAAATATGAATTTATATGATTTCATTGAATTTGAGGAGTCTCATTTTCCCCAATAAAAGAGGATCTCTAAAATAAACAACAACAACAACAATATAAATATATATATATATATATACATACCCACAAAAGCATACACACATACCACATTGGGTATGAGAGATACCAGCAAAGAATAATGATTTAATGATAATATCATTTTTCTCCTGAAATTAACCCACTTTATCTCACCCTGCCACTTCCATCTCAGTTATAAAATTTTATAGAATCAATTGTAATAAGTAACATTTATTTACTCTAGAGCCAGTTATGCTCCAGCAACTGTTCCAAGTTCTTTGTATTTTCTCATTAATTGTTACAAAATCCTAGACTGTTTTAACAATTAATACTCAACTCCCATTCTACAGATGAGAAACTAAGGCTTAAGGAGAACTCATGCTGAGTCACCTTTTGACCTGAAACCTACCCTACGGCTGGCTAGCTATAAAGCCCTTATTTTGTCTACTATAACAAGCTAGCTCTTTATAGCTTGCACCTCATTTGCATCACTGATTGCATTTAGGAATATATATGGAATACATCCATTATTTGTTTGAATTACTTATTTTCCTAGGTAGACATACAGACTTTTAAATGCTTTTTGTTGTTGTTGTTGTTTTTTAATTTAAAATCAGCATCTGGCTTTTAACTTGTTTTGGCTGAATAGTGGAAAAATACACACCAATGATTCTCAATGAATACTGACAAGTCCTATCTCATAGGATTTCATAATCAGCATTTCAATTTATACCTTGCTTTTCCCTTTCCTGACCTGGAACCAGTAGTGTTTCTTTTTCTCTCCGGTTCTACTCTCTTTCCTTCATTTATGCTTTTACATATAACAACATCTCATAACAGCATCTCATTGGCTACAATTGATCCATGTAACAAGGAGCACAGAACTACTATGATGGGTTATCTATACCCCTTGTCATGAGCATGCGGATCAATTGTAGCCAATGAGATGCTAGAGGAAATATGCTGAAGGTTTTGGGAAGAAAACACTGATTCTTCCCTCCTAATAGAGATGCACAAGAGGTATTGTATGTCCCTATGGACATTGTACAGTCAGGATGTCATGTCAGATATTGTTACAGTTATCTTGCTTACTGAGGATGAAAGCTAAACCAAGAAAGGCAGATGATAGTCCCCAGTGAGAGCATAAGTGTCCATCCATATTGTTAGGCCAGGTTGTGTCAGAATGTAGATTACTTGTAGCCATGTGCTAGGAATTATTTAAAATAAAAAGATAAAGTGATATATTTCTTCCACTCATTTGGTCAATAGAAATTGGGACCAATTCTAATGATAAGATTGAAGGGTGCTTTAAGCTCCCCCTTAATAGTGAATGTATTATTCTGCTTGAGTGCCCTAACAAGATACCTCTGACTGGGTAATTTAAACAACAGAAGTTTATTTTTCTCACTCTTCTGATGGCTGGAAGTCTAAAAGCAAGGTGCCAATTGTGTTAGTCCTGGTGAGGCCTTTCTTCATAGTTTGTAGATAGCACATCCTCCCTGGATCCTCATATGGTGTTTCCCTCTATGCATTCAGAGAGAGAGAGAGAGAAAGAGAGAGAGAGCAAAGTCTGGCATCTTCCTCTTCTTATAAGGTACCAGTCCTACTGGATTAGGGCCTTACCCTTATGACTTCACTTGATTTTAATTACCTCCTGAAGTTCCTATCTCCACAGTTTCCATTAGTGCTTCATCTCAAGATGGGAAGTGGGAGGAGAGGGAGCACTCCCTAACAATGAGAAAGACGTTTTTAGATACGAAATGATTTGGTACTACAACCTGCCTCTTTCTATCAGAATGGCAAACGGAAACAAGAACAAGAAATTTTATTTATTCAATCAGTTTTTTCTCCTGTCCTACTACTCTTTCCTCTCAAATATCCCAAAACTTTCTATCATATTTTTCAGTATTTGTTAAGGAATGCTTGAAAATTACTATTATAATTTCTTGGAATCTACGGTGAATGTTAACCAAACCTGGATATCCAACAATTACCAGAAGATTAAACTAATCAGGTGGCACCCACTGTCAGCAAATACATGACACTTGGAATTTGGATTTACTGTACCTTCAATTGCCAATGACAAATACCAAGTCAAAAAGTGAAATCAGCTTATGTTCACTATGGCCCACTTTGTCTACTCTTTACTCTTTATTTGAAATAGGGTCATTTTTTTTTAAAAGATATTTGCTGGGTTTGAAGGTCAGATTGTTATTAAGTAGGTTTTTGTGGTTTGTATGTTTTGAAAGGAAACATAGAAAGCCATGTCTCACCTGCTTTCTGTGCAATAGCTTCTATGCAAAAAAAAAGTTTCTTTATGGGTAAGTACATGAAAGAGAGAGTAATCTTTCCTCTACCCACTACACTTGATGTTTGTTCCAAGATATTGTTAAGGATAAAGTTATTTGACACTTGTTAAAATGATAAGGCAGACTTTATTCAGGACTATTATGTGGCTGAAGGGACACTATCATGGGGTTTTGCAGTAGGGGAGAGAGACTTAGTCAACTGTAAATACAAGGATAGCAGGAGTTATAGCCAAGGAGCAGGGTGGGGTTCGTTGGATGGAAAACTACTAAGAAGTCAACAGGGGTGAGGGGAAGTAAACTCACCTATGGAATCCTTGCTAGAGGCTGGCAAGGGCAATCACATATTACCTAGAAGGTGGTAGGAAATAAGGAAATTTGATCAGGTATCTAGGTTGGGTGATTCTAGCTAAACCAACTTGACAGGTTTCTTACTACAACTGGGCAATGCTGATATGACAAGGAAGGAAACTTTGTCAGTAGCGCATTCCTTCAATTCTTCCTGCTCTCCTATAATCGTTTTGTTTGTTTCCTGAAAAATCAAAGGAGAATGTTTGTTATTAATCTTTGAAGTTTAGTTGTAATATTTGCAGGTTAGCATTATTAACCCATGTCACTGGTTTATAAGAAAACCAAATTGTTTAAGAAGGTTGGGGCAGCACCTAGTTAGGTGAAGACCAAGTGCTGGGAGAGAGAGGAGTTAAAATAAAGAACCAAATGTTTTTTGTCTTTAATGTTAATTCATTTAAATTTAAATAGTTGCATGTATCTAATGGCTACCATTTTGGACAGTGCAAGTTTTAAAGACTTTCTGGACCAACAAAAGGGAACACAGTACACAAAAATCATGGGAAAGTTTTCTTCTCCAGTTGTGACTTTTATAAAGGAAGAGTTGTGTTATTTATGAGGTCCAGAAATGATGGATTGAGTTAAGTTAAGCAATTATTTCCTTCCTTGTGTAAAGAAGAATAATACATTTTGTGAAACTGGGTTTTCTGAGACTTCTAATAGATTTCTTTTTGCGTGTACATATGCCATTTATCAGATGTGAAAGTATGGATCCGATTGACTGTCTCACACAAATGGCTAATTTGCATGATTGATTGAAGAGCCATGCAGCAAACCAACTGTGTGCACAGTTTCCTTAATTACACAGGGCACATTCACCTGGTAGATTAAAGAGAGCTAAAACCTAAGTGCTTCTTGGGACCACTTCATTCAGTGATGTCATTTGGTAAGTATGCAACTCAAAATGCAAAACAATTGCACTACATTACTGGTTATTACAGTTAAACCTGCCTAGAATTCAGTTTCAGTGTAGATAAAATTGTATGTTAGGGTTTGTAGAGTATTATGTAGCTTGTGCTGTTAGTAGAGTAGGTAGGTTAATCTGGATTTTCTTTTTCTTTTTAGATGACAGTTTGAATTGTGCTCTGTAATAAAGCTAATTGTCACTTAAATACTGACTGTATCTCTAAGACCCTTTTTCATGTCAGATCATGCCCTTCTTCCTCAAGCTTGCAGTCACATTATTTGCAAGGTAACTGAAGCTTCTCCAGACGTTGATTAAGACATGATGAAGGGGAATAGGTTATCCTTATTCATGGAAAAAAAAAAATTGCACCCTTACCCAAAACTATACTCAAAAATTATTTTTGATGCATTAAAAGTAAAGCTGTAGGACTGTTAAAAGATTTAGAAGAAAAATATAAGAAAATAATTTATTTTGGACTATAGATAAATTTACTGTATAAGACACAATATTCTAAATATGAAATTAAAAAGTCGAGAATTTTAATTACATGAAAATTAAGAAACTTTGCTTATTGAAAAATCAATTAAAAATGAAAATACAGAAACTGGGAGAATACTCATTTAATAAATATAATTGATTATATTTAATATAAAAAAGTTTCACGAGTCAATAGAAAATAACTAAATAGGAAAAAAATGAGGGAAATTATGAACCCATGTTTTTTAGGAAGTGGAAATATGAATGGTGATTGTATATGTAGAAGGTTGAATGGTGGCCCCCAACATTTTTGTCCATTTCCTAATCCCCAGTACCTATGAATATGATCTGTATGGAAAAGGATCTTTGCAGATGTAATTTCATTAAGGACTGTGCTGGATTATCAGGATGGGTCCTAAATCCAGTGACAAGCGTCCTTATAAGAGATATTCTGGGGAGAGATACAGGGAAGAGGAGGTCATGTGAGTGCAGCAGCAGAGATCATAGGAAGCAACCACAAGCCACAGAGTCCCTGCAGCCACCAGAATCTGGAAGATGTAAAGAAGGAGGCTTCCTTTATCACAGGGAGCACAGTCCTGCCAACACTTTGATTTTGGACCTGTGGCCTTTAGAGTTATAAAAGAATACATTTTTGTTGTTTTTAAGGCACCCAGTTGAGGAAATTCATTATGGCAGCTCTATGAAACCAATACAAAGTACAAGAAGATAATTTCATTAGTCATTGAAAAAATGAAAGTGTGAACATATGTCCTTTTACATAGCATTGCTGGCAAAAATTAAGGTGTTGAGTCATATGATATGTGGTGAGAATATAGATCCATAGGAACCCTTTTTTTTTCTTTCCACTTTTTTACTGTTGCATTATAGTTGTATTCCCATATGGTGGGATTTGTTGTTACATATTTGTATTTGCACACATGCAACAATATAATTTGGCCAATATCATTCTCCAGTATTTCCCCTTTCCCTCCTCTCTCCCATCCCCTGGTCCCTTCCCTCTACTGATCTCCCTTCAATTTTCATAAGAACTGCTCTCCACCTACCTTTTCATTTTTCCTCTCTAGCATCTACATGTAAGAAAAACATGCAAGCCTTGACTGTCAGAGTTTGGCTTATTTTGCTTAACATAATATTTCCAAGTTCATCCATCTTCCTGCGAATGACATGATTTCATTTTTTCTCTATGGATGAACAAAATATCCGATGTGTATATATACCACATTATCTTTATCCATTTATCTGTTGATGAATGGATGACTTAGGCTGGTTCTATAGTGAATTTGGCTATTGCACTGCTATAAACATAGGTAAGCTGTATCACTATACTATGATAACATTAACTCTTTAGGATAAAAACTGAGGAGTGGGATAGCTGGGTCATATGGTAGTTCCATGCCTAGTTTTTTGAGTAATCTCCCTGCTGATTTGCATAGTGGCTGTGTTAATTTACAGTACCACCAAGAATGTAAAATTGTTACTTTTTCTCTGCATCTTCTCCAGCATATTTATTATTGTTTATATGCTTGATGAGTGCCATTCTCAACAGGAACTCTTATGCAATAGTGGCAGGATTGTAAACTGGCACAACTACTTCAGAAAACAATTTGCTTTTTCCTTTTAAAGGTGAATCTGCACATAACCTATAATCGAGCAATGATATTATTAGGTTTAGTACACCAAGGAAGAACTGTACAACATGTACACCAGGAAATATCTATAGGAAAACACATAGCAAAACTCACAATATTCAGCAACAGGGAGAATGAGTAGCATGTTCACACTATGAAATTTACATTATGAATGTACTATCACTATTTATATTAATATGAATATCTTAGAAATACAATATAGAGCTAGGCATAGTGGCTCACACCCGTAATCCTAATGGCTGAAGAGCCTGAGGCGGGAGCATTGCAAGTTCAAAGCCAGCCTCAGCGATTTGGTGAGGCCCTGAGAAACTTAGTGAGACCCCGACTCAAAAATAAAAAATAAAATGGGCTGGGGACGTGGCTCAGTGGTTAAGTGCCCCTATGTTCAATCCCTAGTACAAAAAAAAAAAAAAGAAAAAGAAAACACAACAACAAAAAGAAGAATAAAGACAGAAGAAACAAATATAATATGGATAATATGGAGCAAAAAATATAAATTGCAAAAAATTTTCTCAAATCTAGCAAAACCAAACACTATGTAGCTTTGGGAAATTTCATAATAAATAGAGTATTCAATTTTAGAAAGGATAGTGATTAACTGAGAAGAGAGGGAGGTTCACAGAATGAGAAGGACTCACTATAGTCCTGGATTTCTTATAAGCTATATTCATTTTGTACTTTTTAACTTAAAATATTTTATATGAGCTCTTTTTCATAAATTACTATTTAACTAATATCAAAACAGAACAAACAGTAACAGAAAAAGGAGAATCCTAGAAAATTAGACAAGGCCACACAGAGGCCTCTGCAACCTGACAGCTATCAATGTGTCAGTTTAATACCCTCTTGACAAGAATTTGAAGTGCAGGGCAGCAAGAATGGAGAAATGGAAAGGAAAAAAAACTCTGGGTGTTGAAGTGAGAATAGCTATTATAGTAGGTAGTAGAGAAATGGACCATAGATCAGAGGAAAATAGCACTGCTTAGATAAAAATCTGATCCATCACAAAAAAGCCTTCCTAGGTACCTAAATGCATGAGAGTCAGAGTAAAGATAAATTAGCCAGATGAAGAAGGCAAGCCACCAAGTGCTTTTGGTGAAAAAAGCCAAAAGTTTCAGGGTACACAACTGGGATACCTACTTGGGTCTTTTAGCTAGGGTCCAGATGAATGTAACCTTGAAATCCAAACTTGTGCTGGTCATCTTAAAGAACCATATGTGGAAATGCACAGAATTTGAGGTTTTTTTCTGTATGCTTAGTCTTCAGTACAAAACCCCAGGGCCTAAAGAGGTTTACACAGTCACTGACTGGCTGTGAGAACCTGTTCTGTTTGAAGTGTGCCATTGTTTCCAGTTGAGACCCTGACTGATACAAGTAGGCCTCTCTCAAACTAGCTATTGGCATCTGTGGGCGTAGTTTCCTGGTGGTTATTGCCATCCACTGTTTGACCATATTCCTTATAAACAAAGATCTCTCTAGGGGCTGGGTTTGTGGCTCAGTGGTAGAGTGCACGCCTTGCATGTGAGAGGCACTGGGTTCAATTCTCAGCACCACATAAATATAAATAAATGTATTGTGTCTATCTACAACTAAAAAAAAAATAAAAATAATAAGAAAGATCAGTTCAGCATCATTAGCATTTCTTGAGAACTTGTTAGGAATTCAAACATCCAGACTCCACCCAAGACCTACTGAATCTAAAACTTTGGGATTGGGTCCAGAAATCTGCTTTAATAAGCCCTTTGGGTGATTCTGGTAAGTGTTGACACATGAGAACTATTAGCATAGGGGAGTCACAGGGGATAATGCAGTATCCTGATGCTTGTAGTGGCTAAACACAGAATTTAAAAAGAAAGAGAGAGAGAGAGAGAGAGAGAGAGAGAGAGAGAGAGAGAGAGAAAGAGAGAGAGAGAGAGAGAGAGAGAGAGAGAGAGATTGATTCAACCACCTTGAGACAGCAATAACATGTCCAGTTCAAGGTAGCTTCACAGGGAGTAAACCAATAGCCTCCCTACCTCAGTCTCCCATCTGGACTTCCCATTGAAGTTATAGAGCAAGGAAGCCCATTGATAGTCCATGCAGCTCAATCTCTGGTGAATCCAGAAGAGCACAGAAAAGGAGAAGGTAAGAGGGAAGCTAAAAGTATTAGGTACCTGTATTCTCT
Source organism: Ictidomys tridecemlineatus (assembly GCF_052094955.1). Taxonomy (NCBI): domain Eukaryota; kingdom Metazoa; phylum Chordata; class Mammalia; order Rodentia; family Sciuridae; genus Ictidomys; species Ictidomys tridecemlineatus. Next base: position 35,657,186 of record NC_135490.1, read on the forward strand.
GTCTTTTATTTAGCAGTTCTTGTCCCATTTTCTGATATCATGCTAGGAAATAACATCATCACTAAGATGTACGAAAGTCTCCAATATTGTACAAGTGCAAGAAATTGGGAGGGAAGTTTAAAGACTAGGGGAAAAAAATCATTCCTCTAGATGATTTTAAAATGGGGCGAGTCTCAGGGGACCATTACACCATCATGTTAAGTGGCTCAAAGGCTATTTCAACAATGTTCTAAATAGATTACTTTATTGGAGATTAATGAACTGAGGGATCCTATTGAAGAGAGCTGTTTAATGGAATTATCATCTCACTCTATAGCCCATGCCCTCCCCAAATTTGGTAATGAGTATGGAGGGCTGGGGACAGGGGCATGGAACTCAAAATACATTCAGCATATGTGATAATTACTCAAGTTGAAGTAACAGAAAAAGTAGGCCAGTGTCTGTAGCTCAAATTCAAGAAAGAACCTTAGAGCTCATTGAAAAGATAAGAGTTCACAATATTAATTTTGTGGATTAGTTATTACCTAATACTCAAAACTTTGACGGCAAAGAGGGAAATGCTTTTATCTTCCAATAGGATGTTTCACTGGAGGGGGATGCTTCAGGGGATCTCGGTTACCTCTATGGCCTTTCAGTGCCTTGTAAAGAAGTGACAAGCCGACAGTGTCAGTAGGCGATATTTTTGCATTTGGGAGATGTTACAAGAACTCTAACCCAGTTCCCTGAAGTCCTGTATATCTCAGACAATGGCGAAAAGGGATCCTATGAAAAAAATACAGTTTTGTCAGGACCCCATAAATTATTTATAGCATAATATTCCAGAATTGCTGCCACTGCCCCCTATCAGCTCTCAGGAATAAAAGATTTCTTGAGGTTCAATTTTTAATGTCTACTGCAGCCATAAAGCCCATGCAGAGAACTATCAAGACCTCATTGTTCTATCTTTAGTTTAATACAAGTTACTATTTCTTCACTTTTAACATGACTTGATTTTATTTGAAAGCCTCTTTAATCATGTCTCTTAAAGACTCTGAGATAAAGTGCATTTTGATTAAATAGTCAGCCATAAAATGCATTTACATGTGCTTCATTTGGCACTGACTCCCAGATATCATATTGCTTGGATGTGAAATGAAAGTTCTGAAAATGAACTGAGTAATTTAACTACTGAAGCCTTAAATAACTAGCTTACCTTTATTTATTTTTGTTTTTTCTTTTTTGAACTTGTACATTTATCATCTCTGGTCTGTTTTTTTTTTCTCGATTGTGAAGAGGTAATGATGAGGTAAACCTCAAATTTTAGACACTGAAATTATATATATATATATATATGTAAATATATGCTATATATGTATAATAGTTTATATATAATATGTATGTATATATAATATGTATATATGTATATGGTTATAAAGATATTTATTTATATATATTAAAGATACCCATTTCTCCAGAAATGTTCTAGTTCTGAAATGTTCTAATAAGTAAAAATCTATATAAGCTGCCTTTAGACGGTGTATATGTATGTATTTTGAATGTTTAGTTGTGGGGATATTCTAGATCCCCTTTAGGTCCAGATATTTCCTGTTGGATAGTTATTTTTGAATAGTGAATTCATGTTAATGGGCATTTAAAATATAGCAAGTGATTCTGTTAAGAAGGTTAACTTTTTGGCATACTTTAGTTTGCCAATTCAATACAGCCATTTCTGAATGTCTTTGTGAGGTTAATATTCTTCTAAAATGGCTAAAATGTCAGATTCTGAGTACCACTATAGGAACTCTAGGGACAACCTTTTTTTTTTTTTTTTTTTTTGGTATTGCATTTTATTTTAAACCTTTGTTCTAGAAAACTTGCTGCATCTGGGCATAGGAACATTTCTAAAAGAAGCAGGAATTGAGCCAGGTACAGTGACATACACCTGTAATCCCAGTAGGTTAGGAGGCTGAGGCAGGAGAATTGCAAGTTCAAAGCCAGCCTTAGTAACTTAGCAAGACCCTTTCTCAAAATCAAATATAAAAAAGGGCTGCGGATGTGATTCAGAGTTTAGGCACCCCTGGGTTTAATCCTCAGTACCAAAAAAAAAAAAAAATTCCCAACAAACAAAACAAAACAGAATAAGCAGCAGGAATTGCAGAACAGCACTCTAGTACAAACTGCTGAGTGTGTCCTTCATATGTTCTCTCCCTCCACAGGCTGTGTGTGTAGGACAGGGTGACTCTGATCCTGATGCTTCCTGAGAAGGAACAAGGCAGACCTGGGATCTAGGAGAGCAGCCATGAACTTGCTATATTCATTAAGCAGCATTTTCATAACTAACTGTGCTACTGTGATCATTATCTTGGCATGCTACACCATTTCATTTTTGGACAAGAGTACATAGCCAAATGCAGAGAGCTAATCTGAAAAATAGATTTTAAAGATACCTGTACAATCTATGATGAATGTTTCTATATGTTTTATGGAGTTTCCCACCAATTAATTCTATTTTAGGCTCACAGCTGACCCTTGCTTGGGTATGTTTTTATTGCACTTTCTATATGCCAAGACTCCCTTTTAATTTGCAGAAACTTCATGGAAAGAAATGACAGTGGCAAAAACATGGGCTTTGCAGTCAGACAGACCTAGGTTAGGCTGATACTTGTGACTTGGGACAAGTTATTAACAGTTCTGAGCCTTAGTTTTCTTATCTAAGAATGTACAGAATAACATTTACCTAGTAGATTATTGAAATAATGTGTATGAACACTTAGTAAAGTTTGAAATATAGCAAGTATTCAAATTATGTGTTTCAACATTCTCTATTCTTTATGTATTTGTTAACCATTAACTATTATAAAATATATTCAAATTCTATTTATTTGAGAAATAACCTAAAAATCTGTTTTATGTCTTTAAAAAGCATAGATAAGAAAATTGTTATATAGAAAATTTGATCTTCTAGCATAATACAACTCCTCAAGCTGAACTCTAATAAGCTTTCTTCCATAGATGTGGGTCTTTAAACTATCTTTAGCCCTGTTATCAGTGTTTCAGATAGAGCCATTTGGATGCAAATTAGCCAGAAAATGAACTCCAAGTAGAAGTGTTCATTTAGAGACCAATATTGTAGGAAGATCCAAGGAACTTCCTCACAAAATAGGATCACTCAAAGGTCAGTAGTAATAAAATAAAAACATAAGTCAAAGTAGAATCTCCCTATAAATCAATAGCAATATACCCAGTTATCACATTAATCTGCATTATTTATAATATGTCAATGAACAGTATCTCTTGATGTTTTTCATGTTTATATAATTTGCAGATATTTTGTAATGTAACCCTTTGTGATGTGAAAAGAGTTTTATATCTATTTATTTACCTACCTGAAAGATACTAAAGAACACTCAACTTATGAAGTTAATTATTGTTAATCCTTTAACTTTTTCTTTTTCTTTTCTTTTTTTTGTAATGCTGATGATTCTCAAATTTTATCAGGTTTCAGACCCAGGACTGCTGAAACACAGATTGCTGGGCTGTCTCCCATCTCAGTCCCCACCTCCTTCCAGTTTCTGAATTAGGAGACCTGGGGATGGGGCCAGAGATTCTGCATTCCTAACATGTTCCCAGGTGACACTGATGCTGCTGGTTCAGAGACCAGGCCTTGAAAAACACTTTTCAAGTTCTACCAAGGCCTAGTGCCCTAAACTTCTAATTTTAAACATATAATTCAAGGTGGTTAATTTTAGATGTCAACTTGACTGGATTGAGGGGTGCCTAGATGACAGCTGAGGCCTTATTTCTGGGTATGGCTGCAAGGGTGTTTTCAGAGGACAGTGGCATGGGAGTGGTAGGCTGAGTGAGGAAGATCTGCCCTCTGTGTGAGCCAGCATCATGTAATCAGTGTGGGGCCTTGAAGGGAAAAATCAGGCGGAGGAAAGGGCCACTCTTTTGGAGCAGAACCTTCTGCTGCTGCTGCTCTTGGACAACAGACCTCCATGTTCTTTAGCCCTTGGACTCTGGGACTTGCACCAGAGGCCTCCAGGAACTCTCAGGCCTTCCGCCTTGGATTAAGAGTTGCACTATGGCTTCCTTGGTTCTTGGCCTTCCAGCTTGAACTGATCCACGTTTCCATTTTCTGACAGCCTATAATGGGAGTTCTCGGCCTCTTTAACTGTGATGGTTTGGATAATCATGGTAGCCTTGGGTGGGTGGGGGGCACTTAATGCTACTGTGTTAATGCAGGAATGTTCAGAGGTAAGAGGATTAGATTATCAGAGCTGCAACCCAATCAGTCCATCCTGGTTTAAATGGACTGACTGGGTGGTAACTACAGGCAGGTGAGGTGCCTGCAGGAGGTGGTTCACTGGGGGCAGAACCTGGGAGAGTTCATATTCTTTGGGGTCCCTTCCCTTTTCTAACTCTCTGCTTCCCAGTCACCTTGAGCTGAGTGGTTCTGCCTTTGGACATGATGCTCCACCTCATCTCAGGCACAGAGCAATGGAACCAACCGACCATTGATAGAACCGCTGAAACCGTGAGCCCGAAATAAACTTTTCCTCCTCTAAATTGTTCTTGTCAGCATTTTGACCATAGCAATGAAAAGCTAACACAGATTGTGTGAAACAGTTCCCCTAGTGAGTCCCTTCTCCTGTCTATATCTCTATATATCCTATGGGTTCTTTTGGAGAAGATAATGCATAATTATAGGGAAAATTTCACAGCTTGGCTGAGGTAGAAGAGGAGATATTTTGTGAAGGCTGGAGGGTGTGGTGGAAAATATTTTCAGAATCAGCTCTCTGGAGTAGTAATGAGGGATAGGGAGAGTTCTAACGTCCTGGTGTGGATATTCTCACCATGGCTGAATTCAGATTGTCAGCGTGACATCACTGAACACACAGTTAAGAAGAGTTGTGCTGTTAGCTGTGAAAAACTGGTAGTTTCTGGTTCTTGGATACCATTGGAAGAAGGTACAGTGTTAGAAAAGCAAATGAGAGAAATGCATGTTTTCCATTGCACAAACATATATAATAATTGGTGTTTACTAGGCCACAAATCAAGCCTCAAAAAAGATCAAGCTATTAATAGATGGATTGGTTATTTTTGTATACAATGCAACTAACAAAATACATTTTTAAACTTCATAAAGGAGACTCTGCTGAAGCAGGTGCACTCCACCCTATCTCTCTCACTGAACTACAACTGTAAAACAAAGACAGAGCGCATGGAGCAGCTGAGCCCCCTAAAAAGTAAGTACCGTGTTGGCAGGTGGGTCTAGTGGACTGGAATCCAATGGACTGGTAGTGACTTTGTCTCTCCTCTTTTATTTTTATTTATTTTTTTCTTCCTCTGAAATCCCTGGCCAGCCCAGAAGTAAGTACTCAGAGAAGTTCAGAACATTCTAGTTCTAGCTCAAAGAGCAGGAAAGGGAATGTATAATGCTCAGAAAGGGTTTAGAAATCCTCTGTTATTTTTCCCGTCCTTTTCTCTGTTCCCTCATGCCCCAATTGTACAGTAGCGCTACCACCAAATCACTGTCCCATTGAAAGAAAAATTAATGTTATGTGTTGTATAAGCCTCTGAAATAAATGCAAGCTAATAATCCTTAGTTGATTACAACATTACTTAAATTATGACATTTGGAAATGACCTAAATATCCATTCAAAGGGATGAAAAAAATACCTTGTGGAATATTCAAACCATGAAATAAAATATAGTGCTTAAGTTTAATGAACAAAGACCATACACATCAATATGTAAATCCAAAAATAATGTTGAAAGAAGAAAAGCTCACTGCAGATAGCTACAAGGTGTATAATCTATATAAATTTTAGAAAAGTTCCAAATATTCTGTATTTCTTATGGATACATTTGTAGGGAAATTATTAAAAGGTGAGTTGGATAATAAACTCTAAATTCAGAAAAGTGATGACATCTCAAGGGGAGTGGGAAGAATGAGATGGCTGAGGAGTGGGCGACAGAACATCTGTATCAATAAAGTTTTGATTCTTTAAAAAAAATGAGGAACAAGTCAAGATTTGACAAAACTGGCTGATGGGTACTTAGGTGTCTTCATCTTGTCTGTGTACTTCTCTGTGTGGTCGGAATCATTCATGGCACAGTAAATCCTATCTTTTAAAAGGAAGAGTTTCCTGTAGTCATCTTGTACTGATAATTCTTTCAATCAAGCAGCTTTTGGCGTGAACAGAAGAATAACATCAGGCTTTTGAGTTTCACAGATTAGAAAATAAGCAATAGAAATGGGAGGTGAAAAATATTTGCAGTTGGCCTTTTATGTGTATCAAACAAGCCCATAGCTATCAAGTCCTGTGGTGGCAGTAAGCATTCAGTACCGGTAATTTCCATTTTCTTGAATGCTTTGATTCACTTACTTGAATGGAAAATTTGATTTGATTTCAGTGAATCTGCTTGGACAGGCTTTGGAAGCTTAAACATGAAGTCTAATTTCTCTTCACTTTTCTTTTAAAGTGGATCCAAGAAGAGAGAAGAAATGGGATAGGTGTGTTATTTCAAAACTTCGTCCACACTCCTCCCTTATTTCAGGAAGAAGAATGTTACTTCTGAAACCTGAGAGTCTATCAGAATAATCTAGAGAGCTTTAGAAAAAGTACAGCTTTCCAGGATCCACCTCAGCTCCTGCTAAATCTGAATTGTCCAAATACAAAGCAGAGACTATTTAAAGACTGTTGACAGTTACTGTTAATTGCAAGGGGTCCCCATCCCCCAAATCTCCAACAATCAAGAGTTCCTCTCCTCAATTGCCACTCACTGTCCCACTTTATTCTGCTGTATAAAACTATTAGCAAATGCTAAAAACAGGCAAACTAAGAAATATAAAAAGCAATAACCTTATATATACAGTGATTTGTGCAAGTGTAGTAAACTTGTGATTCTGTTAAAGAACAGTCCAAATATAGAGTTACCCTACTGAGCCTAGAATTCTAAGTTTCATTTAAACTTTGTTATATGTAAAACATTCCCTTGTAGCTATGCTATGAGTGTTTGTGTTCCCTGAGTGTGTGAGCTTTCAATCAAAAGTGGGCATATAACTCTTCTTTTCAAGGGGTAGTAGCATATGAAAATGCAAAACTTAGAAAAAGCATTTCTTGTCAGGAAGTGTCCTTTAAACTGAAATCATCATTAAGAATAACGTTTTTTTTTTTTTTTTTTGCAGTTTTTCTTTAAAGATATCTGTGAGGTTCTCCCCTCCATCCACTGGGGATCTAACCCAGGGGCACTTTACCAGTTAATTACATCCACAGTCCTTTTTTATTTTTTTATTTTGAGATAGGGTCTTGCTAAGTTATCCAGGCTAGCTTTGAACTTGGGATGCTCCTGCCTCAGCCTCTTGAGTAGCTGAGATTACAATTACATATCACCAAGGCTGGCTATCTGTGTGCTCTTTATTGACAATCAATATTCTGGTGCTAATCATTAAAGTATTTACTAAAACCTATGTACTAACTTTTTATTGGTATTTATTTGTCTGTGGTACAAACCCAGGGAAGCAAGAATGAGCATAAAAAAGAACCAAGGCAGGGAAGGAGGAAAGCAAATATAAGGTAGCATATCACCAACTAGCTGCAGTTCTGGTAGAGATATAGTCTGAGAAATGGTATGGAACAATGCATTGCAATGCATCTTGGAACAGCATTAACAAGAGGAAAGAGTCCTCCCACTCCTTCTCTCCTCTCACTGGTCAAAATTTACCTTCCTAGCTCTATTCCTATGGCCCTTTAGGCAGCATGAGTGATAGAATGAGTGGCAAATTGGAGCACAGGTGCAAGCTATGGCACTCTTCCCTGCAGCTTGCAGCCTGGTGCCTGGAGGCTTAGCTAGGTGAGCAGGTACAATTTAGAGATGACATAAAAGCTCCAAGTAGGAGGATTCTTTACTAAAGGATTCTTTACAGGCAGGCAGTCTTTAGTAGCAGTCTGAGGAGTCAGGCCATGAGTGACATGGAGGACTGGAGGCAGCTGTTTCCAGGTGACTGACTAGCCAAGTAGGAGTGTGCTACAACAAATAATCGGTTTCCCTCTCAAAGGTGGTGATGAAACTTAATGAACTTTTCTTAGCCAAACCTCTCTGTAGCTGGGGTTGGTGCCAGTTGGCCTTCTGGGTGGGTCTTCAATAGCACTGAGCAAAATACGATGGCCAAGCACATCTAGGGAGGCATATAAATGTGGTCTGGCCCACCAAGTCTGCAGTGTGCACACAACATGTAACATGATTCTGGGTCATAAAATTGTTGTGCCAGAAAATAAGGAGGCTGCCAAACTTGGGTCTTCTCAAAGGGATGCAAGTGCCAATTTGAGAACTCTGTTGGTCAAAGATGGGATATTTTCAGAAAAAAAAAAATAAAAAGGAATGAGTACGGTGGATTGCAATGTATTAAACATAAAAAGTCAAAATTCATGAGTTTATAATGATAATACCAAAAAAAATGAAAATTAAAATTTATAAAGGAGAAAAAGGAAACTGCCTTTTCCTCTATTGACTTTCACTACAGCCCAAGAGTTAATAAACAGCACTCCTTCTTTCTAGTGGAATTCATGCTTATAAATGTAAAAGGAACGATAGGATTAGAGAATGTTCATTGTGAAAGCTTTCATAAACTAATGGATCAATAATCGAAATTTCTGGAAAACATTGAAAAGTTGAATCTTCCCAAGGGATAGGACAATCTGATAATACTTGAACTCACTGATTATTCTTTTTCTGTTGGGGGTGGGGGAGAGTATTCCAGGGATGAAACCCAGGGCTTATGCATGCTAGGCAAGTGCTGTATATCCCCAGCCTTTTTAAAAATTTTTCTATTTTGAGACAAGAGTCTTACTAAATTGCCCAGACTGGCCAGGAATTTGCCATCCTCTTACATCAGACTCCCAAGTAGCTGGGATTACAGGTGTGTGCAGCCACACCCGGCTTCACTGATGACTCTTACCCCTAGAAGTGAGATAGATAGCCAGATATTAAGTATTTCCTATGAAGTATCGGAGCCGAAAATGGAACCTGAATTTAATTAAGAATCTTGATTTACCAGTTGGTTGAAAATACGAGGGATAAAGGAACATTATTAATTGATACCCTGAAGATATAATATGCCAAACAAGGAAAATTCTAAAAGATAAAATTTCTTATTTTTCAATCAGAAAACTGCATAGGAAAAAAATGCGAGTAGGTTCAGGGAAGAAAACAAATATATTTAAAGAGGTTTAAAAAATGTCAATCAAACACTGTTTACGAACCTGTTTGGATTTTGATTCAAACAAACTAACTTTAAAACACACACGAAAGGGTTAGTGACATAGGCCAATGAGAGAATGTAAGCTTAACATGCATTAAGCCATGGATTCAATCTCCTGTACATCAAAAACTGTTTATGAAAATTCAGGAAAACCGAACATAAATTGGGTGTTAGATGATATTAAGGATTTGTTACTAATTGTAAGTGGGATAGTGATTGTAAGTGTGATAGTGACATTGTTAGATGTACATACCAAGGAATTTATGAAAGAAATGGTACGATGTGGCTTTTCAAAATTCAGAAGAGGGCCAAAAAGTGTGGAGGTTTAATAGATCATAAAATACAGTCGAAATGTTGCAAGTGTGTTGAAGTTGGGTGGGAGGAGGTGCCATTCATTATGCTGAACTCTCTACTTTTAGGGATGTTTCAAAATGTCTGTAGTAAAAGGTTGTGAGGGTTTGAATGTTGAATGTCCCTCTAAGGTCTGCCTACTAAGCAAGTAGTCTCTGGGTGGTACTATTGGGAGGTTCTGTGGACCCTTAGGAGGTCCTTAGTTCATCCCAGGATGTGTCCTAGAAAGAGATATGGGGCACTTCCTGTTCTTCCTACTCTCTCTTTATTTTCTGCTTCACAAATTCAGTGGTTTATTTGGCAGCATGCTCCCACCATGATGGGCTTTTCCTTGCCAGAGACCCAAAGAATGAGGCCACTTCATCTTGGACTGGAAATTCAAGAATCATGAGCCAAAACAACCCTGTTTCTTTGATAAGGGTTATAGTGATGGAAAGCTAATACAAAGGTTAAAAGTTAGAATACATGAGCCGGGAGCAGTGGTGGATGTAATCCCAGCTCTCTGGGAGGCTGAAGCTGGAGAATTGCAAGTTTAAGGATAGCCGGTGCAACTTAGCAAGGCCCAGAACTATTTTGTGAGACTCTGTCCCAAAATTTAAAAAAAAAAAAAAATAAATTTAAAAAGTGATGTAGCTCAATGATAAAGGGTCCCTGGGTACGAAAAAAATTAGAACACATGAACAAGTTCTTTTTAGGCCAACAATACAAGCTCCCCAGTAGAATCATGTAGATAGAAAGAATTTGGGATGAAGGAGAGACAGGTGTTGAGAAGTTGGTACCACACTTACCCCTAGAATCTGAAGCCCTGCTACTCCTGGTTGCTTTACCATCCCCAGATTATTCTCAGGGGCTCAAATCTCCAAATTGAGCAGATGATACAGAAGAATTCAGAATACAAAACTAAATGTTACAGCTCATGGTTCTATTAAAATTCCCTCTCAGTTATAAGAAAAGAAGAATGAGTATTAATATTTAGTCTCTGTTTCCATAAGAAAGCCTGTGGAAAATTTTTAAAAGCATCTATAGTAACTAATCCAGAAAATAAACCAAGTTAATCAATGTTGAGGGCTTGCATTACATACAAGTGAAAATAAGATCCGTGTGTGTGTGTGTGTGTGTGTGTGTCTAGCTTGAGGATGGAAATTTATGCTAATTTTTATGACACAAAATTTGCTATTAATTATTTCAAAGTTAGTTTAATTTTCACCCTTGTATGAGGCTATGGAAACAGCAGTGAGCTGTATTGTCCTACCTTTGATTTCGGATCTGCCACTGACGAACTGTGTGACTTTCTTCAAGTTACCTTCTCTGGGGATTCATTTTCTTATTGTAAATAGAAGGAGTAATAGATGGTTGAAATCCTTTCAACTTTAATATCTATTTTTCTATGAATAGACAAATGTCACTCCTTCACATGCACTATTTATGTCTTCCAATAGCCTTTAAAACGTTGGTAATTTTGTTATTTATACTTGATAGGTGCAGAAATTTAGAATTAGAGAGAATAAGTGGTCTGATGAAGTAGATTCTCAATAAATATTGAAGAAGGAGTTTAGATATATCCCAGTTTCCATTCTCATGGAAATATCCATTTTACTATATCCAGCCATTAGCTTTTCATGAGGGCTATAAGAGTTATTGTTAATAGTTGGGGCTCAAAGGATTTAGGCATTTGAAATCTGTTGAACTCTGAAACATTAGAAAAGTTTGGTTTCCCCAAACCTTATGCAAACTTTGCATCTCAGTTCAAAGCATTATTTGTAAAATATAAGAGCATTCCTACAAATTAATTTCTTTTCAACTGTGTTTGTATGTATGTGTGCATGTGTATGTGTGTGTATAAAAAAGTCACTCTTCTAAAATTTCAAGAGAATTAAATGAATAAATATTAAGTCTTAAGTATAAGATATCATAAAATAAATGGAAGATGTAAAACTTTTAAGAGGTCAAGTATATTCATCTAACAAATATTTAGTCAGCATCCACTGTAGAGCTCTTTGTTCCAAAGGAATTTGAATTTTTAGTGTGGCTCAAGATCTATGTTGATGGATTGAGAGTCATTTCTCAGACTCCACTAGCAAAGAACAAATTACCTCACTAATTTCCAAGACTGGTGCCCTGTTCGACCACACAGAATGCATTTTGATCCTATAATCAACATCTTGGCAGCCTGGAGAAAGTTCAAAATGCCAGACTATGTGTGGTGCATAATATAAAGCCTCACATACAACACACGTCCTTAACAAGTGAACATTTAATCAAACTTAACATAAAAATATGCTCCTTTAGAAAGAAAAAGTGTGAGAAGCCGCATATACCTGTAATTCTAGCTATTCAGGAGGATAAGGAGGGAGGATTACAAGTTTGAGGCCAGTCTTGGCAATTTAGCAAAACCCTGCCTCAAAATTTTAAAAAATAAAGGGTTAGGGATGTATCTCAGTGGTAGAAAGCCTCTGGGTTCAGTTCCCAGTCTTAATAAAAAGCGGGGGAGGGGAAAGTGGATAAGTTTACTTAGGCCTTTTAAGCAGGTGAGATATCAAGTGACCACAAATCATGTTCATATTATAAAGGCGATAAATACATTGTTCTTTGTGGCTTTTGTGTCACTACTAGACCACTGCTTTCTTAAGATCTTATTCCCTTAATGATAAAGAGAGTAAAGATTTTTGTTTTTTACTATATATATATATATATATATATATATATATATATATATATATATATATATAGTTGTTTGTTTGCTTGCTTTTTCTTTTTTCCCTTTCCTTGCTACTTTTGCAGTGCTGGGGATTGAACTCAGGACTTCACACATGCTAGGCAAGAGTTCTCCCACTCAACTCCACTCCCAGTCCTCACTATATAGTTTTTCAGCACTTTGATTACATTGTCTTATTGCATTGTTGTTTGTTTGTTTGCGGTACTGGGGATTAGATTCTCCTCCACCCTAACCCTGGCCAGGGAAGCTCTACCACTGAGCTATATCCTCAGTCCTTTTTAATTTTTATTTTGAGACAGGGTTGCTAAGTGGTCTAGGTGATCCTCTTGCCTCAGCCTCTCAAGCAGCTGGTATGTGCTATGGCTTGATCATTGATCATTGTGTATTCATGAACTTAATGAAAGAGGAACAAATCTTCCATTTCTTGTGTGCATGGAAGAGTGCTAAAAATATGGTTGTTTTTTATAAGTAAGAAAAGAAATAAAAATAAACTCTGGAGGCAGAACTCGCTTATACATTTTCCAGCAGTTTATAGGTATAATACCAACATTGTTGACTAAAAAGATACCCTGTGGGGAAAACTTCTTTTACACTAATGCCACTTATTAAGTCTGAATGTTCTGGGGAAATGGAAGAGAACTTTGAGGCTGTTAAATCAAAAGGCATGTTACCCTGTTTTAAGTTGTATGACCATGAAAATTAGAAGCCTTTGCAAAACTGTTTTTCTAATTTACAGTGCATTTTAATAAGCATAATTCAGTTGTCTGATTCCCAGTTGCATTGAACAGAAAGTAACACTGTAGGTGGCTGATTAATATTATATGTTTATCTTTAGTAACTAACCATGTCAATATGTGAAGATGTTCTAAAAGAGGCAACATGTTCAAAGCAGACTTCCTTTGCTGTGTAATTTCCTTAGGATATTGTATTTTAAAAAGTATTTATATTAAAGTTCTCAAATTATTGTACAACTTATCCAAATAGTATTAGTACCTCACCTTTAATAAAATGTATATTAAAGTTTAGGGTGGAAAATTACTGGCTCAGAGACTGTTTAAAGAAAATTATTTTCCTGTTGTCACCTGTTATATTAAAATATCTCTCTGAGTACCATTTAAATTTCTAAACCTTAATGTACTTTTGAATAAATTAAGTCCAGATCATCTTATAAAACTTCTTGGGAGTTTGACCAAATTTTCCTTTATGTTCACAATAGTCACATCATTATTTCTGACTTGTGTATTGGTATACTACTGATTTTTATCTTCCCAACTCTTCACAAAAATTGTCATTTTCCTAGTGATGTATATTATGTAGTAGAAAGTTTTATCTTTCTTTTTTTTTTTTTAAAGAGAGAGTGAGAGAATTTTTTAATATTTATTTTTTAGTTCTCGGCGGACACAACATCTTTGCTTGTATGTGGTGCTGAGGATCGAACCCGGGCCACACGCATGCCAGGCGAGCGCGCTACCGCTTGAGCCACATCCCCAGCCCAGTTTTATCTTTCTTAAAGGAAGTAATTTTAGTTAAAGTCATCATTGAGATGATCTGGGTAAATGCATGGGAGAGAGATAATATTTTATAAATGCTTATACAATATTTCAAATATTTAACAAATGATAAGGCTGAGGCACCAATCAATCAGAACAGACAGAAGTCATAAAGTTGAACAAAGTCCCACAGTCCGCTTTTGGAGCAGACATTAACATTCTGTTTGCTGGGTGCTGAGAAGGTGGGAGGGGATGGGCCAGGAGAGGCTGAGGAAGGACGGGGAAGTTCCCAGGGGGTTCATAATCTTGACAACCATTTTGGACACCAGTGGCTCTTTTCCTGATGGGGACTGTCCTTTTACTCATGGGCAGGTAAATCCTATATTGCCACTCTCTCCTTCAACTTTGGAGTGAACTTAGAGATTCACTGGCCAGGTATAGATCATGACTTCAGTGTGAAATGTACAGAACTTCACTCAACTTTTACCTCGCCTCACGGCAGTAGGACAAGCTCCACTTCCTGTTTTGTCAAAATGAACCAAACAATTACCACCTCGTTTATGGTGGTGATCTAGAATTCTCTTTCTCCTGCAACTCCTGCATGCGAGCAACAGTCACAAAATCCAGTTAACTTGCCATCAGATGGTTAGGATTTCATTCTCTCCTCTCTATTATCTGCTGTCCTGACCTAATTCCTCCTGATTGATCTTCCAGAGTGTGGCATCTCCTCTCTCAAAAGCAAACTGCACACTGCCTTCTGCATTCTCTAACGGGCAACTTCATGCCTGTTAAAATGCTTCCGTTTTCTAAAGAATAAAATCTAAGGGGTGTAGCAGTTTCCTAGACCTTCCCTAACGCATTCTCTGCTCAGCCTTGAAGCCTCCAGATTGGAATTGGCATTCCTACTGGAGTGCTCTAGCAATTCTGAGCAGCTATTAACATACTGCTACCTTCTCATCAACTTGTTCTTTCCACTGGAATTCCCTCTTCACCTTTTGTTACCTGACCGACTCCTGATCTATTGGTTCAGAGGACACCTCCTCCCAGATGCTTGGTCTGCCTGGTTCACTGGGACTCAGTAGCTCTTTCATCTGTAGTACTCTGTATCCTCCTTAATTCTAACTTTCAATCCTGGGTTGAAATGATCTGTTTAGCCATTATGTGGTTTGCCATGAGAGCAGAGATGATGTCCTATTCATTTTGTGTCTTTAGTCCTTGGCACAGGTGCTAAGAAAATGCTTCTAGTGTGATGTCAATTTTGGGAAAAAAAATTAGATCTACAGATATAGAAAAGAGAGGGGTGGGGAGATTGGAAGGATATCCATGTAACATGGCTAGGTTAGGGTCTATGTTCTGATACTTATTGGAACTTTCTTCCACTTTGGTCACAAGAAGTATCAGAATGGGGTTTATAGTATATTACTACCTTATATAAGGAAAATAAAGTTGCTCTTCAATTTTGTGAGAAAGTCAGTAAAGAAATGAGGTGAAGGGGGAGAAAAGAGAGAAGGAGACGACAAAAGGTATAAATTTTGCTCACTGTATAACTTTAAACTTGTGCTCTCCAAACTTAGAAACCACACTGTTCCTGGCAAAAGTTTTAAAAGCATAATGGAAGTTCAACTGTACTATTATACAACTGTACTATTACTTCCCTTGTACACTATGAGCAGTGCTCACTCTTTCTTCTATATCATCCTGTCCAATATCTTCTCTTCTCCCCCAAAATGTATTGAAATTAAAAATTTTGTACAGAGTGGGGAGGTGTATGCCTATAATCCCAGCAACTCAGGAGGCTGAAGCAAGAGGATTGCAAGTGTGAGGCCAGCCACAACAACTAAGCAAGGCCTTAAGCAACATAAGCATCAAGATCCTATCTCAAAGTAAAAAATAAAAAGGGCTTGGGATGTAGCTTAGTGGTAAAGTACCCCTGGGTTCAATCCCTAATACCAAAAAAAAAAAAAGAAAGAAAAAAGAAAAAAATTAAGTTTTGCAATTTTTTCCTGCTGCTTTTGGGACTCCAGCTCAATTGAGGCCATAAGGCTAGCAGATGGACGCAGTTTTAAAGAAGTTATAATATTTGGGTTGAAATTCACTACTCTGTTAATTATGGCCCTGAAGACTCCTTGTCACACAAGCAAAATTTCACAACCCCCTGACATTAAGAATGTTGATATTCAGGCCTAGTGCAGCTGCCGGCACATGAGGCCAACAGATGGGCATTCTGTTACAAAAAAAGAGAAGGAAGGAAAGAAAAAAAGTTGCTTGAGGAGGTTTATATTCTCTGATCCAGTCGCTGAGACTCTGGGCACTCACTGTGTGAAAAGCAGCCTTACTGCTTCTTCAGTTGAAGAACCCAGTGGTCCTTTCCTGCCCTCTCTGTCTTAGCCAGCTATGCACTCAGAGCCACTGGGAGAAGAGTGTTAAGATGCAACAGCCAACTTAGTTTTTCTCATGGAAGACCTTCCTGTAGTTGGCTTATTATCATGACCTTAACCCACACCCGGTGTGCTGGAAGCACAGAGGAATAGGAACAGAGATAACAATAGAGTTTTTCATGTGGAAAAGCAAAGAAGGGTCCAATTTTCATATTGTTTCTCAAGGAAGTGTGACTTCAAATTTGCAAATGAATGAGGATCTACACGATAGTGTGTCCCCATACAACCAGAGCTACAGACCCTTTTATCAACTACTGTGTAACAGAAATATTTCTTCACAGTCCATCTACAAATTTTACTAAGCTTGATGGATGTTGCCTCTGTGATGGAATATCCATGTGTAAGCTGAAAGCCAGTTGCTGGAGGGGACCCTCAGCAGGTTGGTGTGGTGGAATGCATGTGATTTTTCAGTCAGTTAGGTCTAAGTTCAAATTTTTTTTTCCAGTACTTGCTAGCTGTGCGACTTTAGGTAAATCATTCTTTTTCCTGGACCTCCGTTTATTTACACATAAAACTAGAGAAACAGTAACCACAGGACCGTTAGATCTTGTGGAATTTAGAAATTTGAGCTTAAGGTATCATTGCTTAGTAACTGGTACCTCTTCCCGAGGTCGATTCAGTTTGTTCCTCTAAGATGTTCTCCCTATATTTTGTAGGCCCTGCCCTCTGCTTCACATCCTGTCTCCTGGAACTTCTCCAGAGTGGCCCTGATTCATTCTGTAGGTTGAAATGGAGAGGGAGAATGTTCTTCACTGTGTGAGTGTTTTAGATGTGTATCATTTATTTTTATTTTCTTGTTTTGAAGGAAGTGAAATACAAATCATTAAGATTTTGATTTCATTTAGTTATATTTAGATAAATTTCCTTGCTCAACACCCTAATATCACATTTTTATACTCGTTAAAAAAAAAACAACTAGCTATGAAGAAAGTCCAAAGATATTAGAAACCAAAAATACTCTTGGAACTAATACTAAAATATTAATCAAACATGGATTGTGTTGATCTTTTTTTTCTTTTCTTTATTTTTCCATTTTAAAAATAAGCTGTAGTGATAGAGCAGCAAGGGTTATCTCAAAGCATAAAGTGAACTACTGTTATGTTTCCTCACGGTCAATTTCTATATTCCATTTCTACGGAAAAGTGGGGAACAACATCTCCAAACTGCTTTCTGATGAAAAGGGGGTGAAGTTGGGGGAAGTAACTCAAAGTCCTTGTTCTCCATTATATTGATTTTTTTTTTTTTTTTTTTTTGGTACCAGGGATTGAACTCAGAGGTACTCAACCACTGAGCTACATCCCCAGCCCTATTTTGTATTTTATTGAGAGACAGGCTCTCACTGAGTTGCTAAGCACTTTGCTTTTTGCTGAGGTTAGCTTTGAACTCATGATCCTCCTGCCTCGGCCTCCTGAGCCACTGGGATTACAGGTGTGCGCCACAGCACTCAACTATTGTTGATCTTAATTGGCATTTTAAAACATACTGATGAAAGAACCTCCTTGTGTCATACTATACTAGTGCTGGGCTAAGTGGTTCCAAAATCTGTGGGCAGCTTAATGCACTTTTCTTTAGTTAAAGAGGAATTTCGTGCAATGAAAGGGGAGAAAGGGGGATATAGGCAAATCCTTTGTTCTTACTAACTGGTTATGGAAAAACAAGTGACAGCAAGCCCTACCTGTCCTTTGTCAACCTGGGTTTATACTTGACTAGGACAGAGGGAGAATCACTTTCTCACTTGCCATTCATCACCCACTCAGGGGAGGCTGTGGGATTATCTCAGGGGACCTAGTTTAAGGGAAGATGTTCCTAATCCTTCATTTCTGTTGACTCTGGTGAACTGATCTTACCAACAAAATCTGTTCTCTGGACCTAATTACACTCTCCATTCAGAGTTAATAGAAGTGATGTCTCTTCCTTTCATTTTGTCCCTAAGTTTCTAAATGAAACTTTTTCTTTAATGAAAACTAAGCCTTATAAAGACTAATGGTCATCTAGTTATACGCCTCAAGACTTCATTTCTATTCAACCAACATTTCTGTTCAGGTCTAATATTTGAAAAGTGTTGAAGGCACAAAACTGTTTGGTGATCTACCTCTACCATCTTTTTAAATTCATCTATTACCTACTCTGTGACATCTTCACTCTGTCACTTTAGCCCCAGTACATCTACTAAATACTGTTTCCTAGAATTGCTCTGAATTCAGCATGGCAAATTCTATTTGAATATTAAAGTCAAAGGAATCAGAGAGACTCAAATATTTTGCATAAGGCCCTGTTTCGAAATAAAAGGTTCTCCCATCTGTTGATGGAATGTGAGGCACTAGCAAATTGGTATGGAGAAATGTTGTACATTGGGATGGGAAAATGGGATCACCTGATCCCATGAAATAACTGAATACAGATTCAGTAAACATTAGAATACATGAGGTGATTAACTGAATTATTCATTA
Source organism: Ictidomys tridecemlineatus (assembly GCF_052094955.1). NCBI lineage: Eukaryota > Metazoa > Chordata > Mammalia > Rodentia > Sciuridae > Ictidomys > Ictidomys tridecemlineatus. The sequence continues at coordinate 35,675,879 of NC_135490.1, forward strand.
TGAGAAGACAGTGAAATCATATTTAGAATTTAGGAAATTTTTTAATGCAGAATGAATGATGCTGAATAAGACATGCCCATTTTTCATTCCAAAAGATACCATTGCAGATTATGTGAATTTCTTCCTCCTGAAATTTAAATCTGTTTTCATTCTTCCCATTTTTCCTTTTGTATAACTTTCTTTACTAGCTTTGGCCGCACACCCATCCAGAACCATCCAGAAGTAAAATAATACCAGCCCTGAAATGTTTCTTCTTTGTTATATTGAAAAAAAAATTGTTTGAATGGGACATGGTGACCTGTATGTGTACAATCTTTATTCATATATTCAATTTATAATATTCATTATATATTTTATTATAAGAAAAGACTTTCTTTGAACTAATGGTAAAAATATCAAGTATTACATTTTTGTGCTTTTCCCTTGGGTGTGCCAGTATCGTATAAGGCCTTAGTTTCAGCAAGTGTCAAAGATACAAAGAAATTTGGTTCCCTACCTATCCTTTCACAGGTTAACAACGATAGTATTAACCAAATAATAGCTATAATTTGTTGAATGCTTTTGGGGTACCAGGCACTTATGCAAGCATTTTGTACAAAAGAATTCACTGTATTTAAATGACATTGCAAGGTACAGTAAAGGCAAGATACTTTCCTTCATCCATCACAAGGTTCAAGGTTTAAGCTTATTTATATAAGTATATATATAATTGTAGACAGACACAATACCTTTATCTTATTTATTTGTTTTTATGTGGTGCTGAGGATCGAACCCAGTACCTCACACATGCAAGGCAAACACTCTCCCAACTGAGCCACAACCCCAGCCCAGGGTTGAGGTTTTTATTTTTTTAAAAAATCATGGATTTTGCAGGGAAATGGATGGCACTAGAGCAGATTATGCTTAGTGAAGCTAGCCAATCCCTAAAAAACAAATACCAAATGTCTTCTTTGATATAATGAGAACAACCAAGAACAGAGCAGGGAGGAAGAGCAGGAAGAAAAGATCAACATTAAACAGATACACTAGGTGGGAGGGAAAGGGAGAGAAAAGGGAAATTGCAGGGTAATGGAGGGAGACCCTCATTGTTATACAAAATCACACATAAGAGGTTGCGAGGGGAACGGGTAAATAAACAAGGAGAGAAATGAAATACAGTAGATGGGGTAGAGAGAGAAGATGGGAGGGGAGGGGAGGGGGGATAGTAGGGGATAGGAAAGGTAGCAGAATACAACAGTTACTAATAAGGCATCATGTAAAAATGTGGATGTGTAACGGATATGATTCTGCAATCTGTATTTGGGGTAAAAATGGGAGTTCATAACCAACTTGAATCTAATGTATGAAACATGATATGTCAAGAGCTTTGTAATGTTTTGAACAACCAATAAAAAAAAAACAAATAGTAAAATCATAAAAAAAAGTTCATAAGAGAAAAGTATAACAAATTTAATTAAAGTTTTACCTTCCACAGGAGCCTTTAGAAATGAAAACCCAAAGACCCAGGAAGAACTGAGCCCCAAGAACTTAAATTCATCACAACCATTTCTTATAATTTGATAATTTCTGCTTCACCAACCTCTTGCAGTGGGCTTAGTTGGCTAACAGCAGTACGTGGAAAAGGAACCACTGACTATCACCCCTCATCTAGCTGAAACTGGAATAGAAAACACGTGCAACAGCAGCAAACAGTACCCTCCCTGACCCATGACGTCTGAAGTGCAGCCCATCCTGATTATAATGCTAAAGTCTCTACTTCCAGCAGAACATGGGACACATGTGCCAGGATACATGCTCCAGAACACATGCAAACATATAAGTTCCACCCCAGGGCCTGTCCCTGTATCCTCTCTTCAGGAGTCCCCCTCCCCTGGGTAGCCCACAACTTCATCAATGTCAACAACGCTTTGTCTTTGAGAAACTTGGGAACTTTGGGTTCCAGGACAGTCTAGGATCCCTGATTCGCACAACTCAATAAAGTTCCGTTCTGGTTTAATTGAACCCCTGTCTCACAGTTTCTATTGGCATACATTCAAAACAAGCACCCAGGAGCCAGTGGGCTCCCGTGTCCATTTTTATGCTTAGATTCCACCCAAAAAAAAATAAATAAATAAATGGACAGCTGTGTAGAAATGTGATGGGACAGAAGGGTGTGAGGTAGTAGTGGTAGACTGAGAGAGGAAACCCAGTGAGGCTTGTAGGTTGGGATTCTTCTTGGCCTCTCTGGGCAGCATTGCTTCCTCTAGGGTATGAACAAGACTCCTGTGGAATGAGGGTCTTCTAGGAAGAAGGCATAGTGAAATACAGTGACCTTTCTAGTTTTGATGGTTGGCTTTGGGGAGAAGGGGTCCAGTGTTTAAGGCATGTCTTGAGGGAAGAGGATTCTAGTTTCTAAGACTCACTTCAGGGGGAAAAGAGGGGTAAAGACAAGAAGGCAGGGGAAGGTCAGAGAGAGGCTGCTTCTGAGGGGTCCCAATATCCCTCATATCCTTTAGATCAAAGTAGTCAGCATGCCAATGCGCCAGACCTTAGGTATTGTTTTCTGAGCTCCAGCAACACTGAACCTTGATGAGACAGAAGGCCCTGAAAAGGAATACACAGTGAAGCTAATTCCAATCTTAAATTTGTCTGGGAAGATGCCAGATGATGCCTATGTCTTTGCCCTCATCCAAGGTCAGTGCCAATGTTCTGCCAACCAAATGCCAATATTAATCCTAACCAAAGTGTGACCCAGGGGCCAGAGGCCAGCCTGGATTCACCGGAGAGTTCATTTAAACCTATTTATGGGAACTGAACACATCTTTTCTTTTAGTAAGAACAATGGATTAAAGTAAGTAAACAAGAGAAGCTAAATCAGATCCAAAAGTTTCATAAAATAATTAAACCCTGAGCATGACCTATTGAAGGCCAAATATGTTATAATTAAGACTAAATGAGTATCTGCAACGTATTTCTGAAGAATGCTTTGGTTTAATATCCACCATAATTGGATTAAATCCAGTACTTTGCTTAACTTTTTTTTTTTTTTTTTTTAAAGAAGGGTTGATGTGCCCAGGACTTGTTCTTTTTTTTGTGGGGAGGGGGCTGGGGTTGGGGGAGGGGTCTCACTAAGTCGCCCAGGCTGGCCTCTGACTCATGATCCTCATGCCTCAGCCTCCAGAATAGCTGTTCTTACAGGCATGTACAACCACACCCAGCTTCTAGACTTGTTTTAATGGTTATTTTCATTTAGTTTTTTTGCTGTCATAAACCAAGCAATTCAGCAATATATTTAGCAAGGAGCATGAATCACATATCTCATAACCAAACTGACTCAATTTTGATATGTGCTTGTGCATTGTACTGCTGTTATATAAACTATGTCTTTCTTGACTCTGGGCAAACTGATTTCCACCTGCATGACATTTCTCAGCAGGAAGATGCAGGCTCCGCTAGTGAGGGGTGTGAATTTAACTGCACACAGACTTTAGCTCAGATGAGTGAACAGGTACAGGTGGAATTCAGAATTATGGGATAAATTGTGAAAGAATTTGTCAAAGACTTTGAAGCTGAAGATTCATTCCCGCATCATGACTAAAGAATGAGTTTCTCCTTAGCAAAAGCACATATTGAGTGATAAGATAATTTTGATTGATCTTTACCACCAGCCTCACCTCCTACCTGTACAACGGATCCTTTGAAGTTTGCAAAGTAAAAAAAGTGAAGAAAAACCGGCCAATTGTGAATCATAACTTAATTATTCATGAGATATATGGTGTATGCCAAAGAAAGGGATTAAAAATGTTTGATGTATTCTGCCTGAAAGATGAATATTAGCGCGGCATGATATTTATCATCATGGAGAGAATATAAAAAACGTAATAGTCATATATGCTTGGCTATGAAAGGCAAAGGAATTAAATTTTATCTTATGGACTGAGCAATGCTTTGAGATGGGCATGTTCCTGTCTCTGGCAAACGGAGGGCTACCAAATGTGGCCTGAAACCTAAAGATGAGTGGATTGCTGGTATTTATTCTTTCTGATTATTCCCTGAGACTTGGAACATTTGCCAATGTACAATTTCTACTTGCAGGTGAACTTAAATTCCCACTGTTTAGGACATTATAGAGATTACAGAGTCTAACTTGAATAAGAACAGGTATATAGTACAAAGTACTTACCCTGATAGTACCTTTCCACAGGTTAGGCTGGATTTTGACGACAATTAGCAAACTTCCTAGGTTTGAGCCTTGGAGAAATGAGATAGTGTTAGTATTTTGATCTTAACAACTATGATTATAATGTCAATGACCTGCATTAATTGGATACTAACCTTTTTCCAAGTGGGAAAGTCTGTGGACCTAGTTGAGATGGGTGGAGTCTTCTTTAAGATCTCAGGGAGATAGTAAATACTATGGAGTCAGTTGACTCTGAGCTTGACTATAGAAAGTAAGAAGATTGGCTAATTTCAACTGCTTCGCAAATTATCAAAGGGTAGGCACAGATTGTAAAGTGTTTCCACAGAAAATTTTAAATTTTTGAAATCCAAAATAATTACATGTTGACTTAATCACTAATCTTGATGAAAATTTTTACTTGAACTATGTGATTTCCATTTTAGGCATGGTAAAAATGAAGTACTTTCCCCATTCTCTCTGCATGAGTTGTGAATTATAAGCTTCTAAGTACCAATAATTTGACAGCAATGAGCTGAACAAAATAAGCATTTTGATCTCTAATCAGAGAAATGAACACCTGTGAGCAGAAGAATGGAAGGAAATTGTAGGATTCATATTCCCAGAGAATTTAACTGTAGGGGGGGGAAACCCAAAGATAATTGCTGTGAATCAATGTTCAATGTTCATATGATAGGTTCAGAATTGGTTTGAATTTTGTTTTTAGTATGCAATTTTGGATGAGTTTCCTTTCTAAAACAAATGGGGGGGGGGGCGGGAGAAAGGGAAAAGTTTGAACCTTTCAGCCCAGGTAGCGAGGAAGGTCCTTTGCTTTGTTGAAATGTTTAAAAAGTGGTTAGATGTAGTCTCCCAATAAAATAGAAGGAGAAAGGGTGATATTAAAAAAAGAGAAATCAACTTTGAGTTCTGTAATTATTATGAAACATGACTCTCCCTTAAAACTTTGCAGAAAAATATAAGAAGTAGTAAACACTTCTAAATTATTTATGTTCTCTAATGTGCTCTGATTTTCATTTCTGCTTTCATAAACTTTGATTTTATACTCTGCTTATTTTATTTACTGAATTATATTAGGAATAAATATTATTGCACAAGTGACTTAGATGATAGTAAGCTATCCTTTGCGTATTGTTTACATGCTTTAACATTTTTAAGAAAGGAGGGGATGGTTCAGCAGATAAAGTTGTGTTCAATGTCCTGTTGTTGCATAGTACTCTGACAATCCTGAATATGCCCAGCTGCCAGCACAAGTGTATTCCTAAGGAGTTGTTTTCCCGCGGCTGCTGGTGGTAGTTGTGTCTGCAAACTTACTGAATATGTGTGGGGCAAGTCGGGCCCCAGGTCTCTCTCAAACTGCTGTTGGAGTTGGCATTTAGATGTACTTGTGTTCCATTCCAACTCATCTTGTTTAAGTCAGGGGGGACAACTATGACACTCTTTACTTTTTTCCTTTTAGAAAGAGGAGTTTTCTGTAGCTGTGCAGGTTTTTTCTTTCCTTTATGCAGCACACGAGAAGCAGTAAATTTTCCTGTTTTTAATGAACAGTATGAATCACTGTGTGATTGACAGAACTCCATAGCCTGTGTATTCATCCTGAAGATATCCAGGGCTGAACCTGACTAATCATTTGGTTTTCGCAGCCTCACAGCCACGTGGTTAGTCCTTTGTTTCGCTCAAGTTCCGCCTTTTTCTTTTGATGTGCTAGGGTGTGCTGTGACAGGTTGTTAGCCTCCAGGACTTGCTGTGCCTTCCCTGCCTTCTCTCTGCAACCAGCAGAAGGACAGGCCTCCAGATCCTTGCATATCCTTGCACTCTGCCCCTGCCAGAAATCTGCATGGGAAATGGCCCCAAATCCCTGCAACCCAGTTCTTTAAAAGCCCGTTTCCTCTTAACTTAATCAACACATTCAGTGTCTCATTGATCAATTCAGAGTCTAATCAAGCAATTGGGAAGAAAATCTTCTTTGTCCCCAGGTTTGCAGTGTTTGGCAATTATTGAACAGGTGGCACATACTTCCTCTGTTTAAAATAACAAAAGGCAGGCAGCCTGCCTGGAGGGCTGATAAGGATCTGTTAAGAAAGGTTGCCCCAAGCCATCTCTCAAGCTGCAGAGAAACAACTGAAAAACAGACCTCTGATAAGAAAATGGCTGGAGAACACTAGCATTTACCTTCTCAGACTGAATCCCGTTGGGGAGCTCTGTGGCTGACAGGGTCCCGGCTTATCTATTCCTTTCTCAGCTGGCCACCAGAGAGAGATTGCTGGGTGAGTTAACTGATATGATCTAAAGGAGATCTAGGTACCCAAGTGGGGAGAGGCAGATCTACATGTCTATAAAGGCTGGGGGTTCAGATAAATGGATTGTTTTTTTGTTTTCCTCTGTGATATAGGAAATTTTGGCCCTGGGAAGTCTTTTGTTGTTCTCTTTATTTGCAGAATATAAAACAATGTCACCCTTTGCACTACATTTTAGTTTATGTCTTGGAAAACAGTTATCTTTTTTTCATAAGCGTCTGTTTTATTTATATTGGCCTCCGTGGTGCTTTGCTGAGTGATGGCCCTTCAAATATGTCCACATCCAAATCCCTGGAACCTGTGCGTACATTACTTTCTATGACAAAAGGGGACCTTGCAGATGGGATCAAGTTAAGGATCTTGGATTGGGAAGACACTCTGGATGAGCTGGGTAGGTGCAGTGTGAGTGTCAGTGTTCTTACAAGGGGAGATAGGACTATTACAGGCAGAGAACAGGTAGCCACAATGGAATGGGAGATTGAGTGATGAGTTCTGAAGACCGAGGAAGGGGCCACAATCCAAGTCATGTAGGCCACCTCTGGGAGCTGGGAAAGGCAAGGAAAAGCTTTCCCACAAGGAGCCTCTGAAGGAACACAGCCCTGCCGAAAACCTTGACTCAAGACTTCTGATTTCCAGAGCTGCAAACAAATAAGGCTGTGCTATCTTGAGCCCTAAAGTCGTGTTGATTTGTTATAGTAGAAACGGGAAACTAACATGTTATTTTTAAAATAATTTAGTACTTTGAACATTCTCAGTTTTCATTCTGAATGTGATAAATACTCATAGATGTACAATATGCAAACAAAAGTTCTTGGGAATCCTCTGTAATTTTTTAAAAAATATTTTTTAGTTGTAGAGAGACACAATACCTTTGTTCTGTTTATTTAGTTTTTTTAGGTGGTGTTGGGGAACAAACCCAGTGCCTCATGCATGTGAGGCAAGTGCTGTACCACACTGAGCCATCAGCCCAGCTTCCCTCTGTAATTTTTTAAAGTGCAAAGTAATTCTGTCACCAAAAAGGTTGAGAACTGGTACCCTAAGTGATGGAAGAGCACAATGGTTTAGATATGATTTGTCACCAAACTTGTGGGTTGAAAACCTGGTCCCCAGTGTGGCAGTGTGAAGTGGAGCCTGGTGGAAGATAAGAAGTCACGGGAGCTCCTCCACCTTTATGAATGGATTCATGTGGCCTTTCAGGAGTGGATCAGGTCTTCTGGGACTGGATTTGTTCCCTTGAGAATAGTTGGTTATTAAGCGAGGTCAAAATATGCCATTCCTCTCTTCTGCATATGGCTAGGTCTCTTTCCTTTCTGCTTATTAACCATGTTGTGACGAAGCAGAGTATGCAGATATCATCAACTTCTATCCACCGTAATCATGAGCCAAATAAACCTCTTTTCTTTATAAAGAATGTAGTCTTGAGTACTTTGTTACAGTAACAGAAAATGGAATAACACAGACAGCCAATAAGGTAGAAGAAGCACGAGTCCCTGGATGAGTTCTTATTCTCAGATGTCTAGCCAGGCAGTACTCTGCACACCTCTAGGCTGATGTGTGTGTGAGAAATAAACACCTATCTCATTTAAATGATTGCTTTTGGAGTCTCTTTGTTACACCAATTCAGCTTGTGGCTAACTGACACATTAACTAATATTATCCTTAGACTCTTTTTTTTTTTCAATGATTTTTTTTTCCACAATACCTTTATTCTATTTATTTATTTTTATGTGGTGCTGAGGGTCAAACCCAGGGCCTCATACATGCTAGGCAAGTGCTCTACCACTGAGCTGCAGCCCGAGCCCTAGACTCTCTTTTAATTTCAAAATCAACTCTTAGTGGATGTAATGAAGATTTTAAATTCTCATCTGATTTTCAATGGGAAAGAGGGCCAAAATCAAATTAGTGATAGTTTTAGAAACATGTGTCTTTTCCTCATTAAATTCTATTTCTTACTAATATTGAGACATACTTTCCCTCTGCCTTATGAGAACAAAAAGGCTTAAGTGTAATTTTCCTAATAGAGTAATATGAGAATTTTCTCAGTGATTATTGGTGTGATCTTTTGATGTTAATGCTTACTAATCTTGGAATTCATCAGCGAATTGAAATAATTTTGAGGGATTAAAATAATGATCTCTATGATTTTGCCTTTTAATACACCTTGACAAGGCAGGATGGGAAGACAGTATTTCCATTTCACTGTGAAGATATACCAGAAATCTAGAAAGAGTAAGAGACTTGGCACAAATGAAGTGACTATCTCCTGGCAGAGCCAGACCAAAAACCAATTTTGTGCTGACACACTGAAAGAGCATCTTTTTGTTGACAACACATAACTGACTGTTTTTAGAGGATTTCATAGATTATTAACTGGTAACTGAATTAGAAATAAATGCCTTTTCAACTATCCAATAATATGTCTAAATAGCTTTTTAAATGTGTAACCTCATTCTTATCAGAATTCTGGGACATGATCTAGGCAGTGACTATAAGTAATAATCATTATAAGGAATAACTATTTTTTTAAAGGTTTTTTTTCTTTTTTAGTTGTAGATGGACACAATATCTTTGTTTTATTTATTTATTGTTGTATGTGGTGCTAAGGACGAACCCAATGCCTCACACATGTGAGGCAAGCCCTCAGCCACTGAGCTACAACCCCCAGCCCAGGAATAACTATTTTAATCACTATAAGGAATAACAATTTAAGTGCATTAGCAAATAGTGCCACCATATCCTTAACTGTGCCATTTACCTAAGAAAAGACTTCAAGCCCAGGAGCAATAAGGAAACATTTTGAAACCCAGAAAGTTACGTCAATAAAGTAAAAACAAACCAGAAGACTTCCATAGTTAGAGAGACCACCAAGTGTGTATATAGGAAAGGATGCAGTGGGACTAGACAAGATGTCACATCACAAGACATGTCCTTTGTGAGAAAAAGCTAAGAAATTCAAAACAAAAATGTTTGAAAGAACTTGCTTGTATTCACATGGCACATGACATTATGATTATTTTCTTCTGACAGAAATAAGTTATATAAATAGGACATCAAAAGGAGAATGTAGCTTTGATCTTGTTTCTAATTAATTGCACCCGGGGAAGATTCAGATCACATAAGCGAGGGATAGTAAGTGTTACTTATGTAAATAATTAATAAGCATCTATGATCTATTAGGCTTTTATCTGTCCTTCCAAACGGGGGGAAGTTATCTACAGTTCAGCCAGCAAAGAGCAAACTTGTCATTTAAATCTCTTCTCTGAGCTTATTTCTTGGAGGGATTTCCTCAAGAGCAAAGCCATCTCTGTAATCTCATTCAGAAAGAGCAGTGTTCTAGAGTGCAAGCCACAATTAAGTTTCTTTTTAAAGATACTTGTGGCAAAGATTTTTTTGTTTCTTTGTTTGCCACCAACATCTGTGTTCTTCCTCTTGTTCCTTAGAAACGGAACTGCGGCAGGCATGTGACTGTCCAGACAGGGGCCACGTTTTCCACGTCCCTAGCCATGAAGGGCTTTTATAGGACACGTCAAGGAAATGTGAATGGAAAGGAGGTGTTTGTTTCCATCTGACTTCCTTTCAGAAAAAAGTTTTGTCCCTGGGCAACGAGTGATGACCAGAATAGCCTTGTCGAAGGTGGAAGAACAGTTGTCAGCCTGGGTCCCTGAAATACTATGTGTGGTCAAGGTACGCTCACTTCAGACAGTGACTTTCAGGAGATATAAACTTTTGCGTTCTTTAATATTTTGGGACTTTGCTGTAATAGTTTAGCTTGCTAATGCATGGGTGAAAGATTTAATTGCATCAAATAGGGGTTTTGATTTTTTCCAATCCTTAGCTATACTTTATAGCAATTTAATTCTGTTTATGTAAAGTAAGTGAACTTTGACCATAAAAACGGATCTTGGTGAGGCGCCACACTCTCTGTTCAGTGTAAGATTGTGTATTGGGGAATAATAAATATTGGGGCCATTCTTTACGAGCATCCTCAAATTCTTCGCACCTCCGAATTTTTCTCTATGTAGTACTTTTTCTATATTCTTCCTGCCCAAGACCTTTATATTATCTATTCACTTTGACAACTGGCTACATTGCTTTTTTTGGATTTTTTTTCCCCTTATTTTTCTTGGGTGTGATATTCTCTTCCTTGGTCTTTTCCAGTTTTCCAATGTACTCAGCTCTCTTGCAGGCCATAAAGCATCCTTTTGCAATTATACTTCCATGCTGAGTCTCCACCTTATCTTTTTCCCCTTATCTTTCTCCTCTTTTATCCTACCTTAACTTCTAAAAATTCTTGAAAGAATGTTTAACCCTTCCTGCTCCAGTTTCATAAAATTTGTTTGCCAACCCCGTCCTTATACAAAACATTTTTTCTTTCCTTAACTGATCATGAATCTGATTGTCCTTGTGAATGTTATTCTTTGAAAGCTTGTACCGTAGTGATGGCTGTTATCTTTTTGTTCCATTCGTTCTTTTCATTCTGCTTCTTTGACCATTTCTTCCTTTCTTAGAACATTCATTTCTCAGTGCAATGACCTTTCTCTCCTTCATTCCGTCTCTACCTGTCTCAACAAATTTATGTAGTTCTTAAGTTCTGTCCTTGAACTTTTTTTTTCCCCTGTCCATTGTCTCTCTTGAACTTTCTGTCTGCTATTGTGGATTCTCTCATGAGGGTAAATCTCGATCTGTTATATATTTACTTCATATAGGTGCCTTATCAGCAATTCCAGTTCAACATTTCCAAAACGGAAATCACCTTTCTCTCACCCAAATGACCTCTTACTTCTGATTTCCATGTATCTGTTCATGGTAATATTGTTCTCCCCACATTTGGGCTTGAAAGTGTGGAATAGATTGTTTTAAAGGCTTCTTCCCCGCCCCCCACCCCCAACCTTTAACCATTTACTATATCTTTAAAGACTTTTTATCTTTTTCCTCCCAGTTTTGAAGTGATATTACTAATCATTTTTGTGTTCATCCCCCACCCTGTCACTTTAACACAGGTTTGTGTTCTTATTTTTCCTGGACTTTAGCAATATCCTTCTCATCTGTACTACATCATCCCTTCAATCCCATTCATACAACATAAGTTTCCTATTGTCCTTTTTTTTTTTTTTTTTTGGTGGTGTTAGGGCTTGAACCCAGGGCCTTGTGCATGCAAGGCAAGCACTCTGCCAACTGAGCTATATCCCCAGCCCTTTCCTATTGGACAAATTGCAGCTTATCATTTGCCCAATCAAAAATTTCCCGTAGTCCCGCATTGCTTGCTAAATAAAACAAAGACAACTCTGCCCCTTTGCTTTCTAATTCTATTTTGCATAAGGTATAACTTGTTATCCAGCCTAATTTGAACTCCTGATCTTTCCCTGTGTGGTCCTTTCCCACCTCTATGCCTTTCCTTTTGCAGCTTTCTTTCTGGAATGTTCTCAACCTGTCTGCATGGATGACATCTCTTTCATCAGATGAACTCTCACCCCTGTTTAGAAGAACTAGAGCAAAGTCTGTGAATCACCCTCGGGTCACTCTTCAGTGCTTTCTGAGATACTGGTACGTGATGCAATGGAAGCAGCACAGTATTTGAAGTCCAACACTGACTTCCATCTTGCTCTACCACTAGGTGAGCAGGTTATTTTACCTACTGGTGAAAATGCATCCACGTATAAAATGGAGATAATAATGTCTATTCTACCTCAGGGTTTCACAAATGATTAAATTAAGTATGTGTGGGAGTTTGGTAAATTATTAAAGCCTTTACAAGCATTACTTATTATTATTATATTATTATTATTCATTATTAGTATCTTATTTCCTTAAGTATATCTTAGTTTCTTAAAGCAAGAATAATGTGTTCAGATTTCTTTCTTATTTGCAGACAGAACTTGTCATAGAATTTGCTTTATAAAGTATTTGTTAACAATGAAAACAAACAGAATTAGCATGATAACCGAAAACTACCATAAAACACTCAAATGGTCTGCTCACATAATACTAAACACCCCGATTGATCGTATGGAATAGAGTCATAGGAAGCTTTATTTTGTACTTGACACTTCAAGTCATTTATTTTACTTAATAGTCAACGTGGCTGCCCGTTTGCCTACAGAAAGAAGGCCAAGGAATGGACATGAGTGTGCTCTCTCTCACACGTGAAGTACCTAAAATATTTGATATACAGAAAGAAATTATTTTCCTCGTCTTTAAAAAGAACAGAGATGAAATGCAGGTGGAAATGCCACAACAAAACATGTCAGTTCCTTTGGAACATTAGGTAGATGGTGTTCATTATTTCCAGGCAAATCTGAGCAAGTGAAATCATCAGACAAGCATTTGTTGATATCTCACAGTGATTTGTAGAAATCAAAACAAGAACACCTCTGTTCAGACAATAAATTCCTCTGGAGATTGATTAGAATAAGAGAATTTTTAAAGAGGATTAGAAGACAATCTTCAGCAGGAAGCAAATTGACATATAAAAATACAGTCATTAGCATTCTCTGGGGATGAATAACAGAAAAACTAGTAGAAACAAGGCGTTCTGATCTCTGCTGAGGGGCTTCAGAATTAAATGCCAGAACCATCTTTTTAAAGACCATGTACTTTATCTATAATTGTTTTACTAATAGATTTATTTCAAACAATTTCTAGATCCCTATCTCCTCAAATGAAAAATAGTGTACTTTAGTTCAAATGAGCGTAAAACATTCAAAGAAACTTAGAATTTTATTTGACTACTTTATTTTTCTAACAAAAATGAACTGAATTTAACACTTGAAACTCTGGCTAGATAGATGCCTTGATTTACAGGTAATCTCTTAAATGGCAATGGGAACAGGATTCTCCCACAGCTCTTGCCCACCCGAGTCTTTCTTCTCTGATGGGGACAGATCCTGCTGGAGGGAACTCTCCTAGACTCTCTTTAGTGCAGCTATCAGGCTTTTAATTTTTATTTTATTTTTATAAATCCTATGTGCTTACTGAGCCTGGATGATGTTGCCCCCAATACAGGACCACCTCTAGCCCATGAGCTTTCCTATGGTTTCCTGTACCAGACTTTGAATTTTCTGGAATCTCTTCTGTGAATTGCTGCTATCAGGAAGGGCCCTGCATTCTTCTCTTCTGCTGTTCTCTGCTTAATCCTTCAGATTAGCAGCACCAAAAGCACATCTAGGAAAGAGCAGGTAGATGGCTGCTTCTTTTCCCCAGGGGTTCCAAGAGGCACCGTTGCCTCAGGTTTTTAAGGTAACAAGTTGACATAACCATGGTTAAAACTAAAAGGAGGAAGGTTGGAGAAAGTGGTGTGAAACCAAGATTTTGTAATCCACACAGAAGGGAGTTCAGGGTGTTGCCTTTTCTTCTGCTCACTCTCCCACATACTAGCATAGGCACATCATCCCACTCCTCCCAGGGCACACCAAACCTAGTCCTCTCCCAGCTGCACACCAGGCTTTCTCCTGAGTTCAGACTCTGCCTTCTTGGTGCAATGTCATTTTTCTATCATGTCTCTGTAGGCTCTGAGTCCAAGCTGTGTAGTTAGTTTTACCTTATTTTGCGGAAGGCTAAGGGGAAAGGTATCTCTATTTTTTTTTTTTTTTTGACCATGACTAATTCTCGCACATTCCAGGGGAAGGGGTAGACCAAAGCACTCAGGCACTCATTTCCCCAGAGGAGTATGATTCCTCCTTAAACCACTCCTGGGTCTCTCTTCTTTCCCTTTGCAGACTCTGAGGCCCTTCTTGTTGTTTGGGGGGTTTTGTTTGTTGTCTGCTTGCTCTCTAGCTGTACTTACTATTACCTGGACCTCGCATTCAGTGTTTGCATTTCACTTTTTTTTTCGGATTCAAAACAATAATATACTGGAAAAAATGGATATGGATGCACACACATGCTCTTGAAGTATTCCATATATATATATATATATATATATATATATATTTTTTTTTTTTTTTTTTCCAGAGCTAGAGATTGAATCCAAGGGCCTTTACTTGCCAGGTGCTTTACCACTGAGTTACATTTACTTATTTTTATGTGGTGCTGAGGATCAAACTCAGTACCTCGAACATGCTAGGCAGTCACTCTACCACTGAGTTACAACCCCGGACCCCCACCATATAATTTTAATACAAGTTCTCTGACTTTCTAACTTTGAGAAATCTGTATTCTAATTCAAGCACAAACATGTGACAGGGTCATTCTTGATTTTCTGTTTGGAAACTTTTCTCCATTAAATATATTGGCTCAGATTGCAAATCATTAAAAACAAACAAATGTTTTTCTACTACCTAATAAGTGCCAGAAAAGCGTTTGGCATTTATAGGTTTGGGGACAAAGGGAATAGGTTGAGGGAGGGGAGAGATGATCTACAAGACATTAGTAGTAGTGCGGAAGACTCATCATTTAACAGGGGCATGAGAGAGAAAAGACAGACATGTAAATAAATCATTTTACTTCAACTCATTAAGTGTTGCAATAAAAGCAGATGTAAAATCCTGAAGTGGTAATTACCAGGGAATGACCAACTGTGGCTTAAGGAACCAGGAAATGCCTCATAGATGAGCCTAATAATTATGATGATTCTGTTGTACTTTGCACCATTGTTTAAATTCATGCCCAATCTAATACCATATGACCTAATCTTTTTATTGCTTGGGGCTGTCCTTGGGAAAGATGATGAAGGGGAAGTGAAATGGAAACTGACTCAGCCACCCTTCTGCCCCAGGACTGCTGCCCAGTCTTAATTTTGTTAACTTTCTCTTCACTGCGGAAGAGAAAGTTCATTCCTGGGGAGGCAAGTGGAGATGGCGCGTGGGGTTCAATATGGAGATTCTGGGAAGACCTGGGGGAGTTTGAGGACATGGAGTAAATAACACATTCCCCGACAGCTGGGAACATTGCTACCTGGGAAATCCTTGTTTCTCCCTTCGGTGCCTGGTTTTATGAACAATGCTTATCTGAGAAGACTGACTCAGTGACAACAGGTGGGCCAGTATCCTTGCTAGAATTCAAAGTTTGCGGTATATACATCATCAGTCTTTCCCTAGGTTTCTGCTGAAACAACCCCATACACTTCTTAGGATCTCTTGTGAGTGAGTGTTTTCAAAGTATTGCACCCATCCAGGCAAATCTTACACTGGACCTAAGTCGTCATGGAACATATGTAGGCAATTTGTCAATTGATTGCTGAAATAGAAATGACTCAATCAATAAGTATCATCTTTAGCTGTAGAAATCCCTCTTTGAAGTCTATATAAACTATGCATATTTAGGCAGGTAAGATAGAAATATGATTTTGTAAACAACCTTTAGAAGGGCACTTCTCCTGATGGCCACACATGTGCGTGCCAGGCCCTGCTGGCTTTCACTTGCTCTCTTCAAGCATGCTCAGGGCAAAGCACAGGAAAGAATTTTCTAAGAGTTTGCTCCTCAGCAGTCTCCACATCTCTCAGTGGCTTGCTGGGGTTGGATTTGGAGCTGCATTTCTTTTTCCCCTTCTGGGAGATATAAAGATTGTCTTTCTATACAAAGGACAAGTATTTATCACAGTTTTATTTGGACATTTGTTTTTCAATATATTTTCAATGTCTTTCCCTAACCTATCTAAACTGTTTATTTTCCTCCAAAAAGGAAAGAAATGCCATTCCTAACTTGTCTTGTCTCAGCCTGTCCCTTCTCCTACTAACAGTGCTTCCATTGTTAAAGAGACGAGACGTTTATGTTTCTACACGTCTTTTCTGAGCCATGGATCACAGTAGTTAACATGGTAAGATAACTGCTGGAGTTATTCAGGAAATGAAGGACATTAGTGAAATTCTTTTCATTAAGAAGAGCAAATAAGAAGGAAAGAGCTTATCTTTTAATTTAATTATCTGATTACAGAGATTTTTTTCCACTTATTAAAGCCAAAAAAAAAAAAAGACTTTCAAACGATTACAATGACAATTAATTTACATTTTATTGAATTTGGCTCAGGGATGACACCTAAAGCAACAATGTGTCAACAGTCAACTCTCTTGAGTTATCCTTCACTATGTTAGTACTGTTTAACCATTGGATTGATATATTCTTTGACTTCTTATATATTTCGATTTTTTAAAATGTGGACTTAGCAAGACAAGAAAAGTTGACACCTCTTTCTTCTCTCTTTCTATATTCCGTCTTATTATTTATTATCTACCTTTCAGTGACAGGTGTTTTAGAGGAAGTTCAATAACCATCCAATTTCTTTTCTTAAAAAGTAAGGATTAACTAGATGAGAATTAATTTTGTTCTTTTCTTCTTTTAATTAACATAACATATTAAGTAACATCCCTCAGAAGATTGTATTTTATTATTTTTAACTTTTTTCCCTAACACTTACTATTATGGACTGCATGTTTATGCTCCCTACCCCTACTTCATATCCTGAAATCCTCCCAGCCAATGGGACAGCATTAGGAGGTGGGGCCTTTGCTGAATGATTATGAGAGTGGAGCCCTCAGGAACCGGATTGGTGCCCTCATAAATGATAACCTAGAGAGTTCTCTTGCCCTTTTCTTCCACCATGTGGGGACAGTGAGATGACAGCTGTCCACGAACCAAGAAACTGGTCTTTGCTAGAACCTGCCCACATGGGCAATCTGTCCTCGGACTTGAAGCCTCCAGAAATTTAAGACACAAAATTCTGTTCTTTGTAAGCCACCCAGTCTGTGGAACTTCATTGTAACAGCCTGAGCAGACCGAGATATATTACACACATTAACCATCGTCATATGTGAAACAGCTGCATGGAGTCAGTCATTGTTATTCCCATCAAGGTAACCTAGGCTGACAATGGCGACGGAAAGAATATTACCATTTCCAACAACACTTCAGTCGCAACCTGAATCACTGTTCCTTAGCAGTTCTTAATGTAGTCATAAAGCTGTATTTTGGTTAATAAAAATAATATCACTTTTCTGGCAGCTGTGCCAGTATTGAAAATATTTCAAATGTAAAGGAGATGAAAAATCATGCCCAGAGATCCTTGGAGAGCTGTCCCAGGGGAGCTAAA
Source organism: Ictidomys tridecemlineatus (assembly GCF_052094955.1). Lineage (NCBI taxonomy): Eukaryota > Metazoa > Chordata > Mammalia > Rodentia > Sciuridae > Ictidomys > Ictidomys tridecemlineatus. Next base: position 35,693,373 of record NC_135490.1, read on the forward strand.
GCAGTGCTGCTATTTATGACAAACAAGATATTGCTGTAAGAGTGCTTCATAATATTCCAGGCTATATTTTTACATCTCCTTCCTGTTGTCTCCAGTTTGCTTCTTTTCCCCATGAAATTTGTCCGAAGTCATGGTCCTGTTCTCCCAAGGTATTGGCAAGCAAATGATGTATTGATTATCCAATAAACTAATTGGAGCATTAATACTAATGACCCAACTTGTTTCCCTATCTATTTAATATCTATATTTTTAAGCAAAGTTTTAGGGTTTCAGATCAGATATATAATCAGTGAGAGAATATCAGATACTCATATCCTGATATCCTTAAATATTCAACAGAACCTTTACCACTTTAAATTTTTAAAAGAGACAACCAGAAGTAGCATTGGAGGAAGCTCATATTCACTATTTCTATGGATTACCACATCCTCTTTTTCTTTCAGTCCACCCATCCATCCATCTGTCCCATGGTTATTGTTTGTACTTTGTGTCTGGCACTATGTGAGGTGTATAGTAATGAACAGGAGAGTAAGCTCTAAAAAGAGGTCTCTCACCCTGAAAAATCAGGGTCATCATATATCAAGATCTATGTTCCTGTTCCACCATCATAATGTGTCTTCTCACAGTCCTAAAATGTCAGTTTACCATACACCCAGACATCACTTCTGAGCCCACGCAGAGAGGAGAGGGAAGACAAAGAGGCAAAGCTCAGAAGGCAAAGGACTAAAGATGTGCAACTGGGTCTTTCCCTTTAAAAAATAATTTGTTGTAAACCTCACTGGGAGACTTCCAATGGGTGTTTACTGACCAGATCTGGGTCTTATGTTCACTCCTAAGCAGACTGTAAGTACTTTAGCTGATCCCATTATTATACTGAACAAAATCCAGATTCTGTTATTGTGAAAGATGGGGAGAGAGGATTTGGCATGGGAATCTAGGCATGACTGTCATAGAAATGTACCTACCCTGAAAGCTGAGAAAGGCATATCTCCCACCCCCAGCTTTATTAAGGTATAATTGATGAATAAAAATTGTATATATTTATGGAGTACCAAGTGATGTTTTGATATATGTACATGCTGTGAAATGATTCGATCAGTTTAATTAACACATCTATCACCTCACATAGTTTTCATTCTTTTTTTTTTTTTTGCAGTGAGAACATTTTAAATCTCTGAGCCATTTTCAAGGTTACAATGCATTGTTATTAAACACAATCACTATTGTGCACTTTATGCAATAGATCTCCAGAACTCATTATTATTACGAGCTATTACAAACTCTGAACTCTTTGACCAATATCTCCCCATTCCCTTTCCAATTCCATAGCACCCACACTCAGCCTCTGGCCACCACCATTCTACTCTCTGTTTCTATGAGTTTGATACTTTTTAGATTCCACAAAACATATGGAATCATATAAGATTTATCTTTCTGTGCCTGGCTTATTTCACCTAGCAGAATGTTGTTGCCAGCGACAGGATTTACTTCAATTTTTAAGACTGAATAGTATTTCATTGTGTATCTACATGATGTTTTGTTTTGTTTGTGGTGCTGGACATTGAACCCAGGGCCTTTTGCAAGCATTCTACCAACTGATTTACCTTTTAATTCAATTATCTGATTATAGAGAATTTTTTTTTACCATTTATTAAAGCCAAGAAAAAAATACTTTCAATATATGCTGTTTTTAATGTATATATTTAAGGTTTACAATATGATGTTTTGATATACAAATACATAGTGAAGTGGTTAAGTAAATTAACATATCTATCTTTTCATATGGTTACTTTCTTGATAAGAGTGTCTAAAAATCTACTCTCTTAACACATTTCCAGCATACAATGCAATATTATTAGCTATAGTCCTGGCTGTTCATTTGATCTCTAGGCTTACTCATCCTACATAAGAGTAGGTTTGTACCCTTTGATCTACATCTCTTTGTTTCCCTCACTCTCCTACCTCTGGTAACCTCTGTTCTAGTCTCTGTTTCCTTATATTCAATTTTACCACATTCACATTTTCAGTTCTTCATTTTATCCTATGTCTTGGTTATTGTGAACAGTGCTGCAATGAACCTAGGAGTTCAGATATCTCTTTGACATCCTAATTTCATTTCCTTTGAATATATGTCCAAAAGTGGTATTGCTGGATCATGTGGTAGTTCTAATTTTAACTTTCTGAGGAACTTCCATTCTGTTTTTCATTATGGCTGTATGGGTTTACATTCCTACCAACAGTATGCAAGGATTCCCTCTTCTATACATCCTCACCAGCACTTATCCTATGTCCTTTTGATCATAGATCCTCTAATGGATGTGAGGCGATACCTTACTGTGGTTTTGATTTGCATTTCCCTGATGATTAGTAATGCTGAACATTTTTTCAGATACCTGTTGGCCATTTGTATGCCTTCCTCTGGGAAATGTCTATTTGAGTCTTTTGTTCACCTTTTAATCTAGTTATTTTTCTTGTTAACTTGTCTCAGTCCATTCATACCACTAAAACAAAACACCTGGGACTGGATCATATAGAATACAAAACTATTTTTTATACAGAATAGAATTTTTTTTCATAGTTCTGGAGGCAGGAAATTACAAGATAAACGCCCCAGCATCCAGTCTCCTGTGAAGGTTGCTCTCTCTGCTTTCAAAATGGCACCTCATTGCTGTGTCTTTACATGGCAGAAAGAAGAAAGGCAAAAAAGATCTAGCTGCCTCTCCAGCTATTTTATAGGGAATTAATCCCATGTATTAGGATTCTCTAGAGGAACAGAATCACAAGAAGTATAATTATAAAAAGGGAATTTATTAAGTTGGCTTACGTGACCAGAAGCTGGATAGTCCACAATGGCTGTCTGCAGGCTGGAGAGCTGCAAGAACCAGTAAATGTGCAGTTCAAGTGGCTGAAGCCCCAGAACAAGAGGGATCAGTGGTGCTACCCTAGTCCAAGACCAAAGGCTTCTGGAGAATCACTGGTAGAGCCCACTTTGGAAGAGTGAAGAAGTGAGAGTCCAATATCACCAGAGGATAGCAGCAGCAATAAAGAACCCAGTTCGAGAAGAATTGAGTTTACACCTGACGCTGCTTCCTTGTTCTTCAAACTTTAATTCCATTCAAGCTATCATCCTATTGGTTGGTGTTGCCCATGCTTAGGGAGGGTTTCCATTTCAGTTGGCTAGATACACTCATAATCCTCTTAATCCTTGGCATCTCTTAATCCAACCAAGTTGACAATTCAAATTAACCATTACACCTATCCATGAGGGTGAAGACCTTCATAAAGGGGTCACTTCCTAAAGACCCCACTCATTAATATTGTTGCTTCAGGCCTTAAGTCAAAACTAATTAACATGAATTTTGAGGGATACAAACATTATCATAGCACTTATTTACTTCTTAAGCATTAATTCAATTGCTAATGCTAAGAAAGCATCAGGTCAAGGCAAAAGTTGGGGTGAAGTCAGGTTCATGCTGAAAGAACACCCTGGAATCAAGGTAAGCACTGAGATGACTTGGAGCTTGGTGCTTGGGAAAGAATTAAGAAAAATGAGTTGAAAATAATGCTGGTGGGAAGAGATGTGAGAAGGGGAAAGTTAGGTTGTCCATTTTTCAGAATATAGTATTTAGTCTTAATTGAATCCAATTGTAGCCAGTTGAATTATAGCCCTTCCCTTTCCCCACCCCAATTTTAAAATTAGCTGATCACAAAGATTTTACCCCTGAGCAGGCAGACTGCCCACCACGTTCAGTAGCAGCCCTTCTGGCATGAGTGACGTTTACCTAGCCCACCTACCTCAGAGCATGTGTTTTACTTCATGCAGCACTTTGGTATATCTAACAGAGAGAAGAATAACTTTCAATTAAGGACAGAAAAAAAAATCTTTCGTGAAATATTAGGACCTTTATATTTGAACCCATGAGTAACTATAAAATACTGTCGTACTATGATGGGAAATTGGTTTGGTGAGTTTTACATTTTTAGAAAGAATATTTTGGATCTTCCCAATATAGACTAAAGAGGACAGAAGGGAATACAGAAGTACCACTTACAAACTTCAACAGAGGAAAGAAGTGATTTTAGTCTGGTATAAGCTAGAAGCAGTGGGATGGAGAGTTTTCTCATTTTTTAGTATGATGGAACTGAGAGACTGTTGTGTGTGTGTGTGTGTGTGTGTGTGTGTGTGTGTGTGTGTGTGTAGGAGGGGGAAAACTCATGTGACTGAAGATGAAAAGTCTGGGGTGATCCCCAGTTTTCTGATCCAGGGTCATAGTGATGGCATTGTCAGGGACTGAGACAGAGAACACAGTCTCTGAGGGAGGGTGAGCAACAAGGAATTGCATCTTCGATATTGGTATTGGAGGAAACTGCTAGATATCCAAGAGGGAGTCAGTTATCTAGTGCCCAGTTAGGTATTAGGGTCTGGAAATTGAGAGAGCTCCCAAAGGTTCAGGTGAGGGTGCTTGGGGGCATAAAAACCATGAATGAAGCTATGGGAATAAACGAGATTGTCCTTATGACATGGCTTTCCAGCTGCCAAGCCATGCAGCCTGCCTACTGGTTAGTAAAGGCGTTAGAACCTGGGGGTGGTGGAGCAGCAGAGTGGCAGCCCAAGAGGGTTGGAGCATGTGGCCAAAGGGAGACAGCCATCAGAAGCCCATTCCAGGAAGCGCTACGGCTCCGGATGACCCACTGAGTATGCGCAGTTCAATGACTTCAACCTCCCTCTTCCCAAAGTGGAGAGAAAAATGGAAGTGGGGCAGAACCCAAGTTGGGACCAAGAATTGACCTATAGCATTAGTACTTTTCCAAATCCTAATTAATATAAGTTTGGACCAATCACAGTGACCCAAGTGCTATACAAACCCTAGACTAGCGCACTCCACTGAAAAGAAAAGGGTCACCTTTTCCCTTGTGAGAGTTCTGTTCCTGTTCTTCAATAAAGCCTATCAGTATACGAACTTACCTTGTTCTGTGGATTTCATCCTTTGAATTCAGGACACAAGAACCTCCCCCAAAGAAAAAATTGATGGTGAGCTGCTGGGGTCTGCTGCAACACTGGAGAGCATGGCCTGCCATTAAGAACTGCAACATGCTGGGTGCAGAGGTGCACACCTGTAATCCCAGCTGCTCAGGAGGCTGAGGCAGGAGGATCCAGAGTTCAAAGCCAGCTTCAGTGGTTGAGTACTCCTGAGCTCAATCTCCAGTACAAAAAAAAAAAGGAGGCTGCAGAGGCCTGCAGCTTGTGCAGACTTTACCTGGCAGCAGAAGCTGGGAATCAGAGTGTCATCTGAAAACTGTTTTTCCCTTGGGAATGGGCAGAGTGACAAACTCATGTCAGATCTCCTGTTTTTGAACTGGGTAATTTTTTTTTTTTTAAGTTGTAAGATGGACACAATGCTTTTATTTATTTATTTTATGTGATGCTGAGGATCAAACCCAGTGTCTCACACGTGTGAGGCAAGTGCTCTACCACTGAGCTACAACCGCAGTCCCCTGAGTAAATCTTGAAAGTGAGCGGCTGGAGAAAAAGACAGTTCTAAAGGGAGAACAGAGAAGAGTTTCCAAATGAATAATGTGACAGTGTCTTGCGATATGTAAGGAAATGGGGATGTCATGAATTAGTAGGCAGGACCAACCTAGCAAGGTAGAGGTATCAGCCACACCTAGGCAATGCTGAGCAGAGGTCAGGCTGAGACACTTCATTCCCAGCCACGCAGAATATTAAACACCGAAAGTTCATCTGCATATCTTCAACTCCATCAGTAAGGAGATAGGCCCTAGCTAAAACCGAGTCGAGTGAAATGTGTGCCATGCACCTTGGACTTGCCCTTTCTATTTCCTTACTTCCTATCCTCCTATTTCAGCTCCTATATTTTAGCTACAAAAATTCTTTTCAATTAAAAGATGGCAGGCTCTAATTACAGTTATTTAGTCTTTGAAGGAGGCATGTTTATGCCAAAATGTTGTTTTCTGTTGTTGTTGTTTTATTTAACTTACATTTCTCAGGGCTGAGGTTGTGCTCAGAGGTAGAACACTGGCCTAACATGTGAGGTGCTGGGTCTCATCCTCAGCACCACATACATGCATACATACATATATAAAGGTATTGGGTCCGCCTACAATTAAAAAATAAATATTTTTTAAAAAACTTACATTTCTCATTGAACACTAAAGTTCATTTTATTTTAAATTTGTAAAAGAGAACTGCATATTATTGGGCCAATGATATCTTTGAATACAATAAATCTTACAAAGAATGCTCAAGAAATGGGATAAGAACATACCACGGGTGTTCCTCTTAGCCTTCCTACATGCTTAGAGAGAGATCTCTGGGTGCAGGTGCTGGGTTTCATGCAGAGGGCTTGGGACCATTTGGCCAGCTTTGTCTGTATTTTCCAACTACTGTTATAGATTATCCTCTTCTTGCTTCCTCTCTCCCAGATCATCTCTCTGCCTCAATATCCCCAGAGCACTATTCAGAGAACATTGTCTTGGGATTCTTCTTTTCTGTCTTACTCCTTGACCCCTGGCCAGGATTTCTCACTGTTCGAGGTTAAGACATGCCCCTACTACCTCAGTTGTGGAAGAGAGAGGTAAACACTGGATATAAACTTAATGTCATTTATAAAGCACATGGAATCTCAGCATTGGAACATCTGGATATCACAGTATATAGAGGAGAGAGGAAATTCCAATTGCTGAGAAATTCCATCAGTAGACTTTGTTTATACATGGGGAATTTGTGTGTGTGTGTGTGTGTTCAGGAAAATGAGAGATAGAGTAGGATAGATGGGAGTAGTTGGTGCCAGGTTAACCAAGATTAATAAAGGTTTCAGATTTTGCATATTTATAGATTTTGGTTATTAAACTATAGAAGAAAATTAAATCTTGGATTAAAGCAAATTTTAATTTTTTACATTAATGGCATTAATGTAAGACATATATGCAGAATAATTATATATATGCATATTCTAGTAATAGGCAATAGACATACACATGTATACACATACATATATATGTACATCCATGTATTTAACATGTGAGTTACATAACCATACATATATAGCTCTTTAGTCAGATAAGAAATTTTGTATTAGCTGGAACTTCTACCTTCTTTTCTGTTGTCCATCAGCGATTCCCTTGAGCCACTATCCTCTTTAAGAACCAAATTTTTAAGGCATTATACATGGAAGATGCCAAAGCAAAGGTTCACCTCTTATTACTAGGTTTATAAACATAGAGCTTGAGTTACTAAGATGGTGTTCTTTCTTTATTTTTGAAATCTAATTTCTTGAAAGAGTGGTAGGAAAGTTAAAAGTAAATTATTGAATTCTTTATTGTCATCTCAAACCACCTAAATGAGAAACTACTGACCAATATAAAGAATGCAGAAGGGATTTCTCGCTCTAGAGAATGGTTGCCATAGAGTGGGCCATATTTGTCACTTGAAAGCCTATCTTTCAACTGTACTCATCTGTGACAATAAATTTAAGACTTACTCCAATGAAGAAAGTGGAGAGAGAAAAATGAGACCATTTGCCAGAGCTAGGCTGGACAGCTGTTATATTTTTGTTAGGGATATAAGAGTTTATAAGAAAGTGCCCCTCAAAGAATGGAATGCTTATATGTACATTCTTTACAGATGAGATTCCTTAGGAAAAAACCACTGATAGAATCCTGTAAATATACACGTACAAAAACAGATGCAGGCGTAGATGACACTATTTAACATTTTCTAATACATACTTGTAGTACAGAAAAGTACACATTTAAAAAAACTATTCTTTCTTTTTCTTTTAAAAACCATTTATCTTTCTGCTTCTCTTCAAATAATACCAGGACAGGACAGTACCTTGAACCTTTGAACCCCATGGGAAGACCTGGACTGTTCTCCTGCATGGGTTGGAATTATTACATCTCTGGGCATGTAATAATTCCACTTTGCCTAACCTCCGGGTGCTTTTAGAAAGTGTAGGTTTCCAAGTCCTTGTTCAGAATTTTGATTTAGCAGGCCTGGCATGGACACAGGAATCTGTGTGTTTATCAAACAAACCAGTGGATTTTAATACAGAGGGTTTAGGGAATGACACCAAGTAAACACTGCCCCACGACTAATCTTGTTATTAATTTATTATTGTCAACAGAAAGCATTTCTTCACTGGAGATGAGGGAAAAAAAAAACCCTAAACTTACAAGATTCCAGAAAACTTTCAAATCCAAGATTATTTTTCAAATGTTTCTGTTCCCTAAATTTTGAATATTTCTGCTATCCCAGACAGTATCCTTCCCATAATCAAAATTGTCACATCATCAAAATAGTTAAATTCTCATAATCAGAAATTTTTAGTCTTTCATTCCACTTAGAAAGAACCAGAGAAAGTCTCATGCACAGCAGCTTGATCTAGAGGCAATATGAACCTTCTGGCTCTGACTCCAGGGCTCAATGCACACAACTGATGTTCAGAATTATGAATGGAATTGTGCAGTGTTCTGGAAGTTAAATCATTGCAGGGGTCCTTAATTATTTCCTTAGGCTAACTTCCTAAAAGTGGAATCTCTGGGTCAGCAGTTAATGTTTAAACACTTTTGTTTGTGTCATTAAGTCACAATATTAAAAGTAATAATAGTAATAAAAGTAAATGTGTAAATACTCCTAGTGTGCTGGGCTCTGAATCTCAATTTTCATAACAATATTACAAATTTAGTAATCATGATACACATTTTAAAGGTGATAAAAATGAGGTTTAAAGGATTTGATGCATTGGCCAAAGTCATACAACCAAGGTGTAAGAAAACTGGAACTGGAACTCAGGCCTTCCTGATACCAAACTCTTGCTATTGACCACTAGAATATGCTGCCTTCTGAGAGATTGTGTTAATTAACAGTCTCACTAGAAGTATATAAGAATTCTGTTTTCCCACAATTCAACCAATCCAGTATATTGCTTTTCTTTTAAAATGACTAGTTCAGTGGGAACAACTATTTGTTTAAAGGATGAATTATTTGACAGCAGTTGAGAACTCAATTTAGGCACTCCCATTTATACCCATATATAGCATAGAGACTCACTCCTTCCCTAAAGGTTTTCTACCATGAGTTGAACAACTTGCAGTCTACATATTGGAAGGCTACATGGTTCTCAGACCCTTCCCATGGCCATGTTCACTGGAACTAGGTGCCATGGTGAGACTGTCAGTGTTGAACATTGTGTATCTGGGGGAAGAATTTTGATGGGCTGAATGTAGTCTATGTATATGTGACTTCCAAGCTCAGTTTCTTCCAGAAGAGATTTAATATAGTTTTGAATGTCCAATACACAATAAGCAGGACAAATAGAAAGAAAACAAGATAAATAAATTTAATTGAACACAGAGAAACAGATACCTCTGGTGTGTAGGGCTTGTTTATGATATCAGCTAACTACTAAATTTAGCTCTGTGTTTGTAACAAAGCAAATACAAAGAGTTCTATAGTTTCCATTGTTCTCCCCAAATGAAAACATGTAAATTCTTTCAGAGAACAAACTCCTAATGATGAACTATGGGGCTTTAGGAGGGACACCAGGAAATCATGAACAATACCTTCAGATTTCAGTGTTCTAGACAAAAACAGTCTTTAAATGGTTATGTTCATATTTGATGCTAAATAGATGTAGTTTTAATATAACTATATTTGTTAAAGCTGTCTCATAAATTTTCAGAATATGAGGAGATATCTTTCTCCAAATGGGAAATAATTGCCCAAATGATTCAATTTCTATATGATTTAATTCTATCAGTTTTCTGACCCATAAATGTACATTGTCTGTGTTTGAGGAAGACACTAAAAATTATCTTAATTTAGGCCATTTATGCTTTCAAACTTATTATTTTTGAAGCTTTTAAGTACACCTGAGTGGTAGAAGTTCACAGAATTTTCTCTAATCACAAGTTCATAACTTCTACACGAAGTCTAATTTCCAGAAAAGATTTTGCTCTGCAGAACTATTTTTTGGGGTACAATATAACTAAACTATGTTATTATCTCGTTTTAAGTCTAAGGTTAATTATATATACTCTTTCAAAGACTATTATTGAAATGGTCAAAATCAGAATGGTAGAAATCATCACTTCATCTAACTTCCAAAGTGAATTAGCCATTAGACTTTATTTTCCGACATCTTGAAATATATTTACATATGGTTACATTTCACAGGTGGTTGCTAACTAAATTACTTTGAAGAACCAGGCATACATTCATTCTGTAAAATACAATGTTGGAAACTTTTGATCCAATATGTCGACTTGTGGATGCCCTTCCTAAAAGTATATTCAAAATCTGGGCAAAATTGTTCATCCATAGCAGTGCTATTTGTAACAATGACAAAACTGTGGACCCTGAGTACTTGATAGTGTGGAGGTATTTAAATATGTACCCTGGAGTATTTAGCTATCGATTATGATTTAGAGAACATTCAGAGTATAAGCTCCATAAGGAAGTAACATGTGTGGTCTATTCTTTACCATCTCTATCAAAAAGTGCTTATTATATAGGAACAGTCTATAAATGCTTGCAGGATAAATATATATTCAGTCATTATTAGCTAAGTTTTATGCTGGGCTAGACTTCAGAGGGTACCTGGGCATTATTCTAAGAACTTTCATCCTCACAGCATCATCAGAAGCGAATGAGGTCAGTACACTTGTTCTCTTCATTTTATAAACAAGGATGGGGAGACACAGGAAGTTAAGGAATGTGTTCACTGTCATACAGCTGAAAGAGTTTTAGCTGGCATTTGAGCCCATGAACCCACCAATGCAATTAATTTCCAGTGTCCACGTTCTGAACAACTTCTGTCTGCTTCAGTAATACCTACAAAATGGTAGTTTGAAAGAACGGAGAAATGTTCTTATCATTCAACTTGTTTTATTTTGGCTGGACTGTAAAATATTTCTCCGTGGCATAAAGAGGGACAAGTTTTCTTTTTGATGTTCACGCTATGGTTCATTATGAAGGAGGAGGACATTTCAGACAATTCCTCATGGCTGGAATTGTCTGAAATAATATGCTAATTTACTTCACATTCACCTCTTTCACACCTGCCTGGAGGTAATAGTAAGATTACTATAGCAGAATCAAAAGTGTTTTACTGCCTCCCTAACAGGCTATATGGAAATCCCAACCTGCTCAAATTGTTTCAGAATCTTTCAGATTCCCTTAGGGGATGTTCTGTGGGGAAACTCATTGAGGTTGCTTCATTTTTGGGGGGTGGAATGGGGTAGGTTTTTTTTTTTTTAATCTTTGTTGCAATGAATTCTGCTGGGGCTGGGGGGCGGCTGTGCTGAGTGGCACTATCAGGGGAGCCCTTCTTTCCTAAAGGTCCTCTCCTGGGCTCCTTGGCAGCTGTTGGTCCTGCTTCCTCCCTTAGTCGGCTACATTCATAATTCTGACACTTAACTTGAGCTACATTCTTGGAGAAATGATAAAGCTGCACTGTCTAGTAGTGCTTTTGTTCTTAATGGGTTTGTAATAAATGGCTCTTTTGGGTTTTACATACTGTTTTATTCACGGCCCCTTTCTCTAGGACTCAGGCATGAGTCCATGGTCTTGTCTTAAAGAACATGGGAGTGACAGAAACCACGGTGAACTCAGGATCACCTCCACGAACGACTCCTCCGTCTTTTCTCTAAATGCCTGTGTTCAAGTCTGTCTTTATGTAAAATTGGCATGTTTCAAGGAACCTTCTCGTCTGTCATTAAAAGAAACTATAAGACCAATTAGTCTTCTAGATTTGCCCAGACATGTCAAATCCTAGGTTCAACATAACGTAAGCTGAAATGGGGGTTCATACTTCACTAATATCAATTATATGAAAGGTAAGAAGGATTGGATTTTGCATTTGATAGTTTTTCATGGTTTCAGTGTGGTGGCCCCTTAAAAATTTGTGTAGGGGAGAAAAAGTAGTATCTTTTCTCATTCATTGCTAGCTTCATGGTTGAGGCCCTGTAACAAAAGATGGATAAACAAGATAAAAGATACGGATTTATTTAATATGAATTTTATGGGACATGAGAGCCTTCAGAAATGAAAACCCAGAGAAACAGAGCAGTTTGTGTATTTTGTTAAGGCTGATGAACAATGAACTTTGTACAGAACTATGACTAGATAAAAGGGGTATGATTGAGTGGTAATAAACTGGAGGCAATTCAGCAATTCCTGTTTGTTCAGATTCTTAGCTCTAAGTCCCTGTGTCGGCAGAGACAGGGACATTCCTTTCTTTCAGGTATAGGGACAGTATCTATCTCATGAAGGTCTTAAGACCTATTTTAGAGGAAGATCAGAGAATTATTTTATGGCCTGCTTGAAGGGCCATATCAGAAAGATCTTCCTGATTCTGCTGTTTTCTGTAATGCCAACCTGCCATATTTTAGTGCCGTGTGCCCTGAACTCCATAACTTGACAATGGAGAGAAAAAGTTTGCTCTTTAGAAAATAAAATTATTAGGTCAATTATTTGTTTTTCATGTTTATTTTTTTAGTTGTAGATGTACACAACACCTTTATTTTATCTATCTATCTATCTATCTATCTATCTATCTATCTATTTATTTATTTATATACAGTGCTGAGGATGAAACCCAGTGCCTCACACATGCTAGGCAGGTGCTCTATCACTGAGCCACAGCCACAGTCCCTCAATTCTTTATTTTTTTTTTAATTAAAAAAATATTTTGGGGTAGTAGGGATTCAACCCAGAGGAGCTTAACCACTGAGCCAAATCTCTAGCTTTTTTTTTATATATAATAGTTTATTTATAGACAGGGCCTTGATAAGTTGCTAAGACTGGCTTTGAATTCATGATCCTCCTGCCTCAGCCTCTCCATCTGCTGGGAATATAAAGTGTGGCACCGCACCAAGTGAGGTCAATTCTTTAATTAATTATTTCATATCACACAGCGAGAAACGGAAATGACATTTGGATTTGTGAGACTCTAACTGCTCTGAGTGTGGTATATTTAAGGAAAGAGCAGCAAGAATATCAGTCAAAAGAGAGCTTGGGCAACAGATGGAGCTAGGTAGGTGGAAAACAAAGAATCACATAATGGCAGAGTCAGCTAGTCACGCTTGGAAAGACAAGAGCTTTGGTCAGAAGACTTCAATTATTCCTGTGTTCTTAGCAAGAACATCCCTAATGAGGATCAGTTACCGGATGTCTTTCTGCAAAGACTATTTGATCCCGCTGGCAACACCATAGTATTTGTAAGAATAATCAATGAGACTTTCATGCCTAATGCCACAAAATATTTAATTCAGATACTTCCCCTTGTTCTGATTCATATACTTTAATATTGCAATTCTTGTTACTGCTGCTACTTATTATCTATCCTTTTGAATGCTGAATCTTTGATAGGCATTTGTGAACATTATTTTATTTAATCTACAGATCAACCCTATGAAATGAGGATCATCATCCTAAGTATATAGGTAAAGAAACTGAGATTCAAAAACTTGAATCCAGATTTGCCAGATAAATTCAACTTTTTATTTAGGATTTAACTTCATATGTATCTGTTGAAAAATAAAGGAGGAACAATCGGACATTAATTTATAAAGCAATGAAATTCTCCTTTGAGGATTAAGGGAATTACTAGCATTAAGCATCAAACACTACCTGTTCATGTGAACCAAATAGTTGCCTGAATTTCCAAAATAATAAGATTTTATTTCTTTAAAATAAAATTGGACTTTTTAAAGATACAAATTTTTCCCCTTTTTTGGATGTTATTTATCATTGTAATAATGGTGGAAAAGATAGAGTATAAAAAAAGTCAAAGCTGATTTATTATGGAAATTGAATCAAATTGATTGTTTTCACCCTGTGCAGTCTACATTTTTCTCTTCTTTGGCTTATGGTTCCTCTCTGTCACCACACACTTTATGATTATTTTGCTCTGAGTTCCTGTACAAGGTTAAAATTGATTTTTCAGAACTTCCAATAGCAATTTGTAAAGGATATAACTCCAAAGGTGGCATTTCTAACTGTAGTGCTTAGCTTATATCTGTTAATTTAATATCACAAACTCCTTTGGTTAGCACAATAATTTATTTCTTAACAGTGGATGTGTGAAGGACAAAAAGTATTCTAAGTTAAATGGTACTATTTCTGCCAAAAGTGTTCTTCAGACATTCACATTTTATATGGAATGTAATAACCACTATCATTAACTTCCAAGTACTTTGATATGAAGGCAGATCCCTCACTAACACATACTTAACATTTATACTATGGTAGTTCTCTAAAATTCAAGAATTATCTTCTGAGTTATATAGCCTCGATTTACTAACAGTAGTACATATAACTTGTGCACACGTGCATACATATATGAGCAGCTATTTGTAACTTATAAATTTTTTAACGTTACTTTGGCTGTATTGTTCTCTGAGGCCTTTCAGTTGTGTTCTTTCTCCTCGTTTTGATATCTTGAGTGGCTCTGTACCAATTATACTATGTACCATTCTTCTAATTCTGGGCATTGCTAAACACTAGTCTCCTAAGAGAGAGACGCTTTCAAAATTTAGAGGAATATAGTACGAGAGGAGTCTTATCTATATGTTCCAAATGTTTCTTTTCTTTTTTGTTATGCTTTTCCCCCAGATGTTTTTCAATAATGTTATACCATCAATACTTACTCTTTTTTTTTTCCTTTTGGCATGCTGTTTCCTATATATGGTAACATTTGCTGTTACTGATATTATCTAATATGGCTTAGGGTCACTGCAGCAATATCTGGAATTGAGGTAGTTTTGGGATTTAATTTCCAAGGATAGTTCTCTAAATTATTAAGCAATATTGTTAAGAAATATTCACAATCATGATTTAAATAAGTCCTCTGAGCCTCTATTACTTCCATGTGCATATCTGGCTTTAAACACTTGCCGGTCAGAAGTCATCTTGGTATCAACAGTACCTAGGACCCAACACAGCCTCTCATGTGCATCAGAGATCCTGAGAGGATGTCAGTGGAATTGACCTGCGTGCCTCTGAGAACAAGATCACCGATGCTCTGAAATCAGGTATTATGTAGAATCAGCAGTTTTCTTCTCAGATATGTCTTAGCAAAGCTGTTTAAAGTCTTTCTCAGGAACCCTTTAAAGAAAGCTATAACATTATTAAACTCCATGTATCTTGGGTCCTGTTTTATTATTTGTCAAGAAAATGAACAACATGCTAGATTAAACACTACAGCATGCTAGGAAATGGCTGCAGTTCCTTGACAATTCTAAGTGTGACGGTGTCATTTAGAGCGCAGGGTGGTTTCAGCTATCTATCTTTATATCAATGAGAAGATGCATAAGTTAGAAATGAACACTTTGAAAAAAAAATCTCCATTTCTCCAGTATCTCCAGTATCTCCATTTATTAAGCATTTACTATATGCCGGCTGCTTTGCCAAGAACATGACAGTTTTTTCCTCCCCAAAGCCAATGGTGGTAGGTCCTATCATCACCTTCATTTGCTCCCAATGAAAATAAAACACAAAGAGGTTAAGAAGTTTTTCCAGGATGGCACAGCTTAGTAAGTGTTAGAATTGTTTCAAACCCAAAATCAGTTGATTCTTGCTATTCGAGGTAATTAACGTTCTATAAATTGTCTACACTGAATTAGAGAATACTGACCTGTTACTCCTATGGGACACAGGGTTAGATTTCTGCAAACTTCCAGTCACAACATTAGAAATTCACTCAATTCCAGGGAACAGGCTGTTCAAAATTAAGATGTTCTCGGTCCATTTTGTACTCTGCTGAAGTTTTCCTTGAAGCCTTTTTACTTCCTTCTCTTCCTGCAGTTGTCCTTAATTAATTAATGAGTTGAGGATTTCATCAGTCTATCCTGAAGTGAAATTGTTCTTTATTCTGATATTGGTCTCTTCTCTATTTTGCAGTAAGACCATACTTCTTTTTTTTTTTTTTTTTTTGGTATAGGCATTGAATTCAGCTTGATTAACTAATAAGCCTCATTCCCCAGTCCTTTTTATTTATTTACTTAGAGACAAGTTCTCGTTAAGTTGCTTAGGGCCTCGCTAAGTGGCTGAGGCTGGCTTTGAACTTGCAATCCTCCTGCCTCAGCATCCCGCATACTTTCTTTCTTTTGAGAGGATTGCTGCTAAGATGATTTTTTTTTTTTCATCAGGTAAGTACATTGTACTTACCTGATGAAAGCCTTAAAGATTAATGACTGGACTTAAATCCCCAGACTTATATATAAAATTCCATTGACCTATGAACTTCAAAGTCTGGCAACGACAACCTAGATACAACCTATAAGAGAGTTGTAATATTTACTTTCAGATTTTCCTGAAAGAGAACATATTTGGCAACAGAGAATAGAAATATTTTCAAGGCTATGACAGACAATTTTCACATCAAATAGGTGGTAAGTCACCACCTGTCAAGTTTCCTCTCAGCTGTTATCTTTCCTTTAACATTTACCCTTGGTACCCAATAATACATCATGGATCTTGTACTTTTACCCCGAACAGCCCCCATTTGGGCTGAACACCCAGGAAAGAAGGTGAGCAGATTTTTTTTTGTCTTCTAGTTTTCATCTCATTTCAAGGTGTGATTTACAAGCGATGTTGCTTGAGCCTGAATGTGACTCAGTCACAAGTATAAAAGAAGTTTTTAACACTTCTTCCAATTTTTAAATAATCATCTGATCAGGAATAAAACAGAATGCAGGGGGGGTTACTTCATAGGAAGGTTTGATTTGGAGTCAGTCACGGTTTATGACGAGATGGGGAGACATTTTTTCTCTCCAGTTTTCATCAGGAGAAGAACACTTGGTAAATTTAACCATCTGCAGAAAGATACAGGGGGAGATTTTCAGTCCCAAATGTTCTATTGCGGTGATGTTAGATCTTTTCTCCACCTAGCCATTTAGGGTAACGCACAAGGAAACAGATGAAATGCAGAGTTTTGCAATGCTTGTTATGGAACAGGACTCTGTCTGATATGAACAAAATAAAGTGAATTTATGGTCTGAGTAAAGAAAAGCTATTTGCAAATACAAAAACTGACTATCACAGGCAGAAGGGGACTGTCTAATCTCAGTTTTCACATATGTATTAAAAGATTATTTTGTTGATATGCCACTGTGCCTTATACAGGGAGGGCATTCAATAATATATTCGAATGACTGAATGATTCTGTTTATTATCAGTTTCGTTTTACCAATGCAAACATTATACAAAGTTGTATTATATAAAATCATACCTTATTTTCTGTCAATATGAACCTATAATTTGCCAAACACTTGCAAGTCTATGGAGAAAAAAAATTAAGTATTATCCACACTTCAAATACTTCTGAAGTTATCTCGTTTTCACTGTTAAGTAATATATAGTTAGGTATTCATCTTGATTTTTATCCGTAAACAGCTTATAAAACAGTAAAACAGAATAACAAAATTTGAAGTGAATTTACAATAATGTTGAATAGTCCTAGATACAGGCAGGATTTTGTCTTTTAATTTGTTCTTTTTTGTTTTTAACCCACATTTTAGGGTCCATGTCCAGAGTTACCACCAATCAAATAGCAATATGTAGAAATAGTTTTTAAAATATGAAGCAGAATATTATTGTGGAAAGAGTTACAGGATTGAAGAAAGAATACCTGAGCTCTAATTCTGTTTTAACTTTATAAAATAAGGCAGTTGGTGGTCTGGGATGTAGCTCAGGGGCAAAGCACTTGCTTTGCATGTGTGAAGCCTTAGGTTTGATTTCCAGTTCCAAGAAAGAAAAGACTAAATAAATACATCAATACATACATAAATAAAATAAGGCAGTTGGACTACAATATTTTTAGTACATTTTCAGTTTTATATTTCTAAGCTATAAGAAAAACATTTTTTTGAGCATTAGCTCAAAGGGTAGTAAAAATAGTAGAATGGTTTGGATAACTATCCCCCCAGGACTCATGTGTTAAATCCTCAGCTTAAAGCACTATCAGGAGATAGTTGGTGGACCTTTAGGGGGTAAAAACTCCTGAGAGGAAGTCCAGTTATTGGAGGTGTCCCCGGGGAAACTTACCCTTCCTGTATCACTCTTTGCTTCCAGGTTGCCTTAGGTCAGCATCTTTATTCTACTCTGTGCTCCTGCCATGATGTGCATCCTCACCACAGGCCCAAAGTAAAAGAACCAACTGATCACAGACTGAAAGCTCTAGAACTGTGCACCAAAATAAACCTTTCCTCTTTTAAATTTGGTTATCTCAGGTATTTTGCCACAATGACAGAAAGAAATCTGACTAACATAAATAGTAAAAGTTTCACTCAAAACCAGGAACTTCATTCAACAACTTTTATGCAATTTGTTGGATTAAGTCCTTTTCATCTGACTAAAACGTTTGACATCTCTTCCATGAACTTTTATCTATTCCACCTCAATTATCAGAACTAATTTTTTTACATTGTGTGTGTGTGTGTGTGTGTTTGTGACAAAAGGGTTTTGTACTCTGTGCCTTGAGTGCCATTACATGTGCATATTAGTAGTCTTCTCTCCCAAAGCATGGGTTCTATATCCCAACTCGTTCAGTTTTGTATCCTGCTACAGTTCCTGACATAGTGTCTTACACAGAAGGCTTAATAAACATTTATTGAGTAATTGATCAAACCATTATAGAAGGTATTAGCCAGGGATTTATTAAACTGCAATGTTCAATTATTCATATATTCAGTCAACAAACACTTGCTGAAGGTTTACAGTGTATCACATGTTGAACTGGGGGCTGGAGACATAAAGGTAAATACAGCTGCTGGAATTAAGGAGCTCATAAAATAGCAGGCTGACATTTCACCAACAAATTACCATATAGTGATGTATCAACAGTGTAGGACAAGACGGTATGTGTTTGATGGTAAAAGATTTCCGAGACCAAAGGATGTTATTTCCGAGCTAGGTATTCAAAGGTTACCGTGTGTTTGTGAAACAGACCCTGTGCACTTGCAGGTGAGTGTGTGTGTGTGTGTGTGTGTGTGTGTGTGTGTGTGTGTGTGTGTAACCTTCTAAGGAGAGTATGATCTGGGCCTTCACAGAGGTGAGGAACAGCCTGGCATATTGGGGCAGGCCTGGGAGAGGGCAGGACATAAGCACCCAGGATGGTCAGAAGGGGAGGTAAGTGGGAAAGAAAGAGCAGAAACTGTTAGCCCAGATGCAACTGGAATTGATGGGAAACAGAGACAAGGTTCAACAGGAAAGTACCAATCCCTGTAGAAGCACCATGGAAAACAATTTAGGGGAGAGCTTCCAGAGGTTGGAAGGCAGACTCCTGATGCCATTGCAAAAGTGCAGGTGAGAAGTAACCAGGCCTGGGACTCTGCTGGTGACAGAGGTGATGGAGATGAGCAGATGGCGACCCAGCTGCTTACTGCTCCGGTTTGCACTTGTATTAACTTGTATGGATTCTTTATAGAAAAACATTGAAAACTTAATAAAAGTTATGGCCAAGACAATTAATAAAGAAGTTCAAAAATTGTGCTCACTAGAGGGAACAATAATTGTTAAAAGAAAGGCATGATCAAACCGTATTCTTGCTCATGTGGTTTTGGAGCTTGGTGGAAAGGCTATCCTTCCCCTTAGTGTCTTTCATGTGTCCAGTTTCGGTACAGTACAACTTTTCTGAAAGAAGTTAAAAACAAACAAACAAACAAACAAAAAAAAAACCCTTTCTTTTCAGTCCAGTTGAATTTATTGAACATAAACTGAATTATCAACATCAGCGTGTTTTTTGGTTGTTTTTTGTATACAGTTTGTTACTGATTTTTTTTTAAATTTTTTGCAATGATATAAAGGGACATGAACTAAAACTTTTATTAGGGGAGAGGAGGTGAGCTTATCTAGTAGGTAAGTTTTAATGAGAAACCGGAAAGAGGAGTGGAGGTAAAAGTTTTGGAGACTTGCAGAGAAAATGCAATCCTGGGAAGGAAAGCATGGAGCAACGGAAGTGTACTCTGTTGGTGACTTTGTCATAAATCTCTGGCACAGACATTTTCCCTCATCCTGAGGAAAAAGTGGGGAAGGAAGCCAGGGAGCTGAATCCATCTGCACTCAAACTAACCTGCCTTTAGCATCCAGACACAGTGTTATCTGAATAAAATTTATGTAGGATTAAGTGAAGGACTTAAGTTGTAAGGATAAAATGCAAAGTCATATTGGAAATATGGAAACACGTAAATAAGCATAAATCCTATACTTCTTGAGCTTTAAACAAAATAACTTAGATTTAAAAAAAAAAAATCCCTGTTTATTACTGCTAACCAGGTAGTGAATTTTTTTTCTTTAAGCTGGGACTGGAAAAATTACTTATAGCTATCTTTTATTTATTATCAATAATTGGTAAATTGATAATAAAGAAGCATCTTTTAAAATATTGTATCCCACATTTATTTTTTAACTTTGTATTGTGGAAATTTTAAATACATACAAAAGTAGACAAATTTCTAATGTCTTCATCATTCAGCATTGATATTTATTATCTCATTAGCATTTTGTTTCATGTTATCTTCCCTTATCCCTTCCATTATTATTTTTAATTTTATTTTTATAAATGTATTTATAAACTTCATTTTTATCTATTTTTATTATTATTATGGGGGGTGGTGCTGGGGATTGAACCCAGGACCTTGTGCATGCCAGGCAAGCATTCTACCACTGAGCTACATCCATAGTTTCATTTTTAAATTTTAATTTCTAAATTATTTTTCTCCCAATTTTATTTTGAAGTAAGTCTTAAACATCATATCATTTCATCCTCAAAATTTTGGCATGTGTCTCTAATGATGTAGAGTTTAAAAGAAAAACACATAACCACAATAATATCTTTATATTAACAATACCTTTAAAACACATACAAATTAACAATAATTCTTTCATTGTATATATGCAGGCAAGCCTCAAATTTCTAGTTATTTCTTAACTGTCATGAATTTATTTTTAATAATTTGAGCCTGAACCCACACAAGGTACACACACTGTAATTAGCTAATATGTTTGTCTTTATTAACATGTAGGTTCCACTTTATTTTTGCTTGGTTAGAAAACTGGGTCATTATCCTATGACGTTTCCACCAGTCTGGAATTTGAGAGTTGGCAGTTTCATTATGTAACTTGCTCTCTGTATTTCCTATAAATTTAAAGCTTGGAATCAAATTAGATCAGGCATAAAAACTTTTTTTTTAAAGCAAGAATTTTCATAAGTGAAGTTGTGTTCTTTAACTAAAAAACTTGTATTCTCTGATGTGTTGTTTTGTTATCAAATTAACAGATGTTGCTGTACAATAGCTAGATCTTCATAGGAATATTATAATTTTTAAAAGTTTTGATGTAAAAACTATTTGAATGGATAGTCTGAACCACAAAATTTGTTGAGGAAGAATAGGTAAGTGTCACCTGAGATTAACAACAACACCAACAAACCACTTTAAAAAAAAAAAAAGAATGCAAATAATTTCTAATGACCCCATCAAAGGCTCATATCATTTATCCAAATTATATGCCATGGATCAGCAAACACCATGACAAGGAAACTTCTTTATGTGTGATATAAATCACCAATTGCTACCTTATTTAAAAACTGCATGATGATAACAGCTCTGTGACTCCATAAATTTGAGTTTCTAATATTATGCAGAAGAACATAAAACCTGTTTATGCATTATAATGTAGCAATAATGTATCTTTTCGCAATCATTGGCATAACTAAATCTACTAACTTGCCTACAGCATGCATAATGACAAGTTTGCAAAATGCTCAGAATTTTAAATTTTGATTCACCTGCAATTCAAATCCCTGTAGCAATTAAAGAGAAAACCACACATGGCAAACCAACAAATCCCTTCAACTGAGTAAGATGCAATTTTCAGGGAGAGTATTTTCATATGCCCTTTGAGGCTAGAGCACAACTGGAGTCAAATAGATTTATATACCTGCATATTAAAATGACTCATGATTGAAATGAGTTGCTTCTGCTTCTTTTTAAAAATAAAGACTGATAGAAATTTAACAAAATATGTGTAAGTTTGAGCCACCTAAGTGTTGGTTGGTTGTTTTTTTCTTCATGTTGCTGGCTACTTCTATGAAAGTAAAAGTGAAGAGTTAAGATCTATATTTATCTATTGACAAACTTTCTGTAAAAGTCTATATAGTAAATATTTTAAACTTTGTAGGTCATTTCTTCTCTTGTTACAGCTACTCAACTGTTATTGTACTAGGAAGGCAGCCTTAGAAAATATGCAAATGAAGAAGCATGACTGTGTTCCAATAAAACTTTATCTATAAAGATGGACAGTAGACTGGACTTGGTCGGTGGGTCATGGGTTGCTGACCTGGATAATTCAAATCAAATCTTATTGCCTATCAAAGAAAGTCTTTCTTTCTTTTTTCTTCCTCTAAATAATTGAGGTTGGCAGTCCATACTAATTGGGTTCAACAGAAGGTAGTTTAATTCTCCACTTCATTTGGTATTTGTAGACACAGGTTTTGTTATATTTTTAAAACCAGTCCTTTGAGAAAGCCAGCCACCTGTCTGAGTTTATTAGAATTAATGAGGGATAAGAATGGATTGTCCTATGTAGAGCAAAAAAAGTCTTCCAGAGGAAGTTCAGTACTCGAAGGAAGCCTTGTATATTTTTGCCTGGTTTTAACAACCACTTCAAAATTAGAGATATCAGAGGAAAAAAAAAAAAAAAAGAAAAGAAAAAAGAGATTTTTGGCAGGCTTAAAAATTTATCACTCATTGTAGCAATAAGCATGAACTTTGTATTCCTATTGCTTCAAACAACAACGATAAGGGCAAAAAATTCAAAACTTTATTTAAAGTGGCAATCACTTTAAGGAAATTGTATAAATTATTCCATTGTCTGAAATTAAAGATAATTATGTTCAATATATCTTGCATTACTTTTTATTATATCACAGATTATTCAATTGCATAAGATAATTATT
This sequence comes from Ictidomys tridecemlineatus, assembly GCF_052094955.1. Lineage (NCBI taxonomy): Eukaryota > Metazoa > Chordata > Mammalia > Rodentia > Sciuridae > Ictidomys > Ictidomys tridecemlineatus. Next base: position 35,716,355 of record NC_135490.1, read on the forward strand.
CCTTTCAAAGATGACCCACAATCTTAAAAAATTTTAAATACTATTTTTAATATAACTTATTAACCCAAAAAGTTGTGTTCAAAAGAGAAAATACTATTTATTTCAGCATCATATTTCAAAAACTGTGTATTTGTCCTCAATTTCCTAAAGTTAATTTTTGTCATCAGATGAATCAGGCAGGACCTAAATCAAGATGATTTTTTTATTGTCTTTTATTATAGAGTATCATCCAACTCTGATGGTGGACATACAGGGAATGTTCATTTTAAGTACTAATTAGACATGAATAGTTCAGATTTGTATGCAACTCTATGAGCGTAAATCTATTGTTTTAAAAGAAAAAAACATTTCTTTTAAGCATGGACTTTTTTCAAAAGGACATTTTCTAGAAGTTTGTCCAAATTCTTTTTCTAATGTCATAAAGACAACTTGAAAACATTCAACAAATTATCTAACCTTAGCAGTTTGCATTTTCCTCATTTCTATGAAGTGTCAAGTGTTAGAGATTGCTCTGCAGTCCATAGTCATTTTATTCTGGCTCAATGGAAAATCAAACTTTTGAAACAGAAGGAAAGATTTTACAATGTGTGCCTTTTCTTTCAAAGGAGGCTTGACTTTTAAGCTTGACATTTGAAAACTTTAAGATTGAGGGACACAGATAAGCGATCCTTTTACACACAAAAGGAAAAGAATGAATTGGTAAACAAGTTTATAACTGCTGTTTATAAAATCTGCTAATGATCCTGCTAATGGGAGACAGATTAAGGGATATTTTTTGCTACAGACTTATCTTCATAGCAGCTCTGATGAAAACTATGATCTTGCATTTGGTTCCTAAACAACAGTTTTTGTAATGGAAAAAAAAAGCAACACAAATTACTTAGTGATAGACAATTGTGTGTTTGTTAATTGTATCTACATATTCACAAAGACATTCTTTAAACCACTTCAGCAGAAAATTGAATTTGGATAAGAAAAGTATTTTTATTAGGATGAAACTATAAATAAGTAACATATTCCTAGTGCTTTTTTCTTTTCTGATTTCTTTATAGCAATACTTGTTTTGAAGATATTTCTGGCTGCCCTCTGTTCATTTGTACAATCTTAGATCTCATAACCTTTAAGTTGAAGTTTATGGTCTTGTTAAATTATGCTCCTCAACTTTGAAACAAAAAGAGATGGGTCAATAGAATTTTAATTACCAACAAATCCTGGCAATGACCCTGCTCGTTGAATGCAGATTCCACAATGCACATAGTCATCTTTACCTTGATTTATATTTTACTTTAACCTAAAACTTTACCAATTTAAGAAATAATGGCTTTCAGAGCACATAATGAATAATATTCCTGTGCTGTTTTTGTAGAAGCATTTTGTTAATATTTTAAATTAATGTTCCAGTGTGGCTTATGCTTTTTTTTAAAAATGCATAAAGTGTTTTCTGGAAAAACAATTTCATGATAATATCTACAAGACAGCTATCACTCTAATATGTTTACTGGAGTGAAAGTGTGTGTGTGTGTGTGTGTGTGTGTGTGTGTGTGTGTGTGAAATCTTTCAAAATTGCTGAAGTGTGCAAGCATTTTGGATTTAACTATATTGTCATACAAAATTGAGTAAGTGAAGTTTTGACCCCATAAAAGGTTATACATCTTCACTGAAGGAATTTCTGACAGTATCAACAAGTTCTTGCAGATCACAGCAAGCCAGCTACAACTAGGGTAACAACCCTTTCATGACGTTACGAATGAATGATTTTCAGTTAGAGGATACTGAGGATTACGGTTGAGCATAGGCCATGCAAAATCATGAAGGTAAAATACTTTGGAAAAAATTCACCTTGTGCGGCCTTTACCTTCTAGAGATTGTCACAGATTTGGCCACGGTAGTATGGAATTCATTTAAAATTTTAAGTGTTTTAGTGAAGTAATTTATCTGTACCAAAAGGAATGCTCTGACATAAAAAACATTTTTGAGCAAGAAAGAACTATGAAAGATTTTAATCAAATAATAAAGAACTAAGAGGGAGCAGGACATTGTGGTTTGGAGAAATGACTGGTTTTGGTAGATTAAAATCTCTGATGATGCCTTTGTTAAGTTATTCTTGATGAACAATTTCCAGAGAATACTGAAGCTGGAAGTATATTCTCCACTTAGACTGTGTTTCCATAATCGCATAGAGTTAGTTTGGAGGTTTTCATAGAATTCAATAGGTAAATTTATTTACCTATTGAATTATACAGAAAAAGGACACATATTCTCAATGCCTGTAGCTTGATGAATTTTCACAAAATTTTCTGCAATGTCTAGACCTCATGTCAAGATCCATAGCATCACCAGCATCTGAGAAGCTCAGCTTGTGTTTCTGTGTGTGTGTGTGTGTGTGTGTGTGTGTGTGTGTGTGTGTGAGAGAGAGAGAGAGAGAGAGAGAGAGAGAGAGAGAGAGAGAGAGAGAGAGAGAGAGACTGAGGATTGAACATATGGAATGCTTTATCACTGAGCTACAGTCCCAGCCTCTTTTTATTTACTTATTTTTTCTTTTGACACAGGGTCTTGCTAAGTTGTCCATGTTAGCCTTGAATTTATGATCTTCCTGCATCAGCCTTGTGAGTCACTATGATTACAGGTGTGTTCCACCACTGGCTTCTGCTTATTTCTTTTCCAGACATTTCTCCCATTCCTATGATCACCATCATCCTTATTTCTCAATTTTTTCCTTTTTGATGCTGGGGATTGAACCTAGGACTTGTGCATGCTAAGCAAGTGCCCTACCCCTGAGCTACATTTCCAGCCCAAATTATAGATTATTCTGGATTATTTCTTAAATCTTATGTAGATTAATTTAAGAATCTATATAAGATCTGGTTTCCTTACTACACATTAGGCTTATTAGAGTCATCTAAATTATAAACATCTTTAAATTGCTCATTTTCATAGTTATGAGCTGTTTCTTGTACAAATATGTCAGGATTTATTTATCCAGTCTACTACTTCTTGGGAAGTGTCCAGTTTTAATGATTATGAATAGTGCTGTAATAGACAATATTTATATGTGTTTTTGGTGAGTATATCTATGCATTTCCATTGTGTGCATTTCTGTCTTTTTAAAAACTATTTGTTATGGTTCTTATAATAGTATTTGCCTATGTATATTGAAATTACCTGTGGGGCTCTATCCATTTCTTGTTTTCTCCTCTGAAATATTTGTCACATTTTCTTGGCTCTTACATACCTAGAAAGTTTTGATTTTATCCGTGCCTTGTGGTTAAAAGAGTTACAGAAGTTTCAGATGACTTTATATTCTACCCAAATTCTGGCACATAGAGATAGAATAAGGGAATTATCCATTCAGAGATTAAACTAGTTTGCAGAGTTAATAAAATTCAGCCTACATCTTACTTGCTCCTGTTTTTTGAAAGTGGTCCTCTTAGGGTATTTTTTGTTTGTTTGTTTTTGTTTTAGAGGTAGTGTCTCACTATGTTCTGCAGACTGGCCTCAAACTCAGATCTTCTTGCCTAAGCCTCCCAAATCACTGGGATTACAGGCATGCACCACCATGCCTGATTGGTCCTCATGGTATTGTGGCTGAAAGTTTGTCAATTATTCTTCTTTTCAGTATAAAAAATCAGTAAGAGATCCAGATCCGTGCTTTGTAAGTTCCCAGTCCAGCTCTCAAGCCACCTTCCAATGCAACTTCAAAAAATAGCAAGTCTTAGTGTGATGTGCTTGAGACAGGTCTGTGCCCTGGCATGTGTGTTCCCTAAACATCAGGAAGCTGCCGTGAATCTCCTGCTGCCATTTAGGAACTTTGAGCTTAGCTGGACAGCCTCTTGTATAACCTGCAAACTTAGAACATGTTCCAGGAGAGAAAACGGCAGCATGTTTTGGCTCTTCAAGCTTGCAATTTGTTCTCTAGCTCTGTGCAACTGCTAAATGCTATTCTGGTTTCTCTTTTCCAGGATAATGCTCTCTGTCTGATCAGGCTATACTCTACATTCAGTCTGAGCCTAGAATTAGCAAACACTCTTAGGAGCAAAAATGGCTGACTATGACCAGCTCTGCACTCACTTGCCTACCTGGAGTTTCAGTTGGTTTTCTTTGCTGTTTTTATAGCTCTCTGACATCTTTTAAGGGCATATTATTTTAAAATTTATTTTTTTTCTACTTTTGTCACTATAAAAGTAATAGCCTTGGCCTCCCACAACGTACTATATCCTCTCAGAAGCAGAGGTCAAGTCAATAAAATTTTGGTTATATGTCATATTGCATAATTATTTATATTTTAGAAAATAAATGCAATATCTAAATTTTTATTCTCACAGTGATTCTAGGAATGAAGCACAATGTTCATCAGTCTTTTTAGATTGGAAACCTAGAGTTCAATAAATTGTCTCTTACGAAAGATCAATCTGCTGAGGAGCAGAGAAGGACCTTGTGTCATTTAATTTCCTAAAGCCACTGTTACTCGCTGCACATCACTCTGCCTTTTTAAAAAATTTATTTTTTAAGTGACAAAGAAAAATTGGCAACATTTGTCACTTTCCACGACTGCTTTTAACAAATAAATACACACGTATTCACAAATGCATAAGCATGTATGATGTAAATCACAGTTTTGAAATCAATGGAATGATTTTATGTCATTTTTGAGTGTGGGATACTAGTTAATAAAAAGCTTGGAAAGCTACATACATGACGGAGCTCACAGAACACTACAATGCTAAATCCTGCCCCCAAATACTCATCCTTCTCTACTGTCATGGGGCATAGTTGGAATACGGTCTTTTGTTGTTATACCTGTGAATTAAGTGGATTCTTTTTGAGATTTCTTGTTAGAACTGTATATTCCCCGGAAAACAGATTCAGGTTTTTTTTTTTTTTATGTTATAATGAGAATGAAATTGCAATAGGATGGAAACATACTAAAAATGTGAGCCAGCATGATAAAGTGGACAGAAGCAAAAAATGATACAAATTTCAACATGCTTCAGAATATGAAAAAGAGAAGAGCAATACAGTGTGGGGGCAGGTATATCATAAATCTGTAGATATTATAGATGGAAGAAAACTGATAGGTTGAAAAGTTGTCTAGCCCAAGGGAGGAAACTTAGGACCCTGATCCTGTGGATGTGTTTGGGTTCTCACTAAGAAGCTTTTTTAGTTGAATATAAATAAATGTCTTTAGAGGGGCAGTAGTGCTTCAGTTTGAACACAATCTCCAAAACTTTCTCTTATCATTTGTTCATTGATGTTCCTCTCTGCCTCTTGAAGGTATTTGACCTTATAACTCTTGACTAGCGAAATCGTTTTATTTTACAGATGAGCTAGCTTCTGAACCCAGCAAGTGATATATCCAGCTTAATGAAACATATCCTTTTTGTCATTATTCTCTGAAAGCAACTGCTCAAATTAGTTCACAACCTATTAATAATTAGTTTACCCACTGGTTATTTCACTGCATGACATGCTCTATTTTTTTTTTTATACTTTTCTTTCCACTAGACTGACTCTTCCTTCCTCCACCCATAAAAGAACAGACATTTTAGCTTCAGATGATTGATCTAAGGGCAATGGGTAGAAAACATGAAGCAGATTTCATCTAACTATAATAATTAACTCTACAAATTTTGGATGTTGCAAAAAGGAGCAAGTAGTTTTGAAATAATATATACTCTGATATTAAAAGTGTTCAAATCAAATTGATGAAGGGTTGACTCTGAGATTTCCACCTTTCTTTCCAATATACAAAAACATTTATAAGTCCCCATCTGTAGCTATTGAGTTTTATTGTTATTAGTATCTGTGTTCAAATCTAGATCTGATGCCGTCTGCATTTCCAGAGCTATATCTGTACAACTCTAGCTCTGTGCCTGTGTGTATGCGTCACAACGTATGCAAACCTGTTTGGCACTCGTGTTTGTTTGAGGTGAATGAGTCGAGTATTTATTATGAGTAACTGGATATTTAAGGGATGTTGAGGTTAGAGTGGAAGATCAGAACATGGCTACTGCCACAAATAGCCATTACCAGTGAGACTGTCAAAATTAAAAAATAAAATTTTGCAATAAATTAAAGTGAAAGGAGTGGAGGATCCTGTTAAGCTCCTTTGATTTAATCTGTGAGTGATAAGACATCCCTATGAAATTTTTTTTTGGAGTGGTCAGAAACTTTGCATTCTAAGAGGTTATTACAATATAAGAAAATATTACTGGGATCTAGAAAAAGATTGTAATCATAAAATTGAAAGAGGAAAAAGTTTTATTTGGAGGGATTTTTTTTATATACGTAAGTAACAAAACTGTAAAGATTTTAAATTAAAGATTTTGTTTTCCTTTTCTCTCTCTTTTTTTTTCCCTTGTGAAATAAGGAAACAAAACATTTGTTTTCCTTTGTAAAATCTTCAGCTAATGAAATGTTTGAAGATCCATAAAGCTAGGCAATATGGCAAGGCTAATTGAGTTTTTAGAAAATATCATTTCTTTAAATAAAATAATGTGCCAACACATGGGGGTGGTTTGCAAACTTTGTATAATTTGGAAGTAACTACTCACTTGATTCAAAATCTGAATAGCTTGCTTTTCTATGACTTATGTGGCAGTTTGAAATGGAGAAATAATAAGTAGAAGGAAATAGTGGCAATCCTTTAGTTTGAAGCCTCCAGCAAATCAATGGTTATAGAATATAGTATAAAATTCTGAGTCATTTACCAATTTTTATAGGGAATATGTAAAGAAAAAAAACTAACTTATTACCTCATGAGATAGCCATTATTTTTCTAATAACTATAAATATTAATAAATTCAATTCTAATATCTTGCTACATTTAGAAGTTTTAGTTTGTGATAAATATTCCCATAAAATATGTTTAAATTGGTGTCATGTCTAAGGATTTTTTTTTTCCAAATTTAAGATCATAAAGATTTATCCCCATGTTTTCTTCTAAGAGGTTTATAGTTGTAGATTTTACATTTAGATTTGATCTGATTTAGATTAATTTTTATATACCCTGTGAGACAGTGGCCAATTTCTTCTGCATATAAGTGTCTAGTTGTGTTTTACTACTTAAAATCTTATAGGAAAAGAAAACTAATTTGCTGCCTCATAAGAAAGTGATTTTTTTTACTAAATAGCAATAATTGTTAACGAAATCTCTTTCTAGCATTTTGCTACATGTTTGACTTTTATATCATGATAAATACCTGTAATAAGTATATTTGTTTGATGATACATGTTGGAACTTAAACTTGCATTCTTTTATTTATTTTTATTTTTTTGCAGTGCTGGGTATGAAACCCAACGTGTGTGCATGCTATGCAAGCACTGTACCACTGACCGTTCTCCAGCCCCAAACTTGTCTTGCATTAGTAGAGAAATATACATCCCACAATGTAATTTGTAGTAAGTTAATATGTTATTTGATAATTGTCTCTTATAGGGATATTGTTGGTGAGGTAAAATGTATCAAGAGAGTGTGCTTGGACTTTTGAGTTCAAAAGTGTGTTCTTATCATACATCTGAGAAAGTTGCTGAACAATCTAAACCTTGTTTTTTTATGCATCAGATGAGGCCCAGTAGTATCTATTTTATATGATATGCTATGGTGATTGGATATTTCCTGGGAGGAAAAAGGAGCTCAATAAATACTAATTTATATTATATTTGACCTGGTTCCAAGTAAAATTAATTTTTATGATGTGGGTTTTCATATATTCTTTTTCTACAGCAGCCTTATTGAAGTGTAATTTCTATTATATGTGCACATGCTGAAATTAATTTGTGCATATTTAAAGTGTACATTTTGATGCATTATGACATACATACAGATTCATAAAAGTACCACTACCCACATAAAAATACCATTACCTACAAAGACAGTGAACATATCCATTAACCACAAAAAATTGCCTTCCTGTCCCTCTGTAGTCACTTTCTCCTCTGAATCTTCCTTCTTCAGGCAACCAGCTATTTGTAATATGTCCTTATATCTTGGTTTGCATTTTATAGAGTTTTATATAAATGTGATTATGTGGAATGTTTCTTTCTTTTTAAAAAAAAAAAAACAACTCTTTTCCCTTAGTACCACGATGTTGAGATTCATATCTGAGTGTATCAGTAGTTTGTTAATTTTTACTGCCATCTTATATTTCACTACATAGGGATGCCACAGTTCATCTATTGACCTGTTGATGGGCATTTACTTAGTTTTCATTTTTGAGGCATTAACAATAAAATTGCTATGAACTTTTATGTACATGTTTTAACGTGAACATATGGTTTTATGTCTTTTGGGTAAACAGCTAGGTGTAGAATGACTGGATCATTTAACTTTTTTATTGTTTTTTAAAAATTTATTTATTTTAATTAGGTATCTATGACAGCAGGATGCATTTTGATTCATTGTACACAATTGCAGCACAATTTTACAGTTCTATGGTTATACATGACCTAGCGTCACACCATATGTGCAGTCATACATGTACCTACGGTAATCATGTCCATCTCATTTGACCATCTTTCCTGCCCCCATGCCTCCCTCCCCTTTGTCCAATCAAAGTTCCTCCATTTTTCCCATGTCTCCCCACTCCCCATTATGGACCAGCATCCACTTATCAGAGAGAACATTCGGCCTTTGGTATTTTTGGGATTGGCTTAATTTGCGTAGCATGATATTCTCCAACTCCATCCATTTACCTGCAAATGCCATGATTTTATTCTCCTTTAACGCTGAGTAATATTCCATTGTGTATTTAGACCACAGTTTCTTTATCCATTTATCTATTGAAGGGCATCTAAGATGTTTCCATGGTTTAGCTATTGTGAATTGAGCTGCTATGAACATTGATGTGGCTGTGTTACTATAGTATACTGATTTTAAGTCCTTTGGATATAGACTGAGGGGTGGGTTAGCTGAGTCAAATGGTGGTTCCATTCCAAGTTTTCTAAAGAATCTCCATAGTGCTTTCCAGATTGGTTGCACCAATTTGCAGTCCCACCAGCAATGTATGAGTTTGCCTTTTCCCCCACATCCTCGCCAACACTTATTGTTGTCTGTGTTCTTGAAAACTGCCATTCTGACTGGCATGAGAGGAAATCTTAGAGTACTTTTGATCTGCATTTCTCTAATTACTAGAGATGTTGAACATTTTTTTCATATATTTGTTGATTGATTGTATATCTTCTTCTGAGAAGTGTCTGTTCAGCTACTTTAGCCCATTTATTGATTGCATTGTTTATTTTTTTGATGTTAAGTTTTTTGAGTTCTTTATATATCCTGGAGATTAGTGCTCTGACATGCAGTGGCAAAAATTTCGTTTAACTTTTTAAGAAAATTTTTAACTTTTTAAATAACTGCAAAAATGACTTCCCAGACTAGTTGTTCCATTTCACATTTCCACCAGTTGAGTTCCAGTTTCTTCACATTATCACTATACTTTGGTATGGTGAATCTTTTAAATTTTATCCATTTGAAATGAAGCCCAGTAGTATCCCACTGTGTACCTTCCTACTTCTACCTATGATGTTTTTCTTCCTGTGCTTATCTGTCTCATTCATTTATCTTTTTGGTAAAATGTCTTTAAAACTTTTTGCATGTTGTTTGTTGAGAATTTCTTTACATATGCTGGATCTTTTTTCAGACATAGGCTTTGCAAATATTTTCTCTTAGTTTACAGCTTGTCTTTATTTGCCTTCCTGGTGTCTCTCAAGAAACAGAAGTTTTTAATTTTGATATAGTAACATTGGTTAATTTACGGCTTTTTTCCCCTTGATGCTGTGTCTAAGAAATTTTTGCTTAGCCCAAAGTCATAAAGATTTTTCTCTTTTGTTTCTTCTAAAATTTTTATAGTTCCAGGTTTTATCCTTAGATCTACGCTCTACTTTGGGATCAATTTTTGTGTATGGTGCAATGCATTGATTAAAGTTTATTTTGTTACATAGAAATATCCCAATTGTTCCAGCAACATTTATTGAAAAGAGCATATTTTGTCCACTGAATTGCCTTAGTAATTTTCTCAAAAGTCTTTTCTACATAGGGATTTTTTTTGAGGGGGAAGCATTTTATTCTGTTCCAATGATCTGCTGATCTCTTGAAGCCAATAGCATACTGCCTTGGCAATGTAACTTCTAAGAAGTCTTGAGATTCCTTTTAGTATTATTTCATTGTTTGCAGCATACAGATATTAATGGTATTTCATGTTTTTTGATGCTATTGTTAGTGATAGTGTTCGTTTAATTTCAGTTTCCAATTGTTCATCATTAGTGTATAGAAATCGAAGTGATTTTGTATATTGATTTTGTATGCTGCAACAAATCAATTATTAATTCCAATAGCTTTTTTTTTGGTAGTTTCCACATAGACAATTTTGTCTTCTGGCACTGAAACAGTTTTATTTCTTTCTTTCCAATCTGCATGCATTTAATTTTATATTTTATCTTTGCATTGTTCCATGGGCTGGTACTTCTGTACAATGTTGACTAGAAATAATGAGAGAAGATGACTTTGGCATAGTTTTCTTCATAGTTCTTAAACATGGTGTTCGCTGACCTTCTCAAATCTGTGGCTTATGAAGCTATGAGTTAACTTTGGAACTATTTTGGCATTATTTCTTCAAAGTTTTTTGTTTCTCCCTTCTGTACCTCCTCCAGGACTCAATGAAACTTGTATTAGATCTTTGATGTCATCTCATAATTCATCAATGTTTTTCACTTATGTTTTAAATTTTTTTTCGAGTTTTATTTCGATAGTTTATGCTGCTCTGCCTTCAGGTTCAGTAATCTTTTCCTCTTTATTGTCCAGCCTGCTATTAATCTTATTCAGTGTATTTTTTATCCAACCCCAGCTTATTCAGTACCTGTCTGAGTATTCTACCCAGTGCCTTAGATTTATGATGCTTTCCAGTGTGGCTCATAGGAACAGGAACTATTTTGGACTGTGTTTGAGAGCTTGCCACTGTTCCCTATAATCTGTTGGTTCCTCTGCCTTGTTCTTGGATAGTATGCTCATTCATCTGTAGCCTACTAAATATGGAAAGTGGTTCTCTACAGATGTCAATAGTTCCCTCTCTGTGCTGCATTTGGGCATTTGCGCTAAGGATACACCTTGTAGGATGATATACACCTTGCAAAACAGTTGACAAACTTTCTACTCTTTGCTTTTTCGGTAAAGGGTAAATATTTTAAGCTGTGTAGGGCATATGTTCTCTGCTGCAACTATTCAACTATGCCATTATAGCCTGAACACATCTACAGTACCTAAATGAATGGACATATCTATGTTCCAATAAAACTTTATATATAAAAACAGGTGACAGGCCAGATGTGGCTCATGGGCCTCAACTTATTGGTAACCATGCCTTTGTGTGTGGCGTGTATGCATGTGGATGTATTTTGTGGTTACTGTCCCCAGGATAAGATTTGAGACAGCTTTATCCCAAATTCTAAGCAGAAAGAAGGGTCTATAGTTACTAAGACTGTTCAAATTCGTGTACACTGACACTTGCTTTCAATATTTTTTTGCTTCTGTTTTTGAAATGCTAAGTAGTGAATCGTTTAATGCTGACATTTAAGCTAATTGCTCTTTAATGTACATTTGACATATGAGGCAACATATTGCAATCTAAAAATAATTAAGATAAATCATTTGCTTATGTTGCTGTGGAAAAGACAAAACCATTCTTCATCTCTCTCCCTGCTTCCCAATGTCTGAAGCAGGAATACCTAGAAGTAAAAATGAGGAATGGGTACCTGCCATCAGCCCTGGGCCTCAGTGTCACTGGAAGTCCTGTGTGGAGTGGCAGCAGCAGTTCTCTAGGATCCTTTCTCTGTCATCAGACAACCTCCCCAGATGGGCTGCATTCCAGGGTCTGGGCTTCTGAATTCCTCTGGAGCACTTTGGCAGGCAGCCAGTGTGCTCTGAAGGATTAGATTCTGTCTCTCTCCCTTTTACATAAGCCCCCAGAGGATTTCCCTCTTCAACTTTTAAAAGACTGGCTCCAACCAGCAGATCCAACAAGTGGGCCCATTTGTGAGTTGAATATCTTGGGAATTATGCTATACAAATAGGTCATAGTTGAATAACCACTATGTGCAAATTGATTTTTCTCTTTGGGGGCGGGGAAGAGCAACTCTCAGAATTTCCTCCAGAGGGATTATACCACTATCTAACAACTGTCACAAGGGCACACTACATTTTTGAGTAGAATGGATCATTTGTTTCTCTGGGCACTTCATTTTTAGTTATAAAGTTAGCTGATCATATTTCAAAAGCCTGTTGTCATGTATGTTCTTTAAAGGAAACCTTTTCTCTACTTGTGCTAAGCAAGTGAAAGTTTCCAGCTTTACTGTGTGTGATTACATACTGTGAAACCAAAAGGCTATCAGTTATTCCTGTACAAAGGCAATTTGTTAGTTCTTTGTGAATAGATTTGAGATAAGCTTTTATAAAGTGCATGTAACACTTTTCTATATTGTTTTCTTTCATGAAAAGAAGTAACTTTTATGAGCACATGCCTCACTTTTAGTTAATTAAGTAAATATTTATTTAACGCTCATTAAATACATTTCTTTTGCTACAAAGTAAGCTCTATGATAGCTAGACCATGCGTGTTTTTCTTACCATTCTATCTCTAATGGCTGAAGGCATCTAATACATAGTTTATATCATTTTAATATTTGTGAAGTAAGTGAATAAATGAAAATAACAGATCTTACTGGATGGGGTGACTGAATAACTATTAAAATGAAAAAAGGTAGGTATATTCATAGAAAATGGTAACTTAATTCCTAGTGTTTAAAGGTGAGGGTTGTTTTGTTGAGCAGAACTAAACTGCACTGTTTAATCTTTCAAGAAAGTCTGTGGTGGTCAAACAATTTACACACAGTACCAGAGAAAATAAAACTACTTCTATGAATAACTTGAGGAACATTATTTACAATAATGGGGAGTTTGGTGGAGGAGGAAGTATGTACGATTGAGAAAGAAAGGACTGTATTAAATGCTACACACTTCTACCTGTCTTCTATAAACAATGACAAGTCTTCTAGCTCAAAGATATTAATATGCATTTTGCTTCGAAAACATTCTTAAGTATTAAATATATGAAGCCCCACATTAAAAAAAACATTAGAACATACAGAAATTACAAGAAGACTTTGTATTGTGCTTATGTCACACATTACCCACAGACTACATCACACACTGTTTTACTGTTTTAGTCAGTTTTTTTTTTTTTTGCTGTGACCTATATACCCTATAAGGACAATACAGAGGAGGAGAAATCTGTTTCAGCTCATGGTTTCAGAGGTGCAGCCCATGTTCAGTTGGCACCATAGCTCTGCGCCCAAAGTGAGGCTGACCATCATAGTGGAAAGACATGGTGGAAGAAAGCAGCTAAGGACATGGCAATCAGGAAGCAGACACACACACACACACACACACACACACACACACACACACACACACACAGGAGAGAGAGAGAGAGAGAGAGCGCACGCGCAAGAGAGAGTGCATGCACACACATAAGCATACTCTGCATACTCCAGCGACCCACTTCCTGTCCCACTGTACCTTCCTATAGTTACTGCCCAGTTAATGCATATTAGTGGAGTAATCCACTGACTAGGTCATATCTCTCATAACCTAATAATTTCACCTCTGAATGTTCTTGCATTGTCTCACACATGAGCTTTTGGGGGGCACCTCATATCTAAACCTTAAAACACACTGATCTGTGCAATCAAATTTTGGATGAGTTATTGAATAAACTTTGTTCTCATGAAGTGGGAGAAGTCATTCAGAAAAATTTATATCAGTTCTAAATTTCCAAATGCTTGTGTGTTTTAATCCTTTTTGTTGTTACTGGTGTCTATCTTTATGAAAATGTTTTTAGAAAATATAATTTATGTAATAATGATTTCTTGCAATTTGTTTTATGGACAAATTTTTATAAGTATGTCTCAAATGAATGTATATTCTTCAGTTGTAGTTGAAGGAGTACATATGTAATCTATATCCTTACTGATAATTTTCTTTTATTTTTATTGAGAGGTACATATTAAAAATGTCCTACTATGGTGGCAAATCTGTCAATTTCATATTGTTTGTTTTTTTTCCAAGCTAAACTATTAAGCACACAAGAATTAGAATTTCTCTATACTGCTGATAAACTGAAGTTTCTATCAATAGTGACCTGGAGCCAGTGCACAGGGGTTCATGAGAGCCAATTGCACATATCTTGTCACACATCTGTGACTTAACATTGGTGGCTTACACTTCACCATGGTGGTAGTATTTATACCATGGAAATTAGCTAATGTCACAAATCAAGGCCATTAATCTCTGTCCTTCAAAGTACCAATTTATCAACATATCAGCCTCTTTTTCTTTGAAAATGATTTGGGTCTTATAAAATACTTTGTCTGAAATAAAAATAGTTTCTTGAGATCTCTTCTTCTGGTTATTTGCATGACATGAGAGTATGTTTCTTCAGGGAGTATTTGATTTGCTTCTGGTTGTACTCTCAAGCAAGATAGTTTAAATTTAAAACATAAGCTGACTATCAGGATAGCTAACATAAAGCAGGTAAGAAATACCTGGTGTTAGCAAAGAGGTGGAACAATCAGAACCTTCATACCTTGCTGGCATGAGTGTAAATTGGTATGACCACTAAGAGCAAAGTATGCATCTTCTAGGACCCAGCAGTCCCTCCCGTGGGTGCAAGGAAGATAATAGGTACACATATGTTCGCTACAAACAGCACTACTGATCATAATGGACCCAAAGTGGGAGCTAGCAAAAATCCAGAAATAGTACCACGATCAAAGAAATTATGGTACATTCACCCAATAGAAAACTACATAGTAATGAGAAGAAATACAAGTGATTTGGAAGAATTAAACAAATAAAATGTAGAGAAAGAAGCCAGATGCAAGATGGTAAATACTGCATAATTCCATTGATATCAAGTTTATATAAAAAAAAAACAACACCCTAATTTTTGCTGTAAAAGTCAGGACAATGGTTTCCCCTGAAGGGTATATTGATTAGAAGGGACTATCCAAATGCTTCCTGTTTGCTGCTAATGCTCTGTTTTTTGAAGACACTTGTGTACTCAGTTTGTGAAAATTCAACTTGTTCACTAGTATTTTTTTTTTGTGTGTGTGTGTGTGCCATTCTTGGCGTGTATGTATTGTTCAGTCAAAAGCAAAATCATGTCTTTGGGAAATCAAAATTAGTAATACTTGAGACTCCAAGTTCACATAAATTTTAGACCTACTTGAATTCTCTGGCCCTGGACTCTTCAGGGTATAATCTTTCTTTGTCCTCCACTAAGAACCAAAGGGGAAAATAAGTTTCCTACAGTCTGCCCCTGCCAAGTGGTTTTCTATTCATCCCTTGCTTCACCCTAACAGAAATGTTATAGCCTTGCTCGGCTCCGGTTTTATGCTGATATAATGGATCCTAATCATACATATATCAAAGTTCAAGGCTATTTAAAATGGATAGAAGCGCCCAGATCAACCATTGACTTAATTGCTTGTTTACCTACAAAAGACTCTTGTTTTTTATATTTTATTTAGAGATGGGATCTTTTGAGTTGCTGAATGCCTCACTAATCTGCTGAGGCTGGTTTTGAAGTCGCTGTCTTCCTGCCTTAGCTCCAGAGTTGCTGGGATTACAGGTGTGTGCCACCTTGCCCAGCAAGACGCTTGTTTTGAACTTCATTCTCAGTCTTACAGGATTTTCCTTCCCCTCCGCACCCCTGACTAAAGCTCATTCATCCATAAGAGTAATGTTAGCATTTCATCCATCACATAATAAAATGTTTTAGCTCTCTTACTGTAATATTATGACATACAGAAATCTTCTTCCAAGGTTCATTCTCCTTGTCTTTTAGGCAAAGAGGGAAAAAGAAAAAGGGAGAAAGTAAGTCCTAACTACTCAATTTTTTATCACTAGTAAATTGAAACAAGTTTTGATGATGGTGGAGGATGATAATGCAGAGAGTTGAGGATAATAACACTTTAGCTCAGAGGATGTGGTTGATTATGTTCTAATGGCCAGCTATGCTATCTCATCTGCAGGATGGGAGTGGGGATAGACTAGCTATTTGCTTATTGGGTCTTCAATTTTAAAGAAATTAAAGTGATTTTAAAATAGTAGCTAGTATTCCATTGATGTGTGTGTGTGTGTGTGTGTGGGTGTGGGTGTGTGTTTTGGTATCAGGAATTGAACTCAGCGGCACTCAACCACTGAGCCACATCCCCAGTCCTATTTTGTATTTTATTCAGAGCCAGGGTCTCACTGAGTTGCTTAGTCTCTCACTTTTGCTGAGACTGGCTTTGAACTCATGATCCTCCTGCTTCAGCCTTCTGAGCAGCTGGGATTACAGGCATGTGCCACCGTGCCTGGCTCCATTGACTTTTATGTCTTTTACTCATTGTTAAAGTAATAATTAAAATTGTTTGAATTATTAATTTTTTATTCATATGAAATAACATATTTGTTACTATGATTTAGCATTTTACTAAAAACTGTTACCTTACAGTGTGTATAAAAAGATACTGTTCTTGTCTTTTAGAAATTATGGTAATATAACATGAGCTGAAATTTAATCATTATTACTGGAAACCAGGCTATTTTAGTAGTATACTCTGTATCATATTTATGTTCCTCATTTACAAATTTTTATACACTTTTCCAATGTGTGTATTTGTGTGTGTGTGTGTGTGTGTGTGTGTGTGTACCGATCTTCCAAGTTGATACATGAATAACAATAAACATAGTATTACAAACATAACGTAATGGTGTATTTTAGGAATTCAAGTAAAAATAACTTCCATTTTAATGCTGTTGACTACTAAAGGTATAAATGGCAAATACTAGAAGATCCACATAAAAGGAGTTAATAAACTCAACCTTTAACAATTCAGTAACTACCTTTCTCTCCTACACAATACAAGCTTTCTGCTCAGTTTTAGGTGCTTCAATTCCATTATTTAGTTGTTAATTCTGTGAGGGAGTGAGCCATGAAATTTCTGTTTCCATCATACTCAGATTCAGAATTTGGGGCTGTTTTATGAAGCCTGTACATTGTTACAATATTTTGCTTTACCTCTTTTTTTTTTTTTTTTTGCTTTTACCTGTGTTTGTAAAGATGAACTTAATGGCTCTGTAGATTTTAAAGCAGAGGTAGGTGACACATTGCTAGAAATATTATTTTTAAAAGGCTTTGCAACAGTGATCTAATCATTATCTTTGTTAAAACATTTTTAAAAATTACATATACTAAGAATCCAAGCATGGAGGTGTGAGAGGAAGAGCTCTGGACTGGCTCCTACAAACTTGAACCTTATGAAATTAGAGGTCAAAAATGGTTGAATATTTTTAATTACATATAGTTCTATATAATACTATCTATGTAATGCTGGGCAGATTTCTTAACCACATAAACTTTAGCTTTGTCAGTTGTACAATGAAGATATTGCCCCACTCAGAGGATGGCTGTCAATAATACTTATAAAAATACATACTATTGCCTTGGAAATCCAAAAACATTATACATCTATGTCATAATCATGCATTTGGTAGAGTATTGTGGATTCCAACTTGCATTTTTACTTTTATTCCTATGGCAATTAGTTTGTTGTGAAAATTAGTTTTGAATGTATTAAGAGACAAAGAAGTGTTTGAATATTAGAAGAGTAGAGGTTAGGATCCCACACGCCATCTAGGGACATGAGAAATTCTCCTGTTAGGAAAGAAAAATTAATAGTCTATGTGAGATTTTGCAATAAATTTTAGAAGTAATTGGGCTGGTCATTTGGACAGTGAACTGTCTTCATTATTATCACATCCTCCTCCTCCTTCTTCATTATTCACGGACAAAAATTATAAAAGACTCCTACAGAAATGGTATAGATTCTTGAATTGGTAGAAAGTTGGAAGCCCCTAAAGTGCACACAAAGGAGTGACCATGTTTTCCAGGGCTCATTTGTGGAGGGAGATGCTGCAGAGAACTCTGTTCTCCTTCAGGTGCCCCTCCTCTTGCATTGGTCCATGGTAAAACACAGATTCTGAAATGAATGAATGACCAGTAAGGAATAGCAAGATAGTACGATATTCTCAAGATGATTACAAAAGATGAAGGCAAACTTTGAAATCCGTTAAATGCATGTTGGTTAGTAGTTGAAAAAATTATGCACATATGCACACTTCAATATGAAGCCAGCGCTAATCTGTTTGGCAAATGTATGGAACTCCATGTGTTCCCCATACATTAGCGAATCTGAAACAATACCTCTGTGTTAAACCAAAAGAGGTCTGTCAGGCGAGCATCTGTGCCTTGGGGGGATGGAAAGCAAAGACACAAGAGCACAGAAGCTGCTGGGATTGTTTATGAAGTCTTAGATAGGCAGGCATCTCCACAGATGTAGAGAAGGGCCAGGGAGGGGGATGGCAGCAGACCATGGAGCAGGGTCCTGGCTCATGACAGGAGCCAGCTGTGCACTCTGTGAGGATGAGCTGAAGCTGCCCATGCTCAAGGTGTTTGAAATTGTGATGTCACAGCTGGCGCAGGCACCCCAATTCCCAATTTTCATGCCTTTTATCAATAATGGCTCAGTGGTTAGTGCCTGGCCAAAGAAATTCAAAGCAAAAGACACTCTGCTGCCTGAGACACTTCGTAAGATGAACACAGAAAACATATCTTGATGTATCCTCCAGCGAGCTTACTGTCTACTAATACGCTTCATAAAAATTTCTGAGAAAACACTCAAATGGCTGGTGGCACAAAGATCTGGGAGTCTTGAGTGTGTCACATCGACATTTCTATTTTCCTGCCAAAAAAAGACTATAAGATGAGAGCACAAAACACATTAAAGTTGGAGATGATAGCTGATTATTTCAATTTGCTTGTATGTCATTTTATTATTACTGATGAAATATACAGAATTTCAGTTATGTTTGATACAACTGACTTTGATATTTGTCAGTAATACCCTGAACTTGTAATGCCCTTCAAGCCAGGATTTTTTTTTTTTTTGAAAAGGAGGCAAACAAAAGAGAAAAGTCTAAAATGTGAGATGGGTTATGGCTTGTTTATTCCCAAGTATCGCACAGATGAGAAATAGCATTTGGAGTTAGAAAGAACTGGGTTTAAATTCTAGCACTGTCACTCTATAGTAATAATGAAAATAAAATTTAAAATAAAATATTGACTGAATGTTTACTATGTATAAAGCCACTCTGTACTGGGCATTATCTATTATTATTATCTATTATCTATAGGCTGTTATCTAAAATCCTTACAGCAATCCTGTGAGATAAATGTTTAGAAAATTCATCTTTTTCCATAGCTTCAACTCACAGCTTCTCAGAAATCTCCCAGCTTGCATTTCTGGGCCTGATGACTCCCTTAATCTCTCAGCCTACACCTCTGCATGGCTGAGGTGAATCTTCGATAGGCAGGCTTCTCCACAGATGTAGAGAAGGGCCAGAGAGATAATTTCCAGCTGTGGAAATTATCTGCTTTAAGGGGTCATGTGATTAAATTGGGACCACTTGGGTAGTTCAGAATAATCTCCCTTTGTGCCCACCTTTTTTCATCAAACACATCAAATGTTAACCTTATAATCACCCAAGACCCCCCCCCCCAAATTAGTTCTTCTGTGCTTTCTATATCTTTATTTCTATAAAACATACATTATTTTTTTATGGATAGCTACCCATTCCCTAGATAGATTTTCTTTCATTTTCTGTCTATATGTATTCTTTTGGTCACTAAGTTGGAGCTATCTCTTCTCATCTTGATGCTCTCTTTTTGCTATTCTTACTGCTAACTGACTTAATAACTACTGGGATAACAGGTCTCTTTAAATTCGTGGCCATGAACATCACTGAAACCCTTCATCTTGCCTAGAAATGATACTACATTTGTAGTCCACTTCTCCAGCTCTCTCTCTCTCTCTCCCTCTCTCTCTCTCTCTCTCTTTTCTAAATTTATTTTTAGTTATGCATGGACACAATATCTCTATTTTGTTTTATTTATTTTTATGTGGTGCTGAGGATCGAACCCAGTGCCTCACATGTGTGAGACACACGTTCTGCCCCTGAGCCACAACCCCAGCTCTCCAGTTCTCTTGTTTCTCCTTACTCAAAAGTTCTCCACCTCTTCTCCTCCTTTTACAATTTTGCTTTGCTTTCTACATGCTCTTGTCTGGAAATTTGTGTCCCTCCAAAACCCATAAAGGTGAAACCTCACCTCCAATACAATAGTGTTATGAGGTGAGCCTAAGGGGAGTAATTAGGATTAGTGCAATTAGGAAAACGGCTTGAGGGAACTTCTACTGTGTGAGGATGCAGTGAGGAGGTGCCATCTCTGAAGCAGAGTGTCCTCATCAGACACTGAATCTCCTGGCTCCTCCATCTTGGGCTTCCCAGCTTTCAGATCTTCAAGGAACAAATTTCCACTATGGGGAAGCCACTCAGAATTTTGTTATGGCAACCAGAATGAAGTAAGAGGCAGTATCACTGGAAAAATAAGAGCGGCCACAAGGGAATGGCACTCTCTCCCACGCTGGTGCTCCTTTTACCATCTGTGCAGGATACTTTCTTATTCTACTGTCCAAAGCCAACATAGTTGTTTTACATAGCTCCTATCTAAAAATCCTGGTGGACAGAGTTGTTCTCCCTTAAGATCTCCATGCACTAATCCCTGGACCTGTGAACATAGTTTCATAACGTAATAAGGTTACAGGCTTCGAAATAGGGAGATTATCCTGAACTATCCAAGTGGTCCCCGTTTAATCACATGACCCCTTAAAGCAGATAATTTTCACAAGCTGGAAAACAGGATGCAGCAGACATCAGCAAGACAGGACGTCTGAGAAGGAATCAAGTCCTATGGTTAACATGGAGGGGGCAACGTGGTAAAGGAATGTGAGTGGCTTTAAGAAGCCGAGTCTCCTGGCTGGCAGCCCGCAAGGGAATGAGGTCCTGGTTCTACAACCTCAAGGAACTGAATTCTGCCAACAATCTTCATGAGATTAAATGTGGTTTGTCCCCAAGAACCTTCAGGTAAGAGCCCAGACTGTCCAACACCTTGATTTTGGCCTCAAGACACCTTGAACAGAGGAATCAGCCAAACCTTCTCCATTCCCACAGACTTACAGAAACCTTGCAATAATCAGTTTGCATTAATTCAAGCCAGCATGCTTGTGGTAATTTGTTTTGGTAGGTATCAAAAACTAATACAGATCCCGTTTATTTATTCAAGAATGTTGAACCCTACTAAGCCTCCCCTCTCTTCTGCCTCATCAATTTTCCTTCTGTGTTGGATCATTCTCATCAGCATATTAAATGATGTTATTTCTTACATCTTTAAAGTGTGTTAGTCAGCTTTCTACCGCTATAACAAAATACCTGGGATAATTAATTTATAAAGAGAAAAGGGTTATTTTAGCTCATGGATTTAGAGGTTCTAGTCTATAATCAATTGGCCCTATTGATTTGGGACTGTGGTGAAGCACCACATTATGGTAAGAGCACATGACAGGAGTACATGGTGGATCAAAACCACTCACCTCATCACTAGGAAGCAGAAAAAAAGAGGAAGGGACCAAGGTCCCAGAATTGCCTTCAGGGGTAATAACCTAAAGACCTTCCACTAGGCACCACCTTTTAAATCACCTCCCAGTTACACTACCCTGGGAACTAAGTCTATAACACATGGTTCTTAAGGGGGCATTCATGATCAAACTATTAGCACTGGTATGGTCTAGGTATGAGGTATCCCCCAAAAGCTCATGTGTGAGACACTGAAGAATGTTTAGAGGTGAAATGATTAGGCTACGACAGTTTTAACCTAATCAGTGCATCAGTGCTCTGATAGGAATCAACTGGGTTTAAGTAGGTAGAGTGTGGTTGGAGGAGGAGTCACCGGGAACATGGCTTGGGGTGTGCATTTTGTACTGGCAAGTGCAGCCACTCTCCCCGATTCCTGTGCCATGTCCTGAGTTGCTTGACTCTCCTCCATTTTTCTACCAGGACGTTCTGCTTCACCTTGGTCCTGGTCAGCCACCTAGGGACTGAGACCTCTGAAACCGTGAACTCCTAAGTAAACTTTTTTTCCTCTCTAAACTTGTTCTTGTCAGGTCTTTTGGTCACAGCAGTGAAAAAGCTGACTAAAATAAGCACAAGCAAATCTCCTCTAGCTACTGCCTTATTTCCTTATCTCCTTGACTATTAAAACCCCTTGAAACAGTTGTCAGTACTTGTGTCTCCACTTCCCCTCATTCCTGTTTTATCTTTTCACTTCAATCAAATCTTTCCTCCTCCCCTCCCCTACTGATTCACCTGAAATCTACTTGAAACACTCACCAATGACTTCTCTGTTCTAAATCAAGATGTTCAATTCTCAGTCTTCAACTTACTTGACCTACATCCAGCATTGGACATAATTGTTTCTCCCTCTTTGACCATTAATTTCAAATGTTTAACTTTGTTCGTTTAAAAAGCCAAAAATACCTTTTTGAATTAAGCAACATAACCAATTTTTCTTAGTCTTGCTTGCAAAATCCTGTTACCCCATTCAGATCTTCATCTCAAAGATTATGTGGCAAAGATAATAATCAGGTAGCAACATGAAAATTCTTGTGTAACCTGGTCAATTTAGGTAAAAACTTCTTTTATGTTACCTAGATTACCTAAACTGACTAGGTTATCTAAATTGACTAGGCTACTTCAATTGTAAGAAACTTCTTGCATGGGTATTCAGAGCCTGAAGAATTCTGATTTTTAGATTGATTTGATAAAGTTACACTTAAGTAAACCTACCCACTTTATTGTCAAATAGCAAAGTTCAACCTCTGTTGTTGGGACTCAGAAAACAATACCCCAAATATGGTGCCTTTGGATTCTTGTTACTTCAAATTGAAAGTACTTAGAAAGCAACAAATGTAGGAAGAAGCTATCTCTGAAGCTGTCACCTATTTTATCCAAGATCCGAATCCCTGGAAAATATTCAGTTGTTTATACCTTCTCCCAGATGTCCATCAATGCGGGGGAAGACTGATTCATAAAGAGACTAGAGTTGACACCACACCCAGGACCCAGACAGACCTAGTCACAAGTTATCACCTGTACTTTGGGCCCATTTTTTCCTCCTAAAAATTTATTTACTCTTTATTACCCTGCCTGCCTTTTTCTATGAACATGGTAATAAATAAGCTTCTAAATCTCACGGGGTTATTGGGGACTTGGTTTCCTGTGACACTACTGCACATATAATAAATTATGCCTCTTCTCTTGTTAACGTGTCTATGGTCAGTTTATTTCAGCAGATTACAGAACCTTCAGAAGGCAGAGGGGAAGTTTCCTTTGCCTCTCTGTTATCTGGAAACAGCTGAGGGATAGAACCTGGTTCAAATCCCAGCTCAATCACTAAGTACGGCTGTGAGGCAAGTTGTTTAGCTCGAAGACCTCCTTCTTTTGTTAACATGAGGATTAGAAAAAGTTATTTCATAGGATTGTGAAAACAAGCAAGTTTTGCTTTTTTTTAGTAAAAAAAGTTTTACTAACACACTCTCAGAAGAGTGGTCGGGAGATGGAAAGAACTTATTTTAACTGTCTTGAAAAATGTAATCCATTCATGGATTCCACAGATAAACTCAAGAAAAATAATTACCACAAAATTTGTTAACATAAATGCCATAAGAAATAAAGCTTAATAAACTATGTAAATATCAGTCTCTGAAATTATGTCAACAGAGATGAAATTCAAATAGTTAGACACTTATTCTATTTTAGAAAAGCATAAACACTGTTGTCATAATGATTTATCCTATTATTTTTCATTTTATTTAAAATGATTGGCTAATAGTCATATTTTAAGGTAGCTTAAGAAATCAGGAAAAACAAAGATTTGCACAGTAGATAGAATTGTGTATCTTTTAAAAAGCAACAGTACAGAATATTTTTATTAGAAAAAAGTATTAATAAAAATGCTTTGAATGTTCTTTGACTTATTAGATATTAAACATGTTATTTTAGAAAATATGATTAATTCACCATCATAAGAAATGAAGCATATCCGTTGTTCCAATTTTTAGTTATATTTTTGACATGTATAATAAGAGTTATGTGCTACTAATTCTTAGAGGCACAGTTTTTGAAGAAATGTATGTTAATTAACTGACAACTGAAGACAATGTCAGAGATTTTTGTATGTCAAACATTTAGAGAAATTATAGATCAAAGTGAATCGAATTATCAAACTTTTAAAATGAATAAATACAAGTGAGCCAAAGATGAATGAAACAAAATGCATTAGGAAAGTATTACTACCAGAGCCTTAGATAATAGATGAATGTAGTGTATATTTGATTGTATGATTCTAAACCTAAATTGCATTAAATTATTCTAATCATTTATCTTCCTTGAAGTTTACAGGCAGTTTTTTTTTTTAATATTGAATTATTCACATACACCCCTAAAGCAGAAATAAATCAATGGCCAAACTTTGGAAAGCTAATTTTTTTTTCTGGAACTGAAGATTCATATAAATAATAGTTTGTGAGCATATCAATTTAGGGTATCAGGCTTGTAATTTATTAAAGAATATATTTTACACAAATGTGAAAAAGGAGGTCATAGATGTATGTTGTAGGGTCTACTAAGAATCACTAAGAATCCATACGAAAAATCATTTCCAATGATGCTATTAAAATATTATGTCCTTCAAGTGAGAATGGAGCCTTTATAATAAGATTCTCATTTCCTAGTTCCTTTTCTGTCCTACCGTCCTCTTCCTACCTCATGTCTTTTTACAAAAGTGATTCAAGTAGTTTACCTCTGTACTAAAAAAAAGTAAAAGTTTTGGTATTTATGTTGTTGGATCTCTATTATTTGTTAGAGATTGGAAGGGCTATATAACCAAACAATTGATAAACACCCCACCCATAATAAGCAATTAAAATTGTTATTCAAATACATTAATTTTATTGTAATTAATAATTGTTTCCTGTGAAGTCATTCAATTCCTTACTACAATGAAATACTGAAGAAATAAAATGTATTTGGAAAACATTATTCTGGATAAAAATTGGAATGGATGTGCGAAAAGTACAGGTTGAAGCAGTAGTAAAGCCTGGGTCCTCATCTTGACTGTGTTATATTACTACGTGACCTTTGACAAGTCACCTTGTTAAAATATATATATATATATTAGAAAGATATTACTCCCGAAGCCCTAGATAATATATGTATATAGTGTATATTTGATTGTATGATTCTAAACATAAATTATATTAAATTATTCTAATCATTTATTGAATTTTGCAGGTCATTTTTTATATTGAATTATATCTATAATTGAGTGGGTCCCAGTTTCATCTATGTTAAGTGTGGAGGTAAGAATTTGTGATCTCCAGTTGTAACGATTTCATGTACACCTAACTCCTGAACCGAAGATATTTCATTTTGGCATGTGAACCTAAAGTAACTCATTGAGATATCTCTTTTCTCTGAGTAAAGCCGCATAAGAACTGTTAATGTGGAGTTCTTTGTTTCTCTTATCTCCACTTGTTAATGAATAGGTACAAGGCTAAAGGAAGAGATGCACAGAAGCATAAAATGAGAAAGTGGTAGAACAGGAGTATGGTTAATCCATAAAATGAATAAATTGCTGTTGGACAATTGAAAATGGCCCTAATTGCATTCTAATTGGTTGTAGTTAGAAGTCTTTTTTTTTTTTTTTTAACTTTTTCCAAATGGATTTTTAGGGGCTGTATACTTGGTCAAGGGAAAAGGATTATTTTGTGCCTTATATATTTTGTGTTAAAATCCATAGTATGTAAAGATTATCAAAGGGTTATTGTTTCATCCTCTTTATTTGTATTGCATCTATTAATTTGTTTTGGATTACATCTTCTCAGAGGAAGCATGAAACTTTTCATATGTTTGAGAAAATGCATTTTTGTGTGCAGTTGCACATAAATAAGATTTAGCACTAGTACAAGGTGGAAAAGTGAACCGAGTAAAGGATTTCTGAGGCTCTATTTAGGAATCCAAAATATGTTTTATATTTATGAGTATAAAAACATATATGTCTACTTTGGCTTCAGAATAACACTCTATTTGAGTTGGTGGCATAGCAATCTGCTAAAATAACAGCTTATAGTATAGTTCTTGGCATGCAGTTGGTGAATGAGTGAAAAAGCAAATTAATGATGAGAAGTCCATTTTAATATCAGAGTCATCCTAGTGATTAAATTAATGACTGATCATGAAGATATCAAATTGCCCATTACAGGGCAATCATTACTGACTGTTTTACCACCATTGTAGGTCTGAGGTTTGAAGAATTTTGTCTAGTAAACATGATGAATGCATTTGGCAGCAATTTCTTTTTCTTATTTTTAGTAAGAGTGATGGGAAGGAGTGTTGACAGAAGTCATCAACTGTTACGTTCATATCACTTATTAAGGGTTCATATTATTAATTAAGGTAACAGAGCACAGTGGTTAAGGGCATGGATTTGTAATACAGAGTTATGGACTTTTTAACCAGATTGCCTTGGTTAGAACTCCAGTTCACCAGTGGTCTAAGACAAGGTTTTATAAATTGTTGTGTCTCAATTTTCTCATCTTACAAAGTAGGATGATAATTGTACTAAATTCCTGATTTTTTTTTAATGAATCCACAAAAAGCACCTAAAATAAGGTCTGGGACATAGTAAAACACTCAAGAAGTTTTCAATATTTCACACCATATAACCTGAATGCTTATACAGATTATTTCCAATGCTTCTAGGAATACAATACAGTCAGCATTGTACCTAATTTACAGAGGAGATGACTGAGACCTGTTGAGGTTAAATATTGCTTAATTTAACAAAGACTAATTCAGGTCTAGAACTAAAGGCTGTTCTTTCTCTTCTTTTTTCTGCTATCTCCCTACCCTCCTTCCTTTCCTCCTTTCCTTTTCTCTGCAACAAAAATCTTGATGAGCAAGAGATAATGGGTGTTGCCACATTATGTTTGTATAATTCCAGGCTGAGTCAAAAGTGCTTGACATTTCAGTGAACCTGTGCAGCTTTAGGGAGAAATTTACAATTTCTGTTTAATTCTTAGGAATACCAGAAATGGCTTAAAGAGCTGCACGACTTTCAGATGAGGAATTGTTTCTCTAAGTGGTTATGTAAAAGGGAGCCTCTGGTTTGCTGTTCCATATTTGTGAATATTTCAGTTTTAGGTCAGTCCTTTAAGTATGGCCATAACTAAGATTTGAAGTGGGTGAATTTTCGATTTTATGATTTTTCCAAATATTAAGAAAAAGGATTTTTTCAAAAGTCACTACTATATAACCACCCTGGCGTCCAATGAAGACAAGTTTTGGCCAATAATGACTCATTTCTTATAAAGCCCAGCACATTTATTCTTTGTCCCTGTTTCAGAAGGAAATAGCCGCAGCAGCATGGCCACTGCTAGTCCTAACACTAACACTGAAGTTTATAATCCATTTTGTGCCTTTTCTGGCTGCCGCTGTTATTCTCTGGCTGGAGGGACTCCAGGGCCACACACAGAGTGTGCATACATGACAGTATCTTTTATGGAGCAGAGCAAAGGGGGCACACGCTTTCAAACAGGGAGGGGTGAGACCCAGCCCTAGAGCACCCACCCCTCATTATCCCAGCCACCCACAGAACCAGGAAGCACCACGCAAGTCTTGGCTGAAGACTGATGAAAGTAGAGACTGAATCATGGATAAACACTATGAAATTAAAATATGGTGACTTAAGGAGGACAAAGGCTCTTTTTTTTTTTTTTTAAGTAAAACCTACTTATTCATGTCTGCCTTTCAAGAATGGCACTCCATGAGGCCTAGCCTTCCCACTCACCACTAGTGTAGTGGGAAGAACACACCATGGGCCTTGAGTCCTTTCCCACTTCTACCCAGATCCACATTTTAACTTTCTCGCTTCCTGCTCTCTTTCTCAGCAGGCAACTTTGCTTTTAATTCTCATTTTTTCCTGAGACTCTTTCTCATTATACTGTTCTCTTTCCATATTATTTCCCCTTCACCATTCCTATCCCTCTTCCAACCCTGCTTCACCTGTGTTGTTTGCTTTTTTCTTGGGTGTGAGCATACTCTTTCACTTTTCACCACATTTTTATCAGGTTCCACGTCCTCCTTTGGGTTTTCTCTTTACCGAGCAAAACAACAGGGCTGTCCTCTCCTGAATGTCACATACCCCCTGCTAAGGAAGCAGTGTGGCCTTGCCCCTGGACTCACCTGACCTCTGCCTTTGTGATCTAATTTGTTACATCCATTAGTTCATGGGTAAGATACATGGGTCTCTGAACTTCTCTGTCTCTGACAAGTATGTTAAAGTGAACAGGTCTCTGGTAAGAACAAAACCATAGATTAATTTATACCAAAGCTCATTGTGCTTTTGAATTCCCAAAGAATTCAGTCTCTTTTGTAGCCCTCCAGCATATGAAATAAGCATATAAATAAATTGATAATACAGGGCAATGTGTCAGGGAAAGAGAAAGGTACCAAAGATCCAGTTCATGTTTCTTACAGTTCTGCTGAGGGCTGGGTTTGCCAGGGGGGAAATAAAGTAAGAAAAAATTAATTTTTAAGTTGTAGGTGGACAAAATACCTTTATTTTATATATTTTTGTGTGTGGCTGAGTATCGAACCCAGAGCCTCACACATGGGAGATGATCACTTTACTGAGCTACAACCTCAGCTCTGGGAAAAGAAATTCTTAACTCTGGATTCAAAGACTGGTTGCACTTACTAAATAGCTTAATTTTGGTGTCATTTTCCCCATATGGCTCTGCTGCTGTCATTTCTATGGCTATAAAAATTTTAGGATACTTTTTTAATTTTAACAGTTTTTAAGTTCTTTGGAGTAAATGTACTACATTAAGCTATTAAGTCAATCAACATGGCAACACAGCTTTATGGAAAATTTTTATAGTTATATAGTTCAATTTTTTTTCCATGTTGAGTACTGAGGTGGATCTGTAAACATTTCCCCTATCTCACACACACATACACACACACACACACACTAATTTTTTTTTCTTATAGAAGTAGTACATGTTCATAGTAAAATCAAGAAAAAAAAATGAACAGTTTAGCTGGGTGTGGTAGCCCAGAGCTGTACCCCTGCTATTACAGAGGTTAGGGAAGGGGGATCACAAGTTTGAATTCAGATTGGACAATCTAGTGAGAACCTGTCTTAAAATAAAAAAGGACTGGAGCCTGTGCAGTGTGGCTCGCCTGTACCCAGAGGCTTGGGAGGCTGAGACAGAAGGATCACAAAGCCAGCCTCAGCAACAGCGAGGCACTAAGCAGCTCAGTGAGACCCTGTCTCTAAATAAAAATACAAAATAGGGCTGGGGATGTGGCTCAGTGGTAGATCACCACTGTGTTCAATCCCAGTACCACAAAGCAAACAAACCCCACAAAGAAAGAAAAAAAAAACCCAACAGCTCAGAGGAGGAGAGAAGAAAGCTGAAATCCCTCCTGCAGCCTCACTTCCAAGAGCAGAGGACCTCAACTGGGACAGGTTTGCCTCCCAGGGAACATTTGGCAGTGTCTGGAGACATTTTTATTGTCACATCTGGGTGAGGACAGGGAACTGGCACCTAGTGGAAGGGCCCAGGGAAGTTGTAAAACATCCTGAAATGCCCAGGTGGACCTCCTTCGACAAAGAAATGCCCAACCCAAGGTTGTATTAACCCCTCTGCTGTGGAATCCAGGCTTAGAGTGACTACTCTGTTTTGTAGATTGTTTTGTAGATTCTTCCAGGAAGTTTTATGATTTGCATGGAATGTACTCTGTATCCTCACTAATCTGAGATTTGCTTTTATTTTTTCTTCTCTTAAGGATATGTCTTGGTTTGTTTTCCATGTTGACACATACAAATTACCTAGTTATTTTTAACCATTGAATAGTTTTCAATTGACTCCTTATACCATAACATACTTAACAAACCCTCAGAGGTAGAACATGCTGTTGTCTCTAACTTTTCGTTATTGTAACTGAACCTACCAGGAAAGTGTTCCTAAGAGAAAGTACACAAAAGGCTGGCTTCTGCCACATTCTTGCTTGCTTTACTTTTGCTCAAAATCTGACTTTGAGGTTAAGTTCACTTTGGAAGGTTGAATCAGTGTCTTTCTTACAAATCCCAGTTCTCTTACCACTGTATCTCCCAGGAGCGTGGGAGGAGGAAAGAAGAGCAATTGTGTTTTTGTGCCACATCACTAGGGAGTTTATCCTGTAGACACTTCTAAAGTGTAGCTCACCAGCCAGCAAATCATGTCAGCTGTGGAAATGTTAAGCTTAGGGGGCTTGCCATATCTGAATCACATCCAAAACTTTTTAAGAACCTGGATTAGTTAAAATATGCTAGAGATTCAAGCTGTCCCTTAGGTTAAAAAAAAAGAAGAAGAAAAGAAAAAGAAAAAAGAAAAAACACTTCAAAGGCAATCCCTCATTGTCCAAGTTTTTTTCTTTTAATTCCTCTGTGTGAGTTCATTCCAGAAGTTCAGCCAGTTGACGTCTTACACTGATTTCCTTGGTGCACTTTCATTTTGGGTGAGACAAGTGAGGCTTGTACATATCATCCATCAGTTATAAGGCATACATCAGATTCAGAACCACACAATCTTGCTCTTGATTGGGGAGTGATCCTCGCATGGAACATTTAAGGTAAATATTCTCATGACCCCACAGAGGAGACTATCACAGGAAAAAATATTCCAGAATAATTTCCATTTCACAAGAACATTAACTGACCCTCAGAATAATGCATTTAAATTCTTAAACAGTGTAGACTTATCTTTTGGGGGAGTGCTGGGGGATCAAACCCAGGGCCTGGGTGCAGAAGCTCTGCCACTGAGCTATACCCCTAGATCGAGCTCCTGTATTTAACTATTTCATCTCACTTCAAGCAGCACAGAAGTTAATTTTGTTTCAAATTAGTTGGTTACTTGTGGGAAAAAAAGCTCAAAGTTCATAGCTGGAACAGGCTTAAAAAAAAAAAAAAAAGAAAAAGAAAAAGAAAAACTGCTTTAAAAAACTCTTGCTTCCCACCAAGAGGAGAGTTTCACTTTTTGTTTATTAAAACGTGAAAGCAAAATGGGAAAACTGCTTGTCCCTTCTTTGAAATATATTTTTTTTTGAAATATATTTAGGAAGGCTATGCTTTCAGGGATCATTTCTATAGTTTGTTAAATAAATACATTTAGGTCTTCTTTTATGCCTTGACCTATTATCTCATCCCTTCAAACTTCACTGCGTTTCTCCCATGGCAACAAGGAGCAATCCCCATAAAAACAACTTGCTGCCTTTTCCACAGAGATAAAAATAAAAGAGAAAAGAAAATGATCAACTCTCTTGTAAGGCCTCCCAGAGAAGCAGGCTATTTTTAAAGGCTCCCATGGAACCTTCTGGAAGCAGCTGTATGTTTTGATGAGCTGGTACCGGACTTGGTGGCTCCCTGGATAATGGCTTTTCCGTGGATTCCACACTGGCTCTCTCATGGATGTGAAATGAAAGGCCACACGTGAAGGGCAAGCAGGGTCCAAAAGTCAGTTATTGCTTCTCCTGCCAATGATTCACTAAGTGCCTCTGAGCAGTTCACTCATTTCTTCCATCCGATAAAGTTACTTGACATGAAGGAGAAGTGGCAATGTTTCCTTATCTTCTCAGGAGCCAGAAGCTATAAAGACAAGGCCACGGCCAACTCCACTTTCAACCGCTCCTCCATCAATCCTTTGTGAGGGAACACTTAGGAGGGCTCAGCTGTTGGAAGAGGGTGCATAATTGTGTGGGCCGTGGAGTGAGTGGGGCAAAGGGGAGCCAACACAAGAGGGCCTGTTGCAGAGAACAGGAATGTGTCAGAAGTTATCTTCATCTGTCATGGACTGTTTCCTTCCCTTTGAACAACGTCACGTTTTAGACTCCACGACAGAAGCTTAAAAGAGTAGAAGTTCAAAGTTCAAAGATGTCTAAGAAAAAAAAAAATTTTTTTTTTTTTTTTAAATCCCTTTTCCTCTGGGATTGAAAGTCTAGGAAGAATGAAGCCCTCAGCAATTCAGTGAGACTGAATTGAAGAATAAAGAGGGCTGGGGATGTGGCTCAGTCAGTAAGCACCCATGGATTCAATCTCTTGTATCAAAAATCAAAAAAACAAAACAAAACAACAACAACAACAAAACCACCAATGGCTATGAACAGACACAGAGCCCTTTCTACTTCAGCCCCCTCCCCTCTCCCACCATGCAGTTTTTATAAATCTGTCTTGGTTCACTTCTACCTCAGTCCTCCGTGGAATTTTACAATATCATAGAGTAACATTATCCACGAATGATTTGTATTTATCACACTTCATAATCATTGGGAGCTATCAAACATCTCAGTGATGAGAGGTCTTCTTAAAATTCTATAGCATACTCTCAAACAGTGCCTTACATATGAGTTAACCTCAGTAAGTTTTGAAGAATGATAAGGACAAAGGGCAAAAGTTAACTCTCTGTCCCTCCATCCGAGTATCATTTCCAAAAAAGCGGGTAGGGGTGGATCTCTTCATTCTCTACGTAGGTATGAGCTGAACTCAGTTCTTTCTTTTTTATTTATTTAGTGGCAGGGTCTCCCTATGCTGCCCACGCTGGTCTGGAACTCTTGAGCTCAGTTGGTCCTCCTGCCTCAGCTTCCCCTGGTAGCTGGGACTCCAGGCTGGCCACCGCAGCACTCAGCTCTGAATTGAGTTCTTAACAAAACAAAACAGAAACTCATTTCTTTGTGCACTCCAGGTCTTTTAAGTTTACATGCCTAGAGAGCTGCATAAAAATAGCTCAAGGCTGAACCTTCCAGGGAAGTTATTTTTTTTCCCTCTAACAGAACAATTTCTGAAAATTGGGACTGAAATTATAGTTTGCAAATTGTAATGTATTGAAATTCCCTTCCACTTTCCTCTAAATAGCATTGTACTATATCCAATTGCAGGGATGGAATAAAATTACCACAGGAGATTCAGAGTCTCATTCTTAAACCAGCATGCTGCCCGCTACTCACGGGAGACTCTGTGAATGGGGAAGGGCAGGCAGCAAGCAAAGGTGGCATCTGAATTAATGCTTTCTGGATTGTGACTTTTGCTATTGGAAAGGAACACACATTCTGTTTTTTGTGCATGTGTACTTTAAAAATATGCATTTATATTATTACTTATATTATATATTTATATTATTAAACACATACACATAGATAGATCTACTTATTGTTTTCCCATAAATTTACCTATGTATATTATAATTTGGTTACTAGAATCCATGTCATAAGGACATATTCCTACAACCCCTTTTCAAATTAAAAGCTATTGAACCAAAGAGAACCGAAAAAAAATTACTTTTTTTTTTTATCAGAGACAGAGCAAATTTTCCATTATCACAAATCAGTTATGATTTATTAACCTAATTACCAGTGATGTACTGGAAAGAAAATTTAGGGGAATTCAAATTCATTTTTTTTTTAAAGTGACCCTGTCCAATGTACTATCTATTCTCTGAAACTATTAGCAATTGTTTTTTTCTTAATGTGCAAATGTCTTAGTTCCCCAAATTTCCCCATAACAAATTCTCTCTTTCGATTTTTTAATGCTTCGCTTATTTTCTTGGAATTTGTGAAAAGGGCCTACTGTGAGTACTGTGCTGTTTCTGTATGTCACTGATTTATCATATTTTGTTCATTTTTTGGTAAGATTTTATAAAAATCCATCTATATCACTCACTTCTAGGTTTACTGATACAGTTAAATATGCGAACAACCAATTGCTAATGTGCCAAACGGTTATCTGCTGCCTCTGGAGATGACGTCCACTTCACCTGTGGTAGTTCTGCCATTGTGCATATCCTGAATCTGATTATGAAGAAACATCAGACAAATGAAGAATGGTCACAAAGTAACTGGCCTGTACTCTTAAAAAATAAGACAGTATGAAACACAGAGAAAGGCGGAGTAACTCTTCTGGATTAAAGAAGACTGAAGAGACAAGACCATCACGTGCAAGTGTGATCCTTGTGTGGGTCCTAGACTTAGGAGAAAGGTGGTGGGAAATGACGGAGGATAATAGTAAGCACTTGTGAGAGTTTGAATATGGATTGTAGATAATAGTGTGAGTGTTAAATTTCCAGACATAAGATAGTGTCTTTGTTCTTAGGAAATATATACTGAAGTGTACAAGGGTAGAGGGGATGATACCTGTAATATCTCATACAATTTCGAAATCAATCAAGCTATCTTTTTATAAATGAGATAGAGCCAGAGACTCGTGCACATGAGACAAATATTAACAAATAAAAAAGCCTGTGTGGTGTAGACTAGACTTCATAATATTTTTACAACTTTTTATAAGTTTGAAATGATACCAAAATGAAAATTTACTACAATGAATGACATAAATATACTCATTTCATTTTGTTGTATAACAAAGAAAGGTAAATAGCATAATTTAGGGCTTCAGATTGAGGGGCATAATAATCTTTATATTCATTTCTTTTTTTCTACCTCTGTTCTTGGAGTCCAAATAATATATCAGAGGAACACCAGCTTTTCTAACACATTGTTATAATTAATGAGGAATCTGGTGTTAATTGTGAATAAATAATGTATGGATTGAAAGATAGCACCAGCTGACAGTGGTAATAACATGGTGTGATTCCACGTCCACAGAAGATATCAGCTGGAGCCTTGGAAGGCCTTAGGGGAGAAAGATTGAAAAGAGACATTCTCATAAATTTTTTTTGTATTCTGGAAAATAAAAGATGCTATTTCTTTTAGAGGCAGTCTTTTGTTCTATTGTTTAACCTCTTCTGATTTTTACTTTCAATTAAATGCAATTTCTATTATATTTCATAGATGATCCAAAGAGCAAAGTTCAAAATTTTTGACTCAATGGGATTTAATAATTAGCAATATGTGTATATGTGTGTGTGAGAGAGAGAGAAAGGGAGGAGAGGGAGGAGGGAGGGAGGGAGAAAGAGAAAGAGAAAGAACTTTAAACAAATTGTTGAGCATATTGAACCATATACAAGGCATAGATCCTAAAGATTCATAAATTATCAGGCCCATATTTTGAAATAAGGTTTGAAATTAGGAGTGAAGGGGACATGTGTCAAACAGAATATGAGGAATTTAAAGTTCTATAGAATAGACTAATGATATGGTGGGCATGTAATGCTCTGGAAGCAGAGAGAAGAAAGGACTTGAAAAGAAGAGGTTATTAGGGAAAATCAAAGGACAGTGTTAGACACAAGGAACAACCAAAAGATGAAGAAGTAAGAGAGAGGATGTCAATCATCTTTCCACTTTCCACTTTTCTGATCTCTTGAGAGAGGTATAATCAAGAAATTTGCGATCACTATGTCTGTAATTTCAGTTCTAAGCCCTTAGCAGTAAAATTGCAGACATTCAGTCTCATCATTGCCTTCTGAAGTCTTGGTAGACTTCTCCCAGTGTTTTTCTGAATCTTCTTTATGGCACAAATGTGATATCTGATGTCACCAGACTTAAACTTTTTTTGCCTCATAGTGTCAATACCTGCTGCTCGGTTCCTCTGAGGCCAGTCCAGGCATTGAACTAAGGACCATCCCTTCAATTAATTTGTAATGAGTCTGGCCTTCCATTTTCCTGGTGCTTCCTGGATGAGCCAAGAACTAAAATGCCACAGTGCACTTTACCCATGGGGCTCATAATTTAGAAGATGCTCTATCATTATCTTTTTAATATTGCTTCTTCAACTAGGTTCTCCTTTTTTTTGGGGGGGGGGTGGGGGACAATGGTTGAAAATATGTAGACCTTCTTGTTTTTGTTCTTCTCATCTCAAATTCTTGTCAATATTTTTCTCTTTTACTTCATTAACTGAATTCAGGAGAATTTTCTTTGATCTATCTTCTAGTTTACCAATTGTCTCTTCAGCTCTATCTATCCAATTAATTTGTACATTGAGTTTTTAATTTCCAAAACTTCTGTTTGAGTCTTTTAAAAAATATACTGATGTTTTTTATAGTCTCATGTCCCTGCCTCCTATTTTAAAGTTTCTCTTTTATTTCTGTAAGGTTAGAAACAGTTATGATATATTCTGGATTTAAAAATTTGAATATCCACTGCCTTTGTGGCATTTTTCTGCTGTCTATTGTCCTAGTTGACTCCACCATACCTTTTCTTGTTTATTTGAGTGCTTGGTGACTATTTTTGGTGGGAATTCATATTCATTTGGACTATGGAAATTCATTAAGATCTAGATTGAAGCAATATGTTCCCCCAAGGATAGCTTGCATTTGCTTTTTTAGTCATCTTAAGCACAGAAACTCTTTAGCTGGACCACTTGAAATAAAACTCTCTGCTTTAAATTTGCTGAATTACATAGGTAGGTGGATTCGGACTTTAGTGGTATAAATTTTCAAGATTTCTTCCACTTTATTCTAAAGTTGAGACAGACAGATTTTTGTGCTCTCCACCTCTGTGAGCTTGCCTTATTTTTCATTTGTCCTAAAGTTAAGGGTATATGGATCTTTGATGTCTGGCACTCCATGTGAAAATCTTTCCATTTACTTTCCTGCCTTGGGCATGTAATTGTCTCCTGTTTTCCATACTCACTGCAGCTGTCACAATGGAGGCTCTGAGGTCTTGGGGGTTTAGCACAAGCCCTTGAAGGGGAAAGCTGGCATTGGCAATTGCTTAACTTCTGGTTCTCTGCTTTCACTTAACTTTTGGCCTCTGTGGGTTTCTTTGTTTTGTGCCAGCTCAGTAATGCAATTAAAGATCTATTTTTTCTTAATTCAACCTTTTAGTCATTTTTATTGGCAGAGATTTTCAGGAGATCTGGCCTATAATAGTGCCAGAAACAGAAGTTGGCTCTAAGCTGTCTAATAACCAATGAGAAGAGGGAAATCTAATCAATTACATGGTTACAGGGGCCAGGAAAAAAAAAATGACTCTTAGCCGCTTGGGAAAAATGCAACAATCATTGGCATTCAGGCCACACTAGGATTTTTCTCAGCTGCCATTTCAGTAGGCACCATAGTTCTACAATTGTCTGGGAGGCACAATAGATCCAGGTGCTGCACTACTGGGCATCACGATTAGTACCATTAGGTTGCCAAGCTTCATGGTGATCAAGGGTAAAGATCCAGGAAGACAGATTACTCTTTCACTTTGTGTTAATCCTATGTAGATGGGTTCCAAAGTGCGCAGATTCTCCAAAGCCTTCTGAATTCTCATTCCTAGACTTTTAAGTTTCTGAAACATGTCCAGACATATTGGAATGTCTTATAGCTCAGGCATAGAAGATAATTTTTAACTTATGCTGCACAGAAAAGGCCTCTAGATGACATAGGTGGAATGGGTCTACTATCAGGTAGTAAAACTGAGTCAGCATCTTTTATGCCCTTTTTTTGGCATGACTTTAAAAACACTTCTCTAGATAAGTAGAAACCAAAGATCAAAAGGAGCTGTGGTGAAAGAACACTTTCTGTAATTGTTAACCATTATAAACTTTATATCCTGTTCTAGTTATATTTTAGTTTGGTTTGCTAGTAAATAAACTAGGAAAGTGAAAAAATACTTACTTGGTTACATGAGACTGCTAAGAGTAAAGACATTGATAAATATTAGTTAAATAAATTTTTTTTGAGAATTTTAGATAAAACTTGGTTAGAAGACATGTTTTCTAAAATAGCAAATAGATTATATGGCAAATGGAATCCTGGATCTCTGTTTCATTTTAAATCAAAATATGTGAAAATATGAAAAACCTGTTTGCAAAGTAATGGTAGATAAATCATATTCTGTAAATAGCACTAAAACCATGGTTACCTAAAGCTTCTATGCCTGGGAGAGTTGAGAAGAAGAAAAATTTCATATTGCAAAATTAGAAAAGTTTAATGAGTTGGTCATTACAATTACCAAGAAGGGGCTTACCTGAGGTTGGGGACTAAACTTCAGTCAAAAGAGAAATAACAGACTATGATTCCTGATGGAGTTTAACAACAACAAAAAAATGGGGTTGAAGGCAATTATATGGATCCCTTAATCATTTACAGTGAGAACAGAACTGACATTCTGAGAAAGAACTTTCTGTCATTTCTCAGAAATAATTAAAAGTGCTATGAGGATCTCATGAAGTGAATTTGAAAGACTGAAATAAATCATACCTTATTGCTTGGGACCCACAGAAATGCCTCGTGATTCTAACCACATTGTGAATTTAACAAAAGCTCCTACCTATTTTTGAAACTCTTGGGTTCAGTGAACTTACAAAATTATACTCTTTGTCAATACACGAAACTCTTATGTTGTTTACTGTGTGTGAAAATAGTAACTTTAAATTTATTGTCAAAATTTTTTTTGGTACTGGGGATTGAATCCAGGAGCACTTAACTACTGAGCCATATCCTCAGTCCTTTTCTTTTTTTTTTTTTTTTTTAGTTTTTATTTTGAGACAAGATTTCACTAAGTTGCTTAGTGCCTCACTAAATTGCTGAGGCTGGTTTTGAACTTGTGATCCTCCTGACTCAGCCTCCCAAGCCACTGGGAATATATGCATGCACCACTGTACGTGATTTATTTTGTGCTTTAATGGTTTCTATAGTTATATTCTGATTTCTAAACATTTTTTCCCTTTCTGGACAGGTTCTTCCCCATGATGTAAGTGCCACAAGCAGGCAGAATAGAGATTCCAACCCTTGCTTGGTAAGCAGGAAATTGTTATTCTTAGGTTCAGGATTTTCTTTTTTTAAAACCCTCTGAAAAATAAGAAATCCTGTTTTGTTAGCTAGAAGAGCTCTAATTACTGTGAATATGCAAACATGGGAGTAAATTGTAAATCTATAATTTAGTTAAGATTTACACAAAGAGCTTGAGAAATAGTCATTTCCTTTCTCATCTATTCATTTGAAATTGAATTATTCTCATAAATATTATCACACTGGTTTCCCATTGACCAATTTTACGTGAATTTAGAAAACACATAAAGAAATAATTTTATGGCAAAAAATTTAAAGAAGAAATAAATAATCAACCATTTTTAAGACTAGAAATGGTATTTAGTTTTGAACCTAAGTATTTATGCTTTCTAAAGAGGGGAGATGAGGGGACTATTGATACTGAAAAGACATTTTCTGAAAGTTTCATAATTAAGTGGAAAGACTGTTTAAAAATTGATAAAGTGAAAGAATGTGAAATCCCTTAGTTTGAATTTATATGCAAGTGATAAAATATTATTGGAGAGTAGTTTATTTTCCACATTTAAAATTTAATTTGAGTGTCTTTTCTTCCCAAGCGTTGGTATGAGGTTTCAAGATTCACCCTATGTATTTGCAATTTAAGCATTATATATTCTCCAAACTCCTGACTTCTTCTCTGTCCATAACTTTAGAATTTTTAGAAAGTTATCTGGCCACAGAGGAAACATGATATACAAATGGCCACTTATACGTTGGATCAGATGGAAATATTCTTTCAGTGCTGATTTGTGTAAAAATTTTCATACATGAAAACTTGTAAAAGAACTTCCATTTATTGGGATGATCCTTTCCACATTGTGGAAATCTTTACTTAGAGGATATAGTTCAGTCAAGAGAGGAGGAGGCAGTCTGTAGTGATCGGTGGGAGCAGTAAGTTCTTGTCTGCTCACCATTGGGTCTTCCTTTGACTCCCTCATTCTTAGTCATTCAGATGATGATGTCAATCAGTGTGACCTGTCCCCAATTCATGGGTGAGTGTGCTATCAAACATAGCTACTGGAGTGCCAAGTATCGATTCAGGAATATGCATAGAAATCAAGAAAGATAAATTATCTTTCCTGAGAAATTGATAGAGGACTTCTATTGGATGGGTGACATCTAATTCCACTGTGATTGCTTAACAGGGCCAATGTACATCTGGAGATGATTGAGGTCATCTTGTGTGACACAAGTCCATTGACTGAGCCTACCTGTAATGTAACAAGTGGAGATACACACAGCTGAAGGATGGAGAAGTGAAATAGAACTCTGAGCTCACTATTTGCCCCTGAATCCATCCCTGCTTAAAGATACAGCCTTCTCTGGACTTGCCAATTACACAGTCACTACATTTTCCTTTTTCTTAAACCATTTTGAGTTGGATTTCTAAAAATCTAACCAAAATGTGTCTTTATGAATACAGTCCTTATTGCAGATCTTCTATAATTCTGCTAAATTTTTCTCTTGCTCACTTTTTCCTTCTTTCATCTGACCAATAAAGAGTTTAAAAGTTTTATGCTAATATGACAGATTCACCAGGACACAAAGAGTGATTTCATGATGCAATTCAAACATAGATTCCCCACTGAGAAAACACTGAGGTGTTTGTAGTTACCCATGGCTGTGTGTAATAACTTTGGGCTTAATGCTTTCATTTGAAGTTACTGTTGTGGAGTCTAGAGCACCCTGGGAGTTAACCTGCAGGACAATGTAAAGAAGAGCATATATTCTTTCAAGGCACTTGTAGCTGTCATTTTATTTTTTGAGAGTTATGAATGGAGGTATTGTTGCAAACAGCTGTACCGTGAAGGCATTTAAGCCAGTTATTACTGCCTGTGGTGTCTGCACTCAAAATGTTGCAAACACTGAAATTATGATTTAGAGGTGAAAAACGTGAGTTTTATAAGATCTAGCTATATGCTTGGCTCTGTCTTTTTATGTTATTGGACAGATTCTTTTTAAATGATGATTCTAAATCTAGGTGCCTGCATTTCTAATGAATTCAAGAGTGTTGGCCAGAATATATCAAATAACATGTAATAATATATTAATTTTGGAAGCGATATGGTAACATTATTTTTAATGTATTTAATTATTTCCCAATGGCATTATGTTAAATTTATACTACGTGGAATGCAATTTGAAGAATCAGAACATAGCAAACGAATTTTTAAATGTTACATATCTTTGATGACAATGAATTTGGTTGAATTGAACTAAAGTTACAATCTTTAAGGTTGGAAAATAAAATTTTGTGTTTCCTGGAAGAACTCGGACATGTTATCCAATAATTCGTTTCTTTGTAGTAGAATGACCATCTTTAGTACATTAAGATGTACTGTAACCCTCAGTTCAGAGAACTAATCTCTGCTTTTCTTACCCAAATCATGATGTAAACCTTCACTAGATCAAACTCTCCTTTCATTAAGATAGAGGCAGAAATTCAGTAATTGGGTTGCCCTTCGTGATTTCTGACTCATGATAGCAGATCATGCATCATTTCACATCCGGTTCATATGCCAACTAAAAACTATTCCAAAATTTTTTGCCAGAGTCACCAATAGAAAATTTCTCAATTAGTCTACAAGTTAATGGAAGATATGATGTCTGTTTAATTTGTGAGAACAGCATATTCTGCATATTATTATGTCATTTAATAATCTAATTCTTTAACTTAAATGAGTTCTATAGATTATAGATTTTTTTTAAAGAAGTCAATGATAGTTCATCTAGTAAAATATTCTCAATTCATAGGTGTGCCAGTTAGAATGCTTTGAGTTGCATGTAATGGAAAACTGATTCAAACTTCCGTAAGTAAAGATGGGAATTTGGAGTTCACAACATTGAATGTTCCAAGTCAAGAGACTTTCTCCAGAGTTGAGACTCTATGACTGGACCTGGATTTCTTTTTAGTTCTTACTCCTGCTTCTCAGTATGGGTGAGGTTCTTAGGTAGAACTCCCTAAAAGGGGGACTGGCAGCTCATAACCACATGCTTCCTGGCACTTCTACTAGGAAAGACTCTGCCTCCCTGATATTTTAAACCAAATCTCAGAAGTGAGTTTTCCTGGCCCTGATTGATTGGCCTGATTGAGTGAGGCACTACTCTTTCTTTTTAATTAATCTCTGTGATTAGTGGATCAGACTTGCTGAATGGATCAAGGCAGCGGGCTTCCACTCCTGGAGCTGGAAGCTGAATTAACCCCACACCAACTGCACTGCAGGGAAATTCAGGTTACTTTTTCTGGTAATGGATGCTAGGGAAGCAACCAATGAACTGTAAGATGACGGAGTCTGAAAGAATCTAAAGGATGTGACTGGTCACACAGTAAGCAGAAAAGCCTCCTCTGAAACCTAATTTAAAAATCATTGTATCTGTCTAAAAGGTCCATGAACTACTGTACAAATTCACGCAGTGGGCACTGGGACATATCGTTGTGGAAATGCGGGCACTATCTAGCACAGTATGTATCAATGTGTGGTCTGAAATTCACTTTATAAAAGACACCTGGGCTGTCTGGAAAAAAAAAAAAGAAAGAAATTGCAGATTCCTGATCCCTGTTCTGGATTTCCTGAATCAGAGTCTGTGTGGGCAGAGAGGGCTCTGGAATTTTAAATATGCTTTCTAGGCAAATGTCCTGCCCCTTAAGATGTGAGCACCCTTGTGCTCACATGTAACTCATCATGTAACTCGTAAATTGTTATGGTTAACAAATATTCCAAAACTTCTTACCACATCTGCCTCAGATAGTTGGAAATATTTTTCTAAAAAAAATGTTTTTATTGACTTTCTTACCAAGACTGTAACTGCTTCTAAATTAATCTGTTGGACAACTCTGTTAGGAGAATCCTGAGGTCTTGCAGAAGCCCTGAGGAGAGCAGGGTAATCTGCAGAACACTGAGAGGCAAAAATGAAAAACATTTTTGTTTTATACTATCAGGGAGTATCAGCAAGTGTGAAGATGCCTGAGTTGAGCCAAGCAGGAAAAATAGAAATATATTTACTATGATAAATGGTATCAAATAAAGCATGCGAGTACCCACTTATAGGTATTATTTACCTATGAGAACTCTTCTCAATTGTCTTCAGGCTATGATTGATACATTAAGAGTTTGCTCCATCTGTAACACTTGGATAGTAAATGTAGGGATTTCAACAGCTAGTGAAATTCATATGAATGTGACTGAGACTTATAAGAAGAAATACAACATTCACTGTATTGCTTTGTTAGATCTTTGTTTTGGTTGGGCAACACCAATCCCAAGACAAAAATTCTACCTGCTTCCTAGAAATGACTTAGGGAGGACCTATTGCTGCCCCTGTAACT
This sequence comes from Ictidomys tridecemlineatus, assembly GCF_052094955.1. NCBI lineage: Eukaryota > Metazoa > Chordata > Mammalia > Rodentia > Sciuridae > Ictidomys > Ictidomys tridecemlineatus. The sequence continues at coordinate 35,759,478 of NC_135490.1, forward strand.
CCCCCTGGAAGACCAAGAATGTTTTTATTCTCCTATTGACAGCCTTTCTTGGAGATTGGCTGGGGAGTGATTGTGTTGTTTTTAGATAGTAAACAGTTTTGTGGAAGAATAGTGAAATTAAGATTATTACTAGAGTAAATCTGATGTTTTTTCAATTGCATTTCTTGCAATGCTACAGGATTTGTGAGATGTAATATTGAACCATTGTCTGCTCAGGAAGTTGAATTAATTTTTTAAGTGCTGCCTGAGGAGAAAACAATGTAAACAGAGTAGCAAGATAAAATTCTAGGTACAATCATGATTTGAACTAAAATAGCAGTGAAACAGTCCAAGACAATAACAGACAATTACTGAGTGTTTGTGTTCACTGAATATCCAGTATTACTGAGTGCACTAAGCTATGTTTTGAGCAATTTACATGCAGTAATTATTAAATTCTGAGAACAGTCCTAGAAGAAAAGATGTGAGCACCCTTGTGTTCACATGTAACTCATAAATTGTTTGCCATTGTTCCATTTTACAGATGAGGAAACTGAGACACTTAGAGGTTGATAAAATTTGCCTAGGTTCATAATCTTGTAGGTAAAAGTGTTAGAATTTAAACTCAGTCTTGATTTAGATCCAACTCTTAACCATGAAAGTATAGTTGCTTGTGTATGATTTTAATGTGTCATAACAAATCAATAATTATGTTACTACTTCCCAATATACTCTTATAGTGAGTTCTATAGAGCAAAGGAGGGGGTATAAATCCCAATCTGTGGTTTTGCTTTCCATAGTTTCAATTATAAACAATCAGCTGTGGTCTGTAAACATTAAAAGGAGCCTTCTAGAAATAAACATTTGATAAGTGTTAAGTTGCTCACATTCTGTCCAGTGTATCCATGCTGTATGTACTACTCACCTGTTAGTTACTTAATAGTCATCTGGCCATCAGTTTGATTGTTGCAGTAGTAGCATATTATTGTTTTCTCTATTTTATTATCATTTATTATTGCTAATCTCTTACTTTACCCAATTTATAAATTAGACTTTATCATAGTTGTATATGTACAGTATAGGAAAAAACAATATATAAAGGATTGAGTATTAATGTGCTTTCAGGTGTCCACTGGGATCTTGGAGCATATCTCCTAAGAAGTATGGGGGACTATTGTAGTATGTAGTATATGGTAGTATGAAGATTATATGACCATAATTTCAAGCCATGTGCAATTAATGATAAGTATTGGAATTGGTTTCAAAAGACTTCTAGTAAAGACTAGTCTAAGATATGTGGGACATCATTCTCTCTGGTGACAATATTAATCTGCCATTAGCTTGGTAGGACTTTTGTGTTGGTTTGGCAGTAGTACATATGGACATGGCTAAATCATGCAAGTTTTCCACCAGATTATCTGTGTCCAAAGTAGCCAATCTGCACTGCAAGATGATGGACAAGAGTTAGGAATTCACCAGTGGTTGGGAAACTACACTTGATAGCCACAGAAATTCAGAAGTTCCCCAGGCTTTTGCCTGGCTTTCTGAGCACTTTTTCCAGCCAAAGGTAGATACTGTGTGATGACAGCAATATGATTCATTTACGAGTGTTTAAAGTCTGTGTTGCCTCCCAGATCATTTTTAAATAATAATATCAGTGAAAATAACAAGCTCAAAATTTCATGCTTCATATACTTTTCTGTATATTCCTTTTCAACCTTGTTTTACACATAGAATTCTGCATATTTGCAATCTTATTGTATATATAATTTTGAATCCTATTTTGTACTTAATGTTTCCCAATTGTGCTGTGGTTTTTTTCATTATTGCCATCTTATTGGTACCCAATAAGCAATTGAATTGATAGTCATATGTTATGAAACTATTTTCTGATTGTTGAGCTTAAAATTTTTTCCATTAATAAATACTTACTATGAAGCTGTGTTGACTCTCATACCAAATCCTGCCAACTACCTATTTTTGTAAATAAAATTTCACTGGAACACAGTCACACACACTTGCTAGTATCATTTATTGTTGTTTTTGCATTATAACAGCAGAGGTGAGTAGATATGACAGAAAGTCTAAAATATTTATTATCCAGCCCTTTAGAAAAAAAGTTTGCCAACTCTAAATCGCTATCTTAGTACCAAGATCGATTCTGAATAATTTCATTAAGATAAATCCCCAGGGTTGGGGTTATTTGGCCCAAGTGTTTTGGATTCATACAGTCTCAAAATATATTTATGAATTGCTTTCTGAAACTGTTATATTGATTTAAAATCTTACCAACATAATAAGTGTGGCTGCTTTCAATCAACTTTATCACAATTGGGGTTTGTCATCTTAAGTTTTTCTTAATTTAATGTCCGTTAATAGTGTACATCATTGGATTTTTTGTTTGCTTTTCTTCAGAATGAAAAATCTATTTCTCTGTATATCATTAGTTGTTTTTCTTTTGTGTGAAATGTCTGTTCATGTTTCTTATATGCTAATCTATTAGAGTCTTACTGCTGCACTCCTTAATTTGTATGAGCTTGCAGATGATTTTCTGACTTACATTAAAAACACCAGCAGTAAGATATGTTGGTCAATGGCTTATTGCACAAAGATGCACATATATCACGCAAGTATTATGTGATTCATTAAAGCAGATAGAGAAGTCAGGCTTATAATAATTATGAATGCCACCTTTTAAAGCGAGAATAACCATGTTGCCGATGTAAATAATACCAGTAACTCTTTTATTACTCTCTAAATCTGTAAGCTGAACTCCTGCAAGGAAAATATGTCTTCTTTATGTAATGGAAATATTTGCTTATGTAGTATTAAATTTCTCATTTGTATATGACTCATGCAAGTAGACAACCAACTCAGCTCTGGTCTAAATAAAAGAACTTTGTTACAATAATCTTTTTTCTCAAGATAAAAAATGTTGATGAACTTGAGTCTCTCCTACTCTGGTTGCAAAATTAAAAAGGTCCATAATAAAGTTAAAGAAGAAAAATGTGTGATGAAATGCAAGATAGAATTCTCAGAGGCAAAAGGAAGAACAGCTTCCTAGAGAGAAGAACAAGGAGACATTACTTATATTTGTTATAATCTTAAGGAAAGTTTTTAGGCACATATCATTTTGGTAATATTTTGAAGATATTAAGTCATTGAACTTTCTTTTCCCCTTTAATATCATGTTCCCTTCTCGCCTCCCGCTTCTGGGTAAGCTGTGAGTCCTGTTGCCCTAGGGAATGAGAAGGCAATTCAGCATGGAACAAATATATGTGATTGATCAGCTTTACTCACAAAACTGAATTTCTTGAACATGCTGCAAGACAGTAATTTTGAAAGACAGGCTATGGTGGGAAAGAAACACGTTTTCTAAATTTGTTTAGTAATCATTAATATAAAAATTCGATTCATTACCATATGCAAAGTGTAGTTGGAACTCAGAGTTTGAAGACTCAGAAAAATGAGAAATATTTCTCATTTTTAACCTGGGATCTGGAATAGCAGCATGAACAGAAGACTTCGGGCAATAACGTTAGGTGTTTTGGAAGAGGGTGCAGCCAGTGGTCCCATTAAGAATGTTATAGAAGAGATAGTGCCATAACAATGAAGGAAGATTTAGTAAAGGCCAAATTCCTTGTTCTCATGCCTGCCTGGGCAGGCAGAGTTTCCATCCAGACTTTAATTTTTTTTTTTTTTTCTTTTTTGATGCTTTGGAGAAGGACAAAGATGTTGCAAAAGCTTAGGCAGATGACAAATGGGCCACAGTGAATGGGGATTTTAGGTTCCAAAGGCCATGTTGAGGGCTATAGAACCATGGTGCACACCAGCTTGATGCTAGATGGCAAGAAGGGACTTCCAAGTCATAATTCAGTCTAGAAAGCAGATCTAACCTCAGGCAACCAGAGGAAAACTGCTTTCTCTTAGTCCTCTGCACACCCAGACAACAATCTCAGTGTCAGCCATATATTATGGCTAAGAGCAGGGGTTTTCCAAGTTTGAATCCTAGTTCCAGCACTTAATAGCAACTTGACCTTGGCCAAGTTATGCATTTCCCTCATGTCTAAATTAAAAACAGGGTTTTTAAGACGGTTTAAGATAATTTTTCTAAAATGCTTGAAAAGGTGCCTTGCACACATTAACCCCTCAATAGTCTCATTCATAAAGTTTGTCCCTGGGTAGGAACAGGGTATGGACTTGAAAGAAACTGACTTCCCAAAAGACACCATTTAAATGGAAAGGAAATGGCAGTGTCTCTAATTGAGTGTATTCCACTGTCCAGGGGAAGATTAGACTTGTTGTACGAAATAAAGAAGTCACTTTTTCTTTGTCCATGTGAGTGCATATTTGTGAATTTGTGATTTCTATGCAGAAACAAGGCCGAGGACCCTCTGCACCTTGAGCCCTTCTAGCTGGGATCTCTCCAAGCTTTTACAAAGAGTTCATAACCCACTTCAATCTAATGTATGAAATATGATATGTCAAGAACTTTGTAATGTTGTGAACAACCAATAAAAAAAAATTAAAAAAAAAGAAATTCAGTTAGTATAGTTTGCATTGAAGCTACTGAACACATCCTTTTTTTTCCATATTCTACCATTGATCTATGTTCCCAGCTATGCCCCTGCCCTCCATTTTGCTTTTAATTTCTCTTCACAGCACATCTAATGCTGAATCCTATCTTTCTTTCACTCAAGATGCTTTTTATACTTTGCCTTTTTTTCTCAAATCTAACACTTTTACAATTTGCCCAATTCTTGCAAAACTGCTATAACTTTTATAAAGTTAGAACGAAGTTCCCTGTGAATCTGGAAAGAATTGAGATGTTTGATCAAAAAAAAAAAAAAAAAAAGAGTTACGGTTGGCCAAAATATCCATTTCCTCCCCGCTTGGCTTCCCCCTGCCCTTCCCAACATTGCAGTCCCACCACTCCACCTTAGCATTGCTGATCAACAGGCCCATGTTGTAATCTTCTAATCTTTAAAATTTTTATTTATGGGCCGGGGATGTGGCTCAAGCGGTAGCGAGTTCACCTGGCATGCGTGGGGCGCTGGGTTCGTTCGATCCTCAGCACCACATAAAAATAAAATAAAGATGTTGTGTCCACCAAAAACTGAAAAATAAATATTAAAAAATTCTCTTTCTCTTTCTCTCTCTCTCTTTAAAAAAGAAAAATTTTATTTATTTTATTAGAGGCAGACACCGTGCCCCCCTGCTTTCATCTCTGTGCTCTGCTGACAAGACTCTGTCGTTCATTCTTCTCTGGGTGCTCCTTTTAGCCACTAGGAGCCATTCTGTCTTTCTTGGTCCTTGCAGTGTTGTTATTTTCATAGACCCTCGCTTGGCTCTTGGTTCTTCTCACTCTTTATTTTCCCTATATGCCAACTCATGACTTCAGGTGCTACTCATGAAGGCAAACACACATGAAATTTCTTTCTTTTTTTTCCATTTTTATTGGCACATATTCGCTACTAACAAGATTCATTTTGATATAATAATCAGTACATGGAATATGATTTGCTCCAATTCAGTCTCCAGTACTTACCTTTCCCCTCTTCCTCCTCTCTCCCCCTGTTCCCTTCCTCTACTGTGCCCATCTTCCTGCTATTTACTTACATTAAAAAAAAAAAAATTAGTCCACACCTCATTCTTGAGTATAAATACCATATGTTTAAATGCTGCCTCTTACTGGGGTGTCCCACGTACTCCTCAGGGTCAACGTTTCCCCGGCTGAACCCACCTCCTTCCTTGTCTACTCAGATTTCCCAAGTGCTCCAACACTTAGAACCTCATTCAGAACCCAGAACCTCACCAGTAATCCAGAACGCCTGCCTCTCTTCTACCTCCAACAGCCCTCTCAATCACTTGAGTTTTGTCCCTGTCATTCAGGTCCTTGTCTTCTCTGCAGATCTGTCTTTGTCTGCTTTTTGTCTTACCAACTTGGCCTGGATCACTGGCAAGGTTCCCTTTCAGTTAATCACTCTTCCCTCCTTTATTCTACCATCAGGAAGACCTTTCAAAATGTAAATCAGAGCATTCCAGCTTCTTATTTAAATTTTAATGGATCCCTGTGCCTTCCAGGAAAGGATTCTAGGTGGGTGGTGTGAGCTTATCTGCAACACTCTTGCTGAGTTCCAGGACTAGTACTAGCTCTGACTCCACACCTATACCAATCTAGTGCCAGGGCCCTATTCAACTGTTTAAATGATGATGTTCTTTTGTACATCTGGTCCTTTGCATGTGCTGTTCCACTTTTTAAGAATGACTTCCCTAGCTAACCACTCTATGCCTCTCAAATTTCAAGACAGTGTCATTTTAGGAGATATTTTGAACTTCCCTTTTGCTCATCTCCTACTTCCCCAAACCTAGTACACACATTATTTAGCCACGCTGTGTTCCCTATGAAAGCACCAAACTCAAACTATAGTATGATATTGACATTGGTTTACTTTTCTGTCTTCCCTAATGAACTGTAGTCCCTTTGAGGGCAGAGGTTCTTCTTCAGTGCCTAGTAAATGGTAGAGAACTAGTATTTATTGAATAAAAGAGTGAACGTGGCTTAATGTAGATGAATGGCTTTCTGAAAAAAAACCCAGTTATGTAACACAGAAGAGTGATGAGGCTTCACTCTTCAAACCATGGCTGATTAGCAGTAGCTTAAAAAACAGTATGGCTGAATACAGATGCTGTGAGCTTACATCAATCTTTTTCATCTTCAGTTATTTTATGTTTACTATGCAGGCCTTTTTTTCATAAGCAAAAACTTCCTCTAATGTTCCAGTACATTTAATCTTTATAGATAAGTCCTTTTCAGCAATTAGCCATGTTTCCTCTGATATTATTTAGCGAATATATATTCATCCTATGTGAGTTACAGAGTCTAAGAACCGAGTTTGCATGAACAAAGTATCATTGTGTAACCAAAAATAATTATAAAGGTTAGTCTACCATCTCTGATAAATCTGATGAAGACTGGGCATGCCGAGGAATGGCCCTGTGTCCACTGTTTGGGACAGGTGCTTGACTGCTCTATAATTGTATGTGTCCTTTGCCTTTATCTCAGGCCCCAGAAATACAACATGATTTTACTTTTGGAAGTTGTTGCTTTATTTTTTCCTTTAAATTTCTTTCTATCCTGATGGACCCTAAAGTAGAACTCCCCACTCCCAACCCCCTCCCCCCGCCCCCCCGCCGCCTCAGTAAATCTCTTATTTGATGGTTTAATAAAAAGTAGAGAAACTGAATTCTTTTAAAACTTTACCAGTCTTTCTTCAATGGTTTTGGAAGTTTTGAAAAACCAGCCTCTACCTCAGAGCAAAGCCTGTCCAAGGAAGGGACATGACCTCTGTCCTTGGAAAGACCCACAGAGCACTCCTAGGCACATTCCCACCCTGCTAAATAGTTTACTACAAATAACAGGAGAGATCTGCTGTGCCAGGTGTCCCTGACTCAGTCAGGCTAGGTGGAGACCCATAGTAACCCCCTAGCAGCCACCAATCAGCATGAGACAAGGAAATACCTGGGATGCCAGATGACCCTCCCAGTAGTTTATAGTGTTGGGAAACCATGTAGTTCAGCATGAACACCCCTCTTGGCTTAAACCAATGAGTTCAAATGAATACCCCTTTTGTAGTAACCAATCACCCCTACCCAACTTGTTTCCACCAGTGAATGTGCTAATCATGTTTTAGAGTTGTTATTTGATTTTCCCGCGGTGTGTGATGATCTGCTAAGAGATGCTATAATGTATGTGAAGTCCCTGCCTTCTCCAAAGAATGTATAAAACTGCTGCAAACCCTGGGCTCTGGGCCTCTCAGCGTCACCAGTTGCTGCGTGTGCGAGAGGAGGACCGAGCTAGCTCGCAATAAACACCTCTTTGCTGCTAACATCGATCTTGGTCTCTGGTGGTCTTTTGGGGGTCCCGAATTCAAGCATAACAGTTTTCTTAGTTATTATCTGGGGAATCTCATGATGGGAGAGTCAATGCACCCAAAACTCCGTTTCTTGGCTTTTATTCTGGGCAGGTTGCCCTCAGAGGCTCAAGAATGAAAATAAATGTCTTCATTGCCTGCCCCCATCACCCCTGATTTACCTGCCCCTCCCCCCAATTTCTTCCCAAGTCAGCTTTGCAAGCTGTGGAAATCACCTCCTTCACTGATTCCTTGAAAAAGACCTCCCTTTACTCCATAACTTGGAAGCGGAGTGCTCAAATATGGTTCAGTTCGCTTTCTCATTCCATGTTTTTAAAAATGTATTTTTAGGTAGAATCAAATTGGTTCTCAAACAGAGGAGGCTGATTCCTGAGAATACTTTAGAATGCTCTGAAGTATTTTAGTTGCTACATTTGGTTGTTACTAGCATTTAAAAGTGAAAGAATGATAAAGTGCCTGCTAGAATATGGGTGTGTGTATGTATATCTGTCTATCTATATATCTCTCTATATATATAACTCATATATACATAAATCTATTATATATACACATAATACATATATATTATATAATGACTTTTTCTATCCTAATAAAATCTTTTAATGTCTATTTTTCTGGAATTTAATTAAGTGTTCTTTAATTTAGAATTTAAGTAATATATATTTTTCTTCAAGTATTTATGAATGTTACATGTGATTAGATGTTTGGTATGTTTTCTAGAAATCTCTGACTCTTAACTGCAATGTTAAATTCATTATTATTATGAATATATTTGGATTGTTTCTAATCTTCTGTAGGTTTTCTAAATTCCCTTCATCATCTATATTCCTTGGTTGTTAAAACAACATTGAATTGAAAATTAAGCTATTCTTACTATTTTAGTAATTACCCTTGAAATATTGCTATGCATAATGTTAATCCCTTTCCAAGACAGTTTTAGGATTTGAGAAAAATTTAACTCAGATTATACCATTACAATTTTTGTGTAACTGAGTCAAAATTCTGTCTTTTTTAAAAAAAAAATTAATTAACTTGTAACATTATTTTATAGAGACCAAGTTTATATTTATTTATGTATTTAACAATGTTTTGCTTTCAATTATGTCTTTGATCTCAGTTATTCCTTGGGGTCATTTTCTTGAGCGATCTCTTTTAAAATTTCTTTAAGCATAAACCTGTGGTAAAAGTTTCTCCTTTGTAAAATCTAAAAATATTTTCATTTCATCTATGTTACTTAAAATATCTCTCTTTTTCATATAAAATTTAAATGCCGTAAGGTGTTACAAATCTTAAATATTTAGCTAAATGATTTTGACCCATATAAATATAAACACACACACACACACACACACTCTTTCCTCACCATCTATATTAAGACACACACAAAAAGTTCAGCACCTTAGCAGGCCTTCTATTCCTCCTCCCAGCTAATGCCCTCCATTCATCCAACAATCACTTTAGTACATTGTGATTGTTCTATTTAATCATTATGGTTGTTCATCTCTTACTTCACCTCATTTATAAATTAGGCTTTCTCATAGGTGTGTATGCACAGGAAAGCACAGAATGCATATCTAGGGTTTGGGACTCCTTATGGTTTCAGGCATTTGACGAATGTCTTGGAATCTACACCTGAAGATAAGGGGGGCGGTCTGCCCAGTTGCTTTGTCTTTCAACATCCTGTCTGGGAGGTTTATTCCTGTTGTGGCACGCAGCTGTATGTAGCTCATTCTTTTTTCATTGCTGTGCAGTATTACCTTGTATGACTCTTCCATAATTTATTCATTGTATTGTTTATGCACTGGGGATTGTTTGCAGACTTGGGTTATTATGAGTAAGAATCTTCTTGTGTATATTTTTTAGAGGACATAGTCTTCAATTCTTTGGGGGTACTTACTTAGGAGTGAAGTTACTGATTCATAGGTGACATATATATCTATTTAGTTCTAATAGATGCTTCCAGTGTTTCAAAGTTATCATACTAATTTTCAATCATGGCAGCAATAAATCAGAATTTAAGTTATCTTGCCATTCTTGTCAACATTTGAAATTGTGTACTTTCTTAATTTTGGCCACTCTGATAGGGATATAATGAAATTCCCATGTGTCTTCTACTTTACATTCTGCTGATAACAAAGGATTTTTGAACATCTTTTCTTATTGATCATTTGGATATTCTTTTATGAGAATTTCCTGTTTATATATTTTGCCTCTTTTCTTTTTTCTTTTTTTAAATTATTTTTAGATGTACATGGACATGATATCTTTATTTTTTTTTTAATTTTTTAATGTGGTGCTGAGAATCAAACCCAGTGCCTCACATGTGCTAGGCAAGTGCTCTACCACTAACCCACAACCTCAGCCCAATTTTGCTTATTTTCAAATAGGGTTGTTTTTAATTCTTGATTTATAAAATCATGAAGACTACTTTGTTATTAAAAAGTAATGTTGGAGGTTAGTACATATTTCCAGGGAAATTTTTTTTTTTCATACTGATGATCTGAAGACACAGAACTCTGGCTTCCATATTTTTCCATGATTAAAAGTTAGTTGTAGATCTTATTATCATTCCTGTGCTGGTAATCAATGTTTTGTTACTTTTTTTTTTTGTGGTTATTGTTGTTTATTTTTTGGATGCTGGGTATGGAACACAGGGTCTCTTGCTTATGCAGATTTGGGTTCCCCAGCCCTCTCTTAACTGCTTTTAAGTTCATATTTTTCATTCTTGATGCTCCACAGTCTTTAGCTATTAGTAGTGTCTTTTTAGTTTATCTGGGTAAGCAAATATAACTTCTTTTGAATTAGAGATTTCTCTGCTAATTATCTTAAATAATTGTTTTTTTTTTCTTCTCTCTTTGTTCAGTTCATCCATTTAGATGTGTGTGGACCTCATTCTATCCTTCTTAGACCCTAACTCCTTTTCAGATCTTCCATTTCTGTGACTATTTTGCATTAGTTATTAATTCATAGCTTTTTCATCCTTTAGTCTTGTGATTTCCATATAACTAAGCCCAAATCATTGGATTTTTCACTTTTTATTTTTCATTTCTAAAACTTCTCCTGGATCCCTTTTCTGATGATCTTGGAAATTGTTGTGGTTTTGCTTATTCTTAAAATTCAAAACAATTTTTTAAAAAATTTTCTCTCTCTAATAATCCAATACCTGAAGAATTTGAAGATTTAAATTTGCCATGTCTGTTGATTTCAAGGTAATTTTTTTTTCATGTATGACTGTTAATCTTTCATCTTGGACTCAGGTTGGTTGATTTTAATTCAAGAAAGACAGGGAGTTAATACTGAAATTGTTTTTGTCCAGGGAGGATTTATATTTGCTTCTGCTGAGATTCAGTGGGCACTGGATATTCTGACTTTTCTAGTAAATATGTTCTCAAACTGTGAAGAGTGTATGTTTCTTTCTTTCTCAGTTTTCCTGATAAATAATATCTACAGCCATGCTATACTTTATGATTTGATCGGTCTTGGATTCAGCTTTCCTATCTTGTACATTTCCCCCAGACTCAGCTTCTTGGCCACAAAGATGAAATTGGCACTTTTCCTTGGGTTATATTTCCTCCCCTTCTTTTTGCCCATCACCAAATAAGCCAGTTTCCTTGGAGGTTTATCTCACTTTATGTGAACCCAGCAATAAATTATCTTTATGCAGAATGTTCCTAATTGCTAATAGCAGAAGTTATTATCTTTCTTTTCCCCCAGGGAGATTATAAAGTGGCCGTTTCTACAGTGCTCTGTGGTTTAAAGCAATGTTCACAGACCTCTCTGGGGCAGTCTCTGTGGTCCTGATGGTGATATTGATGGTGAAGGAGAAGAATGAGGTGGGAGCAGATAGATAAGACTTCAAACCCTTCACCCTGCTTCAAGTTGCTCTTCCCATAGTTGTCTAAAGGATTTTAAAAAGAGTTTTAAACTTTAAATATTTGTTCAAATCAGATGAATGATTTCCTAATTCCCAGTTAAATTCATCCTTTTAACTCAGCCCTGAAGTTTCTCTGTGATGATTTAATGGTCATTTATAAGTGTGGGTTTTTAATGTCAAAATAGTGTAAACACACAGAAACAAGAGCAGCAAAATCCAGTAAGGGAAGAGAGAAGTCACAAGAGAGACCATCCTTAAAAATGGGATTCATGGGAAGGTAGTGAAAAGACTTTGGAATTTTAAAAGTCAATAGTAACAAAAATGTTTAAAAATATCATAAACTATAGTGATTCTCTCTTTAACTTTGGTCTCTAGGAAATTCTTTGCCATCAGATTCATTTATTCATGATATTATAATTTTTTATTATTAAGAATTGCTGTTTGTTCAAATATAGACTTCTTGGGGCAGATCTGGTTACAGGTAAACAGCTACTCATGGTTTTCACTTTGTCCATTTTTATGAGTTTATAGTAAGCAAACACACACATTGGAGGTACAATTATAGTAAAGTCTTGATTTGTATCAAAATAGCACCATGTCTCTCGTTTAAGCTTACTGTAATTATAAAACAAGCTCTTCTATAAGACTGGAAACTTTTTAAACCTATAATATTACATTTTTTTTGATATGCGTAGGAAGGTAATGTGTTTATTCTGAGCCAAATGCATTATCTAAAATTCCTTGTTATCTTATTTAACCTTTATGACAACTGAATTTTAAAACTTTATTTAAAAAAATTAGGGTGAGAGAGGTTCAATAACTTGATTGAGGTCTTAGAGTTGATAAGTGATGGAACCAAGTTTGAAACACGGTCTGTTTGAAAAGTTTGTGTGTATAAATATGTATGCACATTTATGTATACATATTACTTACTTTGGAAAATACATTTTCCAAGTGCAGATGAAGTATGTTTCTTTCTTTGTTTTTCTTAAATGTTGTCTCTTTATTTGGTCATAATCACCAATAAACTTAAATGTCATCATCATGGCCATGATTTTAAACTTCATAGTCAAATAAAACTTTTTTTTTTTGCATCTAATTTTATAAAAGTTTCTACTATAATTTATAGGAGTTTTTGTTCACAGAAGTCTTAAGAGACTAGTTAATATTGCTTCTAAATAAAATAAAGAACAGAATAGCTAATTTTAAGTCACAATGGAGGCTGGTTAAAATGATCCAAGATCCTAATCACATCCTTGGGGAACTTTAGAGTCAACTCTGCTCCATACTGCAAATAATTTTGCATTAAATTGTCAAGGAGAATGCAATTTAAACATTATTTACATAAGCTAAACGTATTCTTTCAGATATAAGAGTGGGATTTCTAATCCTTTGTTGGTGTTATCCTTAATAGGTCCAAAAAGGCTTTCTTGAGTACTGAGCATACTATAAAACACTTTTTGAATACTTAATGTTTTTCAGGACTGTCAAATATGTTTTATAAACCAACTCGAGGAGCATATGGATAATACAATGGCCAAGAAGCATGGCAAATTGTTTTGAAAAGTAGAACGAAAACCTGCTATTTTTGCCTATCATTTTTCTTGGTTCTGTATTTTACAGTTCTTTGATCTGTATGAAAAAGGAGAAGTACATTGTCATTTTGGTGAGATCAGCATTAGGATCATATGGATGTCTTTTCAGCACAGTTCATATTGACAGCTTTAAGTACTCAGGGAAGTGACAAAATAATAAAGAGCTCACTGGTTATATCAGAAGACTATGGCATTTATTTATAACAAAAATTTGAAATTAAAAATTGAAGCACGTTAGTTAAATTTTAAAATTAAATATAATAATTATAAATTTCCTAAAACCTTCTTAAAGACTATATAGCATTTTATAAACAAATAAGGATGTAAGAAAAAAGTATGATGGGTAGACAAGTATATGAACAGGAAAGAAGAAACCCATTCCTAGGGTAAGTCATTTAATTCATCTGGGCCTTCGTTATAATCAGCACAAGGTAGAGAACATCCAAAGGAGGTTTTTTTTTGGGGGGTGGGGTGTACCAGGGATTGAACTCGGGGGCACTTGACCACTGAGCCACATCCCCAGCTCTAGTTTGTATTTTATTTAGAGACAGGATCTCCCTGAGTTGCTTAGTGCCTCACTTTTTGCTTATGCTGGTTTTGAATTTGAGATCCTCCTGTCTCAGCCTCATGAGCTGCTGGGATTACAGGCGATTACAGGCATGCGCCACTGGGCCTGGCAAGAGTATGCAAATGTTTGTGCTGTTGTTTATGGTGGTTGAACCACTTATATTGACGCTTGTTTTAACCAGCTACTTTGCTGCTGTGATTAAGAGACCTGACAAGAACAATTTTAGAGGAGGAAAAGTTTATTTGAGGGCTCATGGATTCAAAAGTCTCAGTCTGTAAATAGCTAGCTCCATTCCTTGAGGCTCATGGTGAGGCTGAACATCATGGCAGAAGAGTGTAGTGGAGAGAATAGCTCAAGACATCACAGCTACACCCTACCTGCCTTCAGTTACCACTCAGTTAATCCCTTCCAGGGGACTAATTCACTGACTGGGTTAATGTTTTCATAACCCAATCATTTTTACTCGAAACCTTCTTGCACTGTCTCAAACATGAACTTTTGAGGACAGCTCACATCCAAACCATAACAATGCTATAGAGAGAAGTTCAATAATAGCAGAGCTGACCTATTTGAGGTGGTAAACAGAAAAAGAGAGTGCTGGAAGTTGGTGGAGGGTCTGAACCCTGGCCTTATAAGTCCTTTCTTTCCTTGATGTTCCCTGAGATAACTTTTTGTTGATTTCTTTGTATTTTTAATTAGAGAATTTCTAAATCCAGCTCCAAATAACTATTATTTTATGAATTCTTGATGAAGGAAGATACTTAAGTACTTTATATAGAGTTAATATAATTCTAGAGTTGCCAAAAATTTTGTTTAGAAACTAGGCATTGTGAGTTTCCAAGTGTATTAGGTAGTTTTTTTTGATATTCAAATATAAATCATAGAAAACATTGTTCCATGAAAGATCCTGAGTTTTTATACCCAGCACCCCAAAAAAGGCATGGTGGAAAAGCTGGGAAAACAAATTGTCTTATGAGTGTAAATTAAGCTCAGAATAATTACTACAAGCAATAGAGAGTTTATGGGACTTTAAAGAAAAGGATGTGGGAGAAGACTGTATCATACTTGGGAATAAAAAAGAGAAATGCATTTCAAGGAAGAGATAAAGGAATATGAAGGAGGAGATAGGAAAAGTTATTTATTATAGAATCAGAACTAATATGCCAAGAGAGTGAAACCAAAAAGATTATGCTATAAAATAGTGTCAGGCAAGCTGGCTTGTCAGCTTACTATGAAGAGTGCTGTGGTGAACATCTGCTTTCAACAAAAAAGGCAAATATCATGGCACCAACAATTCCAGGCATGTTACCAAGAAGTCTTTTTGCTCAAGCTAATTCATGTTAGATGCACATTTTCAGTTGCTGCTGGAATTTCAGGCGGTGTGCTGATTTGGTCAACAAGCGGATGGCATGACAGATCAGATATAATCAGACTAATTTTCATCCTCCCTGCACACACAGGAAGGTAAATTACTCTAAAGGCCTGAAGGGATGCTCTTGGATACATTTCAAAACTGCACACAATGGAAAGAGAGTAGCTGCAAATCTTGCAGGTCTGTACTTCAGTGCTGTTTCAAATATTTTGAAGATTGGTACTGACTTTCTGGGGCAGTGATGGAGGCCAGAAATATTCAGAAATGAAGGGAAATCTGTCGTTCTTCCAGGAAGTAAAGATGAGACTCAGGAAATGAGTAGAAAAAGAGAGCTCAGGTATGTAAGTTATTTACTGGGTTGCCTCGCTCCTAGTCAGCATTTAATGAATGTTTGCTACTATTTTTGAGTATAGTCCATTTTCTCTGAGAGTCTTTCACTCATCTTCTTCTAGTGAGTTTTCCACTGCTGCAGAGAATTGAAAGATAAAGAGTGCATTTTCTAAACTATCTTGCATGGATGATTCTGGACACAAATTAGATTTCTGTGAATTAGGTACATGATGCAAGATTTGGAAAGAAGGAATTAAGCAGAAGGAACTAAGAAACCATCTTCTTCTTGTGTTTGGTCATTTTTTGCTGGCAGATGGGGTTGTGAACAGCTGAGTTCTTTACTGCAGCAGGATTTCAGAACCAGTCTCAAACTGATTGCATTGATGGCTGTATCCTCCTTTTCCAATGTGACTTTACAGTTCTTCATGTGAAAGGATGGAATCTGTCTTCCACTCTTTGAACCTGACCTGTGTGTTTTCTTGCTTCAGTCAGTACCATGGTGTGGAAGGATGGTGTGCCAGTTCCAAGCCTAGACCTCAAAAAAAAAAAAAAAAAAAAAAAGTCTTGCTCATTTCTACCCTTGCTCTTGGAACCCTCCTGCATTGGCTACATGAAACTGAAGAGCCATCATAGCCATCATGGATCATCTAGTCTCCAGCCAGTCTGAGACCTGACTGTCCAACAACCCTGAAGAGCTGACCACACAGCTGACCTATAGAATGAGCAAAGTATAATGATTATTATGGCTTGCCAATGATGTTTTGTTGGTTTGGTTTTGCATCATTACTGTGGTGATAGAAAATAGATGCAATGCTTGATTTCTAAACCTGTGGGTGTACAAAGGCACCTGGATTAGAATTGACTCTGAACCCCCCAAGCGGGCAGGCAGCTTCCAGTTAGCTGTAGCTGCAACTCTGGTAGCTGCCTCATCACTGGATTACACTTTTGAGTGTGTCTTTGAACTCATAGATTCCAGGGTCAGTCTCCTGATTCCACTTTCTCCAGAATTTCGTGAAAATAATAGTTTCTCTACTGTGTCAAGCCTGTAAAGGCCAGTTTAGAATGAGCTCCTCCAATCCTTTTGACAAGTTTTAAGCAACTAATTGCTAGTATTAAATGCCTATCTGCTTGCATACCTATGATGGTACCTGATGTTTTCATTGGACCCTAACTACTACAACTTTTATTATTTATTATTGTTGCTATTCTTTTTCCCTCTGTCCACAATCCTTAGTTATGGGACCTTCTGGATGGAAGAGAAGTTGAGGAACCTTGTATGGCACTATGGAACAGTTTTCTCTTCTTATCTATTCTTTTCACATTGAACAGTGTTCTTCCTAAAACAATGTTGGCAAAGTGTCATAGTATAGTTAAGCCTTCCATTCATTAATTTATTCATTCTTTACATACTTGCTTAGAGCTTATGATATTCCCAAGCATGGTCCTGGACACCCTTGAAGAAAAGGCAGACTCAGTTCTTACTTTTCAGAAGCTTACTTCTTATTGGAAAATGATAGCAAGTGAATAAGAAAAAAAATCATAAACAAGATACTTTCATGAAGCAACATTCAACACACACACAAAAAACCCTCAAAACAAAAAGATTGATGTGGAGTGTCATGTGATGAGTTCTTTTAGAAGCAGTGATCACAAAAGGACTCACGGAAGCACAGATGCTGAACTGAACTCTGAATGCAAGGAGCCAGACATTTGAAAACTTGGACGGAGATAATTGTAGGCAAAGGGAATACAAAGTGCAAAGACTGTTAAGTGGCGATGTATTTTAATGTGTTTGAGGGGGAAAAAAGAATGCAAATTGGAGAAGGAAGTAAAGTGAGCAAGAAGGAAGCTATTTTGAGGAGATGCTTTTTAATGACTTTCAGAAACTCAATGTGACTGCAAAAATTTGAAGTTACCTTACAGCTTTCCTATTTTGTAATTCTTATAGTTTCTTCTCACTGCTCCAAATGCCAACTGTGATATCGGTCATCACTTGAATGATCATACCCATCTCCCAAAGGCTCTGACTTACTGCCCCTGTATTTTCTGTATCAAAAGATGGTCTGGTTCAGTGTTTGCAATGCTGTGTACTCTATGATATTCGGTTTCCTGGGAAATATACTCTTTTGTCTCTTTAACTTAGAATTCCTGACTTTCTTCTTCTTTACATTTTCATTTTTTCAGAGCAAAATTTTCATTTCATTTAGGAGGAAAGCATCCAAAGAAAAGTATTAAATTTTTGTGTTTGTCCTTCCAGGGGAAAATCGCATATTAAATGAAGACATTAATCAATTGGGTAGACTGTTTTTGAGGACTCATATTTTTCAGAGTTTTTAATTTTTTTTTTTTTTATTTTTGGTACCCTCTGCTCCTTGGGCTACAACTTGTTTTACTTATTCTTGTAAACGAAGGAAACCTGGAAGTTTCCCATTGCACCTAAAACTGGGTGTTTAGTGAATTCCTGTGGTACACAAATCTTTATGTATTATAATTCACTTTTAAATCTAAAATGATTGTGTTATTAATGGTGTGTGACTAAAATATCAAATGTATGTAGACAGGCACTCAAAGTCTATTTCTTCCCTGGTAGCTATATTTGTTATTCAAACAACCTGTTACTTTTTTCTCTCTCCTGGATTACTTGACAATTTTTTTTCTCACCCTGTCTTATTATGTATAGCCTTTTGGTTCATATGCTACTATATCTTTGCATTTCACAAACTATACTCATGGATTCTGCATGGAAATGTATTTAATTTCCTGCCAGAATGTCAGCCCACCATTCCAGAGCTGCTTAGAAAATTTTCTTTGATCTATCTTCTTACCTTCCAGAACCAAGAGAGCTGAACCACAGGAATCCAATCTCAATATTGATGACTGACTCTAATCTAGGATCTCATTATTATTTAGCTTGTCTTGGTATTCAATCTTGAGGACTGCTTCTTGGTAATATTAATAAAATGCGTTTGAATATTTTGGATCCTGTTTTGTAGCAGGTTTGACTTCTTATTGTCAGTTTTTGGTCAAATATTTAAAGATTGTTTTGTGGACTTAGTTGCAAGTTGACTACATTGCTATTCACTATGCAAATACTGATAGATGAGCTGGGTTATTATTAATATTATTGTAATTGTGCTTTTAGTGTACGATCTGAGAGTTCGTTATTAGGCAGCAGAAATTAGAGACAGGTTGTTAGCAACAAAAGTCTTAAATGTGGTCCTTCTTTAAGATTTCCATGGGTTGGTTACTGTGTTGGCTTTGTAAAATGGCATGATTTCTCTCATATAATTTTCTAAATGTGTTTGCACAGTGTCTAAATGTGGCCTGTGCTGCTATCTGAATGACTATGTGGAGAATGTCTGAGATGCTTTTTATGGGCGAAGAGCTTCTGGGAGTAGCAGAGGTATAATCTGAAATCAGCTACCAGGTTTCTAATTGCATCCTTGCATAATGTAGGCTGAACAGACTGAAACAACTTCAAAAGGTTTTACTTTTTTTTTTTTTTTTTTTTATAATGGGGAATGGGTAAGACAGGACAGCTTCCACTCAGAATTCTGTAACTTTTAGAACTAAGTAATTCTTTTTGTCAATCTGTTCAGTGGCAGCCAGGGAATCGAGGTAAACCAAAGATATATTTTAAAAAAGGGTTGAAATTCATGCTGAAAATTTCTTAAAATGCAAATTCATTACTCATAAGATTTAGAACTTAAATTTTACAGATATTTTGTACCATCTAGAATAATCTCTCTATGGATCTGTACAAATGCTTTTTGGTGTCACAATTCCCTTTTTTTTTTTAAATCAGGAATTGAAAAAAGAAATAGTGATGAAAGATAAACACCAAACTGGCAATGTTTGTCATGATGACATTGGAGCATTATAAGGAATCACTTTTACCTCCGTATATATAAATTTTTGTATAAAAGTAAAGATTATTTGTTTGTGTGTGTGTGTGTGGGGGGGATGTACCACGGATTGAATCCAGGGATGCTTCACCACTGAGCCACATCCCAAGCCCTTTTTTTTATATTTGATTTTGAGACAGGGTCTCGCTAAGTTGTCGAGGCTGGCTTTGTACTCGAGATCCTCCTGCCTTAGCCTCCTGAGCCACTGGGATTACAGGCACAACCACCGTGCCCAGCTCCAATCCACTTTTGTTTTAGTGTTTTTTTTCTCAAAAGTTATATATATACTTTTTGCTTCACATAAATTTTTAATTGATAGAATTCAAATATGACTGATAGTTAAATGCTTTATGTACCTATTCCTGATTCCATTTTTCTCTGTCCTGAATATTGAGAAGTTGATGGATGTTTAAACCAAGAGCAGTGGTGCATGCCTGTAATCCCAATGGCTCAGAAGGTTGAGGCAAGAGGATCGCAAGTTTGAGGCCAGCCTCTGCTACTTAATGAGACCCTAAGCAATTTACAATGATCCTGTCTCAAAACAAAAAAAAATAAAAAGGGCTTGGGATGGGGCTCAGTGGTAAATTGCTCTTGGGTTCCATCTCTGGTACCAAACACAAAAAAAGTTAATATTATCACTTCAATGCATGATGTTAAGCTTTTCATTACATGTACATAGATTATAAAATATTTACAGTATTATTTTGAATGTTCTTTAAAGTTTATGTGTGTGTATATGTGTTTATAGTATCATTCTATATGCCTCAATTTGTGAATTTACTTTTTGAAAATTAACATTATTTTTGAATATATCCATGATAACATATATAGTTCCAGTTAACTAGTTCTTTCCATATGTTTATTGGTGCATTACAGTTGTACATAATAGTGGCATTTATTGTTACATATTTGCACATGCACACAATATAACAGTATAATTTAGCCAATATCATACCCCAGTGTTTCCCCTTTCCCTCTCTTCTCCCTCCTTGGTTCCTTTCCTCTATTGACACTCCCCTACACAGTTTTTGCTCTTTTTCTAGTTTACTTCTTTTTATTGCTGCAAAATATCCTATTATATTAATATGTCATAAGTAATTGGTTGATTTTCCTTTGCTGGCCATTTAATTTTGATCTTCCAATCTCAACTATTAAAAAAGTTGCTTCAGTGAACACTTTTGAACTACCTCCTTGTGATCATGTGTGAACATTTCTCTAGGTAATATAGCTGGAGGCAGACTGCTGAGCTGTGGAGTTTTAACATCCACTTTCCTAGACGTTACCAAGGTACTTCTGTGAATTTGCCCTCCCACCAGTTCCTCTGGAACAACAAGCTACTTAGTGTTCTAAATTTTCAATGCTGCCAATCTGATGCGCATGAAGTGGTATCTTGTTTCTTTATATTAATTTTTATTTCCCTGATAATCAATGAAGTTACCTATTCATATGTTAATTTTTTCCAATTTATTGTCTGTTTTGAATTGCCTATGTAGGAGCAGAAAAGTGTACCTTTCCTTACCTAGCATAGTCACAGTTGACACTTCTCTAACAAAAGCAGGTTAACAAGAGAAATGCATAATAAAATTATTTCATCCAAATTTAAATGACATGAAAACGTTTAGGAATGAAGATCCAAAGACTTAGGAAAAACTGCCTACTGCTATTCTTAAGTTCAATGAAGTCCCTACAGCTGTGTAGAAATGTGATTGGACAAAAGGCTATGACATCATGGTGGTGGACTGAGTAGGAGACCCAGCAAGACCTATGTGTTCAGGTTCCTCTTGGCCTCTTTGTGTAGCATTCCTTCCTCCTGGGGTTAGGCAGGACCCCTCTGGAAGGGAAAAAGAATGAAGCAAATTCCTAGATTTTATGGCTTCCTTTGGGAAAAGGAGACCTGGTCCTATTTTCTATGACCTGCCTTAGCAAATAGGAATTCTGGTGTCTAGGGTTCACTCTGGGGGAGAAAGAGGGGTAGAAATGAGATGGGCAGAAGAAGTTAAGAGACATTGCTTCTGAGACCTTTTTCATTTTCTTTAGTTGAGTATTTAGTATGCCAAAGCGCCATACTTTGGGCTATCATTTTTCCGAGTCCCCAAATATGTCTGTGTCTCCTGTTTTTTTTCTATTAAATTATTTGTCGTTTTCTTAGATATTTGTGAGACACACACACATACACACATACACACACACACGTGTATATATAGGTATATCTTGATTACTAATACTTTTTAGTTTTATATATTGAAAACATCTGTGCTTTTATATTTATATATTGTATCTTTTTCTATGCGGAACATATGTTAGGAGCAGTGTAGTCAAATTTATTAATCTTTTATGTTATTTCCCAGGCAAATCATTTTGCATATATGTGGCCAATTATACCTGCATCTTATATGGTAGAGTACATTTCCCCCTAGTGATTTTATTCCCCTCAGAGTATCTGCATATTTGATTCTCTTTCCATACTTTATTTTGTTTCTTTTTTTTTGTTCATCTTTTCACCAATAAGACATACCTTCATGCAATATAATAAATCTCAACATCTCACAAATCCTGTACCTTGTTCTTCAAATTGTCTTTTATATTTTTGTCTTTCTGCTCTTCCACAAGTATTTTACTATTAGGTTAAGTACCACAAAGACCATTGTTGGGATTTGGATTGTAATTTCATTTAATTAAAATCTCATGATCGAACTGACATCTTTATAATTATAATGTTATAACATTATAATGTTAACTTTTTCCAGTCTTGAATGTGGTCCATTCTGCTATTTACTTAGATCTTCTTTTTTATGTCCTTCAATAATGTTGATAATTTTTTTTCATGAAGTTCTTTCAGAAACCTTTTATGAGATTTATTATTGATAGCTTATGCCTTTTTAAAAATATAATTTTGAGTGGAATGTTATTTCCTATTACATTGTCTGTTACATAGGAACTCTGCTGAGTTTTAAAATTCTGACCTCATCTCTAGTAACTTTGCTGATTTTTTAAATTCAAATCACTTACCCAATTATTTGTACATATGGTACAAGTATATATTGTAAAATTAATCTGCAAATAATAGGAGCTTTTGTCTTTTCGTTTCTTATTATTTTACCTCTTAAGATAGTAAAGACTTTTACCTCATACCATATTATTGTCTAGGATATGTAGGATAGCTAGTGCAATGTTGTATTGGGACTCGGAAAATGATACCTCAAAATGTGCCACTTTGGATTCCAAACCCAGGGGTCCTGGGAGCAGCAAATGCAGGGCAGGGCTCACTAAGAGTAGTTCCTCCCAAGGGCATGCAGGTGTTTAGGGCACCCTTCCCTATAAACTCACCCAACAGGGAGAATTAACCTACAGAAAAGAAATCTAGAGTTGACACCACACCTTGGAGACTTCATCCCATGCTATCTGTTCTTTGGGTCTATTAATCTCCCCTAAATATCCTCTAAAGTTGCCTACACTCCCCCAGTACCCTCTCCCCTTTTTCTCCTTGGGTTATGGGGTACCTAGGTACAGGCAATAAACTTGTATGCCTTTCCTCCTGTTCATCTGTCTGTTGTCAGTTTCTCTCTGTTGACTTAATTATCAAACCCACCCAGGGCAGAGGGGAAGTTGCTTTCCTCCCTTCAGTTGAATGCAAATAATAACAATCAGCATCCTTGCTTTGGTTCTGATTATTAATGGGAATGCTTCTATATTTAAATCATATTTCCCCTTTATTTGTCTTTAAATGCAGTCATTGTCTTCATAGATACATGCCGAAAGCAAATAAATAATTTCTATAATAAATATACGTATGTGAATAAAAGTAGTTTGGGAGCTTATAGAATTTATAGAACAACCTATAGATTTGAAAACTCTGCAGCTCAGTGTCCCAAATCACTGCAAGATGGAAACAGTGGTGAAGAGACAAACAAACCACCAAAATGGCATGCAAATTTCTCCAAAGTGAAGACATTTGCAGTAAGAAAGATGCAGATGGAAGTCAGATTGGAATGGCCCTTATCAGGAAGAACAGAACTTTAAGAGATGGCTGACACGTCCCCTTACTCCCCACCCCAGGTCTCCAGTCAGAGGGAGGCACTAACCCTTGCCATCAGATCATTTCAAAAAATCGTGCAAAGAAGACTCATCCGAACCTTCTATCCTTTGATGTCCTAAATCTCTTCCTACCTTTTATTAAGCCACTTTATAAACCCTTCACCCCTAGTTTGGGGAGCGACTCTCTATATAGGGTGCTTTTTTAAAATCTGTTTATTGTCAGTTAATTTGCAGGTCCCCAGTACATCACTGTTTTGGTAGAGAAGTTTTTCCTTACAACAGCAAAATCCTCATAACTGCTACCTCTAGGCGCCCACACTGTGGCTTGCATTGCTGATATCCCCAAAATAAGACACCTGTAGAAGATCATTGCCTTTGAAATCAGATGTAACTGCGACAGCTGCTTATCCCTCACTACCAGCCCAGTGGATTCTGCATGGCCTCTGCTCCTTTATATCATCAACTGCTGGTTCAAAGTAAAGGAGTGTGTCTTCAAAACTGGTGGAGCCATTGTGTGCCCACACTTCCCGGCTGCCAGGGAACATGAGCTGACAAGAGTTGGGCACTTTTCAGCTTCAATATTAGTGGGTGGGCTCTGTCTCAAAGGGCAGAGACTCCTTCAAAGAAGAAAGTTCATATACCATGGTTGAAAAAATAATAAAAAAAAAAAAGAAAAAGAAAAATGTCCATGAAACTCTATATAAGCTTTGAAAGCTGCTAGAGAGTTCTTCCCCTCGACTCAGGGGAAGAACAAATTCTCCTTTTCTTTTGACTGGAAATTTAGGAACACTCATTTCCATCATGAACCAGACATGAATCCAGGCATCAAATCTGCAACAAGGTATTCATCCTGCACATCATCTATGAAAAAAAAAAAAAAGTCCTGTGAGCTCAGGGCAAAGTTTACAAGTCACAACAAGATTTCTCTAACTGCCAAATTAGAAGCTTAGGGTTCTGTGCCCAAACAATTTTGCCTAAACCATCATTACCAATAATAATCTGTGGGATCCCAGCTCAGCTGGATATTTGGCTGGAGATATGTGAGGTGGAATGGAATGTAGGGTAGTCCTCTTTAGCTCCATTAGCTGGGCATTGCTAAGCAGTAGCAACCTGCTTTTGGGAGCCTGTCCAGTAGAGGTATATGTAATTTTATGTAGCCACTTATGAGTCAGGAGACACATAGGCTGTCTAATTAAAAATGCCCTTTTGTACAGGCTCTCTTCAGACCCCAACTGCACTTTTATACAAAGGAATGCATAAATATACATGATAATTGACTCTAATGACAGGAAAAGAATGTGATGAAACATTTCCTGATAAAAATCTAGTCTCAGCATGCAAAGAGGATCAGGACTCCTCTTCAGTCACAGTGATTTACAGCCTACAGGGTGAAATTCTAAAGGGTGAAGCAATTTTCTTCTAAATGGAGAATCTATGTGTGGAGAGGAGCAGAGACCTCTGTGTTATCTGGACAAGGAAAAATTATTAATGTTCTCTCGATAGAAAAGCAAAGCCCTGTTTGATGAGCCAGGCTGCCTTCACGGCCTTTTTCGCTTTCAGGTTTCAAGTCAATTTTTCAACTCTCTTATAAGTGTGTTGTGCTTCTGATTACATAGCAGTTAGGCTCAGTAAGCAGCATGAAAAGACATTGTTTCTGGGCTTTCTTCCATTGTTTTTTTAGAATATGCCTCTAGACATACTTCCTCTCTTCTATGGTGAATCTGACACTCTTCGGAGATATGGAATGTAATTGTCATGATCAAGGATCAGAGTGTTGCAAATGCATCTTTGAAACGAGACACAGTTGTTAGAATACAATTATGGAAGATTCAATGAACATTCCATGAATCTTAGGGGTGGGAGTGTGCAGGGACCTCCTTCCATATAATGCTATGGATTAATAAAGCCCAATGTGACATCTGATGGATCATTTATCGGATTTCTCAAGTTAAAAGCATTCCGTGTGGAGCTTCTCACAGAAATAGCTGTAGTTCTCTTTGGGAAAGAATTGAAAAAGTACATAGATAAATGGAACCATGGGGGGAATAAACAAATATTCCATATGATTCAAAACAGGATTTTAGTGATTACAATAATCAACAACAGAACAGCTACCTGGATACTGCTTTGAACAGCAAGCACCTGACAGATTTAGCTCTGATGGTACACATTATGTTGTGGGAAAGAAAAAAAAAAAAACAAGCAAAACCACTGTCTTTCCTCATGGGTATACTTCCTCTGATACTATTTAAGTGGTCTTTGTAAAGGGTATGAAAATATGAGTCAATTTAAAAGATACGTGTTTTCAGATAGTCCAGAATATTTACTGAAGTGGACATCTGAAACCAAATTATGGGACTAGTATCTCAGAATTCTATCAAAATATACAGTCTTTTATGGATATTGAGTGAAATTTGATATTCTGTTATAAATTTAAGATCCAGATGTGGCTATTAAAATGACCATCCGGGTCACCCTGTCTTATGCTTTCACCTGCTTTTCTCACTTTTTCATGCTAACAATTCTGGTGAATGACCCTGGCTTTGGAGGTGGTAGAGGCTGTTTTCTGGTTGGGCACAACAGGCTCCTGGAATGTGGTAGATAGGACCCGCCATGCTGAGAACATTAGTGCAATTGACCATCTGGTGAGAGAATGAGATTCAGGTTGCCTGGCAAATTCTGGTGGGAAGTTGGAGGCAGGAAATGTTTCTTACCTTGCTTCTACCTCCTTCCCTTCCTGGCACTCCTTCCCTCTACCCTGTATTTAAGTTTCTGTAGCTCCTCAGGTGTCTCCCTGTGGCTTGAGCAAAACCTGCCAATTGGTTAGCATTGCACGTCAGCCCTCAGGAAGGGGAGCTTGCATTTAATAAGACTGGGATTAGGAGGGTGGGATAACTCTTAAGGAAGGTTTTGCTAAGAGATTCTCTCATTCTTAAAATTTTTTAGAAGTTATCTTAGAGTAGTTTTGATTTGCATTTCTCTAATTGCTAGAGATGATGAACATTTTTTCAAATATTTGTTGTTCGATTGTATATCATCTTCTGAGAAGTGTCTGTTCAATTCCTTGGCCCATTTATTGATTGGGTTACTTGTTTTTTGTTTTTTTTTTGGTGTTAAGATTTTTGAGTCCTTGTATATCCTAGAGATTAGTGCTCTGACATGCATATGGTAAAAATTTGCTCCTAAAATGTAGGCTCTCTATTCACCTCGCTGATTGTTTCTTTTGCTGAGAAGAAGCATTTTAGTTTGAACCCATCCCATTTATTGATTCTTGATTTCAATTCTTGTACTATAGGAGTCTTATTAAGGAATTCAGAGCCTGTATTTTGTTCATTTATTTATATTGGTGCTGAGAATCGAACACAGTGTCTCACACATGCTAGGCCAGCACTCTTACCACTGAGCTACAACCTGATTCTCTCAGTTTTGACAACTTTTGTTCCCTAGATATACATGGCACATTTCTTCTCTGGTTCTCATTTACTTACTACATTTCTTTTGTCGTGCTTGAGGAAGCCTCTGACCATGCTTTGGTTTGAGATTCAGAAGTTCATGTGTTAGGCAATGCAGCAATATTCAGAGATGAAAAGATTGGGTTAATAGCTATAACTTCATCAGTGGATTAACCCATTTGATGGGTTAGTAATTTGAATGGATTACTGGGTGGTAACTGTAGGCAGACAGGGCATGGCTGGAGGAAATAGGTCACTGGGGGTGTGCCCTTGGGGACTTTATTTTATCCCTGTATCTCTCTCTCTCTTTCTGCTTCCCAGGGACCATAAACTGAGCTGTTTTCCTCCACCACACTCTTCCATCATATTGTTCTGCCTTACCTCAGGCTCAGAGCAATAGAATTGTCTGACCATGCAATGAGATCTCTGAAACAATGGGCCAAATACTATGTATTAATAAAGCCCAATGTGACACCTGATAGGTCATTTATTCTCCTCTAAGTTGTTCTGGTTAGGTAGGTGTTTGGGTTGCAGTGTTGCAAAATTGGCCTAACACAACCCATATAGTTTAGGTTGGTACCCACTTTGGTTCCTTCATCCCTTTCTGCTCTTCTGCATTTACACCCTCATCCTGGTGACCCCATAACTGGTTCATGGTCCAAAACAGCTATCTGTCCTCCAGCCATCACTTTCTTCCTAAGCTTCAGGACCATGTCAACTCCATTTTGGATTAATGGATATGAGTCCAGAATCTCTAATATCTAAGAGCTTCAGAAAATAAGAACGAGCTTTTAAAAACATTTCTTATATGTGTTCTCTAGATTCATTTTATTGGGCAAAGCCCCTCCAGAATTATTTGGAATTTTTTCTTGATTCCCACACTCCTAATTCATTAAACCAAATCAGTTGCCAGTTCTTGCTGATTTAGGCTCCCTGAATCAACAGTCATGTGCTGCATAATGAAGTTTCAGTCAACTTCATTATGGGCCAACATATGACTATGGTCCATGAGATAATGTTGCTTCCTCACATTATAACTGCATTAGTTTGTTCAAATATACTCTGGGATGTTCACCCAGTAAAATGGCCTGAACATGTGTTTCTCAGAATGTATTCCATTGCTAAGCAAAGTATGAATGAAACTTGAATCCATCTCCATCCCCCATTTTAGGCCCTTGCTGTTCCCCCCTTGGATTACAGCAGCCACCTCCTGTGTTCTTGGAGTAGGGGCAGGGTTGTGAATGAACCATGCCAACTCTGGAACTGGAATTCTAGCTATTCTGGGTAGATTGGATCAGATAATATATGTAAAGCATTTATACAGTATTTGGCTTGCAATGAGCATTCAATATATGTTAGCAATCATTGCTATCTCCCTTTAAAAAAATTACAGTTTCTGCTTCTGCTTTGGATTGGGTCTCTCTGCATAAACAGCAGATTCTTTCACTATCAGGTACTTAAGGGCAGGGACCTATATTATTCATCTCTTGTTTTCCAGCACTTGACACATCACTAGCAGATGGTAGGCTCTGAAATGAGTGGCACTGGGCTACTTGTGTAGGACTGCCATTCTGCGGGGGGCAGAGCAGACTTCATGGAGCTCCACAAATCACACATACAGGTGACTACTGATTATTTCTACTCATTATTCTGAAATTGGTCACAGACCAAGTGTCCCTACTTTTCATATTTTTCCTCCTAATCTTAGTCTTTATTCCCAATATAGGCTCCTAATACTTCTGCTTTGAATTTTTTCCCCTAATCTTCTAGAAGCCTGTCTGTTTTACTTTACACACACACACACACACACACACACACACACACACACACACACAAACACGCATGCACACAGACAAATGTCACACCTGGAAAATTGAAGTTATAATAATAATAATCATGATCACAGTTAATATTTTAGCACACCTATTAAGTCAGAGCCTTTTAAAAAACACTTCTTACAACTCCTCTTATTTAATTCTCACAACTCCATAACATAGTCCAATTTGAATTTTCATTTCCCAGATAAGGAAACTGAGGCAAGGCCCCTCCAGAATTATTTGGAATTGTTTCTTGATTCCCACACAGCTAATCCATTAAAACCAAATCAGTTGCCAGATCTTGCCAATTTTAGCTTGATAACCCCCCCAGTATGCCTCGCTAGTAAGATGTTCGTTGGATATTAATTGAATCTCAGTCTCCCTATTTTTCTTCCACATAACTTTAATTCTTCCCCCCAATATTTTTAAACACTTATGTTTCTCAATCATGCAGTGTGTGCTTTAATTTTTTAAATCACCTTTACATGCGTTATCTTATTTGATCTTCATAACAACTGAGGTGGATAAGGCAGGCTTTGTTGGGCATTGTTATTTGGAAATATAGGACATTAATTCCAGAAGTGTTTTAAAGGATAATGAATCCAGCCCTTCCATTTGTTTTAGGAAATCAAGCCTCAGACAAATTAAAGCCCTAGTTTCTGCAGCTTGGCGCTCTACCCAGAGCCAGTCTTTGAATTTGTGGTCACCTGGATGCTGTGGTGGTTAAGTTGACTTTGGAGCCAATTTTTCAACTTCTCTGAGATCTTCTTTTTAAATAGATTTTTTTTTAAACCTCACATGGCTGTTGTGAAAAAAAAATAAGTGAAATTAATAAAGAACAGGTGTGACACCGTCCTGACAATCATTAAATATTAGACAGAAGTCAGCGATTTTTGTCCCTTCTCCTCTCATCTCTTTTCTCTCTCTAAACTCTCAAGTCCATCTCTTCAGTCACTCTCTTGACTCAGTTGTCTACCTCCCCTCCCCTCTGTACTGGGCAAGACTCCAGTTCCCAATTAATCCAAACACTCCACTTCTTTGCCGGCATGCTGGCACTGCTGTCTGCGATGACACAGGCGCATCTGGAACTGCTACTCATTCCCATCTCACCTCAGCTGGGCCCTCACCTCAGCTGGGCCCTCAATTTTGCACAATTATTTTCGGTTCCAGTTCCATTTCCCTCACAGCACTTCTAGGTTTTCTGCTTATTCCTCAAAACTCCTGACCTCAGCACCTCACCCATCCTGTGCACCAAAAGACTTTGCCTTCTACTTGTTGTCATTTGAATCTAAAATGTTCCCTACAGGACCCTGTGTAGGCTTGTTCCCCAGCCCATGACACTAATGGGAGGAAGTAAGGTCGCTGGGACCTTAAGCTTGACTTCTTGGCTGCCACGTGGTGAACGGCTTCCCTCTACTCTGCGCTACTGCCCAAAGTGATGGAGCCCAGTGACCACGGATTAAAACCTCTGAAACCGTGAGCCAAAATGAATCTTTGCTCACTTTTAGTTGATTATCTTAGATATTTTTGTTACAAGAACAGAAAGCTGACTGGCAACTGCACAAAGAAAACCCATTAGGGTTCTTATAATCACTAACATCAACTGAGTGCCTACTGTATGCCAGGCATTGTCCTAAGTCTTTCACTTACATTATCTCATTTATTTTTCACTGTCATGAAATAGATACAATTATTATTGTTTTATTTTAGACTGAAGCAACATGGGCTCAGAGAAGTTGGGCCATTTCCCCAAGGTGAAATGGCTTGGGGGATGACAGACACAACCACCTGTGGACTCTCTCTAGACCTGACCTTGAATATCAAGGTCAACATTGAGAAACAGCAAGTTTCTCAATGTTCTCTCCTATGAACGACAAATTTGCTTTCATTAATTATTGTTATTTTTAAAAATATTTTTAGTTGTAGATAGATACAAAACCTTGATTTTGTTTATTTAGTTTTATGTGGTGCTGGGGATGGAACCCAGGGCCTCACACAGGCTAGGCAAGTGCTCTACCACTGAGCTACAGCCCCAGCCCCATACTTTCATCAATTATTAAAAATTAGATTAAAAAATTAGATTAAAAAAGTTCATGCACAAGATTGAAAAAAGAGTAGTCCCTAATCTTAGCCTTAATTGTTTTCTTCCATAGGAGCAACCACTTTTAGATACCTTTTTTTTTTTTTATTATTTGTGTCTATTTCTAAATATCATGCTGTTGTCACTAGCTGATTTGTTTTGTTCACTTTCAATTGATTTCCCACAGGGAGGTTGAGGACTTAGC
Source organism: Ictidomys tridecemlineatus (assembly GCF_052094955.1). Lineage (NCBI taxonomy): Eukaryota > Metazoa > Chordata > Mammalia > Rodentia > Sciuridae > Ictidomys > Ictidomys tridecemlineatus. Next base: position 35,790,624 of record NC_135490.1, read on the forward strand.
TCTTTCACGTAGCAACACCCTCTTCCTCTTACATATACCACACTTTCTCTCCCTTCCCATCCTCCAACAAGTCAAATTCATTGATGTATTATGTAATGTAAATGCTAATCACATCTAAGCCATTGGTATTTTGTACAAATTTTTCCTTCCTGAACACTGTAATGTAAGGCCTAAAATTAAGGTCCACTGTTATGTGCTTCCTTGATATTTGGTGAAAATAGGAGGCTTCAAATGCTCTAATTACAACTCCCCCTCAACCCTCAGCCTCCAGAGATAAGGTCCCTAGTCAAAGAACCCTCCTTATTAAGAGAACCAAGAACAGCTCTTACATTTCTGAATAACGCATCTGTTTCCTGCCAGCCTGTGGATTTGTACAAACAAGCGCATGCTGTCATGGGAACATGGGTTGTGTCTTTGATGCTACAAAGTGTGCTTCTTGCAGCCTCTGAGTGTTCACCCTGTTCCCGAGTGCAGCACTCCATGTGGTCCTGTGAGCTGTGCAGTCTTTCTTCCCTGGGGTGTTATAATTAAACCGCATTCTACTCTTCTTTGCCCACTGTCAGGTGTTTTGGTTCGGCCGTTCCTCCCTCAGCAAGGGGTGAAGGTACATGTTTTAGTCTATTTTATGCTGCTATTACAGAATACCTGAGACTGGGTAACATATAAAGACAAAAAATTAATTTCTTACAATTCTGGAGGTTGGGAAAATCAATATGAAGTTGCCAGCATTGGGTGAGAGTCTTCACGCTGCATCTTAACATGATAGATAGGCATCATGTGGTGAGAGTGGGGTGTATGCAAATTCAGGTCTTTCTTTTTCTTCTTATAAAACCATTAATCTTATCTCAGGGTCCCCAAACTCATGTCCTCATCTAACCTTAATTAGCTTCCAAAGACTCTGCCTCCAAACACCATCAACATATGAATCTGGGAACTAAATGTCCAACACATGAATTTGGGGGACATACATTCAAATCATAGCAGCAGGTGATCAAAACACACATCTCTCAGTGTTTCTGGTATCAATAATGATCTTCTTGGGGTTCCCTAAGCTTTTCCCACTTGTAAAAATCCCTTATTCCTTCAAAGCTCAACATTAATCTCTTCTCTTCTCTGAGCTGCTGGCCTGCTTTCCTCTGGGTTCCTCATGCCTGCTCTTTAGCAGTCACCTTTGAGAAATTTTGCATGTCTGAAAATGTCATTATTCTCCCATTTACTTGATAGCTTGGCCAGTTTTAGGATTATTGGTTGGAAATTATTTTTTTCCTCACAATATTGGAGCCATTTTCCATATCTTTTAGTTTCCAACATTGATGTTGAGCGGTTCAAAAACCACTCAAATTCCTAAGCTTTCGTATGTGACCCATTTTTCCTTTGCTCTGTGGAAAAGATCCTCCTTCAGCCCTTTTTAAAACTGACCGATGAGATACACACGTGTGATTCCGTTTTCGCTCAATTGAACTTGGCACTTGCTACGTCGTCCTTTGAATCTGGAAACTCACATCCTCAGCTCTGGCTTAGTCCCTTGATGATTTTCTCCATTCCATTTTTGTTTCCTATTTTTCTTCTCTTTCTAGAACTCTCATCATACAGACATCAGCTCCCTTCAATAGTTTCCCAATTGTTTTTTTCACTTTTTCTTTTCTTCCGTCTTTTCTCTGTCATTTTAATCTTTGGCTTTCTGGATGTTTTGACCTTATCTTTCAATATTTATTTCTCCTGTTATATTTTTAACTTCAAGATTTATTTTGGCATTTTTTTTTAATGGGGAATCTCTATTTTTGTGGGTGAGATTTTTGATTTTGCTTCACTGTAGGATGCGTTGGCCACTATTTTCTTGAAAAATCCTCCATGTCCTTGCTTTTGTCTGACAGGCATGCCGGATTTCCAGGGAACGTTCTTTTAAACTCTTGACTGGAGGAATACACCACATGAGCAGTGTTCTGCAAAATGTTTCCTCTGCTCACGTATCTTTCAATTTCCAAAACTGCGTTGCTGATGTTATATTCCTTTTTGGGTTTTTATACTTTTTACGTATCAATAACTTCATGCTATTTGAGAGGATTTAGGTTGGGGCTGAGGCTAATGCATCTGTAAAGCTTTCATTTCTTTATTTCTACTTTTACCCATTCTTCCTTCATTTCCTCTTCCTTGAGCTAAACTCATTTCTATTCTGATTGACACTGGAATTCAATGCCCTTCTGTTTCCACAGAGGCATGGTTAAAATAGTTTATTTTTAGATGACAAATAATTATTGTATGTTAATGGAATATGATGTGATATGGTGTATGATTTTGGAAAAGTGGTGATTTTTAAAATTTTCTACTTAAATCAATGAGCATTATTACTATTCAATCAAATGACGAAGCCAGAAACCTGTGTAACATCCTCACCTTTTTCTCTCCCTTACCTATGGCTTTTAGCTAGTCATGGCGGCCTTTGAATTCTACCTCTCGAAGAGCTCTCACTTTGCATCCTAACTCTTTATCTTTGATCATCACTTTAGTTTAGGATTTCACACTTCTTGCATGAAATATTCCATTAACCACCTCATTAAAAGTCTTGCTTCTAGCCTTGCCTTCCTCTAAAACTATTATTCAGAAGCCATCAGAACAACTGATGTAAAAACCCTTGCCCCATCATGTTATTACCTTCTTTAAAAAATCCTCCAAGTCCTCTCTATAGCTTACTGAATCACATTCAGATTCCTCCACTTAGGATTCAAGACGTTCATGCATCTTTCTGAGACCTTTGCCCATCTCCCTAGCTTTGGGTGTTCCATTGTCCCATATCTCCTTACCATGGAAACGATGGGCCACGCTGTTTCCATTTTTTAGAACTTTCTTCATTGCCTGCTCTTTTTCTCCTTCTTATCTAGCTAACTCTACCCATTCTTCAAAAGTTGAAGAGGCCTCCTTTATCTTCTGATCTAGTTTAGAAACCTCTCCTGGGTGCCTTCATCTTATCATCTGGAGATAGCTTTTGCAGCACTGAAATGATATTTTACTTCACTTCTGACTCAGCTAAAACATGTCCATCTTCAGATCTGAGACCTTGTATTACTCAACTTTGTATTCCCAATGCCTGATCCAGTGCTTGACACCAGATGGGCTCTCAATATTTGCTGTAGGAATACTTTCCCATTCTGATATTTATATGGATGTTCTATTTTCAAGGGTACTTTAGAATCCCTTTATGAGCACGCTAAAAGAGATTGTTGTGTGGGCATGAGGGAAGTGGAGAAAGAATATAGAAGTTCACATAGATCATCACAGAGGATTATTCCAAATGATCTTTATGCATATTTCATAGTTGTTTTTAGAATAGGGCTAGAACTGAACTGAAGTGTGGCAGTAGGAAGAGATAGAAAGTTCTCTCATTTGTAAGTCTAATGCAATATATTGCATATTCTCAAAGAGAATTGTTGCAGAATAGTGTCGTTAAAGTACTGTAATAGATAATCGTGTTTGCGGATGCATCACGTGGTATGGCAATAAGACAATGTCTACCGCAAAATTACACATGAAAAATATTGAATGTTAAAAACGCACACACAAATTTGCACCACTAACAGTTGAGCTGTCATTAATTTTCCAAGTAAAAGTTTTAGCTCAGTGTTTACACCCACTGCTTTTTTTCATTCTTACCTTCCTGTGGTGTCCCTTTCTTAGCTTCCTGCAATACTTTCATGTTGAGATTTGTAATTTCCTCAGTTGGATTGCCTTATGATATAGATTACTTGGCTTTAGAAAGAAGATTCCAGATTTGCTATTGCAACTTCTTAGCATTGTGATGGATCCTTACCATAATATCTCCACTTTTTCCCCCGCAGAAATCAGCATATAATGTTAGAGACAGAAGGGATCCAAGATACATGCCATTCAGAGATTATCTACCAGGAAGTGGTGGAAATGAAGATGGGGATGGTTCAAATCAAAGCCACATCAGGAACTTTTTCAATACATTAGTTGCTGACTCCATGGTTTCTTTCCTCCTGGACCCTGGTGGTGGGCTGGAGTACTAAATTCACATGTGTGCTTGTACATGCACATACACTCACATGCAACCAAAACCTTCAAGGTGAACATGTCTTTTAGCCCTGCTTTTCTGGATTGAGAACTATCGATTCAGAGTAGCTTTTATTTTCAAAGAAACTGAAGCCTCAAAAGTTCGAGTTTCAGTGCCTTGTCCTGGATTGTAGAGCTAGTGAATGGCAAAGTCAATAAGGCCCCTTATCTCTCCAGGTATTGGTAAAACACTTCTATTACCTGGACTACTTCCCTGGTTTACTCTTAAAAACCACCTCTACAACTCTGAAGAATCTAGAGAAATCTAAGGAGAGAAACCTGTCTCTCAGGACCCCAGCATCTCTAGAAATCACCACAACATCATTCTGCTAAGGGAATGGTCCTGCATCTCCTCTTCTCAGTCTATTTTCAAAAGTCTTCCAGGACTTTTTAACAGCTGTTGAAAGCTCCAGAGAATTGTTTCTCCATATCAGGTCCTTTTCCCATAAGTGTGAGAGAAAAGACTAGAGAAGGAGCTAGAGGAATTGGTATTTTCCACCATACCTCTGAATCCAGGGCAAATGAAGATGGGTAGGTAAATCTATCTTCAAAGGACCCTAAAGCTTCAATTGCCCCAATGGAGTTTGAGAATTGGTGGAGTATTCCTCCCTGACAATTTAGCAACCTCTGGGCCTGCAAATCACTACCACCCAGTGACAGAGAATATAAACTATAATTCTGAGACCCGACATAGCCACATGGGATGGCTGGTTTCTCTGGGAAGCACAGACACTGTGGTGAGAAAGAAGGGATTATCTGGCATTTTGCGCATACTTTTTCCATACAGTAGTCTCCCTCCCAAAGGAAGCATATCTTCGAGCTGGATATTTCTTCCTTTGGCAGACAGCAGGCCAAGAACTTTCCAAGGAAACCAGTTGCTCCAATCTTTTTTTTTTTTTTTTTTCAGATACTGTCTCAAGTAAGTGAAAATCCTGTCTCACAAAGTCCCTGCCTACAAACCAAACAACTTCCCTAAACATTTAAGGGCCCCAAAGAGTGAGTAGTAAATACGATTAGTGATTAGAGCCGACTTAGTTGTCATCACACCCCAGAAAGCAAGGGAAAGCTAGCTGTGGCTGAAGTTGCTGGAGAAAGCACATCCTTGTAAAGGGAAGTGGACCCGGGAAAGGTCAGTGGTCAGACTGCATTCAGAACTGGCTCAGTCAAGTACAGCAAACAAAAGATAACTAAAGAATAAATAAGGAGAGTGGCTGAGCTGGGCTGGACTGGGAGATGGCAGCTGCAGATCATGCCCTTCCTGGGGAAAGCAGAATTGAAACCTCACATTAAACAGAACCTCCCACCCCCACACATATGCACTAATCTATACACACACCATATAAAAGGCCTTCTCTTTGGGCTAAAGATTAATAAAGCAATAAGTGATTGCCTAGAAGGGTGAGTTCTAGAGTTTGCTCTAGCAGGCTAGGAAAACAACAGATGGTGGAAAGTTTGCTTATGCTGTTTGCAAATCACATGAAGTAAGACAGCAAAGCTGTCATTCGATTTTTAGGAGTTTTGTTTTGAACAACTTGGATTCAGTTCAAATGGTGCTAGTTGTGTGCGATGCATTTGAAAGTGTAGTACTGGACTTTTCTCCATTTTTAAAATATTAAGATAGGCAGCTCATCAGTTCTTTGGAAGGAACACATCTCCAATTGGGAGGCAGGACAGACTTTGAGGCCACCCATGGTGGCCTTACCTGCTGCTCTTCTCTCCCACCTCCCAGTTTCATCAAGTCCCACCACATTTCCTGGTGACTGTTTGTCTTCTCCTTCACCATCACCCTTTCAGAATATTGTTTCCTCCACTTGTTGCCTAAAGGAAAGAATGACCTGGGGTCCAATTATTTTCTCTGCAATTTAACTTTTATATCTATGTCATGAGTGTTTTCTAGAAACCAAAGGTTTTCTGTACTCAAAAGCTTTCTGTCACTTGTTTTTCTTTGTGAAATCAAATCCAAATCGGATCCAGCCTATAATCTCTCTGCCCCATCTCTGTCACCTGCCTGGCCTGCTGTCTGCATACCTTGTCTCAGTGTACTCCCTTGGCTGGGAAGTACACTTCTGGTTTATGAAGCCTGCTTTTCCTCCACATTGCTTGTTGAAGGTCCTGTCCAGTCCTTAAGACATTCCTCAGTCTAATCCTTTCCAGAGGGACTTCCTTCATTCTTCAATGTGGAATAAGCCTGTTGCTTCCCTGTTTTCCCACAACCCCTCTCTGATGATAGCTTTGCTATGGCATTTGCCGTAAGTGCTTCATGTTGTAGTCATGGGTGTAGATCTCTCACCCTCCCTTTGTCCCTTGAACTTCTTGAGTGATCAGGGAGGAGAGGATGTTATGGGATGATAATGGGGGAGCTACAGTAGTAAGGGTAGGATTGGGGAAGATGACAGTAAGGCAAATATCTTTCCCATGCCTCTGATTTGGTATTATAATTCACTTTATAAATATAATCTCATAGTTGTAAGGCTTATATGTGTTTACTAAAACTAAGGATATATCTGCAATCAAATGTTCCATAATATGTAGAAGTATGTAATGCACAGCTATAAAGAGGGTATATAATGAAATATTATAACATAGTATCTGAAGTGGAATGTTAAAAATTTTTATCCATTGAAAATTCCCAGAAAATCATCCAAAGGGTTTTATGCAATCACTAACTTTTAATATCTGGAGAAAGGAGTGGAAGAATATAAAATCTGATAAAAGATGAGTACAATAGATGTCTTAACTTGCAGATTTACAGGATATTTTTTGTTGAAAAAGAAAAGAGAAATTTCTGCCCATCACTTCTCAATATTTATCTATGCAAATGAGTCATGAGTCATAAGGATATAGAGATGAACTCTGATTTATGACAACATCAAGAAAATGGCTAAAAATAAGTGTGTCTCAGGATGATTCAAAGTGCAATAAGGGAATTTCCAATGATTTGGTAACAAATGTAGCAGCCCAACTCCATTTATTTTTCCAGCAAATATTCCCAAGGAGTATGAAAAATGACAGCTGCATTATTTGATCAGTTGATATTTTCATATTGGTTCAACCTTTTGTGTCCAAAAAGAAAAGAAAGAAGGAAAAGAAAATGAAAGAGAGTATGGAAATAATAGGCCCAGTTTGTATATTAGCAATTATGGAAATAAAACATTCAATGGTTTATAACTGTCATCAAGCTGAGTTGCGTAGAAATGTTATAAAAACAGCAGGATGAGGTAATGCTCTTGGTGAAGGATCCATGTGAAAGAACCATGAAAGCCTGGAGTTGAAAAGGACAGGAGAGGTCACTGAGTGTAGCCTTTCATCTCGGGAAAGAATTGTCTCCAAAACACGGATCCCTGACAAGTAGAATCTAGCCTGTTAAGCAATGGGAGGCTCCCTACCTCTGTTTTAAATTTCTAGGGCTGCTGTGACAAATTGTCACCCATTTAGTGGCATCAAAAGACATTTATTTTCTCAGCATTCTGGAGGCCAGAAGCTAGGAGGTGTTGAACAGGACTGCACTCAGTTTCTGGTGGTTGCTGGCTTCCTTGGTTTTCTCTGTATTTTTTTTTTTTGTGTGTGTAGTGCTGGGGATCAAACCCAGAGCCTTGTGCATGTGAGGCAAGCACTCTACCAACTGAGCTATACCCCCAGCCCCTCTGTGCATCTTTTAAAAGGATACTTGACATTGGATTTAGGAACCACCCAGAAAATTCTGAATGAACTCCTTAGTTCAAGACTTTCAGGTTGTTGTCATCTACCAAGACCTTTAATCCAGATAAGGATTACATTCACAGGTTCTAGGGATTAGGACCTGGACACATATTTCTGGGAGCCACTATTCAGACCACTCCAACCTATACAGATAATCCATTCATTTCTGGACAGATCTTATTTGATGGACTTTTAAAAATTTTGTTTTGTTTTGAATAGTATTTATGTATCCTTATTATTGGGGGATATTACCAAGGTAGGGCTCTGCCTCCAACTATTGAGTGGAAATGGGCAGATTCCTTTCTAAGTGGACCATGGACTCAAGGGCACCAACAGGTGGTATAAGCAGAGTCAATCAGATGCTCTCATTGGCCCTGAGTCTCTGGGAGGGACACAGCTGGAGATTAGTTTTGGCTGCTGTTGCCCATTCCCAGAGAGTCCAATGGCAATGATACTCTTGGTCCCATTCTAGAGTGGGACCTATGGCTTGCCTCTGTTTTTCTATCTGGACTGGGGTTTCTAGTCTTCCCATAAGTTTTGTGAGCTCTCATTTCAATACATCTTTTCTACATGTATAGTGCTAGAGTTATTCTATGTTGTTTTCCAGCCAAGGACTCCAATTAATGCATTCATATGAAGCTATACCTTGTGTGTTGCAGGCACCTAAATATATCAGTGCTCCTTCTTACACACAAAACCTCCTTAAGAGTTCAAATAATCTGTTGGTAAACTGGAGCCTGAAGATTGTCCTCTGTGACATGACATTTTATAGAGTCTGCACTGAGGACTGGAATGGTCAAAGGTGTACTCAAAGGCCAGAGCCTGCACTTAGGATCCTCAAATCTTGGTCCAGAGTCCTTCCCCATACTATTGTCCCCAAATGTTTTTCATACTATCCTCCCTCTTGAAATTTTACCCTTATTCACTTCTTCCAAGCCAGACATGTCTAGATTTTCTAAACCAATTCAGTAGTACTGTTTATATATATATATATATATTTTAAATTTTAGTTGGACACAATATATTTTATTTATCTTTATGCAGTGCTGAGGATCGAACCCAGGCCCTCAAACGTGCTAGGCAAGTGCTTTACCGATGAGCCATAATCCCAGCCCAATTGTTATATTTTCTAATATAATATTATTATTATGAACAATTCTCTACAAAAATTATCAGTATTTTTATATTATGAAGTTTCCTTCTGAGAGCTTCTGCAAGAAAAATTCTTTCCTGGGCTTGGTGGCACATATCTATAATCCCAGTGGCTTGGGAGGCTGAGGCAGGAGGATCTCAAGTTCAAAGCCAGCTTCAGAAACTTAGTGAGATCTTGTCTCAAAATAAAAAATAAAAAGACTGGTGGCTGAGTGGTTAAGCACTTCTGGGTTCCATCCCTGGTACAAAAATATGAGAAAGAGAGAAAGAGAAAGAGAGGGAAAAATTCTTTCCTCGAAACCTCCTTAAAACTCATTGCCAAAGGCTCTCGAGCTATATTCGTGACAAACTCTGGTCTTTTTTTCCAACTATGACTCTTAACATTCACACACAAACAAATTGCTCCCACTGTTGGGTGTTTATTAGTTTAAATCTTTTCCTCCTAGATTGTCCTTCTCTCTCATTTGGTCCTATAAATTCAATGTTGCCATATTAGTTGTTATTTCCCTTAAATTGATCTTTTCTTTTAGACAATAACCACCTCACATTTTGCATTTTGGCCATATGTATCTGAGCACAGCCAACTTAGAACTTACAGTAGCCTGTCTTAGTTTTTCTCCTGAATTGATTTATTTGTGAGCCTTGTCTTCCAAACAGAATTGGAAACTACCAGACTGTAGGCATATGATCTTACTTCTTTGGTATAAAGGTTTAGTGGTATTTAATGGGCACAGTAGACATTTTAGTTTTACCTATTTAAGAGCAACTTGAGAGTACATAATTTCGTAAATATTTATAATCTTGCTGACTTAGAACTTTTCTAATTATAAAAGATATACAAGTTCATTAATAATGAAAGTTCCATAATTACACCTCCTTCTAATCCCACTTGTCCTTAATTCTACTCAAATTGAGGATTTCATGAATACCTTTGAGATTTTTTTTTCTCAAATGAAGCATATCTCTTTAAAATAAAAAGAAAACAATTGTGTGCATTTAAAATTCTTTATAGGCATTTCCAAATTGCCCCTTGAGAAGTTTGTAGGGGTTAAGAATTTGAATTCTCAAAGACTGTGTTTGGTGGCAGGGAAGAGGCATTTACCAGTGAGAAGAATTACTGCAGCTTCCATATCTCAATACAACTTATGATGCTCCACACTTTTCCAATTACACAGCATGTAATGTTCATATGTTTACCCCACTGAGTCAATTTCTCAGGAAGGAAGTCAACTGCCTGCCCTGCTTTTCGTAGAGATCGCCATTGCTCACAGTTGGTGGATATTGCTTTGGAACTCTCATACAGTCTATGTGCATACACACAGGTATATTGTAAATGGAATCATGCTGTATCCTGATCTGTAACTTTTTTCACATAATATTTTCCTTTTTCAGTATGTGTCATATTTAAGAGAAAAAACAAAGACATACAAGGGTATACTATCCTAATAAAAAAAAACCCTTGAATATGTAGACACATATACATATATAAATTTATAGCTTTCAAATAAAATGAATTCTTTTGTGGCCTCAGAGTAAATCTTAAGTTCTTAACAAGTAGAACTTGTATAGGCATATTTTTTGATCATACTCCAATAAACAAAAATGCTTAATAAAAGGATGAAATACACAAACTCTTGATATTAAATGAACTTCTAGATGAACCTCGAAACAAAGGCAATATTAAAAGCCATTAGCAAACCTTGTCAAGAGCAATAAAGAAGAGAATAGTTCACACCAAAACCTGTGTGACAGAGTATAAAGTATATTCAAAGGAGAATTATTAGTTTTAAATGCCTTTTCAGGAACGTAAATAGCACAATCCCTGCAGTAAGTGAACTTGGCAATTGGTGTACCTTCTCAGGATGAACCCAGTGTTTAATGAAACCTCTCATTAGTAGAGACCCTGGTGATTGACAGCAAGTGCCAGAAGCTGGGATTAGCATCACCAAAACATTCATGAAGGTCTTACTGGGGCCACTCAGTGTAGCATGTCTGATAGTACTGGAAATTGTCACTTTCAGTAAAGTTTTTTTTTTGCTAAACCATCAAGCCCTGAAAATCAACTGGTTTGGGTTTGCAGGCCTGTATTGCGACTTTTAGGATAGGGTTTAATGATATACTTTCAGTGAAAGTAAATGATTCTAAAAAATTCAGTAAAACTCTATAGACTCATAGGTGGGAAAGAGATCCGGAGGAGAGGTGGGAGGAATGTGGTTTTTTATGTTCTAAATTTCAAATTAATGGAATTCTGAGTTTTATTTATCTGTTTTAGGGTTTGTTTATACTCTTCACTCAACAATTTATCACGAGTATTTTTCGACTCAATACAGAGATACATTATATACTTCATCTGAGTTTGTCACTGTGTGGTGATGCCTTCATTTATTTCACTCAATTGAAAGCATTCATGATTTATTTCAAATATTCTACTATAGCCAACAATCTTCAGAATTTCTTTTATATTTCTTTGTATGCTGTGTTTCTGTAGAATGAGTTCATAGAAAATGGTTCTGTGCTACTATTTTAAACTGTGATAGATATTTCTAAATTCATTCCATAAAGGTTAATTTGTATTTGGTAGAATATGAGCCAGGAGTCTGATTAGCTCTCTAATGTCCTGGAGATTTTTAGTGGAGAAAGGGGTATAAAAAGGAAAGTAGGTATAATTAAAGACAAAACTCAGAGCCAAGAAGGAAGCAGGTTGAGCATTTAGCTTTCTCATAGATTAGATCAAAACAAAACAAAACAAAAAAATTTGAAAAAAACAGAGAGTAATGGCAATGAAGGGAGATCAGGTAAGAAGAAAAGATAAGCCTCCTATGTTGAAGTCATTCGGTGAGAAAAGAGAGAACACTTAAAATATTTGCTGAGAGAACTTCTTTTAACAACATTTGCATAATAACTATTATGAGCCTTTTAATTTATTATTTCCATAACTGTGGGGGTTACGGTATATCAAAAAGCATGAGGAGAAATTTAAATAATATTGATAAATATACCAAAAGAAAGAAAAATGCTGACTTCTATGTCAAAGGTAAAACTTTCTTTTCAGTGTGTTTAAATAAAAATATTATTCAGCATAAGGTTTATAGCATCAGATCTGATTATATAAGTGGATGATTACTTCAGAAGTTTTATTTTTGTCTTCTGATGAGCTGATGACCACACAACACTGTAATTATGATAGGAACTAGTTGACAAAGATTTAGTCATTTGATGTCATGTCCAGCACTGACAGACTTTCTCTGTTCGTTCTGTGTGTGTGTGGTGGAGGGGGAGACAGGTATAAAGTGCAGGATCTCCAAGGAGCCTTAATCCAGATGTCTATGACTCCAGAATGGCACTTCCTGCAAATAAAAGGGTTGTTAGTGACTCTGGGGCTTACCTTGCAAATTGTTCCAGGGAGAAATTGTCTGCTCTGGCATCAAGCCCTGGCTAGAAGCCAGAGAAAGGGTTACAGAAAGAGATTAAGGTGTCAGCACTAGAAGCAGGAAAAAGATACTGGACAGTGTATTGCCCTGGTTATACCATACACCTGATTTAAACCTAGTTTGAGAGTATTTTACAATAGGTAAAATGCCAATAGTTGTTCCACTAAGGTGGCCTTAAGCTCTTGAATGATTTACTGCCTATGTTTTCATTTTAAGTTGTGCTTTATTATTTTTATAATAAACAATTTGGAATGTATTTTTCCCTATAATGCTTATGCAGACACTAATAACATAAAATGTGTGATATAATTTTATAATATTAAACACATTAGTATTTCTTCAGAGGAAATACTATTAGCAATGCCAAGTACCAGATAATATTTTCTTTGATTATTAGAGATTATTTTAATAATACGGACACTAAAAATATATCCAACTTGGTATATATAGCACATTTTATATAGTGCTTTATATGCACTCTAAATAATAACTATAAGACAATTTTATTGGAAGGATAGTTTCAGTGTTAAGAAATAATATTTGTTTAGTTATCTCTAATTCTCTACACATTATGCAACGATTAGGTAAAAAGGCAGAGCTTTTTTTTTTTTTTTTAGCTAGGGGCATTATTTAAGTATAAAATTATACTAACCAAAGGCAAAGCTTTCCTTCCAAGGTTATTTTGATGGATAGCCCTTCTTATAGTTGTTGCAGCAAAAGAATTAAAGAATTAAGATTTAAAAGCCTTCAGATTCAGATATTTTAATTCTTAAGGAAAAGCTTTAGATATTTTAAAGACTAAAATTCATCTTTAGGAAGGTAATAAATATTCCAAGTACACTTGCATCAATTAAGAATGAATTCATGAAAAAATCAAGGTGTTGTCGGTGTCCGTTTTGTAGATTATGAGGACCTCATTGAAATAAGATAAATCTATGATCACAGGGGGGAAAAGCAGTGAAAATACAGACTTTACTGCTTTACAAAGATGGGGTCCCAGAGTGGTGTTCTTCCTTGTGCTGGCAGAGGGTTTGGGGGCACATTTTTTTCCCTCTCTCCCCGTGTTTTGGTCAGATTTTTGGCTAATGTGACTAAAAGATCTGACCAGAACAATTGTAGAGAAGGAAAGTTTCTTTAGGAGCTCGTGGCTTCAGAGGCCTCAGTCTGTAGAAGGCTGGCTTCATTTTGGGGGGCTTGAGGTGAGGCCAGAACATCATGACAGAAGAGCGTGGTGGAGGGAAGCAGCTCACCTGATGATCAGAGAACAGACTCCACTCACCAAAGGCACACCTCCAATGACTCACCTCCTCCAGCCACACCCTACCTGACTTCAGTTACTGCTCAATTAATCCCATCAGGGGATTTAATTTACTGGTTGGGTTAAGGCTTTTGGGGGACATCTTACATCCAAAACATAACACCCTGTGTCCTTCCCTTCCTGCCTTCCTGTCTTTCATCTCCCTTCCCTTTTCCTGGGCCACTCACCCCTTCCTTGCTTTGCTCTGTTAACTATGTGCAGATTACATTAAAAATCTTGAACTCCATGGAAGAGTTCCCTGGGACTACTGGGTTGCAACCCTTTGTATGGCTCCTCAATTGAGTCCTATTGTATTATACTCTAATTCCTTTTGCTTGTCTTGCTCATTTGTGTATCTTTGCGGTCCACTATAGTGGCTACAACTAGTAGTAGATGAACATTTTTTGAATGAGCATCAAACAAATAAGCAACAAAGCATAATTTTTAAAAACAGAACAACGTAAGGTTATTTATCCCTCTATGATCTCATTAAATGTTTATTGATAAGATTCTATGAAAAAGAATGAATGAAAAGAATGAATGATAAGATTCTATTGAAAAGAATGAAACCATACATTTCGATTTTTGGTGACTTCCCCCCCACATCAATTTACTTTTTGCCTCAAGCCATAGCTATAAAATGCACAGAATAGCTTGACTTATTCTTTTTTTTTTTTTTTTTTTCAAAAAGACACTACTCCATATCTTTTATTCTGTAGTGTGACATTTTTGTTTGACCACTGACCTTGGATGGTGGTGGTTATTTTTAAAGAGCTGCTGGCCTGATGTAAGACTGGTGTATCCTGAGGTGACTTGTTATTAAGCACATGTCCCCATCAAATGACTCATATTTGCATGGGTGGTGACTTGGGTTAATAAATGTGGGTGGTAGAGAGAAAGGAAAACAACGCTGGAGGTATTTTGTTCTTGATGTCGAAAGCTTTTATTGCCAAGATAGTGATTAGTGAGTTTGAAGGGAAGTGTACAAAGTTGTTAAAACACTGTTAAAAACAGTCAGTGGTTTTCTTTGCTATCCTTTACTCGGTTTCATGACAACTGAGCAGTAGCCAGGAAAGTATAGCATTTCCACATTAGCATGAGGTTTGTAGACAATAAATGCATGCACTGTATGAATGGAAATGTTAAAGACTTTTCCTTTTCAGTTAATAAAGAAAACCAGAAGTGTGACCTGGGTTTTACCACCCAGATTTCTGCGCAGTTTACAGCATAGTCAATGTGCCTAAAGGCAATTTATAAGCAAGGGATTTTCTGCATGGTGCCCAATCCAGAGAAAAGCAAGTGATTCTCTTTGAGATGAGTTATTCATTCAAGGCTTATTTCTTAAATGGTATGAGTTTGGGAACAAATGTCAGAGGGAGGATGAGGAAGAGTGCAGCTAGGAGATGCCTGGAGAGCCCTTATCCACAAGATTAAGGCAATTGAGGACAAGACACAAACCGATTTCAAAAAGCAATTACATATGTTAGGAAGCTCAGAGTGCTTTGGGTTTGTCAGCTAGATTTGATCAGACAGACTACGTGAATCAAAATATTACCAAATCATATGATGTTCTCTTCCAAATTCAATACAGTTAAATGATGAAACAGTGTGCATTTGCTCATAGAAAAAGAATGAAGATTGAAAGTGGAGAGTTGAGATCTGAAAACTACTTTTGGGGCTGGGGTGGTAGGTCAGCTCTTGCGTAGCATGTGTGAGGCTCTGGCTTCCATATTAAGCACAGCAAGCAAGCAAACAAAACTACTTTTTGCCAAAAATATTCATAGACTAAAATGAAACATCTCAGAGAATACCATCAGGTATCAAGTTCAGGTTCCTGGTATGAATTCCCTATGTAGAGAACATCATGCAGAAGGGAATGATCCACGTGAGATGACATCTATCCAGCCACAAAATCAGCCTCACGTGCTACCTTGCCTGCTTTTCAGTTTTCCTAGCTCGTTGCTTTCATCAAGTGATGTTCTTCAAGCATCGTCACGTGTGCTTCCCGAGAAGATGGTTTTCATCTTTTGTAAAAGTGCTAGTGAATTATTCCCTTAAAAATTTTAGGCTCTTTTGACCTGAATATATAGCCTATACATATTTCCATGTGTGGCTGGAGAAACTTGAGGTGCTTGTTTCAGTTCTGTGAGTGAGGGAAGGCCCGTGGGCACAGAAAAATAGAATAAGAACAGGAAGCTGAGGACAGGGAAGTTGTACTTCCAGTGTCCTATATGAAATGCCACAAAGTCATGGAAGAGATTGCCTTTCAGGGTTTGAACGGTACAATTTATGGTTATACATTAAGAAGGCGTTTGCTCCTCCGTTGAGAGGACAGTACACACTGATACAGAGCTTATAGTCCAAGGTCTAGTTTGGTTCCCACTAGCACCTGTAGTGGAAACTGATGAGATTGACTTAACCTTACCGAGTCTTCATCTGTTCATCCAGAAACCGAGAATAACAACAGGGACTTCATAGCATCATTGTGAAAGATTAATGAGATGCCAGACATGCACTTTTAATAAACTAGTTGTTAGTTTATACTTTCTCAATGACAGCTATGATAAAAACAAATATTTCTAATTCTATGAAGCTCTCTAAATTAACTAAATGACCTTTTCTGGCAGATTTCTTGACTTTGGAGGCATTAAAGAGGTTTTTCAAAAGTTAAATGCCAAATTTTGGGAGATTCAGAGGAGTAGTATTTTTGCAGCCAATTTTCTTCATGTCATCACGAATACAAGATCTGGTTGTAGGTGAGACATGTCACCAGGATTTTCTTCTGCAAATGCTGAACTAGTTGCTAGAGATTTTCCTGACTTGAGTTGTGCTGTTAAAAACCATGTGTTGCAATCATTGTCCTACTGAGCACTGGAGGTCAGCTGTGGACCTTGCCCACAGGAATGGCTCAGTGCTTCTGCTCTGTGCTCATCTGGTCATCATTGGCCAATGTCACTTGAACTGCTGCAGGCCAGCCCTGATCTGTCTTGTTCACTGTATTCACATAGGAAAAGTTGGCATTTTTATTTAGTGCATGAACTTCTAGTGAGGACCTTATGGAGAAGCCCTGACTCTCAGTTCTGAATGTGTCCAGGAACTTGATTTAGGTGACTTTCTAGGAACCAGAGAAAAAGCATTGAATTCTCTATTTCAATATTTCTCAAAATGTAATTTTCTGATCTTCCTCAGATGTGTTCTTTGGGATCTGTGAGTTCTATGCAAGCATTTTAAATAGATTTTTCAACATAACTAAAAATTGAAATGGAAGCTTATTCTGCATTATCTTGATGGCTACTTTATTACTGAATCCTGTACCTGCTCTGGGTTTCTCCAGAACCAGTTTGGTTCCTAAAATGAGGGTTGCTTTTGAAGCAGTACAAAATGAAAATACCCAAGAGGGTGCACCTTTGTGCTTATGAGGAATTCTTTTTTCAATCCAAGAGACAAAAGCAATTTTTCTTTTGGGATTAAGATGGGCAATGGGAAGCACTTTAATTCTTAGCACACTAATAAGAAGGTAATAGAATTTGATCCAATATGTGAAAGGTACTATCACACCAAATGAAAGACCAGGAGATGTTACTGTATGTGAGGTGGTCATAGCAGGCTGATAAATTCAAGTTGAAGAAAAAGTGTAAGCAATAGTAGGAAACTTGACGCATGCTCAAGATTGATGTGAAAAAATGACACCCAGCATTGATTCATTTTGGTTTGGTGGCAAAGTTTGTGCTGAAATTGGAAATTCTTCTCAACATCTGTAAGAAAGGAAAACTAATTTCAGATTTTATTTTTTTCATAGATTTCAACATTAATTGAGTTGGGTTCATGTTTCATGCAGATTTCAGTAATTCTATAAAGTTTTCCTTATCTTTTAGAAATGTTAATTTAAGTTAGTTCTGAGATTTTTTTTCCTTTAGAAGTTTTTAGCACACTATTTAAATTTGAGGACCACTGCTCTTGCCAAACATAGGATGAAGTCAGCTATTTATGGGGACCCTCTGTCCTTTACCTAATTTTATGATCTTAATATAGCTGGGCCTTTGGAAATATCTTCTCTGTATGCCATGTTTTTGTTGCATAGGATCATTTCTATGTGTTGAATTTAATTTAGTTCTTAAAATAAGAACTTCCAAATAGTGAAGGAATGAGATGATAGCTTATGTGCTTTGGAGGAAGGATTTAGGGGATTAAACTCAGACATTTGAGAATAAATTGGACATTAGACCTCAGACGAAGACCTATTTCCTAGCAACTGTGAACTGGGAAGAAGTCTGTTGGAGAACTTCTCACCTCCAGAAATAGCCAATGGCCAGAGACACCCACCAGTGACTTCATATTGCAATATAATAACTTGCTGATAGCAACATTTGAATTAGATCAGTCTGCAAATTGTGTCAGAGCTGTCAAATTTACTCCCAGTAAGAATCCCACAAACTTTATTGTTATCTTATATGTTACCATTATTCCAGAAGTAAATTTATTTCTAGCTGCATAATTTTAATGTAACCAATTTCATAGAAAATTTTAAACTCATAACAAAACATTTTATAGGTGTTTTAATAATCTATGCCTTTATATTTTACAGTGAATTAAATCTTCGTATATCTGTGGACATACACATATTTGTATGAGGAAAATCATTTTTTACTTTGTATCATGGTGGAATTTTAAAAGCTATTGATAGTTTTGTCTACAAAATTTTGAGAACCATAGTGCGGTAGATACTCATGATTTGGTGGGATTAAAAATTCTTTTAAGATTTAGTTTTAGAATCTTAATCTCGCCAGTGATTAAGATGCTAAGTGATGGTGAAGAGTAGCCTGGGAAGAAGTAACTTTGTGTCATAACAAGTTACATTTGTTGATAAAGGTTTGAAGAGCTCAGAAGGAAGGCTTTTATGGAATTCTGGCTCTAGCACTCTTTGTCAAAACAAATCAGCTGACAAGAAGGAATTGAAAGGTCCCTCTGTGGTCGTACACTCTCCTGAATCATTTACTTTGCTTTTTGTATTTTTCCTTTTCTTCCTTCAACCTTTATCTGCATTTCAAAGTCCATAAGTGTCCTATTATATGGACTCTTTGTGAATAATTTGGCTTCTTGCCATAGAAGGTAGAAGACTCACTGCTGAGGGTCTATTATGTGGCTTTTGCTTTTTAAAGAATTCATATCCACCAAGCAAGGAATCCATAGCTTGCAGTTCCGGTCTCAAAGAACTCGGGGTATCATGAGACAGATGGACACTTAAAAACATATGCATATGACACCTTATGTGACAACTCATATTTCTGGCTACATTTTTTTGGGGGGGTACATCAAGGATAATCCTACTCAGTGCACCTTGGGAAACTAGGAAAGGCTTAACAGGATAGTGCATTTCTGCCTTCTGGGACAAAAACCTGGCAAACACAACAGACAAAACAAAATGTAAGAAAGGAGGAGGGGATTTCATACAAGAAGAGGTCATAGCATATGCAAAAGTATGTAGTTCTGAAAGTCTGTGATGTGTCCAGAGAAGTTAATGTGGCACAAAGTAGTTGTCTTTCCTTCACCCAATATAGAAAGATAGATGAGACCAAGAAGGAAGATGAGATTTAAAATCTTATGATAGAAAAAAATGCACTGAATCCTCATTCTCTTTTAATAAGTAGCTCTTATTTAATTGGCACTGTCGTTATATCCTTTTATGGAAAGTCACGTGAGGATCACAGAGATTAAGTCACTTACCTAAAGTGTTGTATTCATATTTATTGAATCTTAACGGTGCATTTGAATCCAGTGTGTCTCACTCCAGAATCCCAAGGGCTTAATCACCACACATACTGCTTCTCTGACTCATGCATTTAAATTAACGTGATTCTACAAGTGGCAGATTCTGGTAGTATAGAGAGGCAAAATCATGATGGACAGAACAAATGTAAAACAAAACAAAGGAAACAAACAATGGTGACGACAATAAATATTTCCTAGACAAATTTGGACAAACTGGTTCAAAAATCCTGGCTCATGTTGTCATATAGTGTCACGGTGAGGTCAAAATTAACCAAATTGTTCCACTCTTAAGGTTCTGATCAGAAAGGAATAAATGCATCAGTGTTTAAACATGAAATATTCTCAAAAGAAAGATGATTTGGAGTGAGGGTGTGACGTTAATTATGACCCATGATTTCCTTCAAGGGAAGGAAATAAAAGAAATGTGTGCACAAGTCCACACATTGCCATCTTTTGGGCATTGCTAGTCTCTTTCTCCTCCTCTTAGCAATTTTATTGTAAAGAGTAACTGCTTTTTCAATGGTGTCTTTGATCTCTTTGTTATTCTCCTCCTAGGCCATTATATATATATTCCCATGAAGAACCACAGGCAGGACAATCCTGGCTGATGGGAGATGAGTCAGAGGTAAGTGGTTCATTCTCTCTTGGCAAGAGGAGCAGAAAGGCAGCCAGAGGACCCAAAACCTTGGGAGGCTATTCCTGGTGTTAAGAAGGCTGGCTTAATGATGTTTCCCTTGACTTCAAAGGATATTTTCTGTATGTTCAGGTAGACAGTTTAATGCATCTTGTACCCATCAGGAAGTCTAGTAGCACATCAACTTGAGACCCAGGTTTGCTGTTGTCACAGACCCATGTCAGTCCAGGGCATGAACAAGGCCTTTGTAGGCAAGTTCTAGGCAGCCAGTGTTAGAGACTCAGAACCTTTCAAAGGCCAATGGGAGGCCTTCATGTGCCATTGAAGATGCTCTACTCAGCCCCATACCATTACTGCTCGCTTACAGTCTGGTGGTGTGAGGCAGGGAGTAGAAACAACACAGAAATTAGTTATGAATAATAAATAAGCACTCTTTCACTCTTTGACAGAAAAAAAAAAAGACCATGAATAAAAATTGCAATTGGCCTTTGGGCATCTGGCAGAGGACGGGGGTGGGGGCATTGGGGAGGAAGAAGAGATGCATTTACAATTACAAAAGAGAAAGTTCAGGCCACATGATGAATATAGTAGGAGTGTAGCTATGCAGGCCAGGCCAAGTAATGATATAGATATGCACACTATGTTGTCTTAAACATTATTAAGGATGAATTGCAATTTTTCCTGATTCTTGGTGGTCTAAAACAGAAAGGTTAAACAGAACAACTTACATGATTTTACTATTTATAAAGGAAACCCACCCAGATGTCAAATGTTAAAATCACTTTTCATCACAGTTCAAACTGAAACAAAGCAGAAAGAGGACAGAAATTCCTCAGAGAGGAAAATGAGCAGGCATTGGGTCTTTAGGACAACTTACTTTTTCTAGCATTTTAGGAAGAAATCTTCCAAAGTTATTTGTTTTTCAGAGTTTGAAAGTAACACTACATGTGCAAAAGTTCTAATGAATTTTCTTAAAAAATACTCAGAAATGTTTAAAAGTTTCATAACAATTGCATTTTGTATATATATATAGTCAAATCTGACTTTACTAGACTCTGACATTTTGGTTACATTAAGGAATCATCCACAATAAAAATATACATAGATAATAGATTTATAACCACATGGCTTCCATTTGTTAATGTTAGTGTACTGAACAAGTGCAGAACAGATAAAGAAAATATACATTTGATGGGGGGAATTCTCATTATTACCTGTCACATTCTGAAATGGAATGTAGTTAATTTCTCTCTTTCCTTCAGTCAATAAGTTCATTTTCTTAGAATTTATTCTCTGAGTTAATTTTTAAAAAACTAGTTCTGATTAATTGTTGTGTTGGAAGTAATTTGAAATACATCCATGGCTGAAATAATATGAAATTATATCCATAGGTGAAAGTTAAATCTGAGAACTAAAAACACTAGTAACAATGAGAACAACAAAGTATGTCTTTGACAAAAAAAATGTGTATTTGATATTGTTGAACGTGATGAAATGATCTAACTGCAGGAAGGGCACTTAGAAGACATGCCTGGGCAAAGACCTTTCATTTTTCATTTCTCACAGAAAGAGATATCATGAGCTCTTCAAAGAGCTCTGGTTTCATTTGGACCAAAATTTAGTTAATACTATTATTATATTGCTCTTTGTAGTGAAATGCAAAATAAAAGGCATACTTTATTGGTCTTAGAAAACAATTTTCACATGGATAGTCTCTGGAAAGTTTCAAAACCTTGAAGATTTAAATGCTTTTCTTTTGAGCTATAATGGAAATTTGATAGTACAATTAACCCAGATTTGTGCTGAGTTTATCCCATGAAACAATCATAGGGATTATTTACACTTTGTATGGGAACATGAATATTTTAAGAAATAGGCAAAACAATATACCCCTTTTATTGTTCAGTGTAACTCACTTTCATAAAAGTCAACATATTGAAATATCAATCAATCTAGCAATTGCTTTTTTGTTACATGCGGCTCAATGGATCCTCAGGGACTTCAGATTGTGTGAGCCACTGACAGGAAAGGAGACCAGATGTGTTATATAAGTCATTGATTTTTACCCCTGATAAATTCAGGTAGAATTGCATCATTGAAATCATTCAAACTACTGTTAAGCCATTTTTAATAGGCAAATCTGTCCAGGTTTATTGGTTCAAAGAATCAATCTATGTACTCCTGGACAGAGGTCAGAAAGGTAAGTATCTTAGAGCTGCTAGGAACTTGATAAGAACACTACTAAGCTTCCCAGATCATGGTTTTTCCTGTACTGGAAGAAAACATAAAATGTGAACTTGGTTGTAAACATGAAGATTAATCTGTTAATAAATATTCATGAGAAGTAAATATTTTTCTGTTACAAAAATCAAGGAAAAATGACATGTATCACTAATATTGCCAACCAAGGGCACATTTTGGGGTCAAATGGAATAAATAGCTTTCTATGAAAAAAGAATTAATATGAATTTCATTGCTCTGTAGTGACAAAGTGAAGGAAACACTACCCCAAAATATGGCACCTTGGAATACTGACTGTTGTAAGCTAAAGGAAAATGAGAAGTCTCCAGAATCTAGGACGATCATTCTTTCATCTTCTCCCACTTTTCTCCCCTGAGGCCATAAAAAGAATTTTCGGCTCTAGATCTACTGGAAGTAGGTCATAAGACCCTCATTCCAGATGGGTTCTGCCCTGTACTCCAAGGTGAAGGAGAACTGAACAGGTAGGTCTATACCCCCAGGTTATATGTGTTGGGTGATACTCTCTATTTGTCCAATCATATCTCTATTAGATGAGGCTTTATCTAACTTAACCACAAAAGCAGCTTTCCTTGAGCCTTTGGATCTTTATTTCTGAAGTCTCTCCTGTCATGTAAAACATTGATCAAGTAAGTTTTTTTTTTTTTCTTGTGAATTTATCTTTTCTTATGGGAGTGTTGAACACTAACTTGGCAATGCGTAAGGAAATCATATTATTTTTTCTCTCCTACAGTTGCTTTTTGAACCTTAGATGTTTTCTTTTTTAATTCACAAAACAGTATAACTTACTTTTAAGGCACATTTGTAGCCAGGTGCGGTGGTGCATGCCTGTTATCTCAGCAGCTCAGGAGGCTGAGGCTGGAGGATTGGGAGTTGAAAGCCAGCCTCAGCAAAAGCAAAGCAACTCAGTGAAACCTTGTCTCTAAATAAAATACAAAGTAGGGCTGGGATGTGTGGCTCAGTGGCCAAGCGCCCCTGAGTTCAATCCCTGGTAAGATACATTTATAGGCAAAGATCGACTATTAGTGGATAATATTTATCATGTCACATTTTTTTTTCCTGTGCTTGCAAACAAAATTTCTCTTTTCTCGTTTAGTAGTTCTGAGAGCACATGAGCAATAGAATCTCCTGTTTCTCATCCATATGAACTTTTCTTGCTAATTTGTTCACGATTTGTATTTATACTGATTTCAAATTACATTATTGTTTTTTCTTTATGTCTACAGAATGGATGATTCTTTAATTCAAAGACCCTACGTTTGTTTAATACTTACTAAGATAATTTTTCTTGTTTCAAGAAGTTTGATTTCCCAATATTTCACAGTTCAGTCTGGCCTAGGAAAAGAAGTTGGAAGCTCTGGTGAAATTTCCAATTCCTTTTATTGCCTTTTCTACTGTCACCATTCTGCATTCTTTATGCAGCCTTAGCAGGCATTACAAGCCCTCATGGTCAAACTACTAGCGTCTACAAAGTGTACAACAATCAATTTTCCTGTACTGGAAGATATAACTCAGCCAAAAGGCATTCACCCACTGAGGAACTCCAGGATGAATGATATTCCATATGCCAAATCTGAGGGTGAAGCATGAAACTAGAAATAAACGAACAATGGTGATGCATATCTGCTCAGATTTATTTCAGTTTTCACTAATTTTAATCCCCATCCCCTGATCCTCAGAGCAGTAGGAAAAAGTTCAAACTACCCGTGTCTGTTCTAAAGTGCTCTAAGAATAAATTCTTTTTGATTTTCGACTTTTGGCAGACTGTTAAGTGTAGTGACATGATTCACCAGAGTAAAGCGTATAATTCCATTTATAATCTGAAATCTCAAGTGTATAATAAAAGAAGTCACATATTTGAAATGATGTCCTATTGATTCTTGCCAGTAAGGTGCTGGACTTCAGAATTATAAAGTAATCTTAAGAATCCATTACTTAATATTTTATTCTATATTGTACTTCTAGACTTGATGATGCCATATTATGAACTATAATAATTCCTTATTTAGCTTTGGTTTCCAGATACTACCTAAGAAATAATTTCTTTGGAGGCAACATTTTGGCCTTATGAAAGTGAAATTTTAAAGTTCCAGGTTAAAAATAAATAAATAAATGAATGAATAAATAAATAAATAAATAAAATACATTAAGATTAAAAAAACCCACTCTATAGGTCTTACATAATTTGCATATTTTTTAGAATAGGTAAAATACGATATGTGCAGTTAATGGAATTCTTTCCAATCACAAATACATCTGAGTATATGTAGAAAGTATACAAAACACAGCCAGTTAACTGATATTCTATAATGAAGGGTATTCTGTCCAAATTCTCTTTTTGGTTCTCATTAAGGCTATAGCTTTTATCAGTGTGTTCACAGAAAACAAGTCTCTATAAGAATTTTATACATTGAGTTGAAAGTGTACTGAGTTCATTGTATTTATCAAAGAAAAAAGATCATGATGAAGAAAATGAAAAAAAGTGGAAATAAATTCCAAAATAAAACCCCCAAATGCTTTTACTTTGTATGTGGATGTTTCTGGAAAAAATTCTAATTCTCAGGTAATTGTTTCCACTGTCCACTTTAAATTGTAAATAAATTTAGCAAGTCGAATTCAAATGAATGTTGCTTTCTTATAAACCATTTGGGCAAATAAGCTCTTTTACATTAAATAATTCTTACCCAGTTTATTCTAATACACGTAAAAAGTTAAGCTTGTGGGAGTTGGAGCTTAGAAACCATACCCAGAACTGTGGTAACTTGATGTGCAGAGCTGGAGAAACAGTCTTAGAACTAAGTTCTCTTACTGTCCATCAGTTTTGACAAACCCCCACCCCCACAGGGGTAGGCGAAAAGTGCACAGAGTCTTTCTCTGAAGTTCTCTTATCTGGCTGAGAGACATTCCCATCCCAAAAGGAATGAATCTCATCAAATAACCAGAGCAGAGAAGATACTAAAAGTGAAGCCCAGACGGGACTTTTCATCTATTCCTCTGAGGGTGGCTCTTAGAGATTGGCTGGGAGCCTTTATCACTTATGACAACCTTTGTTCACAGTGAACTTCTGCCTCTCACCTCCCCCAGAGCAGAGAGGAACCTTGTCCCAGGCCATTCTCTGTCCCTTTGATCCATTCATTTTCATTTTCCCTAAAAACTGTTTTGTGTTCCTCTAAGCTCTTCCACCCCCACTTCCTTCTCTCTTCTAAAGGGGAGCATATACATTTCTGGATCTCATTGGGTTTGGGGGTACACATGTTCCTGGAATGTCTTCATGCATGTTGATAAATTTGTATATATTCTTTCCTGTTAATCTGTCTGTTGTCAGTCCTTGCAGCAAACTTACAGGGGGTAGAAGGAAAATTTCCTCTCCCCGCTACATAAGTCCAAAATGAAATGAAATCCATAATTGATTCCTGTATTGATCACTCTAAAAATGATTTGTACTATTTGTCAATTGAAAGTGTTTATTTTCAGTTTTTATCTATAAATTCATACTTATGATATGCAATAACAAATCCGATTAGCCAATTAGAAACAACCACCGAAAAACTCAAGAAAAACCACTGAAAAATAACCACAGAAACCACCTTTGAGATAATATGCTAGTGGACTATATGACTGAAATGACAGAAAAGCAAAATGGCCTTACGAACAGAGAATACTTTTCATCTGTTAGTTGTTGATCAGAGTTAGAAATAAGCTTAATTTTTAATTCAAATAATTCATTTCAAGAGCATAACTTTTATTAGGAGAAAGACATACAGGTAGTTAGAATGAATTTAAAATTCATTTTTAAATTTAAAATTGAATTTTTTGTTGAGATGATTTACAATATGATTTTGAATTCTGCAAGAGACCTTAAGCTGAATAACACAACTTTCAAACTTCTCATTTGAACAGAAAGTAAAATGGGTCCTGGGTGACTTCTTGCCAAAAGTTTGAGCATGTGTGCTTATGTGTATACTTTGGGGCACTGACATGTCTTTCTCTCTTTATATGCTTCTTGTACCCAGACAGGAAGATTTCTCTAGTATGAATGGGTTTATTTAGAGTAAATACCTATAGGGAGGTGGGATATGATCCTTTCATATGTATATGAAAGGAAACATTATGTATTATAAAAGATAGAGTTTTTTTCTTTTTATAGTTCAAATCCATTGTTCAAGGCTGAAAAGGGAAAAAGCCAGCATAATCCCATGCATTTTTGGGTAATAATGGATTTTTTGGTCTTCATTAGTCTGTTATAGTACACACCAACTCATGCATTTATGAATTCTATTTATTTTGAAACACAAAATAAGTCTCCATTCTTCCTCAATGCTATGATGAATCATCAAACGAAGATTTTAAATGTAGGGAAAGACCACATGTGACACAATAAAGCCAGTTTTGAAGTTTAATTCTTTCCACATTATGTAGTTGAAAGAAGAGGTTTCATTTAATAGTATCTTAGAATACTAAAGGCAAATGACTTAAGTCAATAAAGTCTGAGTATGTTGAATTGCTCTCTTAATTCTCTATTTGAAGTTATTTATCTATTCACTGAAAGAAGAAATGAACAGAGTAGAGTTTGGGAAGGTTATGGAAAATTAAGTAAGATTAACAAGACAGAACAAAACCAAATGATTCTTAAGTTGAAATATTATTATTTAGCAGTAATATAATAACAATAGTAAATAAACAATAAAATCTAAAGATAATATGAAACCTTTCCCTTTTGTCATGCCTATTAAAAAAAAAAGAATGACTTTTTTTCCTGACTTTCTGATTTGAAATTTTAAGTTTACCTTTCACATTCTTTTTTTTGGAGAGACCTTGAATTATTACTATTCTTCTTATTTTAGAAGGAATTGGATTAGATATACTAGAAAAGGACTCCTTCCAAATAATATCACTTAGTTTTGGTTTCACCTAGTGGGGTTGCCGCTGTCTGAGGTTGTGCTGATGTGCAGGGTTCTGGGTGAGGTGTAAACAGATGCTATTTGTATTTAATTGTTCAGAGTTAAGTGAGAAGAAACTGAATCATAGTTAAGAGAAACAAAGTTTGAAGCATCACCAAGGGTTTTTGTTTGTTTGTTTATTGGTGCATTATAATTATAGGTAAGAGTGGGATCCATTATGCCATATAAGTCCATGCACATAACATACTTTGATCAATTTCATTCCCCTTTTCTCCCCCCTCCTCCCTCCCCCAGCTACTTGCTGTATTCTACTGAGCTCTCTTCCAGTATTGTTATTTTAATTAGGCAGCACCAATTTGATGGAAAATTAAAGGGAGCTTCGATTCATAAGATCAGAGCTAAAATGATTTGAAGCAGGACAGGAAAAAAAAAAGAATAAAATGAATCAAGAGAATGGTTTAGGACTAAAGTCAAAAATGTGTCAAAAGCTTAAATGATACTGATGAGAGCCCGTGTTCTGAAAGCAGAGAGTCAACACAAAACTATTGGTAAATTTGAAAAGTAGCCTTGTCCCTGAATAATTCTCCTGCCAGGATGACTGACAGCTCTAGTAGGGCATGCCTGTTATTTTAATGACTCTGGAGGCTAAAGGGGAAGGATTGCAAATTTGAGGCCAGTCTTCAAAAAAAAAAAAGGATGGAGATGTGGCCCAGTGGTCAAAAGCACCCTGGTTTCAATCTCCAGTACCAAAATAAATAAGTAAATAAGCAAGCATGCAAATAAACAAATACATAAAAGTTTGAAAGGAAGTGAAATTTAAATGATCAAAACCAATTGTCTATTATTTGTAATTTCAGGATTAATTATAACATGTACTATTATTGATAATGTGATCAATACATATAACCATATTTTCCAAGTACTACCCACTTTGTGGGCTATATGGGCTACAAAGCATTGACACTGGTTAAAAGAGTTGGCATTAGTCTCTGCAAATGGAAATGGCTTTGGACCTTTAAGAGACAAAAAAAAAAAAAAAAAGAGAGCATTAGAGGAGAGGGATAGGACATTCTAGCCAGGGGAAACTGAATAAAGGACTAAAAGGAGGAGGAAGAAGAAAATGAGGAGAAGGAAGAGTAATACAAATAACGGGTGGGGATAATTGGTTTGTTTATTTGACCCACACTCTATTTCCAAGTTGAAGTAATTCAGTGTCAACTCAGACCTGGGAGGTTTAGTCCAACTCAGGTTCATTCAGATGCCATTCTAGTTCCCAGAATTCTAATTGAATTAGCATCTAACCAAAATAAATTACTGCTGGTTACAATATTTTCTTATTCTGTGTTATGGAATTTCCATCCTCTGACTTCTCTGGGCCATCTATGCCCCTGGTATTCCCAGGTCTCTAGCCTCTGGCTCCATGTCTAAGCCCAACTTTGCTTTCTAGGACTGTGGACTGAGCCTCACTCTCTCCTGCTTGGGCTTTGAGTACCTATATTATAGGCACAGATGATAACCACAGGATGCTGAATATTGAGGGTGCTTTGGCCCAGGTACAAGACAACAGCGTGTGGAACTTGTGCTGTGTCCTGGTGGGAGAGTTCAAAAGTTTTAGCAGTCTTGCAGAATGACAATTGGGCTTAGAATAAGTAATCACTGTATTAGAATTATTTTTGACAATTGCAATATTTACAGCTGGAAAAATATTTCCCAGTATTCTATTATCCTAACAAATCAAATTTATTTGTTTTGACATTCTCCTTTTTAGTTTTTATCCATTTGTCACTTAGTTATAACCATAACAGTGATCCAAATTAGTGCACCAGATCTACTTCAAGGAAAGAGTATAAAAGCTTGTGTTTTACAACACATAGAAAACACAATTAACTTAATCAAATAATATGCTACCAACAAACTGTACTAGCTAGAGGGTATAGTAGCTCCAAAAATTCCTTTTTTTGTAAGTGGAGCTGAACTTTATAAGAAAAAGATAATTTCCCTTTGTAGGAAGATTCTTGAAAAGTGTGGAAACCCTTAACATTTAAACATTGTAAACATTTTCTCAAATTTACCTCCTGCTTTGATTCCTAACATTACTCAAACCATGTTAAAGCCAGCCTCCCTGGAATTTTATGCACCCCACCACTCCCTTTCCAGTTTTGATTTTGAGGGACTAAAATCAGTCTTTCAGGGGCTGGGGGTGTAGCTCAGGGATAGAGCATGTGCTTAGTATGTTGGAGGCTTTGGTTCATCCCTTGTATCAAAAAATAAACAAAAAATAAAATAAAAAAATTGCAGTATTTCATTAAAGGAAATGCAACAATAATAAGCAATCTGGACTGGTAGACAAAGATTATTTATTTATTTATTTATTTAGGTACCGAGGATTGAACTCAGGGCAATTGATCACTGAGCCACATCTCTATTCCTATTTTGCATTTTATTTAGGATAGGGTCTCACTAGTTGCTTAGCACTTCAACTTTTGCTGAGGCTGGCTTTGAACTTTCGATCCTCCTGCCCCAGCCTCCTGAGACGCTGGGATTACAGGCGTGTGCCACCGCACCCAGCTCAAAAGGATGGTTAATCCCTGAAAGAGGTTTTGTTGTTGTTCTTACTTTTCTCTAAATTTCTACATGATGTTGCAGGATTTGAATTTGGTGATCAGGTAACGTAACTGTCAAAGATGCACCAAATTGTTTGAAATGATGGAAGAAAAATAGTTTGTTGATAGAAGATGAAAGTCTAGGGTTATGACATAGCGTTCGTTTTAAATAAACCTGCAAATTTGGTAAAACTTGTCTTTGAGTCACCTTATCCTTTTTTTTTTTAATGCTCTTTCTCCTCCTCGTATTCACAGATACCCTGTAT
The DNA here is from genome assembly GCF_052094955.1 of Ictidomys tridecemlineatus. NCBI lineage: Eukaryota > Metazoa > Chordata > Mammalia > Rodentia > Sciuridae > Ictidomys > Ictidomys tridecemlineatus. Next base: position 35,820,703 of record NC_135490.1, read on the forward strand.
GTATTCCCAAACTACACAGAGCTCTTGGATAAGTTGATTAACACAGAGGTTTTAGTGACTTAATTACCAGTCCTTCTGGAAGGGTATAAATTGTGTAAGGAGAACCTCAGGGGACAATATTTAACCCAAATGAGTCGTTCTCTTACAAGGGAAATTCAAGGGCTGCATTCCCGGAAGAGGAGGTATTTGCTGGATTAAAGGATTCCTGACCTGTAATTATGTAACATTAGAGCATAAGTGCTCAATATGTGTACAGACTTCTTGAAAAATATTCGAGATCTTTGGAAGGGGGATTGGGTCGCTAATCTCAAGACTTAGAAAAGAATGAGGAATAGGAAATTGCAAATCATCTTTATTTAAAGAATGTATATTGATTGTGTCTGCTATGTGAATACTGTATGCCTAACACCTCTCCTGAAAAAAAGGATAAATTCAGATAATCAGCATCCATCAAGGCAAATATGTCCCTCTAGGGATGTAGTAAATGTGCAAAACCACTTATTTGAACATGACTGTAATATTAGGCCTTATTCATCTTCTTAACATGATATTCTTCTTTAGCAATTGGTTCATCAGGTCTCTTAAAACTTTGCTTTCAAGGGGCACTCGACATTTTGATTTGGTAACTAAAGCTAAAACTAGATGAAATTATTGGCAGCATTCCCTTGGAAGCCCCAAGCTCTGCTGAGTGTAGAATCTGGTAGTCTGATCCTTTTTCTTCTGGGGGTCTTTGGGTTATGAGACATGCATAGACATATGATTTTGAACATACACAGGAACCCAAGTCTGCACTAGTTTTTTGGATCACTTGGTAGTTGATAAAATAATGCATGTCTACTTGAATCAAATTTGATGATATTTTTAAAGAAAAATATTAAAAATGGTGGTATTTATTTACTATTACAGAATCATTTATCAATCTTTCTTTGAAATTGCATAAAAATACTTAGCCAATATTGAAGGCTCTATTCATTTCCTTTTCTAAGAAATATATTGACATACATAGCCCTAAAATTCATTTGGAAGAATAAAAGATCCAGAATAGCCACAGCAATTCTGGGACAAAACAAACAAACCAACAATGCTGGAGGCATCACAATACCTGAGTTCAAATTATACTATAGAGCTATTCTAACAAAAACTGTATGATACTGGCATAAAAACAGACACATAGAACAACAGTGCAGAAAAGAAGACACAGAGCCAAACCCATACATCTACAGTTATTTGATCTTTGACAAAGGTGCCAAAAACATTCACTGGAGAAAAGACAACCTTTTTAACAAATCGTGTTGGGAAAATTGGTTATCCACACGTAGAAGAATAAAATTAGAACCTATCTTTCACTCTGCACAAAAAATCAGCTCAAAGTGCATCAAAGATCTAGGATTGGAAATTATTCAGCTCCTAGAAGAAAACATAGGGTCAAGATCTAACATATAGGCACAGGCAACAACGTTTTTAGTAGAAACCCTCCAGCTCAGGAAATAATCTCAAGAGTTAATAAATTAGATAGCATCAAATTAAAACTCTTCTGTACCGTAAAGGAAACAATTTGGAATGTAAGGAAAGAACCCACAGAATGGGAGAAAATCTTTTCTAGCTATTCTTCAGAGGATTCATATCTAGAATATATAATTCAAAAAACTGCACCAAAAAATCCAATTAATAGATGGATAAAAGTATTAAATTAAACAGATCCTTCTCAAAAGAAGAAATTCAAATGATAAACAAATATATAAAAACAATTTCAACATCTAGCAATAGGGAAATGCAAATCAAAACTACACTGAGATTTCACCTTACACAAGTCAGAATTGTAGTATAAGAATACAAACAATAATAAATGTTGGAGAGGTTGTGGAGAAAAAGGAACATTTTTAAGCTGTTGGTGGAATCGTAAATTAGTGCAACCACTATGGAAATCAGTATGGAGTTTCCTTAAAAAACCAGGAAGGGAACAACCATATGACTCAGCTGTACTACTCCTTGGTATTTATCCTAAAGAATTGCGGCATGGTACAGAGATAGAACCATATCCACGTTTATAGCAGCACAATTCACAACAGCCAAACTATGACACCAGGCTAGGTGTTCATCAATGGATAAGTAGAGGAAATGTGGTATATATACACAAAAGTTTTATTCAGCCATAAAGAAAAATAAAATTATTTCATTAGCAAGAAAATGGATGGAACTTGAGACATTATCTTAAGTGAAATAAACCAGACTCATAAGGTCAAAGGTCATATATTTTCTCTCATTTGTGGAAGCTAGGGAGAAAAAGGGAAAAAGAATAATGGGGGTGGGGAGGGATCTCATGAAATCAGGGAGAGATCAGTAGAGGAAAGGGACCAGTGGGTGGGAGGACTGGAAGAGGATGAAGTGCTGAGGAGGGATATTGTCCAAATTATATTGTTATATTGTGTGCATATATGAATATTTAGCAACAAATACAACTATGTTATATACAACTATAATGCACTAACCAAAGAATATAGAGAGAGAGAAAAAAGAAATAGATTGATATAAATAAAACTATACTATTTAGAAAAGTACTATGGAATCAATCAGAACCTTTTCTCTCTCTAATTTTGGGTTAAGAAGGCAGCTCATTTATGTGTTACTGTACCTGTTCACATCACAAGCAAATTAAAGAAATGTCCACTTTTAGGATTTTTTTCTTTTATTATCGGAAATCACCATAACCACAAGGTTCTATTTTGTGAAATATTCCTGCAAAAATTCACACCATTGTATTTGACCAAACACACAAAAAAATTAAATTGGGTTATATTGAGTATCTAATAGTTAGCAAAACTTATATCCATAGATACCTACTGCTTCACTGAGAAACACGTATGGTCTTGTTTTTCTCTCAAGGTTCTTTATAAGACATTCAAACGCAGAATAAATCAGGCGGCAGCAATCTGTTAGTAAACTAGTGGCAAAACTAATGAGAAATAATTCTTTTTTTTATTAGTTACACATGACAGTACAATGATCTTGGCAATTCATATATTTGAATCAAATGGGGTATAATTTCTCATTTTTCTGATTGTACAGGTTGCAGAAATAATTCTTGATCAGAATTTGCAATTGTTCATCCCTGTAAATAATTGATTATTTCTCTTACTATTTTACAATTTTATCCTTGCCCCCAAACATTTTCCCCACTTTGGAAAAACTCATTATTTACTTTCAAAGGTTAGAAACTCACAAAATTATGAGTAAGATGTGAAGATTAAGTGCACCCAAGGTGTGACACTGCTTTTCGTGCAGCACTTTGTGGCCAATGAGGACTGGTTGGTATTCCTTTCATTCCAACAGCAAAGTCAGCTTCAAATGCACCCGAGTGGCAAGTGGACAATTGCCTGACCTGAGCGAGAAGTGTGGTTTATAAATTCTCTTTGTTCTTTGAGGCTCTGTCCTGTGACCCTGAGATTTTCTTTAAAGCAGACCCTAGCATAATGGACTGTAGAGAGGATGGTCTGGTTAACCTGACCGATACAAGTGTGTTTGTCTTTGTTCAGTGTGGCCCTTTGGCATGCTCTTCTAGATGTTTCTATGCCAGCATGATGTTAGAATGGAAGAATTTGACAACTTTGGGATCCATAGAGACGATGACATTTTTGAAACATGTTGAGCAACACAAACTTGCCACTTTTCTCTCCCTCCATTTTTAGACACATGACTATTAGGGGAAATTTAATCCATATGTTTCTGATTCCTTTACACTTAACTCATCAAAATGTTGTTTTGTAAGAGCCCTTTGAAGTCAAGGAAGCCTTTTAAGTCATTTTTTATGAGATTTTTTTCAAGCCTCTTTTCTTAGGAACAGGAAGTGGCATTTCGCCAACAGTTAACAAACTCAAACACCAAAAGGTTCAACGTGGGTTTCAATCTCTGAACCCACAAGTGTTTGAATGGACTCTTGACATGACCCATCTTTGCTGTCTCTTAGTGCCAACAGCCATCATAACAGTCCTAATTGCAGAGACGACCCCGAGATCCTAACCAACTGCAAGCTCGCAATTGTTCCTCCAATCAATCTACTTCATGCTAAATTATGACTCATTGAACTTTAAAGGAACTACTTTATGACCCTCTTGGCTTAGTGTTTTTGTGACTTCTGTGAGAGCTATTTAAATTGCCACTCTCAGGAAACCAGCTAGCTAGGACTTTTAAGTCCATTCACTAATAAAATTACGCAAGAGTTCAAGTTCACAGGACAAGTGAGCACCGACGGACCATGAAGGCTTCTACCCACGGAGACAAAGATGATTTCAGCCACTTGCTTCTATGACTAGGCGATAACATGGATCCTGCGATCCTTCTGAAAACAAAATACACATTAAAATAACAAATGCAGCATCTGGCTTCAGAAGTTCTCATTTGATTTACACTCAACAGTTGTTGGAAGTATAAACTAGCCTCCATTGCCTAGGAAATTTATAGCCCAAACAAACATGGTGCTGTCCTGGTGGCTCCCACTGCCTAATGCATTTGAAATGACTCTGTCCCGCAGAAGGCTTTGAAATCATTCTGGCAAACTCTAATTTTACAATTTGTAAATGATGCAACGATGAATATGCCAAAAAGCAACAGCTGATCTAGGTTAAAAGCTTTCAAGTAGTCTCAATGGTAGCCCAGAAAGGAGCAGTGAGAAATAATTCTGGAAACAAGACTTTCACTAATTAACACTGATGTGAAGAGCGCTCTGGCAGAACACCACTCCTTTTCTTCAGGGCAGTGTGACTCTGCAGTCTGAAGCCCGTGTTGATCGTCCCAGCAAAGGAGCCCGGGGAGGTGGTACAGAGAATCTTGTATAGATATACCAGGACAGATTAACTGCATCAAAGATGGACTCCGTCTGTAGTTGATCTGTGTTCTTGGCAAAGGGGGAGATAAGAAAAGAACCCATTTCACTGAGCTGTTGTGAAGATTAAATAAGATGGGACATGTGAAGTTCCTGGTAGAGTCTTAATACATATTATCTGTGATGATGATGATGATGATGACAACCATGATGGACAGGACTAGGAACTGGTGTAACAAGGAAGCATCTCTCAGATGGATAGAGAATTAGGAGCACCCCCTGTTCTTTGATTTTCTTAAGAATTCTCATTCAAGTCCATGGCTTTAAATGAAACTTGTTTATTGATGACTTTCAAATTAATGTCCTCCCAGGCTTCTTTCAGAGGAAGCTGCACAGCTACTATGAGCTTAATCTTCCCCTTTTCTTGCTGAACTAGAAGCCTTTTTTACCACTTGAATCCTTTTTCATACTCTATAATTTTGCATGTGGTGTTCCTTCTATCTTTACTTCTTGTCCATCTAGCAAATTTCTATTGATCCTTAAATGCTCAAGTGCCATGTCCTCTGTAGAAGCCTCTAACGACATTTTGCTGATTGAGGTGTTCCTCCCCCCTGCTTTCATTCTGTCTCACTCATATTTCATTATGGCTCTCGTCACATTGCCCTAGAAATCCTCATGTGTTCATCTCCACGCTCCCCGAAAGCACTTCAAGAGCAGGACCACACCTGATGTCTTTGGACGCCAGTCCCTAACTAGGGATCCACTTCTAACAAATTTGAGTGTCTTGGAAATTGTCTACATGGCAGGATGAGTTTTATCTTTCTTTATTAAAGATATGCCATGTTGCTCTATGGAGGAAGAGTGCATAGGGCAGGTTTCATGTTACATATTTATATCATAACTCAAATTTTTAAGTAGCTCCACCAGGCCTTGTTATATCAGAGCCTGGTATAGAGGAGGCACACAGTATTTGATAAATGAAAGGATGAAAGCAAAAGAGAAACAATATTTGGATAATCAATATGAAAACTCCGGTGTTCTTTGCACTTATTTAGGTATGTGCTTCAGTTCTTTGGAGTGATTTTTTCGGTCTTCATAGAGACTTTACTGAGTTTAGCAACAGCCTCATCAAATGCCAATGTCAAAAGTTATCTTCTTTCTCCTTCCTCGTTGCTAATTACATTGCTGCATTGTCCTCCCCTATGTGGAACTTGCTGAGAAACTTGTATATAGCCTTCAAAACTCAACTCTGAAAATGGCAATCACTAGTTGTGAGTGATTGACATACACAAAGAAGAGGTGGCTAAAAGACCTGAAGACAACCTACTGAGGAACTGTGAACTCTGCCTGGCTTCCATGCCACAGTGCAAATTCCAAATCTATCTGAAGACATTCTAATATATATATAAAACCTAGAGCTGGAAAGACTAAAGTCCAGTCAGTTGCTGAGAGCAGCTTGAAACTGTGCCTGTATGATTCTCTGCATTCGGAGTGTGAACCAAGATCTAGGTCACACTCTTCAGCCATTTCACAATACTCATGCTTGGCTAAGGTGGTTCTGAGGGTTGTTTTAAAGCCACAGCCCCAACCTATTAACTGGTTATGAAATTAATCTAGTAGGTTGCAAACAACAGTTAAAAATGAAATAGACTAAGACAAAGCAGTATATTTTACAAAGTAAGAGTAAGTATTGTTTCATAGAACTTTGTTTTGGTTTTAAAACTCTCTCCCCATCCGTGTGTGTGTGTGTGTGTGTGTGTGTGTGTGTGTGTGTTGGTATGTGTGTGGTGGTATGTGTGTGGTGTTTGGTGTGCTGGTTATAAAATTTATTTCTCTGGGTTGCAGTAAAAAGCAGTTGGAAAGCTGTTGTCTTAGAAACTCTGAAGCAACCTGGGGTTTGGAAGTTGATCAAGGAATCACAACCACCCTGTAATGCCAAACAGCTACACTGGAACATTGCTTTGGCACAAATTCATGTGTGTCATGTGGCTTTTGCCAATGCCAGCTTTCAATTATTCATATAAATGAAGACAAGGATAATTCTGATAATTTATAAATACTCGTGTCTCATTTGATTCTCTTTGCCCCCTTCATTTGAGAAACATGAATTGCAGATCTAGTACATGCCTGGGCCTCTTCTAGATGCAGGGAGATAACAATATAGAAATCAGTCTCTGCCCTCCCAGAACATAAGACATTTTCTAACAAAATGTCTTACAATTCTGAATAACAAAGTTAACTTGATTTTTTTATGTCTTTTTTTTTTCTAGCTGTCAATCTTCTCTGGTTTAAAAAACTCCTAATAAACAGAAACTGGCCAAATAGGAACTAAGGAAAAAACAGAATGTGAATGGCACATAATTAGACTCTAGGTATTTGAGGCAATAATGAAAGTGATAAAATGTCATATACATGCTTAACTTCTAAAGATGAAAGAAAAAAGCAAGCAAGCAAGCAAACAAACAAAAAACTCAAAAACAAAACCTCCTCATTTTATCTATGTATCCAGAACCTCAGGAGTATTGTTGCTGCAGCTATTATCATTAGATGTCTTGGATTTTCTTCCCTGGAAGAGAATAAGAAGTTCCTCCTCTCCCACATTTAATTCTGAGACAGGTTTCAAATTCTTGTCTGGGAGTAAAGCTATTGTAGCAAGTTATTTTTTCCTATGCTATTTATTACCCCGTTTCTAGTTGCTTTATGTTGGTTTGTAACATTTAAGGATGGCCAAGTAAAAATCCCTTCAGAAGGGGTTAGGGCTGTAGCTCAGTGGTAAAGTGCTTGCCTGGAATGTGTGAGACACTAGGTTCCATCCTTAGCACCACATAAAAATAAATATACTGTATGTTCATCTACAACTAAATGAATATTTTTTGAAAATAATTCATAAATATTCCGTATTTAGTTAACCATTCAAGTAAGGAAAGCATTGTACTTGCTTTTTAAAGAAGGAAGAGAGAGGGTGTGAGAGAGAGAGAGTTAGAGAGAGAGAGTGAGTATGCGGCAGCCTCTAAAGTATCCCATATTCTGTTTACATGGGAATTTCAAAAGCTGACAATATCTTTCCTTCCTTCCTGTTCCTTGATGTAGTCAAAAGCTTCCCATGTAAGTTTGATCATTTAAATTTAAAATACTGCTTTATGTACTCAGATAGTCTTCTGCAACAGAATTCTTCAAAAGATAGCTTCTAAACTCCTGATTCCTTTTTTTTTTCTTTTTTTCCCCTCTCAACAAACTCGGCTGGTTTTAACTATCATATATAGTTAGTTAACTTTAGGATCCATTCCACATTCCTGCAGGAAGTCTACTTTTAAACATGATTATGTACTTCAAGAATGGAGATGCTCATTTTTTACTAAGTTGTATTTTTCTAGTCGATTCTCTACTTCCTGGTAGCATATTTTTTGATGACACATCCCTAGCAACAGTAGCTCTATTTATAATAAACTGAAGAAGAAACATGGACTTTGGCTAACCTGCGTGTACAAAGCACACCCTGAATGTAATTGTAATTTTGTCCAGTGGTGATGATGTGGTCCAAAGTTTATCAGGATTTCCACAGAAATCTGTTCTGTGGGAGGAAAATTTACCAGTCATCACCACACATAATGTTGTGAAATAATGAAATAAACAGAGGTAGAAATTCCTAGTCTTTTAAAATATTTTTATTTTATTTATTTATTATGTGGTGCTGAGAATTGAACTCAGCACCTTACACGTACCAGGTGAGAACTCTACTGCTGAGCCACAACCTCAGCTTCTTAAATTTAGTTTTTTTTTTTTAATAAGTAAAAGCAACCTAGTTGAGCTCAGTGGACAGTCTGAGTCCCCTCAATATTTAATTCAACCAGCTACACTGGGTATTGCATTGGTCAGTTTTTTTTTTATTGCTCTGATGAAAAAACCTGAAAAGAACTATTTTAGAGGAGGAAAACTTTATTTGGGGGTTAATGGTTTCTGAGGTCTCAGTCCATAGAAGGCCGGCTCCATTCTTTGGGGCTTAAGGTGAGGGACAACATTATGGTGGAAGAGTGTTGTGGAGGAGGACAGCTCAAGACATGATCAGGAAGGGGGCGGAGAGAGGAGAGAGAGAGAGAGAGAGAGAGAGAGAGAGAGAGAACACTCTGATTAACAAGGACAAAATAAATATTTCAAAGGCATGTCCCCAGGAACCCACCTCTCTAGCCACACTCCTACTTGACTTTAGTTACCACTGAGTTAAACTCTATTAATTAATTCTGATTGGATTAAGGCTCTTATAACTCCATCATTTCACCTCTAAGCTTTCTTGCATTGTCTCACCCATGAGCTTTTGGAGGGGATACCACATATATAAACCATAACACTTAGTCTGTTAACTCAATTGGGACTACAGAGGGACTACAGAGGTACATAGGATGTCATCTTCCACTTAAGGAGATAAATCCTATGTAGCAGGTGTATACAGAAAAACAAAATGTGAGGTAACTGCTTTTGAAATAATAGCATACATTCATTAAGTTCAAATAGGTTCAAGGGAATGCTTCTTTGTAGACTGGAGTGCTGGGGAGTGTTGGATACAAAAGGAGGAGCCATAATAGATTAATGGCTCACTGAGAAAGGAAGAGTGTGTTTTGTGGTTGTTGTGGGAAGAGCAGAGGAAATGATTATTTTTGTTTTGACCAAGGTAAGATGGAAACACATATTTAGAACAGTGCTTCTCCAATTTTCATGCACAGGGAAATTACTGGAGGTTCTGGTAAACACACATTCTCATACAGCAGGTCTGGGTACAGTCTATCATTCTATTTTGTCTTTTGCCATAAGCTTCCAGGAGATACTTGTTTTCCTATAGCAAATATCTAGAGCCCGGGCAGGGTAGGGAAGCTAGTTTAGGATTACGTGGATACCATTTTATAAAGATTGGAATTAAAGTCATGGAACCAGAGGCACTGACACTATAGAGTTTAGAATAGAAAGAAAAATGGGAGGGGGACAGGTCCAGTGGATGTGTCTTAACAAAGGAGTCAAGAAAGAAGATCTAGAAAAATTCTAAGAAGAAATAGGCAGTGGTGTTATAAGGACGAGAGGAATGCTTATCACCATAAAAGCTAATGAATGTATGAATTTGAAAAAATATGGCATTACCAGTTTCAAATGCATGAGGATTGAGATCAGAATGGGGGGTGGGCAAGTCTTCAGAGACTTTTAAGGCATTGCTTTCTGTAGAAAATATATGATAGATACATAACTGAATGGGAAATCAAGATGAAGTATAAATGAGTGTAGATTGTATATTTTTTTCCAGATAATTGTTGTTGTGTATAAGCAGGAGGAGAGTTTCTTGAGAATATTATTATTTCAAAAGGAGATTTTAATTCTTGGGATGAGAAGACTGTAGCACATCACAGGACAAGTGAAAGGAGCCAATGGAGGCACAGGGTAGTGATGACTTAGTAAAAGACAAAAAGAGACCTCAACAGCATAGAAATGAGCTTGGGAAAAGAAGAGGAATGTTTATATCTGTTTCAGTTATGTGCTGCTATATAACAAACCACCTCAAAATTTCATGACCCGAAACACTAGCATTTTATTTTTTCTCACACTGCTGCATGTGGGTTGGGCTCTACCTAGATGTCTTCTTTTTGCTCAAAGTCGTCCTGTGTTTACCTAAAGTAGCTGCAATTTGGGCCAAACAATGTTAAGATGGCCTTCCTCACTTATCTAATCTCTTAATGTGGGTGGCTGACATATAAAGGTGTCTCTCTTATCCATCAGGGACTCTCTTTCCACATGGCCTTCCCAGAAGCAAAGCCTGGACTGTTTTCCTTGGTGATTTAGGGAAGAAAAAGCTTCAAGGCACCAAAACTCATACAGCATTATTTCTGCCATATTCTTCTGTAGGCCAAAGGGTAGCTGATGTTCAATGGAAGTGTACTCCATAAGGATACAGATTCAGGCTTCAGCTTGGAAGCCCTTAATTCATACAGCTAAAAAGAAGTTCATCTCTTACAGAAGTAGCAATGAAGGCATTTATATGAAATAGTGAAATATCTTTATAAAAAATAAAGGGTAAAACCACTGTGGTACTCTAGAATAAAGTTCTGCTGTTAGGGAATACAACATGATAAGAACCCGACTTTCATATTAATTTCCTTTTGTTGGCTAAAATATTTTTGAAATGCATGTGTCATTTGAACCTTCATATTTAATGTGCTTTGAATGAAACTAACATTGAGAACTGTGAAGTTTGATATTTGAATTGCAAGCTAACACTTTAGTATGCTATGGATACTAGAAGAAGACATAAGGACTCTTGCATCTAAGAAAAAAGATTATGTTATTCACGAAAGTAGAGGTATCCAGAATATCAGAAATCTCCTGGGTCACTTCTTTTAGCCCCCATACCTACCAGGCAATAAAAAAAGAAACAGGTCACACCTGAATATATAATGGATTGTGTTGGAGGCCAGAAAGCTGCTCTTGATAAACCTGAATCTTTTATAGTAGGCTGTTTGTATACCTGCTTTTTGCTTGGAGGGACATATAGTTTTGAAAGGGGGATACCAGGAATTGAACTCAGGGCCACTGAGCCACATCAATAGCCCTTTTTTTGTATTTTATTTAGAGACAGGGTTTCAATGAATTGCTTAGCACTTCGCTTTTGCCGAGGCTGGCTTTGAACTTGCAATCCTCCTGCCTCAGCCTCCTGAGTCACTGGAATTATAGGCATGTGCCACCATGCCTAGCTATAATTTATTTGTTTGTTTATTTATTTATTCATTCATTTTGTGGTGCTGGGGATTGAACCCAGGGCTTTGGCATGCAAGGCAAGTACTCTACCAACTGAGGTATATCCCCAGCCCCTGATTTTTTATTATACCACATAGTATAGATGCATGTTTCTTGTGCAGGGAAATACTATCTTTATCTTCTAAAGCTGTAAGCAACCTTATCCTTTGCTCCAGAAGGAATCTCTCTCTTTATCTTCCAATACTGTTTGCTATACAAAGCATCCTTGGAAAGGTAGCTTCAAGCAAAGACATTGCTTCTGTTTGCTAGACATGCAGAAAAGTGAATGACCGCCCCAAATTGTCTTCCAGCAACTAATTTTCAAATATTACTTCACTGTGCAAGAAATGGTCAGAATAAGATCTAAGTACACTTCTACCATGAAGAAATATTTTATAGTAACCTACAGTACATAAGCACTTGAAAATATTATTTATTTTAAATTTGTAGTATGTTTATTTAGGTATCCTATTTTAAATCAGCAAATTTTTCACATAGGCAGTGAAAGAACAACACAACAAAAGTGGTAAGCAGCTTAGTATACTGAAGCTGGTGTCCAGTTCCTTGATTTAATCTTTGGGCAATCATAATCACCAGTGTATTCATGGACCACATTAGGGAGCAGCAACAAATGGTCTTCTCTAGCATGAGCCTACATAGGTGTCTCTTGCTTTAATATCCAGATTCCAACCTATCTTAAGGATTTTCTTCAAGACCTTGGAGTCATTTATACTTTGGGGTGTATCTAGACCTACAAATGCTTCAAGGAATTTGTTCCAGCACGTGTTATGAGGTAGACACAGATGTAAGGACATGATATTTATTTATATTTTAAACTTACTGTGAGATGATGTGGTTCTGATGGAATTCAAAGGTCTCTTTAAAGTAGGATAAGAAGTTTAGGATGTTCATGGAATGCTTTCACTTATTGGTGAAGTTTGATTATGATATTTACTAATCTTATGTAGTCATATTTTTCTAATGACTTTTAAGACACCACATATATTTCATCTATCAACAGACACATATATAATGTAGATTTACTTTTTACTCATTATGGGTAAGAATGATCAATTCCATTTCAAGGGTAAATAAAGGAGCATGTGAAGATGAGACACGGAGCAAGGAAGGCAGGCTATGAGTCGGAGTTAGCAACATTCAACTTTCTACTTCATCCTTGCAACACCAATAATTAAATTTCTTCTTGTAGTCTCCTAAATTTATGCTTGCATTCCTTTTCATTGTTTTAGTTTGGTTTGAAGTATAATTTCATCTTAAGAGGGAGCACTAAATCAATTACTTATCTTCTTGATGTTCCAGTAATGTTTGGTAACTTGGTGGAATGCTGAAGTGGTTTAGTATATCCCTTTAGTCAATATAGTCAAAGAGATTAAGGAAAAAAAATCAGTGGAAATAATGCATATATCAACATCAACTTCTTTTCCAGAATTCACTGTGCTTAACTTTTTTTTCCTATGATCACCTAACCTCCTCCTAAATACTGTCAAGACATACTCCTATTCAATATTACTTTATTAGAAGGGTTTTTATCACTCCAATAAAATACCAGAGGTGGTCACTTTTGTGAAGAAGCTTAGTTAGCTCCCAGTTCTGAAGGTTCAAGGGCATGGTGCCTGCATCAGCTCAGTTCTGGTGAGGGTCCTTTTGGGGTGTCACATCCCAGTGGATGGTAATGGTGGGAGCATGTGTAGGAGCAATGAATCCCATCTCAGATAGGAGTCAAAGAAAGCTGGGTGGGATGGCTCAGGCATTAATAAGAATTTAATAAGAATTCTTCTAATGAGAATTACAGAGTCTTGCAAAAAGCTTCAGTTGACTTTGAACTTCCTTCATTGACCTGGGACCTTCCTCTTGTCCCATCTCCTAAAAGTTCCATAGCACTTCAGCATCATCACTGCAAGAACTAAACATCCAAATCATCCAAACCATACCACATTACTTCTTTAAGCATTTGCTTCCTCATTATTTTCTTTGTTTTTATATCTACCACTTTCTTATTCTTCTTTCCCCCTCACTTAATATTTTCTGAAAAATAATTCTTATCACTGAATGATTTTACTCTTTTCCAGAGGCAGAGAATGACCATTAGAAAGATAAAGACTTTGGAGAAATTAATAAAACACTCTTTCCAGGAAAAAACTCATATTTCCTGCTTAGGAGATTTTGAGTTCCAGATTTTTTTCCCCCAAATTATCTAAGCTACTCTTTGGATTTCCTTGTTAATTTTTTTTTTTTTTAACCAGAGATTGAACCCTGGGGTGCTTAACCACTGGGCCACATCTCCAGTCCTTTTTAATATTTTATTTAGAGAGAAGTTGCTTAGGGCCTTGCTTGCTATGTTGCTGAGGCTGGCTTTGAATTCATGATCCTCCTGCCTCAGCCTCTGGAGTTGCTGGGATTACAGGTGTAATCCTGTAATTGTGCCTGGCAATTTTCTTGCTAATTTTTGATTAAGTAGAACGTCAAGTCTAACTGTGTAGGATGACCAGCAAAAGAAACACTAGTTCCTAGATGCCAATCTTTCTCACCTTAAGCAAATAAAATGGTGACACTAAAAAGTGAGAAGTAGAGTAGCTGTGGACTGAATAATTGTTTCTCTCCCCAGTTTTTGTGTTAAAACTCTAACTCCCAAGGTGCTGGAATGAGGAGGTGGGTGGGGTCTTTGGGACATGATTAGATCATGATTTTAGTACCCTAGTAATGACATTAGTGCCATTAAAAGGAGGCTCCAGGGAGATCCCATAACCTTTCTGCCATGTGAGGATAGAGAAAAGATGGCCATATGTGAACCAGGAAATGGGCCAGTGCCAGACACTGAATTTGCAGCAGCTTGACTTTGGACTTCCCACCCTCCAGATCTATGAGCAATAAAAGTTTGTTGTGTGTAAGCCACTCCATTTATGGTATTTTAATTACATAGACTGAGTGGACTTACACAAAGATCTTCCTCAAAGAAACATTAGGCTTCTTCGCCAGTGTTTTGTTTTGTTGGTTTTTAAAGCATAGAAATTACTTGTAAAGGACAAAAGTCCATTCAGCCTTGTTGACAAATATCAGAGAGATGCTTTCTGCTTGGCTAGCTCTACAGGGCTCAGCAGAAGAGAGTGTCAGTAAAGGGAGGTGAAATAGTAGGACTATAAGCAGAGAAAAAAATGTAGGAAAGAACAAAACCTAATTCAGATTTTTACCATTGTATCATGAACTGCAGGGAAATGGCTAGCATTAGGGACCAATCCCAGGAACATAAAATTCAAATGGGTTTTTTTGAATGGGGAAACCCTTCTGGTGTCAGGCTACGTCTATTTCAAGTAATTATCACTATGCTAACTTTTTCTTTGGTTGAAAGGCCTTTGGGTCATGCATTTATCTTTGTTTGAATGTATGTGCCTGTTGGATGCCCGTGGACAGTAAAAAAAAAAAAATCAGTAATTGGTAGTTAACAATGGCTGGGAGAGCAAGAGGAAGGCACATAACCTGAGTGTCTGCATGAAATTAGTCAAGTAGTAATAAAAATAGCAGATATATTTTATTAGCCAGGCTTAATGCTAGGATGTGGGGCTACAGTGTTATACAAGGTGAATTTAGTCTCTGCTCCGAATCTTATAGTCTGATGCAAATCCACCAAGTACCAGGAAACTCACAGGCACTGAAGGTAAAACTGGTGTTTTAATTTGTCAGACAAACAAATTTCAGAAAAACATGCCCAAAGCTATTTCCTCTCAAGTCACAAAGTCTTCTTCCAAGCAAGGGGTGCAGAAATTGTCAGTGGGTGTAATGTACCAAGGTCTTGCAAAAGGGATCAAGGGGGACAGATAGGGACAGGAAAAATGTCTACCTGGCTAGAGTAGAGAGGGCAGAATGATTGACCAGGGCAGAACCAGACATGCAGATCTTATCCCATCCACTGGTCAAACATTTACTTTTGATAGTAGTGAAGCTCAGAAAATGATACCCCATACTTCAACGTATGGCAATTTGGAATTAAAGAGGAAACTCCCAGGTTTCTCTCAGCAACTTCTACCCTATTCTCTTCAGCCTCTTTCTCTCCAAAATAGCAGGGAGAAGCCCTTCCGAGAAAGCCCCCTTCTCAGAAGAAATGCAACTGTTATGACATTTCATCAACCAAGAAATTCAACGCTGGAAGAAAAAGAAAAAAGACTGAAGCTGTCCCCACCTGGACACTTTTCATCTATTCCTTGGAGGGCAACTCTGAGAGGTTACTGAGAAACTCTCTTTAGAAGACATCCTTGTTCACATGCTCTTCTTCCCTCACCCCTCCCATAGTATGTCACCTCCGCCCTCCAAGATACTTCAAGGCCCTCCCTATCCAAGTCCCTATTCTTTGAAGTGTGGGAAGTTATTTAAGCCTCAACCATCTGGTCCTTCTGCAATGTTCATACTTTATATTCGTCTCCTGTGCTGTTATTTTTCCTTGTGTATGTTAGTAAAATTGTTCATTTTTTTCTCCTATTAATCTTCCTATAATAACTTCATTTCAGTGAACCTTCAGAAGATAAAGGGCCTATAATAGACATATCCACCTTCCAAGGAGAGCAGATTGTGCATGCATATCCACAGTGAGGGTTGTGTGTGGCTGTACTACTCCTATTTTTAGCCTTCTTTATGTGTCTTCTTATCTATTACTTCCCTCTAAGATTTGAGACTTATTATACCTCAGGAATTGTGCTTAGTGCCAAAGAAGTAAGAAAAAAATATGGACCTTCCACTAACAGAGCCATTCTTTTTTAGGAAGAGAGGTGACAATATAGTCTATTTAAGTACTGTATTGTTTAAATTTTGAGGGGATTCTGAAGACGGATTCTCTAATAACAGGGAGATGTTTTTAATGGAATGTTAAAGAGGAGGTAAAATTTATGCAAGGAATTTGAAGAACTAATGGTTTGCCAAGTACTGCACGTAGTTCCAGAACTTTAGGTATAGATTTAGACTGAGGGGAAAAAATATTGTAGACAGATAAATAGTGTATGTCAACGTTAGGAAGTATGAATACTTATAGAAAGTTCAGAATACCTGAGGACAATTGTATAGAAAACTAGAACTAGAGATAGGGATCAGGTTGAAAAGACAGGAGACAGATAATTAACAACTTAATTTATTGCAGTATTTATTAAGTAAGTATACTTAAATTGGGGCACCTGCTCTGGCTATGCCTTTTTATGGGACCTGTCCACCTGCCTGGTCTATGTACAACCTTGCTGAGGGTGTGGGCCTCATTATCATGTTTGCCTCTGACTCTTGATGGTGATGGGTTTATATGATCCCGGGAGCAAGCAAAACATAGGCTTCACTGAACCAAATGATTCTGTTTAAAAATATGAACAAAAAATCATACTAGAGTGTGATGGATATGTGAGCAGAGATCACATAGCACTGAGTCTGAGGCAGCTCTATTTTACTGTATACCTCCTGCATTAGAATTAGAATGTATACAGAAGGAAAGATCAGAGATGGTAGCAGGTGATCAGAGAGCCCATGTGACTCACGAGAGGTATTGTGGCATACTTCCCATCCAGGTATGTCATGGGGTACCCTGCCAACTCTATTAAACATCTCTTTGGGGGGAGTCTTAATTTATAAGCCATTGTAAAGACTTTGGATTTTATCCTGTAAATATGAGGAATCTAAGAAAGGTATTTATAGGGTTAACACAATCAGATTTGTTCTGTGGTCTTATAAATTAACTGGAACATGGAGAATGATTCTGAGAAGGTCAAAATCAAGAGAGAAAAATGCTAAGAAGCCTTTGGAATCATCTAGACAAGGGCTAACAAATGCCTGAACTAAGTAAGGAAAGGGCATTGGTTAAGGGAATCTAGATCTAAAAGATATTTAGAAGTCACAAACAATGTGGAAGTGTTTTCAAGGGTAAGGGATAGAAGAATAGGTCATGAGTTAGTCTGTGTGAATACCATGGTGGTAATCACGGTAAAGAATTTAGAAGGAGATAGATTTTGCAAGTGAAAAGAAAATGAGATTAGTTTTTGAGACGTTGAAGAAAATATAGGATATTTCTACAGGGTTATAGGCTCCAAGGAAGGTTCTGTGTTTTCACATAAAGATGGTACTTGAAAAAATGTGTATGAAAGTGATTTCCAATGGGAGTAAATGGAATGAGGAGCACAGAGATCTAAAGAGGAGCTTGAACAAACAGCAGCACTCAGGAGATGAGCAGAATAATAAACTGAGAAAAAGACCAAGAAAGAATGAGTAAGAGAGATAAGAAAAGCCAAAAGACTGACCAGAGAGCAAAACAACCAAAATTATATATATATGTGTGTGTGTGTGTGTGTGTGTGTGTGTGTATTTTAAAGCATCAAATTATACAGTAAAGTCAATGAATATAAGACTTGCATTTAGACATTTTAAGGGTAATGGTGGATTCCAGCCCAAAGCATGCTGAATCCCAAAGAACAGATTGACAGGCTGGGCATAGACTCTGGGTTTAGGAGCCAATGGGCAGAGGCTGGCTGTTGAGTGAGCTGAGATCCGCAGGTCTGGATCAGACTCAGGTTATATTCCGGGGAAGGCTGATAAGGATTTGTGAAACACCATACATACTTGCAAGACTGGGATTTTTTTTTTAAACTGTAAGCTTCCTTTATTCTGAATTTTAATGACCTAACTATCTAAGAACATTTAAGAACTGCATTTTTCCAGGCTTATGAAACCTCCCACTTTGCTAATGAGAGAATACAATTACTGTCTCACCAAAATAATTGAATGGCTAAGTAAGATCATTTAAAGAATTGGGAAGAGTCATGAATGCAAATAAGCAATTTTGCGTAATATTCCCGTGCCCCTCCCAGCTGAAGTCACTGGTACCGGGATTTGCAGACCTAACTTTATTAGACCTGATAGGACTACACCCAGGAGTAGGTGAGCTGGTGAGGTTTGTGGCCCAGGGGCTCTGGATTCAGTCTGGCTGTGTCTCAGCTTGCTGCGGGTGGTCCTGGGATTTTCTGGCACTCATATCTTTTAGTGTCTGTCTTCAGTGGATTTTGCTTTTTTTCTCCTAACTATACTTAAAAGGTCACTTGCCATATGCATTCCTACTGCATCTCCATGCTATTTGGTAAGAGCTCCTTCATCCCTGACATTACCTACCTGGAGTAAGCCCTAATTGCCCACTCTCTCTGGCTCCTCAGCACTAGGCAGCATGAGTTTCCCAGTTTCCCTCCAGCCACCTCCACCTCCCTGTTTGGCTGTGTTCCAAGGGCTCAGCCTGCTGGCCCTCATTCATTCAAAGTTCATGATGTTTAATCACAAGTAAATGGCTACTTTCACAGAAAAAGCATTTAATTTGTGTCTGTACTTTTGCAAAGACAAAGTCGAAGTTAAATAGAAGGAATGAAGTATCCCATTCAACCTCAAGCAGTGGCTAACTTTGCTTGAAAAACTGCTCCAATCTCCCGTGTTTTGTCACTGACAGGCATGTGCAAAGGAAGGGGTGAGACCACTTTCAGCAGAGATGTGCTTCTTCATAGTGAGCGAGGGACAATAAGGAATGGCCATGAAATTCTTGCTTGAAGATTAAGAGTCTGAACTACTGTTTTAAGAACTGTGGAAAACCTCAGATATGATTGGTATGCTGTTGTAATTTGGGTGACAAATAATTCTGCCCATACATTTTCTTTTCTAAAACAAAATTTGGCATTTTTCCTATTGTAAAAAAAAAAAAAAGGGAGCACATTCTGCTGTCATGTATAACAAATTAGAACAAATGAATAAATTAATTAATTTTAAAAAAAGAGCTATGCTGAGTTAATGAAAGACAAATTTATTGTCTTATGAAGTTATATTTTTACCAGAGATTAGAAATATTGTAAGGGACTATGTTATGGTAAAAAATAAAATAAAAAAAAGAACTATGGGTTTTTAAAATGTGGTTTTATTATTGTAACAAAAATCCAAGATTAATACCAGCCTGGATACAATTTTACACTGCATTCCTCTCTCCAGCCTTAAGAAAATCTAAGTTGATTCACCGCTTAATTGGCCTTAGGAATATTTTTGGTTTAAATATTCAAACCTTTTTAATATTTAAAAATGAGTATTTCTTTTTAAAATAAAGATCTCACTTCCAGTTTGGAAATGTTTTAGGATATTTAAAAAATATTAATGGATTTAAAAAACAACCTTCTTTCTATAAAGCCAGCGTTGATACAACTACTGATATACCCATATTTTAAGGTGCCACTTATCTTTTCTACTTTGATGAAATATTTAGGTGATTTCTGGCCAGAGAAGATCAATAGAACAGGGCTGAACACTTTGTCAATATATTAAGATTCTTTTTATTCCCAGACCACAAATGGACAGAGGCCGCTTGGCTCTTGAGAAGAAAAGTATTTCACTGCTAAAAATAGCTCTTAGAATGTGAAGTCACCAAAGAGACATCATGAGCCTGGGAAAAAAAATGAGAGCCCTGTGATTTGCATTCTGCGATAAGAAGATTTCAAAGTCTACTGGGGCCTGGAAGGACACATCAGACTCCCATGCGGTCCCCAGAGGTACTTATTTTGGGACTGCTTACAGAGGATTAAAAACATGTTTGTACACTAAAGAGAACGAGTACACAACTGGCTGTGTTGGTGGCAGGGCAGGCAGCATTTCCTCCCAGCTCAGTTGGAGCTCAATTTGTGGAAAAATCAGATTAGGAACTTCATTAGCCTTTCAAATGCCTGGCTGTGAGGCCCGACTGCGTGAGGTCACTGGAGGCCAGTGGGAAAAAAACCCCACAGCTGCAGGAGTCAGTGTTCATCAAGTGGAGGATGCGAGTATTTTTGAAAGAGCTCCGAATATACTTTCTCCTTTTCCTGTCTCCTGTTTAATCCCTGGAATTGCTTATGTCGTGTGTATTTTAGAATGGGAAGTGTCCGGCTTAGAAATTATTTTGAGGTGAATTGCTCTTAGGGGACATTTGGCTGTTACCATGTTCCTGTAGCCCTTCCCCTCCAAATTGATGTCATCTTTCTGTCTGTAATCAGTAAGATCCCACTGTGTCTGGAGACAGAGATGGAGGTCAGGCCAGGCTAGAGCTGGGAGTGGGGGCAGACCCCAGACAGGGAGGGGATTGCCCGAACCTTCTTGTCCTCCCATCTCAGGCCACGGGTGGGCAGTGGAGCTCAGTGTTAAGTGGGAGGAGATGGGGGCGAGCAAGCCAATAGCTCCTTCTGCCTCAGCTGTCTCCATCGGAAACTTCAGAATTATTCTCTTTTCCTTTCAGACCCTTTCCTATTCACACAGGACTTGATAGGAGTCGGGGCTCCCTCTGAGTCTTAGCACAAGGTATTGCAAGTGTCAGAAAATAGTGTGATTGCAGGGCTAGGGTGATAGACTGAGACATTCAGTGAGTTCTATTACTGACCAACCACCTGCCCTGCTGGTCAGACAACCAGAAGCGCCATTCAAAGTCATTTTCTGGGACCATTTAAAGTTATTTTCTGGGAGAGGTGGAGAGTGCTGTGATTAAATGTTAGTGTCTGTTTTTATGTAAATGTCACATTAGTTTGCTTTCAGTCCCCTGTGGTTGTAGCCTACAGAAGATAAGAATATGGCTGTTCAATTATTATAGCTCTAAGGAGAATCTTTGTAGGAAGGAAAGCATTCCCTGCTGACTCTTGGCTTAGGTGTATTAGTGCTAATTTGTGGCTCCTTAGGACATTCATAATTGTAAATATAGTCTTGTTTCACCTGTAATAGCAACCATATGGTCTTATGGTTTGTGTCTTTAGAGAAAGAACTGATCAGCTTCTACTAGCTAACTGTACCTGAATAGTCACTTAACATCTCTTTTCCTCAGCGTCCCCACTAGTAAACAAAGGGGAAGTGACATTATCCACAGAATGTGTTAGAGATAGTGGAATATGCAGCTATGCTACCACACAGCGGGGATTCAACAAGTAGTATGCATAATTAATTACTATTAATCAAAATCTTAGAACTCTTGTATGTTGCTGTTAATTATTACCAAGGCAGCTTGAGTGGTCCTAGCTCCCATTTTTTTTTTAATATCCTTTTTTGGGGGTACTTTATAGGCCCTTTCATGTGAATCTATAAGCTTATAGTTTTTAACTTTTAAGTTGAAGAATCACCTGGAAAGTGGGTTAAAATGAAGGTTCACTGGTCTCACCAGGCTCTAACTCTAGGTTTGCCATAAGGCCCAGAATTGTGGTGTTAAGAAGCATCCCCAGTGTTTTTGGCCCAGGTAGTCAGACTGATCAAAGTTTGAAAGAAAGGTAAGACCCCTGGTAGGAAATACCCTGCATCTACCTGAGTCTTTTTGTTTTTTTTTTTCTCGTCATGCTGCTACCTGTTGTTTATTGAGTTTCCAACTATGAGCAAAGCCTTAATCTATAGACCTTTTCCAACTGCTGTAGTAGGATCTGGAATGTTCCCAAAGGCCCACGTGTTAAAGGCTTGGTCTCCAGGGTAGTGCTATTGGGAGGTGGTGAAACTTCAAGAAGTGGGCATTAGTGAGATGTTTCGGGCCACTGGGGGTGTGCCCTTGAAGGGGACTGTGGGACCCCAGTCCCTTCTTTTCTCCTTCTGGATTTTCTCTGCCATGCACTTCTGCTGTGTTGTGCTGCCTCTCCACAGACCCAGAGCCACAGGGCCAACGCACGCACCATGGACTGAAACCTCCGAAACTGTGACTCAGAGTACGTCTTTTCTCTTTATAAGTTGATTTATCTCAGATATTCATTATACTGATTGAAAGCTGATTATGCACACATATTATTTGGTGTTTGTAATAGTTCTCTGTTATAATAATAGTTAGTTCCTTGATTTTATACTGTGGAAGCTGAAACTGGAATGTCTCAGTTATCTTTATTCACAACTTTGATCCGTGCACTGAGATGGCTAGAAAATCCAAATTCTCATAAGCTCATTCTTTGTTTTATGTTAATTATATATATATAAACTAAGCAGTACTATATTATGTATTTATTTATTTGCAGTGCTATAAAATTTTCAACTGAATATTTTATATTGAATATTATATATGTAGTTGGTCCTGGGTTATTCTTCAACAGTTATTGACATGTATATCATGGGCATTGATGTACCTGTTGAAGAATAACCCAGGACCAACCATGTAACATAATTTGAGTCTAGATTAGAGCAGTATTACTATGAACTAAGTTCAGTGAGTATCTCTGAAAGCTCCTTCAAAAAGATTGTGAAAGATACTTTTTAATGGACCACAGAAGGGAATTGAGAAGCATCTCTTGGCACGTGGGGTGGGGGTGGGGATGGGAGTGTAACCGTAGCATGATATCTTTTGGGCAGGCCTTACACCTGGCCCAGTTCTCTACCAGGTCTGGGATGAGTGGTGGAGCCTCATGAAGACTCAGACTCAGGCAGTAGTCAAGTCTGTTTGCATATGCCCAAGTGTTATGGTTTAGATGTGGTGTCCCCCAAAACTCACGTGTGAGACAATGCAAGAAGATTTGGAGGAGAAATGATTGGTTCATAGCATTGAATTGAGCCCTGGTGGGATTAACTGAATGGTAACTGGAGGCAGGTGGGATGTGGCTAGAGGAAGTGGTTCATTGGGAGTGTGGAACGGGCTGTATATTTTGTATCTAGAGAGTGGAGACTCTCTTTGCTTTCTGATCATCATGTCAGCTGCTTCCTTATTCCACACTCTTCTGTCATGATGTTCAGCCTCACCTCGAGCCCTGAGGAATGGAGCCAGCCTTCTATGGACTAAGACTTCTCTGTAAGCCCCTAAATAAACCTTTCCTCCTTTACAGTTGTTCTGGTGGGGTCCTTTAGTCACAGCACTGAAAAAGCTGACTGAAACACCAAAGTTGGGCAGCAATTTCTTTTAATGCACAAATTACCTGTTACCTACTTGTCAATGAACACTATGCATTTCCAGGTTTTTTTTTTTTTCGTTCCTAATAAAAATAATGCTGCTACAAAAATTTTGGACATGTACCCATGGGTACTTTCTCAAGAAAATATACCCAAGAAAGAAATATGTGGGTCACAGTATATGTGCATCTTCAAGTTTATTAGGTAATGGTAAATTGATTTCCCCCAATCTGGGTTAGTTTACACTCTCAACAGGAGCATAAATGACTGCTGCTACATTGGGTACTATGCTCACAAAAGTTTGCTCCTTCTGCCTTTCCATGAGTGAATAAATCCCTTGTGAGTCAATTTGGGGTGTGATGGGGAGTTAAATAAATGGAACATCATGGTATCTGCACAGAATTAGTGTCAAGGACCTTCAGGATGTAGCGTGGTTTATCTTTTTTTTTTTTTTTTTTGCATTAAAATACCTGCAGAATGCTGGCACTTAGAGGTTTTCTAATATATTCATATTTATTAGGTTATAAAATTCTAGTTCATGAATTGCCTTTCCACTTGGTTTGTATACTTTTAAAATCTTTCAAAATCTTGTATGCATCATATCTGCTCTGAAATAGGCATAACTTCAATCTATCATGTTGGACTTTTGGGTGGATTTATAATAATGGTCTTAATGGCCAAAAAGCACAATGTAATATTCATATAAATAATGAGGCTGTTACATCAAAACAAAAGCAGAGAGATGCTCAGAGTCTGAGTTAATGAGAGAAGTCTTAAATGCAAAAAAAAAAAAATCTTTGAATGCTTTTAAGTACAGTAAAGTTTCAGATATGTAATTATTTAGGGTGAGCCAGGATGCAGAACAGCTGTGACTGCCGAGCTTAGCAGGTGCAGGTCCTCAGCCAATCTACAGTGGTAGCAAATTTAGGTCACTGGGAAAGGCAGCTCTTGCTGTTCCTGTCACTTTTTAACATCTAAAAAATGAGATAAACTTGTTCTGCAGGAAGGTTTAGAAGACTTCAAGGAATCATTGAAGGATGTGGAGAACTCAGATAGCCCAAGGGCATTGGGAGACACTAGGAAGAGCTCCCTGGGATTTATTTCTTTGCTACTAAATTGCCAGAAAGAATCCTGTTCACTTTGATCATGTCTCAGAGTTCATATCTCAATGTCTTGCACCAATAGGTGAAATTACGTGGTGATTCAGTGCTGGCTTTGAGGGACAGGTGTCCACTTCAGAAAACCATCAACCCGCTCAGCTGCCCTTTATGATAAAGCCAATCAAGGAATGAGTATCAGCATCTGAGTCAAATGCAGGAGGATATCTGTAAGAGAGAGTAGAAGTCACCTAACTTCCCTTTAGAAATAAAGTTCAGTTCAATACCACAAATCCACCTTGCATTTCTATGATGTTCATAGCTGTGAACTAGGCATCAATGGGAGACAGAAAAGAAGAAAGATGTGGCACTTGCTTCAAGGAGCTTGCAGGCAGACAGGTTCTTTGCTTGAAAAGGGAAGAGAGGCAAGAAGAAAAAAGTTACATTACTCTGGTCAGGCTAAACTAATTCTTTGCTCTAACTTGTTTGCCAAATTATTGTTTATAAATCTAACAACAGGCATTTGCAGAAAAAGATTGGCAGTGTGAACTATGGAACTGGTCCTTCCTTGGATGCATTTGGCTAGTGAAAGAGAGAAAAGGTGTGAACCAAAAATCCTCTCTGAAAATGGAGAACTGGGAATTCAGGCCTCTCAGATAGAAGAGTTAACTATCTTTGGAAAAGCAATGCTGCAGTGGGGTGAATCGGACCAACGTCAGCCCAGGAAAATTGGAACAGGCTGAACATATCTGGAAGCAAATACTCTACAGATGGAGAGGGAAGTGGGAGGTTAGCTCAGACCACTTGATTTTAATTAAACTCCTTTCATTTTTGTGAACTTGGAAAAGCACAGGCAAGCAGAACTGATAAAGTCCATGTGACATTGACTCTATTTCCTTAACACCTAGATAAATAACAAGAGCAAAGTCTATTAGCACTACACGTGGGACCTATGTTGCAATTTCCTTACCCCGACAAGGGTGTGTTCTTGTTGCTGGGAAGGAGTATGAAGAGTTTGAAAAGCATAGAATGGTGAAAGGAGGTCTTAATAATTTTTGGCACATGTCCGAAGAAAGGGCAGATGCACCAGTAATATTTTCTATTTAGGGATGTTTGACAGAACACCTGAGAGGGGGAACACAGCTTCATGGTTAGTGGAACAGATGGACTGAAGGGCAGCTCAGATATTCATATGTTAAAAATGGCCCTCCTTCTGCACTTGACTCCAGCACTCTTGGTTAACATTTAGAACGCAGCCATCCAGAAACATCATGAGGCCAGATGCAGGAACCATGCCAGGGTCCAGGTGTACACAAGGTTGGGGGCAAACTAATTTGTTGCCTAGAACTAAGGTTGATTCAGGTTCTCTTTTGCAGAAGGCTTTGTAAGACTGTAGTGGGGAGGATGGGCAGTCTATTTTGGCCTCAGACCTCTTCATTTCCACCCCTAACTCCTTCCATTCATGTAGACCTTCTCTCTCATCCCAAACTTGTGTTATTCAGAATCAATTAGCCAGAAAGTATAGTATCAGTTATTAATTATATTTTAATGTATAGGACATACAATACATAGGCCAGTTGTTCTCAACCAGGCATGATTATAACCCTCAGGGGACATTTGGCTGTATCTGAAAACATTTTGGGTTGTCATGAAAGGGGACAACACCCATGCAACTAGGTTATCCTATCATGCACAGACATCTACCAATTATTGGGCCCAGAATGTCAATCTTGTCAAGGTTGAAAAATCCTGGTTATCTAAGTTATGATTTGATTTTTTGCTGAGAAAAGTTGGAAAGGTTGAATCTGGAGTTCAATCAAATTGTGTTGGGGGACCTAATTTTGTAAGGTCGATTTAGATTTTATTGGCCATTAAATATTAGCTAACAGTTTTAATGATGATTTTGCACCCATGTTCTCATAACCTTGTTTTTCAATCTTATAAAAAGCTGCAGATCACACATGGGAGTCTCACCTTTGTTCTGTCAATTGCTGACTTGGAGGTAGATTCCAGAGTCTCCTTTTTGGTAAGTGGGAAGAATCTCATTGTGTAATGATCTCTTTTGCTCCTGAGAAAATTCTATGCTGACCGAGAAACAATATATTTTGCATTGCCATTGATTGGATATTTATTCTTCACCATTTTATATAAATTTAATTAAAATAAATTTTATTCATAGCTTCATTATTATATTAATATTGTGAACATATTTCTGTTCACTTCAATAAAGTAAGTAAACTATTCTATGTGAGCATTGTAAATATATTTCCACTTACTTCAAAAGAGTAAATAGAAAAAAAAATTTAGATTTCAAAAAGGTAGAATGTCCTACACCTGACTGTGGTTAGTCTTCCTAAGTGATCACACAGGTTAACTGATGCTTCTAGGGCAGATGGTGTGATGGCTCATTTTGCTAGGCTGCCCTCCATAACTTGAGATATGGCAGAGATTTGGAGACTTAGTGCAGATGCCCAAATGTTAGCTGACCTTGAATCTAAGTCACAATCAATGAAACAATCCTGAATTTCATTTTTAACATATGAATATTTGAAGATGAAGATAATCAAACACCTAACTAAAATATCTAATCAATTTAGTTATATTCATACATTTTAAATTCCATGATTATACAATACAATAATTGAGCTGTATTTTTTCCACTTCTGTCTTTGCAAAACAGTTAAGTTCAGCCCATTAATCCTTCTTTAAATAGTGTATTTTCATAACCATAGCTATTTTTTTGATCTTGCCTGTCTTATTTTTCATATTATATTCCATCTACTTTTTGAGACATGATGGTTTTATAATTGTAGATAATTTTCACTGGAAAATTTATCCCATGTTGTAGTTACCTATTAGATAATAATTACATTTTTAATTCATCTTTTTTCAAAAATGTTTACAATATTCACTGGTAGTTTTGAGTTCATGTGTTACCAGGAAAAGAAATTCTTTTTAAACAGATTATGAAGAGTTATTTCTATAAGCAACAATAAGTTTGCAGTGATTGACGTGCTATCAGTAGAATTTGTCTTTCATAAGTCATATTTTGTTGTTAATAATAAAGTAACTGAGATAGCATCCTTGAAAGTAACTGATTCTGTATGGTCACAAAGAAAAAGCAATTTTCTCTTTTCTCAGGTACCATTATTTTTTTAGGGGGAAAAATTCTCACCTCACTATTTGAGTGTACAAAGTAACTATATTTATTGCTTTTGGTTCATTAGGTATTATTACAACACTTTGGCTATACTATAATTCATTTATTACCTGACTATTACTTGGATACACTGAAAAGAATCTGATGTTATAGTTGGAAGCTGGTTTAAGAAGAGATTTCTTTAAATTTTAAGTTCAATTAAATTATGCTTCACTACTTCTTTGAAACTGTACTCACTTGATTCACACTAGTTCCTGTTCCAATCCCTAAAGTGTAGAAAAGATTTACTTATTGCTTAAATAAAGGCTTTCTGAATAATAACCCCATGGGACAAGTCAGAGCCCAGGTGCTCTGTTTGTATGACTTCATCCTAAAAGTACCACATTTATTGCTGGAGAGGTAGCAATATGTTTCTGAAATAATTTGTAGGTTAAAAAAAAACTTTAAGGAAAAATATGAATAAAATATTAAGCCAAAGCACATGGGTTCCAGGTGTGTATCCAAGACAGCTTTTTGACAAGTAAATATTTCCTAAGCAATTAAGCTTATCTTAAGTTGTATATCATAAAGTCATTTAAACAGCATAAATGCAAAGAAGGCAGTATAAGAGAATTCCACCTGGATTTCAATTTCTCCAACATTTACTACCTGGAGACCTTGGATAGGTCATGACTGCTCTTCAAGTTTCTGTATAGCATGCTTCTCAAGGTGACTGTCAAATACAGATGAGATAATGTACTTGGAAATGTCTGGTACTTAAAAGTCAGTTGAAACTGGTAAAAGTATAAAGCCTTGCTAATGATTTAGTGATTAGTAATTATGTCTTTGAATGCTAGCAATTTAATTCTATTGATGTTAAGGATAAGGGTATGGTTTTTTTTATTTTTTGAGGAACTAACAGAATTCTCTAATAAAAATTTTGGAAAAATCTCAAATACTTTGCTTTCAAAATCTGGAATAATAGATGCTAGGACTCCATGGGTAATTTTAGGCTATTTCCAAGGGAGATTTTCCCTGATCTAGTTTTCAATAGATATGGGGATATTTAACTTTCTCTCCAAGTTGTAGAATGTTTTATTTCCTGGAAACTTTTCACATTAAGTCATTGGTTGTTCTTTGTTTTCTTGGGCCTATGGTTATATCTGGATCAGGGTCACTGTAACCTTTGACTCACACACTGAGAATTCTGGACAAGACATCAAGTTAGCATTGGAGGCTGACTCTTTTTCCTAAACTCAACCAGAAAATATTAAGTGAGCAACAATGTGGTGACTGGTAACTAAATAAGCACAGCAACTGTTGTTATAACAAAGGTTGTCAGGGCCATTTTCTGGGAAGTGAACAGTATCTCAAACTTGAAGAGAAGCAGATAGCACTAGGTAGAGATGCTGTGGGAAGGAACATTCTAGTTGTCTTCATCTTTTCATCCTATATTACCTTGGGTGGATCATTGTTTTCACCAGTGCTCTGTAGGTGGGGGTCCTGCAGTCCCAGGCCAGCACTGGTATTATGCTTGAATTCGGGACCCCCAAAAGACCACCAGAGACCAAGATTGATGTAAGCAGCAAAGAGGTGTTTATTGCGAGCTAGCTGGGTCCTCCTCGTGCACAGCAACTGATGACGCTGAGAGGTCCTGAGCCCAGGGTTTGCAGCAGTTTTATACACCCTTTGGGGAAGGCAGGGACCCCACATACATCACAGCATCTCTTAGCAAATCATCACACACCGCGGAAAAATCATAAAACAACTCTAAAACATGATTAGCACATTCACTGGCAGGAACAGGTTGGGTAGGGTAATTGGGTTAGTACAAGAGGGGGATTTGTTTGAACTGATTGGTTTAAGCTACAAGGGGATTACGTGCTAAACTACATGGTTTCCCAACATGTTATCAACCACCATAAACTACTGAGAGGGTCATCTGGCGTCCCAGGTATTTTCCTGGTCTCATGCTGATTGGTGGCTGCTAGGGGGTTGCTATGGATCCCCATGTAGCCTGACTGAGTCAGGGACACCTGGCTCAGTAGATCTCTCCTGTTATTTGTAGGTAAACAACTCAGCAGGGTGGGTATGTGCCTAGGAGTGCTCTGTGGGTCTTTCCAAGGACAAGGGTCATGCCCCCTTCCTTGGACAGTCTTTGGACTGAGGTAGGGGCTGGTTTTTCACTGGATGAGGAAGGTCACTTGGATGCTGGAGAAGAGCACTATTAACCACCACCATCTCAGGTGAGAGGCTGGCTCTCCCTTCTTGGTTAATGTACAAGATAAATACAGAAGAGGAAAGCAGATTCCAGAAAGAACAGCTGCCAAGCAGAAGAGATGGGGAGTGAGTGAATGAGTGAGTGATGGTGTTGGGACCTGGGTGGGAATAGAGAATTCCAAATTTGCAATAACAGAGGTTCTTCTCAGCAAGACTCCTAAACATACCAGGAAGAAAGCACATGCTTGCCCTATGCTTTCATCCCTCTTCATAAGTCAGTATCACTAGCTAAGTTGGTTGCTAGTCCTAAGGGAATTTGAGTTTCTAGGAAGAGAGGACAAAGGTATCGGAGGAATGGCACTAGCCCCTTAAAAGAAAGCCAGGTGCTGAAGGCTGTCTCAGAAGAAAATGAGCTACTGGCCCAGAAAAATGATTTGAAATAATAAGGTAAATATCCAGAGGAAGAGAAGTTATTACAAATATGAAGCAGGAACAGTTGGTGAAGAAGAAACAAATAGAGATAGGAAGAAGACAGAAAATTCCAGTGAGATGAAGTATGTGGTTAAGAAATTTTCCCTGGAGGCTCAATAAAAGGATAAAAGATGGAAAATGGCTAAGAAGATCTAAAATAGAGAGGATAGAAGTAGAGTGGTCAACTTTGATCTATTAGAGAAAGCTAAACGGAGAATTTTTGTTTTTGTTTTTGTTAAAATAATGGTTGAGAACTCAAGAAATTTGGAAGAGTCAGATCAAAGGGCTTTATAGAGCACCAGACAACGTCAACAAAGGGAATCACAAATCTTGACACACGATATGTAGTTTAAAACACCAAAGACGAAATTCTAAAAGCATCCAATTCATATCATTTCACTGTAAACTGTTACAGGATTAAATACGGAACTTGCATGAGACAAGAATGATCAGCATCAAACTTTTTAACACTAGAATATTAAAGTAATATTTTTAAAACGCTGAAGGAAAATTACCTCAGGCCTAGAATTGTGCAGCATATAATAAACATTAGGGTCAATGAAACAAAGACTTTCCAAGACACATATAAAAGGTAAAGATACATAAAACCTTACAGAAGATATTTTATGGAAAGTACAGAGAAAATAAGATATGAAAGAATAGTTTATACAAAATAAGTACAGATAAGGATAAAATTTATGTATGTGTATCATAGTGCTGTCCCATAGTTCTTTCTGTTTTGATAAAGATAATCTGTACTGACCTTTGGGATATTCCTAAACCATGTTCAGCTATTAAGAATGTCAAGTATGGCTAGCATGACCAAGAAACTGACTTTTTAATTTAATTGAATTTCATTGAACTTAAATTTGAATGACCACATGTGGTTAGTGGCTACTATATTATACAGAGTAGCTCTGTAGTAATCCAGATGTAATGTTGTATCAAGCTCTGTTTAAAGATAAGTAACGAGTAGAGGATTTTGAAAACATAAGGAGGTTCTTGCCGTGTTCAGAGAAAAGAAATAATAATGTGCTCTAAAACACAGTCTGAGATTTAATATATTCACTGAAACCAACTAAAAAATAGACATTGAATTTTAGCTTTCAGGGTAGAAGGAAAAAAACTGATCTTATTAACAGAAAGCAGATGGGAGAAAAAAAAGAAAGTATGACTCATAAAATAGATGAAATAGAATAACAATTATAAGTTATAGTATGACAGTCATTAAAGTAAAGGTAAATAGTTAAACATGCAGATAGGAAATAATATGCTGTAATACATTGTCTACAAGAGAGATTTAAGAAAAAAGGAAAAAAAAATAAAAGAACAAGTTAAAAATACATGAAAGTATCATCAATTTTTTATTAATTTTGATAACAGAAAATACGAGTTAAGCTGTTAAACAATGTAAGTAAAGATATGACTATTAAATTACTAAAAAAGAGAGGTAAAAAGAAGATAACCAGAAATATATACATCTCCCTGTATGACGAAGAAAGATAAATTATGGAGGAAAAGTAGTTATACCAACAATTGCAGTTAGAGTTGTTAACATATTTTCAAGAAGGCAAACTAATCAAGAAGATAAAAAAATAGGAATTTATTAGGTTAAAAAAATCTTTCCATCAATAAACTCAAACCAATAGATGTACATAGAAGTTTATTCTCCAAAATATAGAACACGAGTTGTTTCTGCACATAGTGAATATTTACAAATCAACTCTTAAACTCTATGCAATTAAGATCACAAGAAATTAGAGCTCAATAGCAAAAAGATAGTTTTAAAATCCCTACAGGTGACCTTATATTACACAGATCCAAATATGATAATAGTATATCATGAACAATAGAATGGCTAAAAGTTTGAAAACTTAGGTGAAATGATGGATTTCTCTCTCTCTCTCTCTCTCTCTCTATATATATATATATATCTAAATATATATATATATATATATATATATATATATATATATATATATATAACCAAAACTGCTCCAGAATTAAATAAAAAAACTTGTATGAGATAAGCATCATGGAAGAAGTTAAAAATGTAATCAAATACCTCTCTTCTCCAAAGAGCTCCAATACCAGATAGCTTTGTTTGTTTATTTCTCTAGCTATGGGGACTGAATCTAGGCCCCACACATGCTAAGCACATGTTCCTCCCCACCAAGCGACAGCCCCAGCCCTGCTGCCATGCAGCTTTAAGTGTGAGTTCTATCAAACTTTCAGGGGGCAGATAATCTATTTTAAAAAAGAGACACATTACAAAAACTCAGTTAAATCTAATGTTAAAGTATATAATAGCCAAATGTATTTTTTTCCCAAGGTACACAATGGCATTTTAATATCAGATATTCTGTTAAAGTAATGAACATACCTACTAGGAAAGCTATAGTTGTAAAGCCTTTAAAATGGGAAAGAGACAAAAAGATGCCATGTATTACTGCAAATGTTTAATATCACGTTGAAAGTCTTAGTTAATGCAAGGTAATAGGAAAAAATGCATAAGAATCAAAAAGGTAACAACAGTCTCATTTATTTGCAGGTGATAGAATCCTCTGTATAGAAAACCAAACAATATCCATAGAGAAACATAGTAGTGATAGAAGTAAGCAAGGTTGTTTGACATAGGATAGGCACTTGAAGTCACTAGCATTTTGTAATGCCAAACTTGAAAATTTAATGGAAATTAAAACATTATTCACAGTAACATTTCAAAAACTACTCAGGAATTATAATTACAAAGACCGTAATAATTTCTATTATTCTATAATTTAGAAATTGGAACAGGGTCTAGGTAGTTGGTAGCTTTTCAAAGAAGTATTTAAGCAAAGTTTAATTGCACTTAAAATTAAAGAAAACAATTTTTTTTTGTTTTTATGTATACATGAATATGCCACAATAAAATTCACCATTTTGTATTAGAAAGACGCATCAATTAAAAAAAGAAAACAGAAAAACAAAAGTCTTTTTGTAAGCCAGTTTCCAACTATAATACCAGATTTTTCTTAGCATATACAGGTTACAGTCAGGCAAGTTATTCAGGGTACAGCCCAAGCATAATTTTCATGATGATACCTAATTGAGGCCAAATTATACAGGTAATGTGGGGGCAACATGACTCCCCTATGAGCTTTGCCTCTTGGTATTCTCACCTTTGTGACTCCCCTCTTCCTGGCCTGGGCTGGACCTAGTTAGTGCCTGTCTTCTAACACACAGAAAACAGCAAAGGTGGTAGGATGTCATAAAAGCAGTTTGTGTTTTCCATCTTTTTGTTTGTTTGTTTTGTTTGGGTACTGGCACTTGAACACTGAGCCACATCCCCAGCCTTATTTTGCATTTTGTTTAGAGACAGTGTCTCACTGAATGGCTTAGCACCTCATTGTTGCTGATGTTGGCTTTGATCCTCCTGCCTCAGCCTCCCAAGCTGCTAGAATTACAGGCATTGGCCATTGCACCCAGCTGATTTCCATCTTGTTCTCTCTACCCGCGCCCCCCCCCCCATCCCACCCCCATTCTCTTGCTAGGTTCTTCTGAGGAGACCCAGCTTACTGGTTTTGAGTCTTGCTGTGCAGAGGTCCACATGGTAAGGAAATGACCAATAGTCAGTGAGAAACTGAATCCTGACAAGGATCATGTGAATGATCCTACAAAGAATGTTGCCCCAATTGATCCTTTAAAGGAGATTTTGATTGCAGCCCTGAGAGAGACCTTGAGGCAAAGACCACCAACTATGCCACCTCTAGATAGATTCCCAGCTCACAGAGATTAATGTTTACTCTTATTTAAGCTTCTAATTTTTTTGAAGCAATTTGTTATGTTGCAATAGCTAACTAATACAATTATTTAAAATAAGATAAACAATGAGCTAAAGAGGAATGTTGATGAGAACTATGATTAACTTATAAGCCAAATAAATAACAAGAAAAGAAAACCAAAAATCTGGTCATGTTTCTATTAAGGGCTTGGAATCACTGGGCTCACTTAATTAAAACTGAGAAACTTAGCCAGGCATGATGGCGCATGCCTGTAATCCCAGCAGCTCGGGAGAGTGAGACAGGAAGATTGAGAGTTCAAAGCCAGCCTCAGCATCATTGAGGCCTGTCTCTAAATAAAATACAAAATAGGGCTGGGGATGTGGCTCAGTGGCTGAGTGTCCCTGGGTTCAATCCCTGGTCCTCCCTCCTCTCCCCAAACAAAACAAAAACCTGAGAAACTTGTCATGAGGCATGACAGGGACTGAACATTGACTCATTTTAACTCCTTCGTTCCTTGTCTCCCTGCACAAGGAAGCTGGAAAGCAAACACTTCAGTTGTCAGCCTTCCCATAATTGACAGTGATCAGGAA
This sequence comes from Ictidomys tridecemlineatus, assembly GCF_052094955.1. Taxonomy (NCBI): domain Eukaryota; kingdom Metazoa; phylum Chordata; class Mammalia; order Rodentia; family Sciuridae; genus Ictidomys; species Ictidomys tridecemlineatus. Next base: position 35,855,439 of record NC_135490.1, read on the forward strand.
CACAGTCTGGATGAGAAGATCAAGGCAAAAGTCCCCAAGCAGAAGTTGTTTCTTTTTTTTTTTTTTCATTTTATATTAAAAAATAAATTCTCCAGGGAAAGGTGATTCACCTTCATGGCCTGTGTATTCTTTCTGCTTTGAATGTGAGAATGTAAGATAGCTTGCAACCACAAATTTTAAATATCTCATTGTTTTAAAGGCCCTGATTTTTAAAATGTACAATTAAAATAAACCTGTGTTCATCTTTTTTTTTTGAGGTTTCAAATGAGGTTCATTTTATTTGCATATGAATATCAGTTGTAATACCATTTGTTAGAAGACTCTTCTGTTGAATTGCTGCCTTCTTTGTCAAAAATCAGTTAGCAACCACATTTGCATTCTCAACAACTCTGGAGGTTGAGGCTGGAGGATGCAAGTTCAAGGCCAGTCTAGGAAACTTGGTGAGACCCTGTGTTCCATGATTTCTCTCCCCTTTCTTTTTCTTTCTTCCCTTCTTCCCTTCCTTCCTTCCTTCCTTCCTTCCTTCCTTCCTTCCTTCCTTCCTTCCTTCTTTCCTTCCTTTCTCTCTCTCTCTCTCTCTCTCTCTCTCTCTCTCTCTCTTTCTTTCTTTTCTTTTTTTCCTCACCAGGGCCATTCATATATTCTACCATGTATGCCTCATTTCTTCAATTTTCCACTTCTGGGCAAAATGGGTTGAGGATCAGGAAACAGATTAATCTTACCACCTCAGGCACTGAGTCTCCACGTGCCAGCTCTTGCACCTGAACCCTAAGGTGATTCCTCCAGAAGGTGGAACGCCAGGGACTTGGCAGTCATAGCCCAAGCACTGAGGCTTCCTGCATTCATCTTTGACTAACACCTTCACAAGGTCGTTGGTGACTTACTTATGCCTTTAGTTTCACCAACATTTTCCTTCCTTTTTGTTAATCTTGATTTATTTAATTTAGTTTCTATTCTGTCCATACCTGAGTTCATATGGTGTCCTGAATCATTACTTTACTGTTGGAACTGTCATCTACAATTAGCCCAAGAGTGTCTTGCCATGCTAAAAAGTTAGGATTGGTATCTGGAAGGATCCTGGGTTCCTGATAGCCTTACTGAGGGAAGGACTAGTCTAGGCTCCTTTTTCATTGTGTCAAATATTATATTTTAAAGCCATTGTGGTACATTTTCTGCTATTCCTAGCTGAATACATTTCTAACTGAAACCAATTAAATAACCTTTGATTTTTGTGTATAAATTTGCTATGCTGCATAAGCTTAATTTAAATTGAGTACTTTGGGAGAGGCGTAAATTTTTTCAGGGTATCTCGGTTAAGAACAAGCAAAATTAGGAGAAATTTATGAATGTCCATTGCAGGAACTATTTTTGCATTGGCAAAAATTTAATGAAAAAAAAAGCTATGCAAAATTAGTCAAAGAGCACAAAAGACCTAAATCTTCCTTTGGTATTCATTTGATGAAGATTTAGGAATCTGGGCTGAATTGTACCTGATTTCAATAAGTTTCAAACTCACCCAGGTATGTAATTTAAGCGCAAAAAGCGCCACCCACCCCCAACTGCCTTTTTATTGCACTGTTTAAATTTGGAGATTTTTCCAGGGTTATTAAATGGAATTTCTACGACAACCTAAAATCTGGTGTTAGAATGAGACTGAGTTATTCAGTATAATGAGTCCAACTCTATTTTACTTTTTACTTTTGGCCTCTAAGATGTATATGTAAATTATAAATTTAGAGCCCCATTTCAGCCACCATCCAGCAAATAGTACATTAATGGTGTAAGAGTTCAATAAACCTCCATTTCACTCAGCATACTTTGTGGCCAGCCATAGAAACCAACTCTGGCTGGTCTATCAGAAGGGGACTTTACAGAGAGAATCTTGGGTATTTGATATAATTGCCAGAATACCTGGGAGATCAGACATTAAACATGGGCAGGCATAATGGAACGAGATAGAAGCTGACCAAAGCTTAACTTTTTATCTGGGACAGTCTGGCAGGGACATTCTCTTGTCATGGAGATGGAGGCCAATGCTGGTTCTGGATATTGCATTAATCACAGGCCCTCATTACCACCTCTAGTTCTACTGAGCTGGGTGGAGAAAAGTATTACCAGTGAATCTGGCACAGAATTCGCTGACCTAGTTTCTTTGCTCACTTGATACACATTTAAAGTCATGGGCAGCAGTGTTTAACTGCATGAACCATCAGTTAACAGTTATTTTCAGCAATGACAATAAGTAAAAATTTAAAGCAATAGAAAGGTAGCACAATTTTCTACTTAGGTCCTAAATGCTTTTCAATTTATTCCTACATCTCTAAATATTTTAGGAAAAAAAATATGAGATAAGAATGGGGACAACAAAATGAGAAAACAAAATGTGCAAATGAGTTTGATGGAATAATGAAATGAAAAAAATTAAACAATGTACAAGATTTTAGTACATTACATATACATATCAAGAAACTAAAACGTGACTCTGTTGCATATAATTGATTCATTTGGCTCTGATTGTAGTGCCAGTGCAGGAGAAGTAAATAAGTATGTTGGCTTTCCCCTCTACTCTGTCTCAGGAAATTCAATCAAATAAGTCTTTAAATATCTCATGGTGATTGGGCATCTAAGCTCTAATTTTAACAATGTACAATTGAACAATTCAGAAAACTGTTTACCTTAGACTAACACATTCCCATGGTTGTTTATACAATGTAGATTTTGGGAGCAATACTTGTGATCGTGGTTTCATTCCTCCAAACATTTTCCCTTTCTTTGTTATTTTTGATTTATTTCTCTTTGTTTCCATCCCCTCACTTTACGAAAGTTCACACAGTGTGTTGAGTAATGACTTTACTGTTGTAATTGTCATTGGAAGCAGCCTATTTGTGTTGGAGAATTATAAGTGTCCTTACCAGAGCTGAGGCTTCAACACGTTTGTATTATTCATGAGGAAGATCCACAAATTGTAGGAGCTGGTAAGAAAGAATACCAAGACTTGATTTAAAGTCCTTTCAGAAGAACCGAGGAAGACAGATGGCCTGGAAGATTTTTGGTATCAGATCTGAACTCTCATCAGTCAAGGGAAGATATTTTCAAAACTAGGTGGCCAAAATGGCATCCCAGGAATTTTCTGACTTCCATTCTTGAATGGGAGAGTCTAAAAGACAAGACAAAGAAATCCTCATCCTTCAGCATTTTTATGCAAAATGATGACATTTAGAAGAAAATTGGAAACAGCCAATTTCTGAGAATTACACACAGACAAAGAACTAACTATAGTGTGGTCATTGTTTGTGTTAATACTATTAAATGTTTGGGGAAATTTGATTTTGATTGAAACCAGGATTGTTTCCTTTTCCAAATGACCAGATCAGGTTCTGTGGATACATGTTCCTGCAGTCTTTCTTCATTGCGCTGATCATACATTTAATTTCTTCATTGTCTTCCCTTCCAATTTGTAAGTTTCAGAGGGGATAAACTGGGTCCACCTTGCACCCTCTCATTCCCCTCACTAGCAACATGTGGACTTGGCACATGGTAAGTCCTTCATTATTTGTTGCTCAACTGGCAAACAGGAGCATGGAAGTAAGTGAATTATATGTAGAACATTTCATTTTGAGGATATCTGTGTGGAATAGAAGGCAGGGGGTAAATATTCTACTCGAATCAGTCTCATTTTTTTCTCCCCAGTCTCATTTCTTGACTCTTTGAGGCTCTTGCTAGTTTTGACTCATTTCCAAGATTCTAAGTCTGATTTGTCATTGTCCCCTGCAAATCCTTGGAAAGAACTAATCCTATGTACAAAAGACTTTCATAAATATTTATTTCTTGGATATTGTTCATTTTTGACTGATCTGGGGGTCTTGGCTACAATTTTTTCAGCTGGGTTTGGAATGAATCTAGTTGACTATGGAATCTGAGGTTATCCTGAGCAGATGTTAGGCCTAGAATTGGTTCTAACATACACATTATTGGTTCTAACATAATGCATGTGTGTGTGTATGTGTCTATGTGTGAGTGTGTGTGTGTTCATGTGCACACTTATGAAGCTAGGTCAAACCTCTTTTGAGGATGACCCAGTTTTTCCAAGAAGGAATATGGAAGCATTCTTTAAATATACTAATTGAGCATTAAGGTTGTAAATTTTGCATATTGCCTACAAAGTTCAGTTGCATGATTATTGTCAATGATTTCGAAATATTTCTAAAGCATTATATTGCAGTACTATTTATCATTTTTGACTATGCCATTATTGTTCAAGCTTCGAGGCTTTTGTGTTTACTATTTTGTTCAAAAATTTTCTTATTATTCTCTTCTTCACCACAACTCTTTTACTTCTCCCACTCCTTCCCCCTTGCAAAAATTAATAAATAAAAACCCAACTACTCTGTATATATACATATATGCATATACACATATGATATATACACATATATTACATACTTTCTCATATTGATGCTTTGCACACATCTATTCTTGCATGCTTGATTTTCTTCATTCCTTTCTAGACCTTACATAAACCATGCAAAGACTCACATGGCACCTAGCCTATATTCCCAGTGCTTACCCAATACCTGCCATATGGTTGGTTGATGTTATCTCTTTGTTGGATAAAGAATGAATGAAGGAACATGTGGCCTGGAATACATTTCTGCTTATGCCTATGTTCATGCTAGCTCTCTTTTTAACAGTTTTGGTAGAGCTGGGAAAGGCAAAATATGAGAAATGATGTTCTTATCTCAGCTTCTGAGACGGATTGTGTGTATAACTATTTGCTTGCTGCTATGGTCCTATCATCTTTGCCATGGTTTTACATAAGCCTTATAAAACCACTGCAGACCATGGCACAGCCATTCAACTAAAATCTTTCCACTAAAGATGCATAGATTTCAGTTTGTATATTGTTTTCCAAACTCTGTGTGCAGATGAGTTGTGTCTCATTGTTAAACCTTTTCCTCTGGCTGTCCACCATTGGGACTCCTCCACCCATCATGCTCCTCTATCTGCTACCACCACATCAGTGCTACTGAATGCAGCATCATTGATTCTGTACTCTTTGCCTGCTCTTGAATTTGGCCATAGATTTGGATGGAGAACAAATGAGGTCTAATAATGTGTTACCCTCAATTCTACATTCTGTCTCAGAAGATCACCTGGTGGGGTGGAGCTAAGGGGCCCCACCATCTCTGCAAGAAAATGGTGGTGGGTGCCCTCAGAATTTAGGACCATACTCTCTGAAACCTTTAATTTATGTTTAAAAAATATTTAATACCATACATCTGTCTTTTCTGCACTTGAAAAACTGAGTTCTTCATGTTGATTCCTTGTACCACAAGCTACATTGGACATGGAGACGTATCTTTATATGTCAGAAATAAGAATTAATTCAGAACATCTGGGCTTAGTTCTTGACTGGTCCATAGATAGCTATATAACTTTGGGCAAGTTACTTCACCCTTTCAAGATTCAGTTTTCATCTCTAAAAGGGAAGTGTTGAAGGTATCTCTAAAGTCACTTATAGTTCTGGAATTTTATTACTTATTCTTGCCATCCTTCAATATTAACATAAATTTCTACCTTTACTATTATTCCTTTGAACAAAAGGGGGATACCATAGACTTTACAGATAATGTAGCACTCTGAAAACAAAAACCAAGACCTGCTTATTAAATAAATTAGATAGTCATATCCAGTCATGTTCCTATTTTCCTTTTAACAGAAAGGGAATATTTCATCCATAGAAAGTATGCTATTTCTAACATAAAGAAGATATAATTTCAGGGCCCTCAAGAAAATACTAAAAGTTTAACTCACTTTTTCTTTACACCATCAGAAAGTCAGATGAAACTATAAGTCCACATTTTAGTCACTGGGCTAGAATCTTGAACCACGTGTAACCCCAGCATGATTTGTTAAAAAGGCTGTCTTTTCTCCCATGTATATTTTTGGCACCTTTGTCAAAGATCAAATGACTGTAGATGTGCAGGTTTGCCTCATCTATTTTGCACCATTGTCTATAATACAGTAAATCATAGTGATCTTTTCATATAAGGAGATTCTCTCAATGATGTCTATAAATATTGCACTGTGTGGAAAGACCAACAGTTTAATAAAACCTCTTTTTAAAATGGGTAAATTATGCTGTTCTCAATTTTTGTAATCACAAACAGTGCTTCATTGTGTGTCTCCGTGTTGCCCAGACCTTGGCTGAGCACCCATACAAGTATTTCTGTAAGATAAATTCTTAGAAGTGGAATGAATTATTGAGATAAAGAGATGACATATTCTTAATTTTGATAGATATTCTTAAATTAGCCTTTTAAGTTAATGTTCCAAATTCTATTTGAGCCAACTGCTATTATAAGAGTTTTTGCTTTTAATTCCCAGTATCATCAGATATTATAAATCTTCAAGTTTTGTCAAGTTGAAGAGTTAAAAATAAATCGAACTACATCTCATTGTTTTAACTTGCATTTCTGATTATTACCAAGGCTAAACATTGTTTATGGTAGAGTTTACTTCTTTTTATACAGTTTCACTTTGTATTTTTACTATGCTGCTCCATTGAGGTATTTTTTTGCATAACAATGCTTAGTTATTGGGTTATTTTTTTGCAGAAGCTTTTATTTTTTAATATTTTTTGTCTATTATGTTTATTTCAAAAATTTTTTGCTGATCTGTTGTCTGTTACTTAAAACTTTTGAATGGTGTCATTATTCATATATGCCTTAATTTTTAAAGCAGGCTTATTAAGATCTTATGTATAAAGAACTGCATATATGTGATCTGCATCATTTGATGAATTTGGGCATAATAAAATATCTGTGATATCACCATAATGACCAAGTTAATAGACACACACAACATTTCCCAAGTTTCCTTGTGTTCCTCATCCTTATTTTTATAGTAAGAACATTTAATGTGAGATCTTTCTCTTAAGCATTTTTGAAGTGCACAATTCCCTGTTGTTAACTATGGAGATTATGTTGAACAGGTGTCTAGAATGAGTTCATCTAACTTTTAAAACACTTAGGTCTTTTTGTGGGTCTAATGTGAATTAGTGACATTCTTTGTTTTGCAAATGGACAGTTTTAATTCATACAGTGAGTATAGACTTTTTCCTATTCATTTGACATCTTTACTATAATCCAAAACCATGTGTACATGTGGTTTATTGTTGGTCTCTCTACAGGGGATTTTTTTTTTAATATTAATTTTTTAGTTTTCGGCAGACACAACATCTTTGTTTGTATGTGGTGCTGAGGATTGAACCCGGGCTGCATGCATGCCAGGCAAGTGCGCTACTGCTTGAGCCACATCCCCAGCCCTCTACAGGGGATTTTGATACATCTATTGTTTAATTCTCAGAACTTTGTATTGATATGAGGTAGGTCATGTCCTCATTCATGGTGCGTATTGTCAATATTTTTTCACTATATTTGTTTTTCTTTTATAAATAAATCTAAGTAAGTATAACTTGCCAGTCCACTTAAGAGAATCCTATGTGGAGTTAAACCTTTCATAGAACTTACAATTTAAGTAGAAAAATTGAGTTTCATATAATATTAAGTTTTGTAAGTCAAGACATTTTTACCCATTTCTATTTTTCACTATGTAAAAATTAAAACTTTTATTCTCCTCATTAAAATTATTTGTCATTTTCTGGTTATTTTGTTGCTTTTGTGAATAAAATTTCTTTCTTTTCTTACTAAAGTTACTGTATTGTTGGAAAACTGATAATTTTTATCTCATATTGGGTATATAATCATATTGATGAATCCTAATAGTTTGTATAAGACGTCTTTTCTTGGATTGAATATCTAGACAAATAATGTCTAAAACGATGAGATTTTTGACTCTTTTTTTTTACTATTTATACTTTATTCCTTATTTTATAGAATGTTCTTACAGAATACATTAATGATAGGATAAGCACATGTGTGCACACACAAACATATATATGTCATGGTCCTTCACACAAAAAATGAAATTGATAGCCTGAAACCAAAATAGACTTGCATTAAAAGTATAACTAAAAATACTAGAACAGTAAAAAATGTTGTCACTTATCATTTTAACAGAAATTGGCATTTGTAAGGGAACATTGAAACAGTTTCTATGTGATTGTTGGCCAAATTTTGAATACAGCGGCAAAATGTGTTTTCCATATACTTTACTGTAGCCATAAGCATCAAGAAAAAAATAATCTACTCCTAAGAGATACTATTCAATAATTATTGTGACACATTTCTATAGGACTTTTTAATACAGTTGAGAAACTCTTCCTCCAAAAATGCATAACAAAAGAAATGCACATGGGCATGAATGACTTCATCCAGGAAAGAACAGGGAATGCTCAAATACATAGAATGAGAGTACTAGGAGAGATCGTGTTAGTTTAAATTGCCTAAGACACTTTTTAAATTCACAAAGAATAGACACGAGATTAACTACATAAACCGATTCCTGTTTGTCTAGATTTTTTGTCAGATAAAAATTGAGTGATATGATTTTGTGTTGCTCTGCAGGTTCTATTGAGGTGGAGGGCTCATTTTTCTGACTTTCAACACGAAGATGTGTCCTTTATAACCTGTCATTGTTCAATGATCATTTGTTGTGACCTTCTTTTCCTTCTCTTTTAATTTTCTTGAGACAATGTTTTAATGTTGATTTATTAAATGGTATTCTAATTTAATTATATTGTATAATTGGGGTCAAGTTAGTTATTCTGTTGATGCCCTTCAGAATATTATCTCATGGTGTTTATATCATTTCAATTAATGTCCCTGAATAAATTAGGAATCTGCTTTGGAATAACAGTGGATAGCTTTGTGCTTGGACCATGTATCTTTCTTTTATTTTTGAGATTCCACTTTAGTGGCCCTTTGAATTGTAATAATTCACCTTTAATTTATGGTTTATAAAGAAAGTTCTTTTGTTTCATGTATTGATAACAAGGTGAAAATGATCTCAATAAAGCAGAAATTGTGATTTAGTCACATTGCATTTTGAAAATAAAAAGATGAAATTGCTAATTTCCCAATTTATTAGATTTTTATGATATGGAAGAAGAGTGATACATAATATTTTTCTGCACTTCCTTCTTGTGACAAGATATCACCCTGGAAATATTGATCTACCAGAAGAAATACTATTTTATCAAGCTTCCCAACATAGATAGAGCCCAGAAATATAACAAAAACTATTAATATCCTTCACAAAAGGGATTTCTATTTATTTAACCACTAACTCAGTTATTTTAATAATGTTATGGTTAACTCAGTAGAGATTCTTTTCTTTAAATTGTATTCACATGGAACCAGCAAGGTACACTCTCTTGGGAAAATGAGAGGTTTTCAGGAACTGTGTTTGGGTCTTCTTTTGAAGAATGCTCCAGAGACCATTATGATCAGCCATCTACAAACTTGAAATAGTCCTTGTTGAATCAATTTCAACGTGAGATCCTTAGAGAATAGTTAAAGAAATGTTCTGTTAGGAGAAAGTTTTTTTGTTTTTTTTTTCTACAGAGAGATTGCCAAGACACACAATATCAAAAGATTCGAATGAGATTGCTAGTACCTAATTTAGAATAATAATGCTGCTAAGTGTAAGTAAAAATTGAAACTTTGATGAATATATTAAGTATATATGTATTTTTAATAAGCTAAATATAAATGAAGTTCTATATGTAGTTTCACTTTCAAGTTATATCAGAGACATCTAGTCTTTATTTGCCTTTGCAAATAGAAATGAAGAAATAAAACAATTCTAGTTTAAAATTTTCTGAAATACATCACTATTTAAGAAAGTTGAAATTTTATTTGAAATCATGGAAAGAAGTACTTTCCCTCTTCCTTTCCTGATATTAATAGAGAGACTGGAGGGTTGAAAAACAGATCAAAAGCAAGATCAGCTTTGCCTGGATATCTAAGACAGATAAATATAGGAATTTCAAGGACAAAATGTTGAGTGCTACTTAATATCATGTATTAAGGAAAAGTATCTCTTTATGTTCTTAAATACATTGCCATTTAGATATAAGAGGTTATTTTAATATTAGAAAGCATAATTTCTGAGTTTTACAACTTTGGCTTATACTTGAATACACAAAATGCTTTCCTTCACTGATTATATTTTCTGTGTACAATTTGTAAACCATTCACTACATTATTATACTTTTTATTCTTCAATTTAATTTTACATAGAATTTATGGACTGTAGATTCATAAGTCTTATTTCTTGGCTTTGCAGTAATTCCCCCAACACGCCGTCTGTGGAACCACTTTAAAATATAATCCACATCATAAATGTTACAAATCCTGCTATAACAGTTCACCTAACATTCTGCACACTTTTTTCCAGTGTGCAATGAAGCAAAGATAGCTGAAATACTGTGTATGGATTTGGCAAGAAAATCAACCCAAAGACCTACTTACTGGGGCATAGCAAGCCTTCAGACTGGGTCAAAGAGAAACTCACTGTATTTTAATAAGGATAAATTCCATACAAGATAGTTTATTTCCTTCTATACATAGTAAAGATTTAACGAACATTTCTGGAAAGACTGTATTGGCAGTATATAGAGTATCAAGTAATTTTGGGAGGATTAATCATTCCTAAATATAAAATGAAGACATTTCCTTGGAGCCTTTCTGTCCTGTGGAGATAGCAGTATTATGTCCTATGCTTGACTATAAGGATGCAAAAGCATTTTGCCATATTCATCTATCTCTTAGGTACTCAAATCTTAACTGGTAATGGATCCTTCTTATAAAAAAGGTAATTGTATAAATATTTCCACTTTTTGTAATCCGAGAATACTAGAGTTGGATATGACCACAAAAATAATTTAATTGATTAACTTTTTTTTTACTAAGTCAAATATTTGAGATATTAAGTAAAAAGCTTTGCATAGTCCTGATTTCAATATCTCCATTCCTCCTGCATATCCCCTTCTGCATATCCCCTTCTGCATATCCCTTCCAAATACTTTGTTTCTCATCCTTTCTCTTCCCACCTCATCCCTGGAAGTGTACAATTTGAAATGAGTTCTCCATTAACTCATTTGAGATTAAAAAAAAAAATGGTCTGGAAGGCAGCTCGTCTTTGAGATTTTGGTTCTGACGGCTGAACAAAGACAAACTGTTACCAAACTCGAATTTTCATAATTCTGTTGTCCAGTTGCGTGTTGGAATTTTCCTGACGTAGAAAGCCAGTGTACTGAGGGACAGTGACAATCAGAGGAGAAGGTCGCTGAAGGTTTATTTATCACAGAGGTTCTAAACGTGTGATCTGTGGTCCTTTGAGGGTTTCTAAGTAGCTTTCACTAGATCTGTGAAGTCAAACTAAGTTGTTATAGTAATAATAAAACATTGTTTGCCTTTATACTATGATTTTATATTGATGCTGCAAAAGCAGTGATCTATAAAACTGCTGACACCTGAACTTGGATCAAGGCAGTAGTAGGAAACCAGAGTGGTAGTTAATGTAGTCATCCTCGCTATCCATGTGCATTAAAACAAGGCAAAACAGCAAAGCAAAGCAAAACAAAACCCAAAAGCAAGTCCCTAATTTCACTTAAGGCTATTCTTGGTTAGCAGTAAGCAGTATCAATTTTATTAACCTCAGTTAATCAATACACATCTTTTAAGTATTTCTATGGGAAGAATTGGTAAGTATAAACAAAGCCCTTCTACTTACTGAATATGGCAGGTGTCCTAAAGAAAAGTCCTCAGGCCATTGTTTGAGGACAAATTGTGGTATTCAGACATTGGGCTATTCACCCTTGCACATTTGGTAGACATCTTCTTGAAAATAGAGCAAGCTTGTGATCTCAAGGAAAGACATCAAATTTTATTGTTGCCTTTAGCCAGAAAAAAAAAAAAAATCGAAGTTTTGGAAAGAAGTTTCTGCCCTGTGAACTTTTTGCAATACAGACTTTTGTGAATTTCTTATGACTACTGATTAATGGAATGTGTCAATATTTGGAAGATCTACGTATCTCAAACACTCTTTTCCACACATCAATGCATGATACGGCAAAATCACACCAGAAGAAAAAAACGACTTATTCAAGTTGTAAGATAGAGCAATGGATTTTAGTATAAGGGAGCATGCAAAAAAAAAAAAAAAAAAAACCCATCAATATTGTTTCAGAATCCACACTGCAGCTAACCTTTACAACTACTAATTGGCAAGTTTAGGTGTAGTAAAGAAAAATATCCACAATTATATGAAAAAAGAAATCAAAACATTCTTTTCCCTTTCATACATATCTGTGTGAGGATAATGTTGTTGATATATTTTAATCAAAACAACACTTCAACTCTTCTAATAAACTAGATACTAAAGGGATTTGCAAACATGTAAAACAATGCCACTGTTCTTATATTTAAAAATATGTTCATTTAAATGAATATATATATATATTAACATGCAGAGTTATTATAGTTGTTTTATATAAACAATAAGAAATATTTTAAGGAGTCTCACTATTAATTTCTAGCCCAGTAAATATTGTTAGATATAATCCCCATTAACAAAGCTTTTGTAGTCTTCAATTATTTTAAGACTTAAAGGAGAAGAGCCATGAGCTGACACAATTTAAGACCTGCTGTTCTCTCCAAATGCTTTTGGGAAAAACAAAGAAACAAAGCCAAAAAAAATCCCCAAACAATTCTATAGAATGTTAGAAAAAGAAAAAAAAGAGGGCTAGGGTTGTAGCTCAGTGATAGAGCACTTGCCTAGCATGCGTGAGGCACTGTATTGGATCCTCACACCCCATAAAAATAAATAGACAAAATAAAGCTATCGTGTCCATCTATCTACAACTAAAAATATTAAAACAACAATAAAAAAAGAAAACAAACTTCAGAATTCAATTTTCATTTTCAGTTATCAAATCTAATAGCAAAAAACAATTTTGTAGTATTTTTATTACCTCTCTTTCATAATTAACATTTTGTAAATTATTTGCCACAAAAATAAAGATATGAACTTTCTTGTTTAGTTTCAAAGGATTCCTATACTTAGGATAGAGAGAATATATAATTAGATAAATGGTAATAAGAAACTATTATAATCAATAAGCTAGTCAAATTGTCTTTTCTCAAAAATCTTCACAGAATTTTTGTTTTTTGTCTATGATTTTTCCTTTGTAAGAGCATGGTCTGCTATAACACAACATCTTACATTATGAACTGTGGCTCTTTAATTCCAGTGAGGTGGTCAGTAGTCAAGAACACCTAGCAGGTTGTCCCTCTAATCCTCGGCCAGTGGAAGGTCTATTAGAGTAATGCATGTTTGTTTGCTGTTACAGAAAGTCATCTGTAGTGGACACTGTCGGTGCCCCAGATTCCTGTATGGATTTGAGCCTCCATCTTCCAAGTGCTGTGTTGACTGCCATGAGCCAGCAGAGGCAAATTTTGAAGATCAGCCCTTGGCCATGAGCGCTGCCTTGTCCAGGAGGTGAGAGTGCCATTCCTCATGGCCTGCAGCCAGTGGCTGACTCATGGAGACATGAAAGCCCAGCTCCTTGTCTCCAGGAGTGATATATTCTAAAAGGTCAAAATCTGGGGTGCAATATTCACGTTCCAGAGCTCAGCTAGGGCGGGCTAAAGCTAGATGACAACTAAAACCACATCCTGCCTGGCTCTTCACCTTTCTGTATTCTGTTCCTTCCCTTTCTTTCAGGTTCCTCTTGGGGCAATCCCTCAGAAATAATTTTTCCAAGTCGGAGACAAGAGGCTTGGTCTTAGATATTCCATCTTAGAATCTTACCTTACAGGTAATTCCCTTTGTCTTTGGGGATGAAGGAGTAGGGGGGAGCAGATGGGCCATTTGGGGCCAATAAAGTGAGCGTATGCCCGTTACTTTGCTCTTCCCTTTTAGCTCCTTACTTATATAACCCAATTTCTGTTTTGAATCAAGTGATAAGCCTAAGAAATTCATTATAAAAGTAGAGCCTTTTGAAAAAGTTTCCTTGAAACAATGGTTCTCAACTGGCATGATTTGGTCCCCCAGAGGACATTTGGCAATTTTCAATTGTCACAAACAGGAGAAGGATATCACTGACTGTCATGGGTAGAAGCCAGAAAGCTGATAAATATTCCACAGTGTACAGAGCAGCCCCCCAAAACAGATTCATCTAACAAACAATAGTGCTGAGCATGGGGAATTTGATGGATGGTAAAACGTTTCCATGAATGGATTGTATTCTTTAGCCCAAAATTATACAACTCAAGTTACATAAATGAAAATTTACATTTGTCCTCCTTAGGAGATGAAATGATTGTTTGTTTTTTTCTTGGTACATTTTATAAGAGAAAAAAATAAAGAGAGAGAGAGAAAAAAAAAAAACCTTCATGGTAGAAAATAATCCATTTCATTGATTTTCCCCAGAATTTCTTAAGAGTAATGAAAGCAGAATTGTTAGTATTAATTTCACAGTTCTGGCTTACACCAGATGAATTTGAATAAAATGACTAGGACAAGTTCTCCCCCCCATATCCTCACGTTTTCATTTAAGACACAGCACATAGGAAATGTTGAGAAGTGGGTAGCAATAGCTTTTAATCCTGGAAAGTATGGGCCCAGTTCTCAGCCCTTGGCTTAGTTACACCTTTTAGCACAATAGCAATTAGGCTCATGAGTAGCTTGTGAAATAATTGTATTAAAGACCATTTTATTCTGATTTAAATAAAAACTAGTACTTGGGAATGTCATAATGTGCTTAATCTTCAAAGTATGAAACATTACTACAAATCTATTAATTTAAATTGGTCTTTGACTTTGACCTTGAATGACTCATGACTGAATGCATGTACTCATTCTAAGATTGTAGGCTTTGCATCTCATATAAGCATTGGTGGGACTTCTGTTGAATTTATATATATATATAATAAATACTTCCTGTTGCAGTGATTTGTCCATAGCATGTTATCTATTTTTTTTTTAACTGAAGGCATTGGCAGATTTTTTGAAAAGAAGGAAGTTTCTTTTTCTTCTCTATAAATTTCCTTCTTCATCTCTGTCTTTATTCCATACTATCCCAAACACTGGAAGCAAAAATTCTTTTTTAGCTTTTTTGTTCATGAATGTGTTTATGTATGAACTGTCTCATTTGTGCTGTTAAAGAGTAATTGGCACTAGGCCTTTTGGATCAAGAGTTCGTCTTTTGTTCCCTGGCTCTATTATCTCTCCTGGCTCAAGTTCAAATGTCTCCTTTAGCATCTACTTCTGTGGCATGTTCTGTCTTTGCAGGTAGGAACTCTAGGTGTTTGGTACTAAGTCAACATTCTCAGCAGAAATATAGAATTTGCCCATGAATGTCTTTGATTCTGGTTCTTAAAACAAAGCTCATCTTCAAGTTCTCTAGTTTATGGTGGACCCCATAGTCCAAGAGTTTAAGTAATGGAGAAAACATTTGGAAGGGAAGGGAAATAGACTTTGTGAGAATTGAATGGTGGTTGCCTTATTTTTTTGCCCTCACATAAATTTACAAGAAATTTCTCAGTCATGTTCTTTTAGTGAATTTGAAAGGTAAGCACAACAAATACAGAGGGAGTCATATTCTATTTAACTGCTTTGATTTAAAAAACAACAACAACAACAACACAGATTTATACCTTGAAATGCTGATAATCTAATGCTACTTCTTTGGTGTCTAAAAGGAATGAATATTTCTAGTTCTTTTCTAATTCAAAATTCATAAACTAGATTGCTGACAATTACTTTCCCTGTATTATTTAAAATATATGCTTGGTAATACAAACTTTGTCTATAACGACCACACGCTAACCATGGTTTGTGTCATGAGATCTTATCAGGGTTTGCTAGAGTTAGAGTGAGGTTTCTGAGATTAGAAAACCTGAGATTTTCTAATTTTGACCTAGGTTGTTACCAGAATCATCCACAAACTACATTAGAAATTGTTATGGTTTGGATCTGGAATGACCCCCCAAAGTCTCATGTGTTGAAGGCCTTGTCCCTAACGCTGTGGTGTTCAGAGGTGGGGCTTCTGGGAAGTGACTTCACCATGAGCGCTCTGACCTCATGAGTGAATTAATCCATTGGTACCTGAATGGATTACTAGAAGTTGGAAGAAACTATAGGTGATGGCACAGGTTGGAGGAAGCAGATCACTTATTTGAGGGGTATATTTTGTCCCTGAACCTATCTCTTGGTCTCTCTCTCTCTCTCTCTCTGCTTCCTGGTGGCCATGAACTGAGCAGCTTTCTTCTGCCATCCCCTCCCCCTATGTTTTTCTGGTCACCTCAGGTCCAAGGCAATGGACACAGCCAACCATGGCAGAAACCTCTGAAGCTGTGAGCCCAAACAAATCTTTCCTCCTCTAAGTTGTTTACCTCAGATATTTGTCACAGCAATGAAAAGCTGACCTAAACAGAATTCCAGTAAAATTTATAGATATGATGAGATAAAAAAATTTAAGAGATAGTCTGTTTTTTTTTTGTGCTGATTGTGTGCTCTCCTGTCTTTTATAATTTATAGTAAAAAAACAATTTCATGTGCAAAGATTCATCTTGCTTATTTTGAAGTTCTTTCTCTTTCTCTTCTTCCTCCACCCCTCAGTTTGATGTCACTGCTACGAGTTGCTACATCTGTCAAAGACACATGATGAATGATTGCTCGGCTTCTTATAAATGCAGCGTGTCTTAGCGCCTTTTCATACTTGACTTTTGTCACTCGTGTTGATTGATGGTATGTTATTTACCTGGCATTGAAGGACTGCTAGGCTATCACACTCAAGGTAAAGTCTTTTAAGCAGTATGCAATGTGGAAATTTACTTCTATTGGGAAGGTTAATGGCCTCCCCAAAGTGGAGATGGCTCCATATGCTAGGAAAGGTTGACGTCTTGTGGAGCCAAGATTAGGTGCGGTAATTTTCATACAATTTTGATGATTGTTAGTATTTTCATCTTTTTAAATTATGGTGTACTTGCTGAAAATATCTATGCAGTATTTGTATATAGGAACAAGATTACTTCTTTTTCCATCATTCATTAGCATCAACCTCAAACCAGTGTTTATAGAAGGGAAAATAATTTTACAACTGGCACGATGGAGGCCGAGACCACATCTTCTACTTTATTTATGTTCCCCAGAACAGTTAATATAAATTGATTACATGGAAAGAACGTACCACCTAAGGACTTGGGGACTAAGTGAATGGCAATGAATTACCTAAATTCTAATTTGTCAAACTCATTTTCTATTTTTCTGTTTTGAGAAAATGAGAAAGGGCATCAAGCATTTTGTTGAAATATTAGTTTCAGACTCTCAATTTTGTTTTTATTTAAACCATGATTATACCCTAGGTGATGATTATAAGCCAAAGCAGCAAAAAAATAGAAAATATATATACACAGGCTGAAGGAATAGGTAATATTTGGGGGGGATACACGTATATAACAGTTCTATTAGACTCTAGTTTGCACACCTAGCAGTTTAAATTTCTATTTGGTGACTTTCAGGTCACATTTTAGTTTTATATTTCTTACAATAACAAATTAATTGAGCATTAAAAAATCAAACATTTTTGGAGGATATGTTTCAAGTAACTGAGGTGAAACTTTTGAAAGCCAAAATGGTACAAACATACTACAATGTCCCAAATGAATGGAATGTCATTTGTTAGTGTTTAAATAAACTTCAGAATGATTAATTTCTGGGAAGAATCTCTTTTCTATGCTGGCTGTAAGAGGAATATACTATTTCCAAGTGTTCACAACTGAGCAGAGTTAATATTTAATGTGCCATTTCACAGACTTACACACTTAAAAGTTGGAAAAGTACTGAGATGATGTAGGGTGAATCTATCACCAATTTAATAAAATGAAGCTGAAGAAACTTTATTTTTCTGTTTTAAGAAAATTCTATCATGACATAATGAACTACACAACATGAAAGCAATTTTCTGAAAATAAATTGTCAGGTTCAAAGAATGACTAGAGATGAAGGAGCTTTTGCATAGGGCATAAGAATTTGTAACAAGTTCTGACAGTGTTGTTCACTGATTAAAAATACCTAAAAAGTTTGCTGGATTCATTAATGGGTACTTTTAAAGAAAAATTGGCAATAAAACAATAGCATTTGTTTAAACAGAAAAAAAAAATTCCCCTGCATTCCTTCTTTTGAAAGGAAACAGTCACGTTATGGGTGTTCTCATAGTTTTATGTTGAAACAAGGTGCCTTTTCAAAAACTGTCAAGTTTAGTGTTTCAAAGACTTGTTGAAGAATTAAGAAGGTGAATGTGTAAATAAATCTGTTGATTACATAAAGGGTGTCTCTAGTTTTGCTTAAGTGATTTTAGAGCTTCTGAAGGGCATGATTTTAAAGGTTAAATATCTAAGTCAATAATTCTTTAGTAATACTGTATATGAGAAGTGACCTTAAAAATTTCCATTGTCTAAGTAAGAGTTCTGGCCAATTCAGGTCACAGTAATGTAGATCTATTCCTATTTTTAAAAATTTTCTGAACAAAAGTTTAAAAATCATGCCAAAACTTTTTCCATGGATCTGAGAGGTTCCAGTTTAAATTTAGCTATTTTAAAAATAGAAGCAAGTTGGGTTATCAAACAAAAACAGATTTTAAAATACCTGATGTATGTCTAGAGTAGGATAAGGAAACCTAAGAGAAGCTAAAGGTATTGTGCTTTTATTCACATAAACTGGGATTTAATTGGTAAAATTAGAATAGTTTGCAAAACTATTAGATGAGTAAATAGTCAAATGATGGGGTTTTAAAGCATAGCTCAGATTGGTAGCCCTGTTTTGTTACCTGTCTCCTAGAAGATCACTTTGGGTTTGGTCAATTCACTACTTGGTGCATCTTGACTTAAAAATTAAATAAAAGTAAGAAAAGAAACAGAATAATCAACAAAGACAAGGAAGAAGCAGAGTTTGGATAAACGATTGTGGAACATTTTTAGAAATTGAGAGTTTTTTGATATGCAACTGAATTTAAATTAATGAAAATCATATTTCATTATATTGTGTGCATGTGTGAATATATAACAAAAATCTCACTATTATGTATAATTATAATGCACTAATAAAAATATTAAAAAATAAAAATTAAATTAAAAATTCTCAATGAGCAGGTTTAAAAATTGAGTTACAATTCACATTATATAAAATTAATCATTGTAATGTGTACAGTTTAATATATCTGCAATGTATTAAATGCCACCATAGCTTCCATATAGTTCTAAAACATTTTCATCAGCCCAAAGGAGACCTTGTATCCATTGAACCCATGCCTTCTCTGTTCCCTTGCTTCAAAGACCTGGTGATCACTAAACTGTGTTCTGTCCCTATGGATTTACCTATTTCATATGAATAATCATATAATATATGTCTGGTTCCTTTCACTTCACATAATGTTTTCAGGGTTTCTCCATGTAATAGCATGTTTTAGTACTTCATTCCTTTTTATAGTTGAATAATATTCCAAATGCATGACATTTTATTTATCCATTTGTCTATTGATGAAAATTTGTGTTTTCTTCAATAGACAAATGGATAAATAAAATGGATATTTAAGTCACTTAGACATTAATGTACAAGCACTTGAATGCTTGTTTCCAATTCTTTTGAGGTATTTACATAGGAATGAAAGGTATAAGTATTATGATAATTCTATGTTTAATTTTTTTTGATAAAGCCAAAGCATTTTTCACAGTGGTTGCATCATTTTACATATTAGTAATAAACAGGGTTCCAATTTCTCAACATTTTTGCCAATACCTGTTATTTTAGATTTTTTTTGTTCTAGTTATTCTAGTGGGTATAAAGTGGTATCTCATGGTAGTTCTTATTTGCATTTCCTTAAGGACTAATAATTTTGAATAGCTTTTCTTGTGCTTGTTGTCCATTTATATATCCTCTTTGGATAAATGTGTATTCAAGTTATTTTCCCATTTTTAAATCAGTTTGTTTGTTTTTTTGCTGTTGAATTGTGATTTTTATATACATATATACATATATATTTATATATATAAATAATGCACACATATATAGAATATGAAACCTAATCAGATATATGATTTGCAAGTATTTTCTCTGTACGTTGTCTTTCCACTTTCTTGTTATTGTCTTTTAACACACAAAAGTTTTAATTCTGATGAAGTTTTGTCTTTTCTTTTGTTGCTTATACTTTTAGTGTCATATCCAAAAATCCATTGTCAAATCCAAGGTCATCACTATTTATTCCTATATTTTCTTCTCTTTTAGAGTTTTTTTTTCCTTATATTTATTTATTTGATATGCTTTGAGTTATTTTGTATATATGGTGTGCGGTAAGGATCCACCTTCATAGTTTTGCTTATGTATATCCAGTTTCAGAATTATTGTTGAAGACACATTATTTCCTCATTGAGGATTTTCTGTGCCCTTATTAAAATTTCTTGATAATATATGTGACAGTTTATTTCTTTTTTTTTTTTAAATTTTTTTTTAATATTTATTTTTTAGTTTTTGGTGGACACAACATCTTTGTTTGTATGTGGTGCTGAGGATCGAACCCGGGCCAAACGCATGCCAGGCGAACACGCTACCGCTTGAGCCACATCACCAGCCCAATTTCTTGTAACTTTATTTTATCCCATAAAATATCTATCCTTATGCCAGTATTGTTTGATTCCTGCAAACTACTGTTGTAGGTTTTGCAATGGGCTACTCCTACTACTTTATTTTAGTTTGCAGTATTATTTGACTATTCATGGTCCCTTGCGATTCCATATTTTTTTTTTTAATTTTTTTTTTTAAGAGAGAGTGAGAGAGGAGAGAGAGAGAGAGAGAGAGAGAGAGAGAGAGAGAGAGAGAGAGAGAGAGAGAGAATTTTAATATTTATTTTTTAGTTGGCGGACACAACATCTTTGTTTTGTATGTGGTGCTGAGGATCGAACCCGGGCCGCACGCATGCCAGGCGAGCGCGCTACCGCCTGAGCCACATCCCCAGCCCCGCGATTCCATATTAATATTAGAATCAGCTTTCCCATGTCTGCCAAAAAGGCCATTGGGATTTTGACAGGAATTAGATCTGTAGATCTCTTAGGGAATATGTCATATTAATGACATTAAGTCTTCCAATCCATAAGCAGGGGTTGTCTTATCACTATTTATATCTTTAATTCTTTAAGTAATGTTTTGTAGCCTTCAGCATAGTCTTACACCTCCTTGGTTAAATTTATTTATAAATATTTTACTATATTTTATGCTATTGTAAATGAAATGGTTTTCTTAGTTTTACTTTGAATTATTCATTACTAGTTTATAGAAACAACTTATTCTGTGTGTTGATCTTATATTCTGAAACTTTGTTAAAATTATTAGCTCTAATAGGTTGTATTTTCTTTAATTTTTATACATATATGACATCTTCTTTGAACAGTTTTAGTTGTTGCTTTCCATTTGGTTGTCTTTTATTTATTTTCCTTGCCTAATTGTCTCGGCTAGAACTTCCAGTACAGTGCTAGAGATGTGGTGAAAGCAGTACTTTTATCTTGTTATTAATCTTAGAGGAAAAGCTTTCAGTCTTTTACTACTGACTATGATGTTAGCTGTGGGTTTTTCATAAATGCTCATTATCCTTTTTGAGGAAGTTTCCTTTGATTCCTATTTTATGATGTATTTTTTTTTATCATGGAAAGGATTTAGGTTTATTTCAAAAGCTGTTTCTGTATCAGCTGAGATTACCATGTCTATTTTTTCCCTTTATTAATGTGAGGTATTATGGTAATTGATTTTTTGTATGTTGAACCAACCCTTTTTTCCTAGAATAATTCCCACTGGTTCATGATGTATAATTCTTTGAAACACTAGTGGATTCAGTTTACTAGTTTTAGGCTCTGGATTCCTGCATCTATCTATATTCATCAGGGATATTTCTCTGTAATGTGTGTGTGTGTGTGTGTGTGTGTGTGTGTGAGAGAGAGAGAGAGAGAGAGAGAGAGAGAGAGAGAGAGAGAGAGAGAGAGAGACTTTTCTCTAGTACTGATGTCTGCAATTCTGGCCTTATAGACTGATTTAGGAAGTATTCTTTCCTTTTGGAAGAGTTTGATAAGAATTGATATTAATTCTTTAAGCATTTCTTGGTATCCACCAGGGAAACCATCTTTAGGACTTCACTTTTAAAGATTGGCAGATACTGACAAATAATCTTAAAAGTATAAAAATTCAGATGTAAGTAACTTGGATTTGGCAATAACCAAATTTATAAGTGTAAGAATCTTCCTAATGACTAATAACAACAAAATTATCTGTTTAGTCGTATAAGGGAGAGAGTTAAAAATAATTTTATATCATTTCAAGATATGGCAAAACTTCTACTAGGCATACTGTACACAAATAAAATATATTGAAGAATTGAGGCAATTAAGCAAATAAATAGAAACCTAATTGACATGTGGTATATTAATGTGCTCAGACTATACCTTAATTTTCCTTTTTACTCTGTCCACATACAATAATCTGTTGGAATTTTGTTTAAACCAGAAAGAGAAAATATCGACAAATAATTCTATGATTTTATTCTCCTACTTAGACTCATCATTTTTTCCAAATTGTTGAGTTTATGTTAATAAAAAAAACTTTTCAAAACTCGAGTTAAGGTTTTTCTCTAATATGCATGCACACTAACATGCACAGAACAGGTCATTCAGATATACAACTAACTAGATTTGAAAATAGAAAGGCACAGCTTACGTATCACATATAAATCTCCTATATACAAATATCGACATCATAATCATGAATACATTAGTTCTAGACGGTGTAGATCAGAAAATGTGTTCAGAAAGACAGATTGAAAGTAACGTCTGATGAACCGTTGAGTGATGGTGATAAAAGAGGCATGAGAATCACTGAACTGAATATCAATTCGTTTTTGAGTAGAAATAATGTTAATGTTTAGATGGTTCCTGTCAACATTAAAAAGACAGATAATCACAGACCCAACTTCAGAGGCAGGAGGTTGTTTAAATTTGCTACCTCTTGAAATAAGTACACCACACACAAAGAACTATTTTGCTGCTTGAAATTTCAGAAACATAAACATCCTGAATTGGCATAGTGTTTGGGTTATTGGCAGACCTTTCGAAGAAAAAGTTTATAGGCAGCTTCTGGGAGAATCATACCAGCTTTTCTCAAGATAAGGGATTTGTATCAGAAGACTTGACTCACTTTGACATTTCATATGGCTTTCTGTTATTAAAACAACTCTAAAAGTCTTTTGAGCATTCTCTTCATGGTGTTACCTAATAGTAAGTAGCATGTATTAGCCTGTGGACTTTAAGCAGCTTATAGGCAGAATTCATGTAATTAGTTTGAATGCCTGGTTCGTTCAGCAAGTATTCAATAAATATTTATTGAATAAATAATCCTATAGTGAAGAAATAGTTTGAACTGTGAATTATTTTCCCTTCTATTTCTAAAAGATTAGGATCATTTCAGGAACTATGATCTGCAATCTTAACTTACTTAGACTTCAATTTTTTTTAATTATAAATTTGGCTGGTGTATCTTTCCAGCCCCTTCTAGCTTCTGAATGATACAGCATACGTTCAGGATTAGACCTGTGAGGACTGAACTCCATTCTCAGTGTCTAGTGTCATGTCATGTGATAGCTAATTGTTGAATGAAATTACATCATTTGATATGGCTACATATATTTTTACTTGAATAGTTGTAAGCATAGTTGAAATCAATCAGCACCTATGAATATAACCATTAAACCAGATATTTTTGAAGTATAATATGTGGTCTCTACCTTTAAGGAACTTGTAATCTAATGCATAAGAAGATATATACAAAACAACACAATCAACATAGGGATTTTAGGATGAGTTGAAAATTGTTTCATAATTTCTTTCATGGGAGTCTAGATATAGTTGAGACTTGAAATAACAATATGCTACTATGAAAACGGAAATAGCATAAGTTTTAGAAAAGAAAAAAAACAGTTTGGAGAGGAATCAGGAATCTTGTGCTTTTGGTTTATGGTACCTAGGGGTTATGTACCAATCAGCTACATCCCCAGACCTTTTTATTTTCAGACTAAGTTAACCAGACTGGCAAACTTGCAATCCTCCTGCCTCAGCTTCCTGAGTAGCTCAGATTAGCCACAGTGTGTGGTGGAATTCTGTTTTTAAAGCACATTCACTATTTCTAAATCCTAAGACTTTATTTTTTTCCCCTAAGGTTCCTCCAGATACCATGTGGAACAGCCTTTAGAAAAGCCTTACCCACACTTTGGTCATTTATGGTCATAGTGAATGATATCCATGATATTTATCTTAAATCCCCCCCCATGTACTTAGTGTTTTCCTCTGTACTTAATGATTTCCTTTAATTATTTTTACTTAAACAAATATATTTTAGAAATTTGAATGGAAAACCCCAATCCTTAAATATGGATGGCAATTATAAAAATAAATCTAATGCAAACAAAACAATCCTAATACATTCTTCCTGTCTTCTGTTGTTTACCTAAAACTTCTGCATCTGAGGCTTGCTTATCTTTTTTATTAAGTGGAAGCTTAGCATAGTTAGAGAGTTTATTTAGAAAGGTATTATTCCCAATGGAGACTGCTTCTTTGAAGAATTCAGAGTTAAAGAGTTGAAGGAGAATGGAAAAGGACTGACTCTAGAGTGACACTCATATCAACCAAGGGGCTTTGCTCATCTGAAGAAGACACGATGCTTACCTATTGGGAGGTTGGAAAAAACATCCTTGTTACTGTCTCCAAGGTTTTGTCAGATGTTAAATTTGAAGAGACAATTTGTGGGCTAAGTGACTCAGAGACTGATAAAAGTTTCAGAACTACTCATAATCAGATTTTCCAAGTTATTGAGTCCACATACAGTAAATTCTCTACCTGAAGCTGAGTCAAAGAGGAAAATGTACTGTTGGAATTCTCTTCCTATTTCTTTTTCATCCATGGACAATTATTTTTCCAATGATAAATCAATTCATTTGACTTTATGAGAGTAGCAGAAGGAAAGATAATAAAGGTAGGAGAACTGGGAACTGAATGAGATTTAACATAGTTGAAGTTCACATAGAGCTGCAATAGAAATTCAGGCTATAAAATAGGTAGCCTTAAAATATTAATTTTGTTAAGAAAAATATATATATATATATAGCATGGAAGGTCAGAAATAAAATATTTTAAGTTATGGTGACCAGTACTTGGTGAATGAGATCCTCTACTTAGAGACAATGGCTAATGTTATTGAACATTAATAATCACCAACTGTGAACCAGATGCTATGAAATGAAGTCCAAGTTGGATGATATAAGACAATATCCTGATTGGTACATAATATATTAAAATATTGTCTTATTCCTGGAATTTGAATTCAACAAATATTTGGTACTTCATGTAAATAAAATGTAATGCCAAATGATAGTGGGGATCGAAAGATGTATTGGACAAAACTCCTATCTTCAAAGAGCTTTTGATGTATGTTAGTAAACTTTAACAAAGATGGAGAGTAGGGGCAAAGTCATCTTGCAGCTATTTAAAAGAATGGAACACACCAGCTTCATGGGGGAGGTAGCCTTTGATTTGGGTTCAAAGAAAGAAGAGACTTTTGACGGAGAATTATTTTGGGTGTATGATGTTTAGTTAGGTATGGATCTATGACATTGAGATAAATGATAGCAGCTGGGAAAATCCTGGAGCATGTTTGATGGTTAGAGAGAAGTTCAGGTGTGTTGGAATCTAGGGGAACAGTGAGAACTGAAGTTCGGTGGAGAGTCCTGGACAAAGTAAGATGAACAGACACAAATTTATGACTCACGTGGAAGAACAGCCATTCACAGAATTAAATGCAGCTCTAATGTCCAGAACAGGCCTAAGTGGGGGGGGGGGTCAATCTTACAAAAGCTGCAGAGTTCTGTCAATCACCAGCACTGACAGAACTCACAGGTAGGTGGGAGTCATAATAATAATAGCTACCATTTGTCGCATCCATAAGTGCCAGACATAATACTGTGTTCCTTATATGCAACACACAGTTTAGTTTTCATCATAATTCTCGATGTAGATATTTTTACAGACAAAAAAGAAATAGAGGTTCTTACGAAGCTTGACGCTAGGGAGAAATAATTTATATCAGTCTAGTGAGATTACTAAGTTTATTACCTTGGTTTCTTCAAGAAAGAGTGGGCTCATAAATGTTTTGTAGTTACATTGGAAATCATAGAATGTCTCCCACATGAGATTCCTAAGCAGTTTTTCCAATCTATAATGTTTGATAATAAAATGCAAATGATGACAACAACAACCATCATAAAAGAGCCCAGTGCCATCAACTAGCCATAGTTAATAAAAAAAATTACAAGTGTTTTCTATGGAAGGCTGCTTATTAAGAATTGCAGTCATACTTGATATGGTCATCAGCCATTTTTCAAGATGCCACGTTTGAAGCGGGGCTATTAATCCCATTTCCTGTGCATTTCAATCTCATTTCACAATGTAAAATTGCTAGGAGACACACATTTATCAAATGTGTTCCCTAATATTACTTGTTTGGCATTACTTCCTTCAATAGATAGGATTTTTGCTACATGATCAATAGGAGAGTCTTCTCTCCAGAGCAGGCAAGTAATCTCCCTGTGCCTGAAATTTTTGAAGTGGGTGATTTAAACTGTTTGTGAAAATCGCTCTAGTTACTTCTTTCCCTATTCTCCTTCCTGATCCTCAGCCCTCTTTATAAATAAACCTGATTGGTACGTAATATATTAACTTCAGAGGCTGTGGCCCCCAAACATGAATGCTTCAGGTTTTTTTTTTTGTTGGCTCTTTATGTTAATGGAACAAGTTGACCTTGGTTTAGTCTGGATGCAGAAATTATTATTATTATTTTGGTACTGAGGATTGAACCCAGGGACACTCAGCCACTGAGCCACATCCCCAGCCTTATTTTGTATTTTATTTAGAGACAGGGTCTCACAGAGTTGCTTAGTGCCTCACTTTTGCTGAGGCTAGCTTTGAACTTGTGATGTCTTGCCTCAGCCTCCCGAGCTGCTGGGATTACAGGCATGCGCCACACAGAAATTATTTGGAACCCAAGTTAAGAAGAGCCTGGAAAAGCATTCATTAAAGATGATACGGGTATTTGGCTAAGAGAAGTGTGTTAGTCAAGGTTCTCCATAGAAACAGAACTAATAGGTTGTGTGTGTGTGTGTAAATTTGTAAAAATACAATTAACTGTATACACACACATACAATAAACATTCATAAGAAGAAATCTATCTTTGAGGAATATTTTCCTTTTGCCTGGGGAAAAAAAGGTTTCAAATCTACTTCCCTCAAGATGTGGTTTAGGTCTTATTTGTGGCATAAAGCAGCAGGTGATCCGAAGTGTGAGAAAAGGTGATTGGAGGTAAGGAGGCCCTCACAGGCATGATCAAACTTCCTGGCTGTTCACAGGACACATGTTGAGAAAATTGGTGGTATTAAGGCATGATCTGAGGGTGGAGTTTTTATCCCTCTGATGTCAAAACATCATTGCTGGGATACCTGCACACGTCCAAAAGGCAGAAGGGTGGTTTCAAGAAGTTTATGAGATATAGTTAAGGGTAGCCTCTAAGTTCCTGAAAAGGAACTCAGGCAGTTGTTACCACAGGGACCTGATGTCAGAGGGGTTATCTATAGCAAGGCTAACAGCAATATCTCAGATGGGTTAGGGTAGCTTCTCTAGGAAAGAAGAGATATAAGAGAATAGACTTTGATTAAAATGAGGGAAACAGCTGAGAGATCTTTGGGGCAAATAGTAATTGCAAATGCAAATGCAGTAAGACTTAATGATATGTCATAATAATGATGTGGTGAAACAAGAAGGTAGTGCAAACACTCCTTGAATTTGAAAATACATAACAAATTAAAGACACTTTTTTGAATGCTTCCTATTGAGTGACATAGTACCCCTTGAGGTGAACAATTGAGGTGGACAATTTCACCCCGCTCCCAGTACCAGGAGTGTTGTTTGACTATCACCAAATCTAATTTACAGATAGTAAACTTCTTCATTTCTAAGTAATTTTTTCAGTACTTCATTTTTTTGTTTGTTTCAGGTATAAACTACTAATACTTAAATACTTCTTGTTTTCCTTTGGTAGCCTCTAACAAAGAAGATAGCACAAAAGTGGACACATAAACACAAAGAGATAAAGCATTAATACAAAAGTCAGCAATATGTCAACATATATGAAGTGGTCAGTCTGTAAAGTAAAAAAGCACATCTCAAGCATTGATTTTTGAAATAGATTCATACGCAAACTTAAATTCATTCTGTAAATCTACTGTTTTAATATAAGGCAATACACAGAAAGATAAATCAGGGATGATATGTTCCGTAAAACTTACGTGGAACAAAACTTAAGGGAAGAAAAGATAGATCTATTCAACTTTTATTGGTGCCACAAGAGGATTTAATTTTAATACATGTTTTGCAGATGTAAAACTTTTTTGAACAGTAGGGGAGATTCTTTCAGGTAAACCTCAACCTGAAGGTTTTCCCTTTATTTCTAAAGTCTAGAATACTGTAGCATCTTGCAGGGAGAAAAGACCAATGCAGAAGGCACTGGGGGAAACTCTTCCCTTTATGTATCCACCATGGAATGGATTCTGATAGTGCTATTGGGAAAAAAGAATCATGAGCTAGTGGCTTGTGATTAAGGTGTCTGAACATTTAGAAAAGCTTAGATTGGTTAGGAATTCTCTACAATAACCTTTCAAAGCTTAAAGGCAAGGGGGCAGGGTTGGCTGGTACAAAAGCTGTCTATTATTAAACTACCCTGGAATGGGATGCAGGAAGTTATACAACTACCTTAGTAAAGGAAGTGGCAGAGAAATTAAATGAGACAAAGCATGAAATGAATTTAAATCTAGGCAAGGTTATTTTCTAGTCTACTCCAAACCAAGGATTTAAAGAGCACTTTAAAAAAAAATAAATAGAGAAATAAATAGCCTAAATGCTAGTTGTCTGATTCTTTGTACTTTGTTTTATGTGGATGAATTTGTGCAAGTATGTATCATGTAACTCTCAGTAAACTACTCATTGGATAATGGTGGTTCCACTACCTTTATCTCAATTTATTTTCCTTAAAGTCACAAGTTTTCACATTGGTTAATCTGAACCAGATTCTGACTTGGGAAAGACTGAGAGATGAGCACACAGTGGAGGGTCAAATCCTGATCCTTTTGGGTATGGCTCTCCATAGTTGGACTCTGATTGGCCTTTGTGAGTCTTCCTCCAATACAGTAAACAGAATCAGGCCACTGTATTTCCTTGAACGTGTTCTCACAACACTTGTAACAGATCATCCCTAAATTAATGGACACATCAGATTCACCAGCTGCTGGGTTTAATTCTCTGATCTTTGGTAAATTGTACAGAAACAGATAAGAATACAGCACCCCCTTTGGTGGGCAAAGGCTGATTTTCTGAGACCATCCACTATCTTATTGAAGAAAAGTTTCCACCTTTCACCTATTATATCTGGGACTATCAGCCCAGAGAAGGAACTCACTGGGATTTGAGCAACACAGCCATTTGTGTGGGTGTCCTCAGTCTCTCTTAGATTATCAGTTCAGTGCTCTCTTAGGGACAAAAACAAATGATGCTTTAGAAAACTACTCACTGTCATTTTCTCTCTACTTCTCCAGTGCATCTCCTGCATCTGAAAATTGCCAGACTTCTTCCTTAAGACCTTTGGCTTATTTTCCCAGCCAGAGTGTAAAGGTCTAGGCTGTCAATATTTGCAATGTGTGGGCTGAAATTAGCCTCTTATTTTTCTTCTCATGAGTGAAAATGTGCAATGTGGAAAAGAGGTCACATTTGGGTGGATTTATCTTAATCTAAATTGGAGGGATTTGTAAAAATTACTGAATTGATGTTTTCCAAGTTCTTTAAAATCTTTGTATGAAAACACAAAAACTTTTCCTACTTTGGTAGGGCTATATTCAGCAAATTTGCTTAGGTACTTTCCACTAATGCTTCCCAGCTCCAACAGAGCGATCATGGTTAAAATAATACATTTTTCTCAATTGTGAGGTCGTGGTAATATTTTGAAATTTAGAAATTTTAAATGGTAAATACATATGCATATAATGTCTAGTTAAACTTTGAGCATATTTCATAATTTGGAGGAAGGCGAGCGACATAAATATCTCATTCTGCTGTTTACTCTGATTTCATGAAGCCTATTCTTGTCCATTGGCTTGATAGAATCTGAACTGAGGTGTTCCGTAACACTGGACTTATTATTATTCTGAAACAAGAATTCAATAGAATGAAATTCTTCCATTCTATTGCCTTTTTAACCTTTTCAAAGTTTCTTGATGTATCTGACTCAGAGAAAACAAAACAAAACAAAACAAAACAAAACAAAAACCTCATAGAGAAAACCGAAAGGCTGCTTTAGAAAATTATAATTCTTTCATCTTTGTAAAGCTTTTGACCTTTGGTGTTGAGAAAATTTGCTTTTTTTAAAAAAAAAAAATCTTTGAAAGATGTGTTAAATAGTTGCATCTTGAAAATGACCAGATTAAAATTCTGGTTTTGATTTTTCATTTGCCTAAGATTAAATTTGTGATTTCTCTAAACCCCAGAGATTCCCTGTATTTTTAACTCTGGTCTTGGACTTTCACATGAGTCAGTTGGAGCACAGTACTTGCTCCATGGAGAAATCTACACTGATGTGCTACCATCTCTTATACGAGTTGTGAATGACCCAAGCTGGATCATGCACAAGAGAGATAGGTGCACCTCTCTTGGCAGATATTCCTCATTGATTATGGTGACATTTCCTGCAGAATCTTGGTGTAGTTTTTACAACCCTGTTCTTCACAGCTCTGCAGGCAACAAGACAGTTGGCAGGAGTCATTAAATGAGCTGAAACTGCTTGTATCACCTTAGACTCTAAAGAATGGGAACTCACAGTCAGCTTTAGGACTAGCACCTATTTTCAAATATAGACATATGAATATTTATTAGGAGAAAGGCAGACTGAACAAAGTAGACTACCATTATATTAGTAATAATTAAAATTGTTGCATTTGCTCAGAATTTATCTTGATATGGATGCACCTTCTGGAAGAATCTGGCTTATTGGCTTCCCTCTATGGAAGTCATGATTTCACAGCCAATTCCCCCATAAATATATGTGAAATAATTATCAATTATGAAAATATTGTGTAGGGCTGGAGATTAGCTCAGTGGCAAAGCAGTGTGTTGGGCCCTGGGTGAAATTCCCATTACCAGAAAACAAAACAAAATACTGTGTCATATGGAGCAGACAATTTTTATAAATTATTATCCCAAATTTCTTACTCTAAATGGAATAAGATTTTAAAGGAAAGTTTCTTGGAGTTGATAATATTGTTTAGACCATGAATTTTGAAACAGAGGCAGAAGCATTTGGAATATAGCACTCGAGATGGAGTGAGTTGATGTGTCTGAAAAATTTCAACAAAATCAATTTTAGATTTTATCTTAGTGAAAGAGTTGACTTTTTCAATGGAGAAAAAATGCTGTTTTATAGAAATACTTTGGAAAAGGTATTTTTTAGGATTACTGGCATTTCATAAAATGAAAGATAACTATGACAAATAATTCACACCAAAGATGCTGACTGAATTGACAAAGTAATTTAATGAGTTTCTGTTAGATGCCAGGCTGTGTGCTAGACCATTGCACCAGCTTGGTTTTGTAAGAAAAAAACTTCTAGAAGCAAATACAGGTAGTTAATGATATTACAAATTAGCTTATGATACATGCAAATGAGGGGGCAGAGAATCACAAAAAGAAGGTAAGATTTCTAATCAAGGTATTTGTCAAGATTCTGCAAAGGTTCAGCGATCCAAAATACTGAAGACCCAGAGAGAATTCTGAAATCCAGTACGTTAACCATGCCTATGAAAATTTAAAACTAAGCTTGTAAATGCAACCATAGCCCTTGGAATAAAGCTCAGAGATATTAGAAATCCCTGGAAATGACAGAATAATGACTAAGTCTTTAGGAAAATGTGCTTTAGCTTGAATAAACTGCAAAATTGTTTCCCATATTGAGTCTTCAGAACATAGACAAAAAGCCCACTTAATTTTTGTTTTTAGATAAAAATAGTTGATTTCAGCTGAATTTGGTTACCTTTTTAAAAAGCTAGTCCTATAAAGAATATATGCTTATTTGAATGGGTACAAAATTTCAGGAATTGTATAATGCTGGATATAAGTTGGCTAGTGGAACTTAAAACTTAATCAAAGTCAAATAATGTGGGTAATTTGTTAGTTTGTAGGTGACATTATATTTCAAAAGTAGCTACCACACACCATTCATTTCCCAATGCTACCAGTTTTTTTTCATTTTTGTTTTTTTCTATAGAGCCCTATAGAATCTTTGATTTGAGTTTTTCTGATGGGCAGAATCAGTAGAAACCCATTTGTGTGTGTGTGAGTGTGTGTGTGTGTGTGTGTGTGTGTGTGTGTGTGTGTGTAGACTGAACTCAGAGGCACTCAATTACTGAGCCACATCTCCAGCCCTATTTTATATTTTATTTAGAGACAGGGTCTCAGTGAATTGCTTAGTGCCTTGCTTTTGCTGATGCTGGCTCTGAACTGGCGATCCTCCTATCTCAGACTCTTGAGCTGCTGGGATTATAGGTGTGTGCCACAGCACCCAGCTAGAAACTCACTTTTTTTTTTTTTTTGGTGGGAAATATATCCATGACTGGATTAAAGTAGCAAATGAGTTGATCTTAATAATAGAACTAATATTTTGAAAACCAAGTAGAAAAAAGTTCATTTTCAAAGGACTTTGACTGAGTAAGGGATGAATATCTCAGATTCTCTCACACATAGTTTATATCTGAATAGATTTGATTATTTATTGAATTTTCCTTTTTTTTAAATCATGAAGATTTTTTTGACTATGTGGAAAATAGGCAGAAAAAAACTCTTCATTACCTATGGAATCTGCTTTTTGTGAAATTATAAAGGTTAATTTTAGAAGAAAGTCATACTTAATATTGAACCAATTACATAGCTACTACTCAAAGTAAAAATTTTGCTTAAGGTAATCCTTCTTGTGTTTAGTCAGCTCAGTAATAGAACTCATATCTTTTGGTCAGTGAGTCTATGATATTTGTTATGCTTCTACCTGCATTGCTACACTACTCGTTTGTAAGATATTCAGAAAACTTATCCTTCCAGAGGGATAGGCGGGAAAAAGCAAACATTTAATTGCTCAAGAGTATAATTCAGTTATGCTTTCAACAAACAAGTTAGGATTTTCAATAAAAGCCATAGTCAGAGGGTTTGATACACTGTTTACTTATAATTCAAAAAAAAATCTCAAATATAGGCTATATTTCATGGTTCAGTTGAGTTCAGGAAAAGCAAACATTTGTATGAGAAAACAACTGGAGTCAAAGAAGCTGGTAGATCATTCTGAAGAGATGGAAATCAATGTCTCCCCCACATGCAAATATATTTGCAATTCATCTATACTATATAATTATGCTATAGAAATATCAAACACACAAAGTAATTCTAAACAAATAAAGTGATCATGGGGGCATTCATGATTTATTTATGAATCTAGACAAGACCTTGTTGAAGTAAGGATATATTTAAGCCTTCCAGACACATTTCTAGAACATTGGAGTTTGCAAAAAACCTAGAAAACATTATGTACTGAGTTGGTTAAATTTGGTACGACATGCCAAGTAATTGGGTTTGTTTCTTTTGATTCAAGGAAGACTTTCTGAGACTAATCTGAAGAAAATCTGAGCTTTTCACTGAATGACATTAAATTATATAACACTGAAATATAGATTGAAAAATATATGTTATATATATTTTTGTCTTTTGAACCTAATGAATGGGGAACACAGTTTTTAGTCTAGTTATCCTTATACTTTGTTATAGAAAATTTTAAAAATTCTCATCTTTCTCTGTATATATATGGTACTCTTGCTTCTCGGTCAGAAAATGAAAATTTAACCTCTATATCCTCCCTTTTAAATCAAATTCAGTTGTGTTTTCTTTTGAAAATGGAACTACAATGAGCACAAAATATTTTTCTTCTATCATATATCAACACGAGGGCTGATATTTTGCCTACAGCTAAAAAATAGTAGGTTGTAATAATTTGCTGTAGTGGCTATAGCCTTGTAGGTGCTTCTTGATGGATGTCCACTCTAGATGTAAAGATCCTCCATGGGTACCACACCTGGCGTCTCCACTGTACAACTTTATGAATATAGTCTTCCTTAGTCTGGATTTCACCATGCCCTTCACCATCTATATACCCAGCTCTCGTATCTCAGTCTGCCAAATCTGACCTGATGCCCTTGCAGACAGAATTAAAAACCATTTTCTCTTTTGAGTACATGCCACATACTTCCACTGTGCATGTATCACACTGTGATTTTTATATGATCAGTTTCATAGTATGCTCTCAGTTCATGAATGAGATGGAACCTTGTCTTTTATCATTAGCAAACTCCTTTGAAACTAATTATCAGGCCACAATGTTGACCTATTTAATGATATTCTGCTTCTCATTTATCTGCACAGGAAGTAGTATGAAATAACTTACTAGGGTTATGAGAACTCAGAAATTCAAATAAAATAGAATTCTAAACTGTAGACTAAATATTAAAAAAATGTGATTATATCCACAGACAACTGTATATTCATTAATCATATCACCAAATTAGTGGAAAAAAAAAAACCAACCAAACAAACAAAAAATACTACCATATAAGTTGTTTCATCTTCTAATTTTCCATTTAAAAATCCCTTCTTTTTCTTAATCATTTTCTGACTTGTTCTTCATTTTAAGCTTGTGAACATTTCTCTAGAAACAGGTTCACTTTTCTATGTATCTCCTTTTTGTTTTAAAAAGAAAAGCAATGTATGTGCCTGTGTGCCTGCGTGTGCACTGTGTGTGCATGCACCTGCATAGGCATGTGTACTTCATCAGAAAGGAAAAGCATGACTTCCTTGATCCATCAGAGCTCCTGCCGGGTCCCTGACAGAAGCTACTTGATACATGTCTCACTCTGCAGAGTGAAAGGGAAGACAGGTGGTACACAAGTCCTGGTGCAGGTCTCCCTTCCAAAGATTCTGCTCCACATTAGAGTATTCTAGAGCTCCTGCTGTCTTTCTACTTTTTTGCTCCTGTCTAATGCTTGCTGGGTACAGGCCTAAGGTTTGGATGGGTGGGAGAGGAGGAAAACTTACTTTTGAACTTATGAACTGTGCATATGAGGAACTTAAGCATGGCAGCTCTTCAGTTGGTATTACACATATGGACAAAATAATAATCATTTATCATCCCACTGTCCAAAAAATGAATACCTTTTAATGGGGGTGGTCATAATTAAGGGAAATATTAAGTTAATTAGACAAGCCCTGAGGTAAGGTCTTAGGAGAACCTGACTGTGGCTCCCTGAATGGCTTTACCCTGACCAATTGTATTTCAAATGACTGTTGCTGAGAGAACTCCCAGGTATATTCTTGGTGAATGGGACTTAGTTCTTCCCTCCCTTCCTCTCTTCCTGGTCTGTCTGCCCACCTTCCCTCCTCACTCCTTTCCCCCTTCTTTGCTCACCATCTCTGCTGGGCCTTAACAATTGTATTAAGAATGCTATTTGGAGCCAGGCCCAATGACACACTCCTGTAATCCTAGCAACTCAGGAGGATTGCAAGTTGGAGGTCAACCTTAGCAATTTAGTGAGACCCTGTCTCAAATTAAAAAATAAAAAGGGCTGAGGAGTGTAGCTCAGTGAAAGTTCCCTGGGTTAAATCCCAAGGATTCAAAAAAAAAAAAAAAAAAAAAAAAAAGAAAAAGAAAAAGAAAAAGGAGGAAGCTATTTGGAAATTCCCCATCAATTCTTCCACAGCCTTGCTAATTTTTTTTTTTTTTTAATAGGATTGAAAAACTGGGAAACAGGACCAAGCATCATGGCTGCTAAAAAAACTTTTCTTCAAAGAAAATAAATTTTTTTTTGTTCAAGTCTTTGTTTTTCATTTTGGTGTCTGGGCTATGTATCATAGAGAACATAAATTCTTTTTTCCAGTGACTGGTATTTTCTTGCCTCTCATTTTATTTTATTCATTCTGTTATATGGATTTTGCAAAGCTGACTTTCAGTTAACCTTATGTCCCCTGAGGCTAAACTTTTGATTTAAAACTATTTGAAGATTTGGACTCTAGATTGTGGGGTGCATATGATTCATCTAGGGTTTACGTGACCCAGAGCTAGCAAAAACAGTGTTCAGATTTGATGCCAGTGGCCAGCTGCTGGACCAACAGGCTATAAAGGAGGTATCACTAAATAGCTGGGAGTTCCAGTGTTCTCTGAAGCTCAGGGATGGTGCTGGACAATTCCTCTTCCAGAATCAAGTAGTCATACCAATGTAGCTCCATTCAGCATTTGGTTTAGCCATTAATGAATGGCTGACCACCTGGTCAGGCTGTTTTCTGTCCACCTTACCTGGTATAGTCTCTTGTCACTCATCCTTCTGGATCTTCATTTCTTTTCACTTCTCTCAATGGGCTAGGCTTCTTAGGGCTTCCCCTTCAGGTGAGGCTTCCTTAGCCAGACATTTAGTGGAATTCTCACCAATACCATTGACTTCTTTATCCCTCCACCTTCGTGTCGTCACTATGCCAATTCTGGAAGAAAACCCAACGTCATCTCTTGATTAAACCTCTCTGTTGTTGCACAGGTTTAAAAGTTCCAAAAAGTTCCAGATTTTTGTGAATCGTGACTCTGTCTCCTTCCCCCCAGTAAGCCACCTGTAAAGCTACTCACTGCAAGAACTGATGTCATCTCTCAAAATTCAGTTCATCTAACTTTCCCTGAAATCTCCATCTCTAGGTCATGATTTCATTTTGAGCTGCACCCTGCTACTAAATAAATTAAAGCTCTTTATCACTTCAAACTCAAATTCATGTGTGCAGTCATGTTTGCCAAGTAAAGAAGGAAAGAAAAAAGTTAAAAAGGGAAGCAAAGAAATTCTACAAAGCAAATGATAGAGAATCTGTGAGAAGGTGGGTGCTGTGGTGCACGCCTGTGTTCCCAGCTACTCAGGAAGCTCAGGCAAGAAGATCTCAAGTTGGAAGCTAGCTTGAGCAACTTAGTGTGACACTGTGCCAAAATAAATAAATAAACAAACAAACAAATAAATAAATAAATAAGGGCAGGGCATGTTGCTTAATAGTAGAGCGCAACTCTACCAGTCCCTATTAGCCATCCCCTAAAAATGAATCTACTAGCAAATTTTCTTGGGGCTCATTTACTTGAGTGTTGATCTAAAAATAGAATATTTCATAATAACCATATAGGCCCCCCAGAAACCAAATTGTTTTCTTCAGCACTGATCATGAGTGGATACGATTGATGTTATCTGTCTTTTGAAAGAGGTCATGGGAAGAAGAGCAACTTGCCACCAAGTATTGACACCCAGTTTTTAATAACCTAATTTTTTCTTTTCACAAGATCAAGATCTTTTCTGTGTCTTCTCAGTAAGTTTTCCCATATCTGAAGACCAGCAAAGGAATTTGCTACTTTTCATAAATTGAAAAGTTTTGGGGAAATACAAAATGAAACATACATTTCAAATGGAAAGCCTAGAAGTGAGGTGAAATTTGTTCACGCAAAAAACAGCTTCACCTTCCTACGTCCTTCTGCTCCAGCCCTTGTGTTGATTTTGCTAACGAGTGGCAGCGTGTGACCTCTTGATCTCCTTGGTTCTCTGGTTCCTTCTGGAAGTAAAAAGGTCTGTGACTCTATTTAACAGTAGTTCTTAGCCTGGATGGTAACTGACATTGATAGGAGTCTGATAAAAGTTGTGAACTATCTTCCTAGTAAAAAGCAGTTGCCTAAAAAATATGTATATATAATTACGTTTATATTGCTATAATACTTATATCAAATTTCATGCATGTGTATACACACACACACACACACACACACACACACACCACATATGTATATATCCCCGCCCCTACAAGCTGCCCTCTATCTTCTGTGGAGGACTTGGCTACTGTGCAAGTTTTCATGGTGGTTAAGCCCCACTACCAGCATGAAATCTTGAATCTGGAAAGGGGCATCTGCCCTCTGTGAGCCTGCACAGATGGAATGCCAGCACATGGCTTAATCGTAACCAGTTGAAACCTTTTGCTTCATCTCAGGACTTTGAACACAGTTGTCTTTGCAAGGTAACAGGGTCAGCCTAGCATTTATTCTGGAGCCATCAGTGCATTCCAGGCTCACAATAGCCACATTTTCAGTGGTAAAAGACTGTGTCAGCCAGCGGTGGGATCTTAACCAGTCTCTTGCTGTGGTGTGGTTTGTGCTATTGTATTGGGTCCCTAGATTTTCTTGGTTTTGTAACTGATATCTGGGATCGCCATCTTTCCAGTAAATTCAGTGAATTATCCAATAGTCTAGGAATTTTCCTTTCCTACATGAGTTCACCAGTATTAGTTTCTGTTGTTTGCAAATAGAAAACCTAATACATGTAAAAGTAGAAAAAAATTCAGCCTATCATTTCAGTGTTTTAATGAGCCCTTTTAAGATCACCCATGGATTCTGTCTGCCTCTCTCACCCTAGTCGTGTTGCTGGATTTTGGGGGCACCAAATGCTGGTTAAAAGTGCCTCTCCAAAAGGGCATCTAGTTAATTATTTAAAAATTGAAGGGTCAAAGCCTCAATTTTCCCATTATATCAACGCATGATAAATTACAAACTTATGATTATCTCTAGAAGGCCAAATTTATTTAGAAAGCATAAAGTTTTAATCCAAATTATTTACCTGAAAGCTTGCTCTGTTCCTCCTGTTTTTCAACTGAACAGGGCAAAATCTCTGTCCCTCTACAAAGTAAATCAAGTAGGGTCCCTCATCTATTCCTCTCCTGTGAATATACTGAAGAAGTTTTATTAATGAAGGAAATAAAAAGAGTGCTCTCAATGGGTCTACTTTTGTTGGAATTTCAAGTCTCCCACAGAATTTTCATAAAGAATTTCAGGGTGGAAATACTGTGTGCTTGACTACATCAGCGATTCCACCTAGTCTCTTCCATAAAGACAAATTATAAAAATCAACCTCAGAATGTTTACGAAGGAACAGATGGTCGGCAGTTGAGTGTTTACATTATCATCTAATGAGCATACTACATATTTGAATGGCCAGCGATGCACAAATGTTGTATAGATTTTGTTAAAATATTATCAAGTGATGCTCAGGCTAAAGAGATGAATGGCCAATCAGTGAAATTGTGTGTGTGTGTGTGTGCACGCACCTGTGTAATAAGCTTTCATCAAGGTCTTCTATCAAGTGCATTAAGTTCTAGTGGAACTTGCAATATTATTATTAAAATCATAAACAGAAAACAATTAGAAAATATGGGAACCAGAGTGTAAGTGAGCTGGGCAGGTGATGTGTCTTCAGAAAATGAAGACAGAAAGAAAAGAAGGTTTTCTTGCATCCCTTTTATACTGTCTCTTGTTGTGATTAAATCTCTTTCTAGATGGTCCAAAAATTTTTCAAAAGTAGGTTTTCCTTTTCTCCTTTTAGAAGCCAATTTCCTTTGAAACCTGGAGACAAAATGTTTGTCTTCTACATTGCTTATTTATGAAGATCCATTGTTCTCCCTCCACCAGTACTGTAGCTAACTACAGAATCATCCCTCCCATGTTTATTGAACTCTTTGCCTGCAGCTAGTAAAGCAAACATCAGCAGAGTCAGCCAGAGGATGCCTCCAGTATGAACCTTCAGCTTATTCATTCTAGACAAATTTAATGCCTAAGGATGTCTCCAAAGTCAAGTTGATTCCCTAGACAGGCATTATGCACAGTAGAAAAGCCCTTTCTGCTCAGGCTGGAGCTCAAAGATCACTTCCATGATGGAATGATTCTCCATGAGAATGGAGTCTTTGGTTTCTCTACTCTCAGGAGAGTTGATTATGGCCATTTACACTTTTTGTATAACGAGGACACCTGTTCACTAATAACTGAACTGGAGGTATTGCAACACAGGGCATTACAAAAAATAGCACAGGAATGTACTGCTGGTCACACATATACACACTCAGAGATCTTTGCTTTTGGTAGCTTAACAGACCATAGCTTTCATAAGTAGCTAAATTGGCTTACAGATTTTCTGGTATTTATGGCATTTCCTTTTAATAAGCAGTTATTATAGTTGAATAACTAATTACTTTATAGCAGGTGTAACCGATATCATGGGGTTATCATCAATTACAGTGCTTTATCACTGCTCTTCCTGTGTCATAAGGTAATAATCAAAGACAGAGCTTGAAGGAAGCAAAATGAGTTCTGTTAGTGAAGCAAATTAAGATTTCATTTTCAGTGTGACTCAATATGCTTGATTGCTACATAAACCAGCATAGGCAAGGAACAATAAGTCTATTGAAGTGATTTGTATTGAATGAGTGACAAAACAGAGAAAGTTCATCTGAATCCACTCTGGGGCCTGTGATTCCTAGAAAAGCCCAGTGCTTGGATTAGTTGCCTCTTTTAGTTGGTTGGCAGAGAGAAGGCAAACACTTTGTTTCATCTTAATCTGGACTACAATAAAAAGGTCATGGTAGAAAGTATAATAGGTTAAACATAGGAAATTTCTCATACTTCAATAGGTTCATATGGAGGCACTAATTAAAATTAAAGACAAAACCCAGAATGTTAACGTACTGATTTCTAATATGTCTGTAGCTAAGAGTTTTGATTGATATCTTTTGATTCATATCCTTTTTTAGTAGCTCAGAAAGTCAGACAAACTGTAATAGGAATTTATGAACTGCAATAGGGCTATTGATAAAAAAAAACTGCTATGTAAAACATTAAAGATAAAAATTCATCAAATAATTTAAGCCCCCAACAATCAAATTACCAAACCTCTTTGACACAAATATATATAAATATCATTTATATGGCATTTATATTTCCTTACAAGTAGTTGACAGAGTCAGAGAATAGTAGACTATTAGAATTTTTAAAAGGCTTATGGATTACATTATTTATCTCCCTAATTTTCAATTAATAGTCTAAGGCCAGAGTGATGAATTGATTTGCCTGGTCTTCATAGTTATTAGTTGGGAATAACTTTTCCTTAAAGTATACGAATTACATTGGCACATAAGTAATAATCTTTCTATATCTCTACTTTAAAATTTCATATGGAACTTTAATTCACTCTGTAATAAGCATTTCAGTTTAGCCTCTAATTTAATCTTATTTACTAATATAGACGTTATCAGCATCACCACGGAGGGGATCTCAATTACTTTTGAAATTCATTCACCTGCTAGTACAAACATTTTGCTCTTGTTATCTCTCAGGTAAGAATGTGATCATACTGACACTGGTATCCAAATCCACTTTCCTTTGTAAATTAGCTTTTCATTGCTGTGACAAATACCCGAGAAAAAAACAACCTTAGGGAGGATGTTTATTTTGACTCACTGTTTCGGAAGTTTCAGTTCATGGTTGACCTTGCTCTGGGCCTGCAGTGAGGTGAGGCAGAACATCATGAGGAAAGCTGTTCAACTCATGGCAGCCAGGAAACACAGAAAGGGGATGGGGAGGGGAACGAGGCTTTCCAGGGCACATCCCCAGCTTTATTTGTTGCTGTGACTAAAGGACCTGATCAGAACAATTTTAGAGGAGGAAACGTTTATTTGGGGGCTCATGGTTTCAGAGGTCTTAGTCCACAGAAGGCCGGCTCCATTCCTTGAAGCTCGAGGTGAAGTAGAACATTGTGGTGGAAGAGTGTGGCATAGGGAAGTGTCTTACATGGTGGTCAGGAAACAGAGCCATCTCTACTTGCCAGACACAAATATATAACTCCATAGCTATGCCCCCAGTGAATTGCCTTCTCCAGCCACATTTCACCTGTCACTAATTACCACTCAGTACATTCCATCAGGTATCAATTCACTGATTAGGTTAATGCTATGGCCCAATCATTTCTCCTCTAAACCTTCTTGCCTTGTCTCACACATGAGCTTCTGGGAACCACCATATCTAAACCATAACACCCAGGGGCCCTACCTCACTGCTTACAATTCCCACCACCTCCCATGAATCCATTCAGCTATCAATAGTTAATCCTCTGAGGAGGTCAGAGTCCTCCTAATCCAATCACTTCCAAAAAGCTCTACCTTGGAATATAGATGCAGTGGAGACCAAGCTTTCAACACTTCATATCCAAACCATAAAACTACTTATCTCCAAATTCCTACACAAATTCCCAGGCAGAACATCTGGACAATTCTCTTCCAAGGGATCTCCGGACTTTCCAAAATGGTAATGACTTATTTAGAAACACAGTCTTAATGTCCTCCACCCCCCCGCCCCCCGCAGATTCTTCTGACAGTATATTGCCTCTCACCCTTCAGGTGTTGCTTCAAGAGACTGCAGTCCTGGTATGTGGAAAAGAAGGAGATTGTGGCTACTCTCTGTGTGGTTACTTGGGCACGGGCAGAGTGCTTCCTGGGCTCACAGTACCATTGCTTGTTCATATCCTTTCATGGAATCTTTGAGGTGCAGTGTTCAGACGCTATCTAAGGGCCTTTCGTTTTCCTACCTTTTATTTTTCCTCTGTTTTAGTCTCTCAAAGCCTTCTCCTTTCTAGAAACTATTCGAGGGCAAATGGATAACTTGCAGAGGAAGAAAGTGTTGTTCATCTGCCACCTCTGAAAAAACATTCATGCTCCATCTTTGCCCAGCCAAGATATCCGCTTAGGAATATTTTGAGATGCGTTTTACTTTCTGAGAATTGGCGCGAAACATTGGTTATCCTTACTCTAATTAATCACTTCTGTTCGTAAGGGATAATGAAGAGTTGTGTGGTTAGGCCAAAATATTGAGTCTCCATTAAGAAATGCTTTCTCTAGCTATTTGATAAAAACGCATTTTTGAAGCAACACAGGAAATGTAACTTCACTTTATTCTGTGCCTCTGAAGCCTTGCTTTTCTATAAATTCCAAATGGACCTCAAGCCTTTTTCTGGGCCAGTGACACGGAAAATGATAGTTGGCAGTTGATGGTCATTAAAAAGCATTCTTGAAATGCTGCTATAACATTGGGCAGCCATTACTGTCATGTTGCATGGGGAGAAAGGTAGAATCATAGTATTTTTAAAATGGAAGGGAACTTAGAAATAATTTTGTTCCACTCCCTTGTCTTGTAGATAAAAAGTATTCATGGAACAATTTGTCATTTTGTACCCAATTCAGAAGCTTGCAATATTCTATAAAATGAAAACACAATCAAATGAGGTAGTGCTGCTGGCAGGGACACTTTATTTGAGCAGCACATCTATTCCGTTTAACCACTGGTACGCACAGACGGAACTCTCATTCTTGATATATGACAATCCCAGGTGCATTTTAGACTCTATTCATGAAATTATTGAAACAACCTAGAAAACCTTTCACATTTTAATAATCCTACAAAACTACTTTTCACATAAGGGAATATTTTGCAATAAAATACGATTAGGTAGACACAGCAGTTTCTAAAATTGTGAGATTCTAGAGCACTGATGAAATTGGTTGAAGGCTGGAAAAAAATGCTTTGAATGGACAAGGAAGAGGGAATAGAGATAAGAAGGTTTACTCTCTGTTTCCATGAATAAAATGCAATAATATGTGAATTTCTCAAAATTCTATCAGAATGTTCAATTTCATTTCCTGTTCAATGGATTCCTTGTTTTCCTGGTATCATGTTAAACCAGCCTTGGCTCCTCATGGTTCTCCAACGAATTTACAACTCCTTACCCTTCCTAAGAGCCATCTGTTGCATTTAAGTTCCCGCTGGACCTGACATAAATATTTACATGTGAGTTCATCTTGAGAAGGGAC
This sequence comes from Ictidomys tridecemlineatus, assembly GCF_052094955.1. Classification (NCBI taxonomy): domain Eukaryota; kingdom Metazoa; phylum Chordata; class Mammalia; order Rodentia; family Sciuridae; genus Ictidomys; species Ictidomys tridecemlineatus. The sequence goes on from NC_135490.1 coordinate 35,899,368, forward strand.
TGTGCCTAATAAATCCCTGGAATTCTGCACCACCCAATTCATAGTCACTGTTTATTTTTCTCAAGGTATCTTTAGCTGAAGCAAGCACACTATTTTTTTTTTCTAATTTGTTAAAACTTTTTAAATGGTACTAAAAGCATTAGTGGCCATTGAGTGTTGGAAGGTAAAATCTTTCCTCAGAGGTTGAGAAATCTCTAGCCAAACAAATAAAGTGGTGTTATGATTTGAAAATATTTATACAATATTTTTCCCATGAGTCAAATTCAAATGATGGAGATCTTTGCGAGTGATCGTATTGACGCAGTTTATGTACAAGAACCATAAAGTTACCATTGACTAGAAGCAAACTGGCTATAATTTACTTAAGAATGTTGTGGTGCCCATATTCCTTGTCTTCTAAAGTTGACTTTTAAAATCAAAACAGTATCTTCCTGGACACATTTAATAATGCATTCAAGCAGGCATTTTGCCAAATTCCTTTGAGACTGCATTAAACAGAAAGATATTTTAAACATTCATTTTGATAAATGGCACATAGGTAATGACCTTGTGCAATCCACAGAGGCTTGTATACAATAAAAGCATTGACTAAGAGAGAATTTATTATAGTGAGATGGAATTAGATTTTGGTACATTGGATATTTAATTATTTTCCTCTTTTTTTATTTCAATTTTAGAGAGGTTTTGTTCTGATTATGAAATCAATACATGTTCACTGTAAAATAATTAGAAAATAAGAAGAAAATATAAAGTTGAAAACATATTTTTGGTTTAGATAATTTTAGATAAAAATGTATTTATTTATTTTGTTTATTGAAATCTTATTATAAGATTAAAATTAAACAGTACACACAGATGTCTAATTTAACATTTATATTGCATTCATTTAATAGAAGTATAAATCATATGTAACAAAATTTATTTCTCTAGCTCTCTAGAGTTAGATATTTATGTAGTTTCCTTGTGGTTTCTATTATAAGTGATTCTTTGATGAACATTTGTGCACTTAAATCTTGCTAGCTCTTTTTTAATTATAAAAAAATTTAAGCAAATTGTGATATGATTATAAATCATGTCAAATTCCTAAGAACAGAGTTTGGATAAGAAACTAGAAGAACTGTTAAATACTCTAGCCAAATAGTCTAAAAATTTTCTTCATAAAATTTGTTCCAGTGCTTACTCACAGGATCATCTTAGGATAATCTCTTTCCTGCACATTAATCAATTTTGGTAATTTATCATTTTATAATCCATGTATTTCTATGGGAGAACAAATTTACTAATAATATTATATTGTGCAAGTCTTATTTTAATAAGCCTTTTTCCTCCAAAGTCATATTTATATTTCTAATCTGTAGGGAAATATGTTCATCAGGAAATGAGGAGTGCATCTCTTCCTTTATGGTATCATCCCTGGTTTTTCTCTTAAATACACTGACTTTCTCTTACTAATTGCTGTCAGGGTCTTGAATATGCCATGGTTGCTGGTACCTCTGGGACTTTGGGCAGTTACCTGTTCTCCTGGCTCTCTTCTCCCTCCTGGCTCTAGCTTCCTCCTACTCATCGTCAAAGGCATCTTTCCTGGTCATCCCTTGGTTCTTGGTTCTTGGTTCTTAAACACAGCTCTAAAATAATATCTTCCTCTCTACCAGAGATTGTCCAATTTATTGTGTCCTTCATTAAACTGTGAAATCCTCATGACTCAGATTTTACTTGAATATAATAGGAAAGTACCCAACACAAGCCCGGCTTTCAACAAATGTTGGCTGAGTCACTTATGTATTATGTAACTTTTTATAGTATTGCTGCTTTATATAAGGAACACTTGTCAGGTCACAAAATAAGTATTACACCCAATTACTAAAGAGAAAAATTTAAATATAGATATTGTTAGTATTTTAGCATCCTTGTCAGTTTTTCTTTAGAAGTTATTTAGGGACACTCCTAAAATGTTGTTTGTAATTGGATAAATAACTGATCATCAATAAGATTTTGGACCTATGAATTATGACAAGAGGTGCCCAAAAACCTACTAAAGGCGAAAAGGCCAGGTATAGAGCAACATAAATAATAAAACCTTCATTTCCCATATTGAAAAATATGATGAGGCACATGAAAAGGTTGATAAAATGAAGTTTTGATATGAAGTTTTTATAGCCTGTATTAATTTTTAACAAAAAAGTAAACAAAACAAAATAAAACTGTCGTTTGCTTGCTTTGCCAGAACATAATAATCCATGGTATATTCAGATTAGGTTCTGTGACTATTAGGAATTGTTAATGGATTTAATTTGCTTATTTAAAGAGAATTGAGACTGAATTTGGAGATTCTAAAATTAAAAAGTTATGGCTACATTATTAATAAATAAAGCACACTGTTTTGGTCAGCTTTTTTGCCAACTATGACCAAAAGACCTGATAAGAACAATTTTAGAGGAGGAAAACTTTATTGGGGGCTCACCGTTTCAGAGTCTCAGTCTATAGATGGCTGATTGTGTTGCTTTGGGTCTAAAGTGAGGCAGAACATCATGGGGGAAGGATGTGGAGAAGGAAAGCAGCTCAGAACATGGCCACCGGAAGCAGAGAGATAGAGTTCCTCAACAGGGACAAAATACATACCCAAAGGCAAGCCCCCACTGACCCACCACCTCCAGTCACATCCCACCTACTACACCCAGTTAATCCCTATCAATGGGTTAATACCCGAATTAGGTTAAGGCTATCATAACCCAATCAGTTCGTCTTGAATGTTCTAGTATTGTCTCCCACATGAGCTTTTGGAGGGACACCTCATATCTAAACCACAATACATACTATCTGACTGAGAAGATAAAGAAGCTTAGGTTTCTTATTTAAAGTAGGGCATCTGGGAATGATTCAGCAATAAATATTGGCAGAGTCTCTACTATGTATAATGTGCCACTGGAATGGTAATGAACAGAATCCCTGGATTTATGGTAAACTATAAAAGATGCAAGGTGTGAATTTAGATGTTAGAATTTGTTCATGACCTGGAAAACAGACTTCTGGATACAGTTGGACTAGTAATTAGCTTACATGCAAACAAGGGTGATATTTAAAATATGGATTGTGTAGGCATTGACCAATCAGAAGGACACACTGATTGTGGTACTAGAGTCCCGGGGAGCCCACTGATGGCAATTCTAACCCTCTGGTGGCTGGATAGAAGTGAGCTGGGGGCGGGGATGTCACAGGGCAAAGGCCTGGTTTGGGGGATGTTCAGTGATCTGTGATCTAAATTCTTATATCAAATCAAGGAGGAGAATACTCTTTTCTAGGGTCAATATTTGTAGTATTTATTGTTATGAATTCTTCATATTTTAGAAAATGTTATGGGACAAATTATTTACTAAATATGTTTTAAATTAAAAGACTGTATATTAAAGACAGCATTTTTCAGTTTTGATTATTCAAATTGCTGTTTCTTTTCCGTTTTGCCGCTGAAACTCCTAGTCATGGGAATATCTTTTCAATTTCTCTTGAGAGCACTTTTACAGCAAATGGAATAGCTGGATTAGATATGTTTCATTCCGTTTATCTTGCCACCATCATTATAGATCTTTTATTTTTTCTGAATCTGATATTATTTCCAGGAGTTGGTGTTTCTTTAGATGACAGAGATACTTTAACGACATGATGGGTTCAGAGATGTCCTCTGGGGCCACAAATGAGTTTGTTACAACTTTTAACTTTAAAAACAACCCAAACTTTTAAAAGTAACTTTAAACCAACTATATATATAATTAGTGTTATATATATAATTAGTGATGTGTGTATTTATAAGCAAGGTATAGTTCATGCTAGGCTCTCCATAATAACATCTTTTTGTATAGAAAGCAATTCTCATATTGCAGTATTTTATTGTCCTATTTCAACAGTCTTTTGAAGAAAGTAATACAATTTATATTGTATAAATAAGATATCTGAGGCCCAGAGAAGTCAGTTTTTCTTAACATACACAGTTTATCAATAGTATGATCTGAATTAAAATTCGGTGATTTTTCTGCTACAATGTTTGCTTTTTTCTATGTATTACTCTACTAGTTTGCTTTTTTTTTTAAAAAAGACAGTACTCACCAAAATATTTGGTTTTTAAAGTACATAATGTTTGAATGGCCTTTATCAATTTTTAAAATGTTAATACAGTTTGCCTTTAAAAATGTAATTAAAAACCTCGATTATATTAATGTTGATTAGTTAGGTTCTATAATATTAAGTCATAGTCTCTGTTGACATAAATGTACTAATACGTTCTAATTCTTCCACTTTAACTCTTATTTTAATCAACAAATCTTAATTTTGTGGTGTGGCACAAATACTTCTATGTATTTGATAGCCCATTGGGCTTGTGTATACAATAACCCTAACCACCCTTCAACCAACACAAGCAGGTGCCTGCTGAATTATAGATTTTTGTGTAATAAAAGTCAATGGCTACATGTTCATTTAGATTTTAATAATTCAGGACTAATCTTCTGTATGTAGAGTGGGACAAATCTTTTACATGGCAAAATAGGAAAGAAGTAGGCAACTGAGCATTCAGCACACTCATCTCTGATGGGGGTGGAGGTGGGGCTGGGGGTGGGGGGGCATTGAAAATTCAAACCACAATATGAAGCCTTCTCAAATTGACTCTAAATATCTTGCTGGTTCTTAAATGTAATTGCAAGGGTTATAAGACAGAGGGAGAGGGAGATTTGACTACATAATTAAAAGGCAAAAAAGTGACAGAGTAATATGCTTCTCTGCAGGTCTTGAAGGTGGCAGAAGGGCAATTATCAAGGAATGTATGTGGCTCCTGGAAGATGGAAAAGACGGGGAAATGGATTGTCTCTTGAGTATCCTGAAGGAACTAGCCCTGCTATGCCTTGAATTCAGCCATTTGAGATTGATATTGAACTATTCATCCTGAGAACTGTAGGACAAGGAATCTTCATTTTTTTTAGCTATGAAATTGGTGGCAATTTATTACAACAGAAATACAAAATTATACAGAGATGGAGCCCATTATATACTTAGATCTATTTTTTTCCTGATAAAAATCCCTATGCTCTGTGGCTGTTAGAGGTTTCATATGATGGATTCGTTTCTAGACATCCCAGCCCCACAATTCTTAGAGGAGTCATACAGAATAGGTGTTAGGCAGGAGTCCTGGACTTCAATGAAAATCTTACTCACCTAAAACAACAATGAGTTACCACTATTTCACCTATGAGAATGGTGAAAATTTAGAATACTATCAATGCCAAATTTTGTGAAAATGTGCTATAACAGGAACTTGCATTCATGGCTAGTGGGAATGCAAAATGGTCCAGCCACTTTGGAAGACAGGCAGGTTTTTAATAAAACTGTATTTCATTTTATTATATAATACAGCAATCATTCACTTTGATGTTTGTCAAATATATGCCCCTACTAAAACCTGCAGATAAATTCTTATAACAGTTTAATTCATAATTTTCAAAAATTGGAAATAACCAAGGTCCTTCAGTAGGTGAACAGAAAAATAAAATTTTACATCATGCAAAGAAATATTATTTAACACTAAAAATAAACTAGTTACAGATCATGAGATGACATAGAAATATCTTAAAGGCTTATTACTAAGTAAAATATTTTGAGTCAATTTGAGAAGGCTTCATATTGTATGATTTCAGCTATGTGATGTTCAGGAAAAGGCTGTGTGTGTATGGGGAGGAGGTACATGGGAAATATTTGTACATTCTGGTCAGTTTTGCTGTAAATCTAAAACTTCTCTCTTAAAAATAAGTATATTTTTCCAGTAAACATATCTTTAACACAGAAACTCACTCAAAGTTTCCTTAAGGCTTTCAAGGGAGAGAAAACAAAGCTTTGTGCATTGAATTTGGCTCTGGGCAAGGCAGAGAGGGGCATTCCTCTGGGAGTACATGGTGGTCAGTGGCTGGACTCCAGGAGGGAATGACTAGGCTGGTGCTCAGAATCTTGTTTCCCCTGCTCATTCACTAATGAGTGTATACAGTGGATAGACAGATAAACCAAGAAGAAAATTCACATTTCAGGGGAATTATTCTTACAAAATGCAGTAGATCCCTGTAATCATTTGGTCAAAGGATATAGATATTCTGAATGATCAAGCCCAGAAATTACACAGGGAAGAAACGTAGCATAATTTAAAAATGGGTCCTTTAGTGAATTTTAACAGACAAGTAGTTAAGAGGATAGTTAGTGTAACACCCGAAGTTTGGAAACCTGTGCTTTATTTACCCTGAAAAGCTTTCTCTAAGGCTTTTCAAAAGTCAAGACTGACAAGAGAATTCTGGCCATGAGTAGCCGCTCTGTTAGCAAGCAGGCTGGCCACGAAGAGGCTTGATCTTATCAAGGTGGAAATAGAAACTCTCACTTTCTTTTTGGTGGCTTATGACTTGGTAAGTTGGTCTATATCCCCCCCAAACCTAAATTGCAAGCAGAAAGTGTATTCCAGGTAATAATCCACTTACCCCTGAGCACTCTGGTCTTTGCTTGATGTAACTGATTCCTTGCGTTTTTCTCTCCTTGGAGTCAAAATTTACTTAAGGGACTCCTGCGGTGACCTTGCTGTACCCCAGGATTCATAGAAATTTCAGAATGCAGGGTTTTCAACTTTGACTCACAGCTGTCTTTTTTTCTTTGGAAAACAGGCTGAGAACGAGTTTGTCAGACATAATACTCAAGCATAACTCCTTTATGAATCTCTTAAACATTGTGATCAGGCAGCTCATAAAGCTTTGGGTTTTGTTCTTTCTTGAAAGTCTCCTTGGCTCTTTATTCAAACAAACGTCTACAAGGCAGTTCTGTGCATCTTCCACATCTGCCACAAAGTGTGTGAACCCAATTTAGTTGAATAATTTCCCAAGAAGAGTCTCAGTCTAATGGTCATAGAGCTGTATTGGGCTCTGCTATGGGTTTACCAGGTTTGACCAGAAATACATAAGCTCTAGAAATGGACACAGAGAGGACATGATTGATACAGATTCCTATTACATGTATAACAAGCACAATGCTCAAAAAAAGATTTGAACCAGCAGTGCCTGCCATGGATGCTGGTTTTAGTCCATTATCAAACAGGCTCAAGGACATGAGTTAATGGTAGAGGTTTTGAAGCACAAGATGAACACTCCTCTTTGATCTATGTTGACATCACTCAACTCTCTAAGTTTGTTTATTTTTAAATTTTAAATTTATTTATTTATTTATTCTAATTTGTTATACATGACAGCAGAATGCATTTCAATTCATAGTACACATATAGAGCACAATTTTTCATGTCTCTAATTGTACACAAAGTAGAGTCAAATCATTTATGTCTTCATACATGTACTTGGGGTAATGACGTCCATCTCATTCTACCATTTTTCCTATTCCCCTTCCCCCTCCCTTTCCCTCCTTCCCCTTTTCCCTATCTAAAGATCCTCCATTTTTCCCATGCCCCCCTACTCCCTATTATGGATCAGCATCCACATATCAGAGAAAACATTTGGTGTGTGTGTGTGTGAGAGAGAGAGAAAGAGAGAGAGTAATTGGCTTACTTCACTTAGTATAATATTTTTCAACTCCATCCATTTACTTGCAAATGCCATGATTTTATTCTCTTTTAATGCTGGATAATATTCTATTTTGTATATGCATACCACAATTTCTTTATACATTCATCTACTGAAGGTCATCAGTTTGGATCCACAATTTTGCTATTGTGAATTGTGCTGCTATAAACACTGATGTGGCTGTGTTACTGTAGTATGCTGTTTTTAAGTCCTTTGTATAAATTGAGAAGTGGGATAGCTAGGTCAAATAGAGGTTCCATCCCAAGTTTTCTAAATAATCTCCATAGTACTTTCCAGATTGGTTGCACCAATTTGTAGTCCCACCAGCAATGTATGGCATGTGCCTTTACCCCACATTCTTGCCAACACTTATTGTTGTTTCTATTCTCAGTAGCTGCCATTCTGACTGGAGCGAGATGAAATCTTAGAGTAGTTTTGATTTGCATTTCTCTAATTACTAGAGATGCTGAACATTTTTTCATATATTTGTTAATTGATTGTATATCATCTTTTGAGAAGTGTCTGTTCAGTGTGTTGGCCCATTTATTGATTGGGCTACTTGGTTTTTTGGTGTTAAGTTTTTTGAGTTCTTTATATACCCTAGAGATTAGTGCTCTGATGTGCGTGTGGTAAAAATTTGCTTCTATCCTCTAGGCTCTCTATTCACCTCTCTGATTGTTCCTTTTGCTGAGAAGTTTTGTAGTTTGAATCCATCCAATTTATTGATTCTTTGTTTTATTTCTTGTGCTTTAGGAGTCTTATTAAGGAAGTCGGGGCTTAATCCAACATGATGAAGATTTGGGAGTACTTTTTCTTCTATTAGGCACAGGGTGTCTGGTTTAATTCCTAGGTCCTTGATCTACTTTGAGTTGAGTTTTGTGCATGGTGAAAGATAGGGACTTAATTTCATTTTGCTGCATGTGGATTTCCAATTTTCCCAGCACTATTTGTTGAAGAGGCTATTTTTTCACCAATATATTTTTGGCATCTTTTTCTAATATGAGATATATATTTATGTGAGTTTGCCTCTGTGTTTTCTATTCTATAACATTGGTCTCCAAGTGTATTTTGCTGCCAATACCATGCTGTTTTGTTACTATTGCTCTATAGTATGGTTTAAGGTCTGGTACAGTGATGGCACTTGCTTCACTCTTCTTGCTATGGACTGCTTTGGCTATTCTGGGTCTCTTATTTTTCCAGATAAATTTCATGATTGCCTTTTCTATTTCTGAGGAATGTCATTGGGATTTTGATTGGAATTGCATTAAATCTGTATAGTGTTTTTGGTAGTATGGTCATTTTGACAATATTAATTCTGCCTATCTAAGAACAAGGGAGATCCTTCCATCTTTTTTTTTAAAAAGAGGGAGAGATAGTAATTTTTAATATATATTTTTCAGTTTTCGGTGGACACAACATCTTTATTTTATTTTATGTGGTGCTGGGGTTCGAACCTAGCGCCCCGCGCATGCCAGGTGAGCGCGTTACCGCTTGAGCCACATCTCCAGCCCAGATCTTTCCATCTTATAAAGTCATCTTTTCATCTTTAATTTCTTTCTTTAGCATTCTGTAGTTGTCATTGTGGAAGGCTTTCACCTCTTTCCATAAGTTGATTCCCAAGCATTTGATTTTTTTCTTTTTGAGGCTATTGTAAATGGGGTAGTTTCCCTAGTTTCTCTTTCAGAGTATTTGTCACTGATGTATCGAAAAACCTTTGATTTATGAATGTTGATTTTATATCCTGCTAGTTTGCTGAATTCATGTATTAGTTCTAGAAGTTTCTGATGAAATTGTTTGGATTCTGTATGTATAGAATCATGTTGTTGGCAAACAGTGATAGTTTGAGTTCTTCTTTTCCTATCCATATCCATTTAATTTCTTTCATCTGTCTAATTTCTCTAGCTAGAGTTTCAGGAACCATGTTATATAGAAGTGGTGAAAGAGGGCATCCCTGTCTTGTTCTGGTTTTTAGAGGGAATGTTTTCAGTGTTTCTCCATTTTGAATGATGTTGGCCTAGAGCTTAGCATAGATAGCTTTTAAAATGTTGAGATATGTTTCTGTCATCCCTAGTTTTTCTAGTGTTTTGAACAAAAAGGGCTGCTGTATTTTGTCGAATGTGTTTTCCACATCTATTGATATGATCATATGATTCTTATCTTTAAGTCTGTTGATGTGATTAATTATATTTATTGATTTCATATATTGAACAAAACTTGCATCCCTGGGATGAACTCCATTTGATCATGGTGTATGATCTTTTTGATAGTTTTTGTATTAGATTTGCCAGAATTTTATTGAGAATTTTCATGTCTATGTCTATTAGAGATATTGGTCTGAAATTTTCTTTCTTTGATGTGTCTTTGTCTGGTTTTGGAATCAGGGTGATGTTGGCCTCATAGAATGATTTTGGAAGTTCCTCCTTTTTCTATTTCATGAAATAATTTGAGGAGTATTGATATTAGTTCTTCTTTTAAGGTATTATGGAACTCAGCTGTATATCCATCTAGTCTTGGGCTTTACTTGGTTGGTAGGCTTCTGATGGCATCTTCTATTTCATTGCTTGAAATTTATCTTTTTAACTTGTATATATCATCCTGATTCAGTTTGGGCAAATCATATGACTCTAGAAATTTGTTGATGTGTTTGATATTTTCTATTTTTTGGAGTAAAAATTTTTAAAATAATTTCTACTTATCTTCTGCATTTCTGTAGTGTCTGTCATAATATTTCCTTTTTCATCACGTATGTTAGCAATTTGAGTTTTCTCTCCCCTTCTCTTCATTAACATGGCTAAGGGTTTATCAATTTTATTTACTGTTTCAAAGAACCAACTTTTTGTTTTGTAAATTTTGTCACTTGTTTCTTTTGTTTTAATTTCATTGATTTCAACTCTGATTTTGATTATTTCCTGTATTCTACGGCTTTGGGTATTGATTTGTTCTTCTCTTTGAGATGTAATGTTAGGTCATTTATTTGTTAACTTTTTCTTCTTTTAAGGAATGAACTCCATGCAATGAACTTTCCTCTTTGTACTATCTTTATAGTGTCCTAGAGATTTTGATATGTTGTATTAGTGTTCTAATTTACCTCTAAGAATTTTTTAATCTCCTCTTTAATGTCCTTTGGTACTCATTGTTCATTTAGTAGCATATTATTTAGTCTCCAGGTGTTGGAGTGGATTTTATTTCTTATTTTATCATTTATTTCTAATTTCATTCCATTATAATCTGATAGAATTCAGAATAGTATCTCTACTGTTTTGTATTTTCTAGGAGTTGCTTTGTGAAATAATACATAGTGTATTTTAGAGAAGGATCCATATACTGCTGAGAAGAAAGTGTATTCACTCGTTGATGGGTGAAATATTCTATATATGTCTGTTAAGTCTAAGTTATTGATTGTATTATTGGGTTCTATGGCTTCTTTGTTCAGCTTTTGTTTGGAAGATTACTCCAGTGGTGAAAGAAGTGTGTTAAAGTCACCCATAATTATTGGGTTATGGTCTATTTGACTCTTGAAGTTGAGAAGAGTTTTATGAACCTAGATGCTCTGTTGTTTGGAAAAAAAAAAAAAAAATATATATATATATATATATATATATATATATATATATATATCTTTGTTATGTCTTTTTGGTGTATGTTTCCTCTGAGCAATATAAAATTCCTTTTTTGATTAACTTTGGCTTGAAGTCTACTTTATTTGATATGAGGATGGAAACTTCTGCTTGTTTCCTCAGTCCATGTGAGTGGTATATTTTATCCCAACCTTTCACCTTCAGTCTGTGGATGTCTTTTCCTATGAGATGAGTCTGTTGAAGGCAGCATATTTTTTTTTGTTGTTGTTTTGTTTTGTTTTTAGTCCAATCTGCCAGTCTATATCTTTTGATTGATGAGTTTAGGCCATTAACATTCAGGGTTATTATTGAGATGTGATTTGTATTCCTTGTCATTTTTGTTTATTTTTGGTATTTAGCTTGACTTGGTTTCTCCTTTGATTGGTTTTTCCTTTAGTGTAATACCTCCCTTTGCTGATTTTCATTTCCTCCTCATGGAATATTTTACCAAGGATGTTCTGTAGTGCAGGCTTTCTAGTTGTAAATTCTTTTAACTTTAGTTTATCATGGAAGGTTTTTATTTCATCATCAAATCTGAAGCTTAATTTTGCTGGATATAAGATTATTGGTTGGCATCCCAGTCCTCAGTAACCTAATTTGTGAAAAAGTACTTGGTTTCACAAATGTTGCAAATGTTGGGAATGGGAGAGAGAGAGAGAGAGAGAGAGAGAGAGAGAGAGAGAGAGGAGAGAGAGGAGAGAGAGAGAGAGAGAGACAGAGAGAGAGAGAGAGAGAGAGAAGAGAGAGAGAAAAAACTTCGAAGGAAGGAAAATAACAGGATTGTTTTTATTGGAGATCAGTATCTTTCCTTTTCCTCCAATAGGTGGGGTTGTCTGTAGTTTGCTGGTATCTCCACCCTCAGGATGGTGAAAGTTATTAGGGTGGGAGGGTTGGTCTTGGGTATAGAGCTTCTGGAGGTGGGATTTAGCACTTGCTGGTCCCCGATGGGAGACTGCACCCTAAGGATCTCCTTATATAGCCTGTAGACTTCACAATTTCTGTTCTCTAATTTAGTCTCTAAATTGTATCTCACTCACCCTCTCCCTTTCTCCTTCCAAATCAGGAACCTCTCTCTCTGGAGGTCTTGTGGGCTGCACTCTGGGGTCTGTGCACTTGTCATCTGTCTTGTATTGGGCAGTTCAGGACCTGGTTTTGCTAGCTATGGACTGGCCAAGGAGATGCAAGCACTGTGCCAGGTTAGCTGGGGAGAGAAGGAAGTTGGGGACTATAGGTACCTTGATATTGCTTCTAGGCCCCAGTTGGTGTCCCAAGCTGGGAGTTGCTCCAAGTAAAGATGGTGACGAAAGTGTCCCAAGATGGAGGCGGCTGCTTTCCAGGATGGGGTATTGGGTTGGGTGGGGCTGGGAAGTTGTGTTTGGCATCTTGTTCAGAGATGTAACTTGTGGCATGCAATGTTGTGGCTGGCAGTCGATTCTAGATCCTCTGGGGTGACACCAGGTTCAGGCTACCACATACAGGGAGCCAGGGCAGTGGTCGCATTTTCCCAAGATGGAAGCAACTCAGGGAGCCACACATTGGTACATGGGTGTCCACTTGGGAGTGGGGCCTGGAAGTCCTGCTTGTGTGCAGTGGCCAGATGTCCTTCATGGGAGTTGCTGCCAGCATTCCTGCAGCGGGTGGGCGGCCAGGAGTCTTGCGCCCATGCTGATGCTGGTGGTCCTGCTCTGGCTGGTCAGCTGGGATTCCTGCGTGGCCAAGTAGCCGGGAGTCCTGTGATGATGCTGAGGCCTGGAGACCTGCGTGGCCCTGGAGGCTGTGATTCCTGCTCAGGAGCAGCTGCAGGAATCCTCTAATAACTCACAGAGAAACAGTATTCCCATTACTTGAATCCCAGATCACGGAGCAACACAGAATGCAGCTTCCCTCTAGTCTGCCATCTTGGATCCCTCCTTGTTTATTTGTTTTGTTTTCTTTTAAATCAGTGCCTCCTCCTCAGCTGTTGGTGGATCTCCATCTCCTATCACTGTCTTCTAGTTCTTTGGCAGGTGTCAGAAAGCACGTGAGAATGGGAATAAAGGTACAAGAGCAAGACTGACTTCTGAGGAAAGTTCCTTTTATTGTAAGAGGTGCAGATATGTCAGGTTGTATATGCAGTTGAGATGGCAAAGACTTAAGTGCATATACACAGTCAGTGGGTCTCAGATCCCTGGGAGTTTGCAATTATCACCAGTGGTTATCAATCAGTATGGTGCAAACATTACAGGTATTTATAGATTGAATAAGTAATATGCCAAATGATTTGTGCTACTGTTTTTCCAATATGCCAGAATATAAATTCACAAAGATCATATGAACATACTACTCTTCTGTTTGTCATTTGTTTCCCAGGATGCCATCATGAAAGTGCTAGTATTATCGTGTGGACATCGAGAGAAAAAGATGAAGCTTTTTTTCCCCCCCCTTCAAATTCTGTAAAAATAGAATTTAAATAATTGTGATGTCTTTGAAGGGGTAAAAGTTTTGCTGAATAAATGAACTGTCACTTTCCCAGATATAATAAATAATCAATCTGAAGAATATAAAATTGTGATTATATGCATTTGAATCATTCATGAAAATGTGCACTAGAAATTAGTTCATTTTATTGCTTTGAAGGCTACTTGTTCATTATCGAAAAGGTGTGTTTTTTAAAATTAAAATATAAATCTGCAACTTTTGGAAAATGGTACATATTTAATACAAATGTTGCATGTATATATATGTATATACGCATATATATGCAAAAGGAAAAATAAACCTCACAATTCTATTATTGAAGATATTTGCTATTAATATCTATATTGTGTATATTGTAAAAGAATTTTTAAAATAAAAATTGTGTGTGTGTATATATATATATATATATATATATATACTATTTAAAACAAACAAACAAACAAGATCTTATCTTAGGCCTGTTTATAACCTATTGTCTTTTCCACTTACCAATTTAAGATAGTCATCCATCCATGAGAAGACATGTTAAAGTTTGGAATTCTGTATTGAGTCACTATCAAAGGAATCCCTGATTGAGGCAAATCCAGGTTTCTAGAGAACAGAAGTAAGCTCTTAGGTTTTCATTTGAAAACCATCCTGGGGAGTAAGCTCAGCTAATGCAACTACACAGATTTTTTTCCACTTGGCTTCCTCCCTTCTAAATAATATGATTTATTTTCTTGTGTCACATGTTCTTCTTTGTCTTTTATTCATTGTCTGGGATTAAACCTCTCAAGTTTAAGATTTAACCTTTCAAGAGCTACAGAATTCACTCTAAGATTCAGTTAAAATTCTCTGGCCTAGACTTACAATTCTCATGTTTTGCTGCTTGTGTTTATGTAATGGGTGTCTTTAGCAATGTGTAGCTTCCTATTTCTAAGAAAAAAGAAGTTCTTTATGATCTTATTTTAAAAGACCCTAAAGAGTGAACAGACATCAAATAACACTCTAGTAGCTTGCAGAGTTTTGTTTAAATGAGGTAGAACCATGTGAACTAAATTTCTTTTAATAAAAACATAAGCTTACAGATTAAAAAATAATGTTTTTATGCTTATACCCCCAAGGAAGGGCAAACTACATTTTCATGTGATAATTTTAGGCTGATATAACAATAAAAAAGACTCAGAAGATGATAGTCAAATAATTAAAGACTTAAAAAATAGTATCTGCGGAGCAATTGACAGAACTGTATTCATTGCCTTTGGTAACTGGAGGTGAGTGATTAAAAGCAGCGACTCAACAGCAAATGCGTTCCATGTTGGATAGTGATTAGCTTTTAAATTGTGGACAAAAAATGAACTGAAAGTCTTATAAGAAACATATAGCTAGTATCTTTAAAAGGGGAATTTTTAAAGAACCAAAGTCATTTTTTTTTAGGAAGGCACTGAATTTGATGGACAGTACACTGGATTATTTGGGAGTCAGAAGGTCTGAGTTCTATGTGGGCACTTCCACTGACCCCTATGCCACCCTGCTTACATTGTGTAACTTCCCGAATGAGAGTTTACTTGTGTTTATAATAAAATGATGGAACGAATCGATCACTGTTAATTTATTAGCCCTGATAAGCTTTAATTAGAGTATTGCCTTCCTTTTCCATGTGGCAGAGACTACCTATTGCCTTCCCCAACATCCATCTTCCCATTCTGTCTTAGAAACAAATCCTGATAATTTTATCATACTTTTTCCTAGAATAAAAGATGACACTTCTCAGTTCTCCTGTAGCATCGTATGTTCATTAACTACAGTTGGAAGCAGACCAATTGCGTGGCACTTTGGAGAAGGTGGTTTAAAGGGACCTGATTCGACTTCAAGGGATGTATTTTTTTTTTTCTTGCTTTTTCTCCTTGAGGCACTACCTTGGAGTTGACCTTGAGAATAGAAGTCATTGTGTAGATGATGGAACCAAGACAACAGACCTGGTCTCCCTAATGATGCTGCAGAGACATCAGATATGTCCTGGTGTGTTTGCTTCATGCTACTGTCACATGAGAGAAAAGTACTTTTCTATCTTCTTTGGGCCACTGCTAAGTATTTTTTTTTTCTTGTTAAACACAGCTCTATCAGATCTGAACTGGTGCAATCTATAAAATGAGATTACTTGTGGACTTAACACAATTACAGCTACCAACTACCTTGCATTTAATAGATGCCACTGTGATGTTTTATGTACATCTTTTTATTTAATGTGTACAATAAGAATACTTACAAAGTAGGTATTATTATCTATATTTAACAATGAAGAAATGGAGGCTTAGAGAGAGTACGTAGCATCAAGAAGATCAGACAGGTCTTAAATGACAGAGCCTGGATTCCAAACCAGGTTGGGATGACTCCAAAATTTGTTCTCTCAATCACTATCATCAATTTAATGCTTTTAGTATTCCCTGTGGGTAAAAGATGGTGTTCTTGACTCACACATGATTTATAAAATGCACAAGGAGCACAGAGTAAGCTAATATTTCTAGAGAACCTTGTGGGTTTGTCAAGATGCAGACAGCAATAAGTTCCATCTGCTCCCTGAACAAGATTGGTAGCCAACACCTAGCTTGCCTATTGTAACAGAGATAGTAATAACTATCTGAAAACTATACCTAGGTTAGCAAGCACTTTACTTTCATATGAAATTAGTAAAGTGAAAATAATATTATTTGATATTAAAGACTGTGTTGAGTGTATATATATATATATATATATATATATATATATATATATATATATATATAGATATAGATAGATAGAGAGAGAGAGAGAGAGAGAGAGGTATCATGCATGATACTAGGTATACAATAAGTGCTCAATAAATGATACCCAAGTGAATTATTTAAAGGATCCAGAGTGATGTGAATAAAACTAGGTTGAAAGAGAACCTGTGGTACTGGCTGGCTATGTAAACATAGTTGCCATTTCACTTCTCAGAATTTCATTTTCTAAGAAAGAAGTTCTTTATTTTACAGAATTGTAGCTAAAGATAATGTCTTTCAAGTCCCCTTTAAAGATAATGTCTTTTAAGTCCCCTATGTAGTGTTTGACATGTTTTAGAATCCCAGTCAATGAAAACAGTAATATCATCATTGTTACAGTTCCCACAGGATTCTACTCAACATGATTGCAAACAGTGACTTTCTCCTTGGCCTTTCAGCACACATGGGGGGAGTGTGGCGGAGCTACTGCAATGTGTGCCTCTGTTTAAGACAGGAATGTGGGGTGTACTGGTCAGAGGCAGCCCACTGCATTACACAGGGCAGGAGACAGCACTGTGGCCATTCTGTTAGTCTTGCCAGATTGCCTTGGAATTCTAATTTCTTTCCTCTAATTTATATTTCTGTGTATGCTTGGTCTCCTTTTTGCCTTCAGACCATAGCCAAGGTCATTCTAACCTCAGGAGGACAGGATGATTGTTCACCACATACTGAAAACAGAGGGCATAATTGTTGGGTAGAGATGCTGCAAGACAGATGTTATTCTACAGAGTGGGTATTCCACATGAGAATATATTCATGTATCTATTAATCATTCTCTTGGCAGATTTTCACTCCTTTGACAACCTTGTTTCGTAGAAATCAAATAACACAATAATACAGGGTGAAAAAAGAAAGGGTTTTCTTGTACCACTATCATGTACTTAATTGTGACACTAACAATTTATCGAAAACTTTACGAAAGTTGTTTTCAATTTTTAGGAGCTGGCAACATTCAAAGTGTTATGCAAAGTTTTCAGCTCATAGATGTGTTTTTCTATCCTCCACTTCCTTCCTTCTCTATGTCAAATTTTCTTTTGGGTTAAAGTAATCATATTCAATTTCCATTTTAAAGTCTCCAGTTTTGCTTCTACCCCTCATGGGAAAGGGTGTCTGTAAACACCCACTTCTAAGTGCCTAGTGGTAAGGGAAATCAGTGTGGAAGGAAGAAAGGTGCTCACTGCCTCTAATGTCATATGTCACAGTTCTCCACCTTCCATCTTTTGCCCCAGGCAAGGAATGCTTTGCCCATGAGTGGGACAGAGGTAAGAACATCTGAGCAATCCACAATAGACCGTCTGCAATAATCTTCCCAGGTGACAGAATAAACATGTAGTTTGACATTACATCACTTTTCAAAGAGGTGAGCCCTTTATTATTGCTGTTATTTTTAAAACTCTGAAATAAAATTAAGCTGTTGATGCATGCAAGCATGTTTAGGCAAGATCTAGCTCTCTTTTCAAAAAGGAAATCTTTTCAGAAAGGTGTGTATGTGTGCCGGTGGTGGTGAGGTGAACTCTTAATTTGTTGTTTTGAAATCAAGGTCAATGTTTGTTGATGATGAGATATGTGTGAATCAAATTTAGAAAAGATGTAAAGAATTTGATGGTTAAACTGTGCTTCTGTTCTTTTTTAAAAAAATATCTGCATTCTTCAAAGGAAAATATCATTCTATTTAGGTTTTGTAGAAAAGCATTTCAGAAGACCAGCCTTACTTGAATATTTCTTCCTCTCTGCTTCAATTACCAATAAATTAGAATTACCTGTTCTGCCCTGCAAGGATGACAGCGTCAATGGCAGTGATGTTAGCTTAAACTAATAAGGCAAGCAGGGCCGCTAGACAACAGGGCCCTTAGAGTTCAAACCTTGCTCGCTGTGTTCAATTCAACACCTGCCACTGTTTCTAAGTGTGTATTGTCATGCCTCTGATTACTTCTTACTTTGAGCTCCCATAGCAATTTGTACATAACGGTATTGTAGAATTTATCAAATTGCTTTATAACTAGCTGTTTGTGTGTCTTCAATGCATATAATTTTTGACGACAAGGAATACTCTTTCAGTCATTATTTTCTTTTATCTCCAGTGACTAGAATAGTGCTGAGTACATAGTAGGAATTCAATAAATTTCTGTTGAATGAATGAAAGCTCTTCAGGCCATGGCAATCACTAGCAGACAAAGACTGCTAGTGATTGCCATGGGTATAATCAAATGAACATCGCATCTTTTGGAAAATGGTGAAAATTCTCCAACCATAGTGGAGTACAGCAACTGACATCCTTTGATAGAGGAGATTTTTAATTCATTATTGTGATATGGAGGTATGTGTTAAATCCAAAATTTAGATGGGTATGTGGTGGCCTGGCTTACTCTGGGTTGACATCAAATAGTTTTTTCTTCATTTCATCCCTTCCCACCTGTTCTCTGGGGTGCCTGTTATAGGTGTAGGGTGCAGGGTTGCACTGCCAAGGACCACCTCTAATTTGAGCACAGATCACCATCCTTTGAGTTCTATAATCTGTTCCATCAAGCACATGGTGGTATCTTTCTGAATCTCTGTTTCCACGCCTAGATCTTTAAGAAATGCAGTACTTCAGGAGTTGCATTACTTCTTGGAGATATGACTCAGAGTAAGACAGGATTGCTGGTGGCTACTGCTGGCAAAATGCCTGCCCAGGGAGAGTCTACAGCTTACTGAGTGAGCCCAGACCCTGCTCTGCTGGGTCAACTTGGTCTAGGCAAACAAATGGAAGGCATAGGTGTTATGGAAGCTGTGGGGATCATGTGTGTCTCCTTAGAACAGAGGTACTTATTTTCCCAGCTCCTAGAAGGTTGGCAGCTAGAGTGTTGGCCAGGCTTTTAGACAAGTGCTTTTCAACTCTTTTAGCCACCCAATTCCATTTCTTTCATTTCTCCCTGGGTATTGATTTATAAGGAACCTCCCATTAAAATTCCTGCATGCAAATCTCCATCTTGAATCTGTTTCCAAGAAGCTCATTTGTGGGCTGGGATTGTAGCTCAGTGGTAGAGTACTTGCCCAGCATGTGTGAGGTACTGGGTTCAATCCTCAGCACCACATAAAAATATCTAGATAAAATAGAGGCACTGTGTCCACCTACAACTAAAAATATTAGAAGAGGAGGAGGAGGAGGAGGAGGAGGAGGAAGAAGAAGATGGAGGAGGAGGAGATGGAGGAAGAAGGAGGAGGAACCACTTGTGATGGGGAACATAGATTGTCAACTTGAATGGATTGAGAGATGCCTAGAATTGACTTTAGGGTATGTCTATGAGGGTGTTTCCAGAGATGACTGGCATGTGGGACAACAGACGGAGTGGAGAGATCCTTCCTGAATACGTGTGGTACAGTCCAATAGGTTGGGGACCCAGATGGAACAAAGGTGGAAGAAGGAGAAAGCAGAAGCTTATGGAAGCTTGATTTTTCTTCAGGGCATATGTATTTTGTCACTGCCATCGCCCAAAGACATTGGTCTCCAACTCCTTCAGTCTTCCAGTGTCAACTCTGAACAGTGATTCTCCACGGAGTTCCCAGGCCTTCAGTCTCTGACAGGGGCTACGTAATTGGTCCCTATTATTCTGACGCTCCTGACTTCTTGGACCGAGCAGTTACTGGTTCCATTAGTTCTCTGGTGTGCAGATGGCCATGTGGGACGACCCAGTTTCTACTGGTGTAAGCCAATCTAATAAATCTCCTTTTATAAATATTACATATGTGTGTCCTATTAGTTTTGTTTCTCTAGAGAACTCTGACTAAAACATTTCAAAACAGGTAGCAACAACTCTAACACATTTGCGTACCTAAACTTAATAAATGAAGAAGGGAGGGAGGGAAGGAAGGAGATTGATATCCTCCAGATTTTTGGCAGCTAGTTCTGCAGGCATAAGTTTATTCTAGGGACACGGAACCTTCCAGTCTTAAATGGAGGGCAGGACTCTGACATCAGCTATAGCCCAAGTCCTACTCTCCTGTAGGCTAAAGTCATTTATTCATGACAACAGGGAACTTTCTTAACAAAGGCCCATAAAATCTTCATAGAATCCCAGATTTTCCAGAATTGCAGAAATTTCAGATCTTCAGAAATAAGAAAGAAAAGAAAATCAAAACTTCCTAACTCCAGGAAAACTTAGTATTTGAATTCTTTATAATTATAAGATCAATGATACTAAGTCCTTTATTTCATCATTATGATTTTTTAAGAATCACTGTCTAATTTTTAATCTT
This sequence comes from Ictidomys tridecemlineatus, assembly GCF_052094955.1. Lineage (NCBI taxonomy): Eukaryota > Metazoa > Chordata > Mammalia > Rodentia > Sciuridae > Ictidomys > Ictidomys tridecemlineatus. Next base: position 35,920,044 of record NC_135490.1, read on the forward strand.
ATCAATCACCTCAAATAACTCTTGTGAGTCTAAGACAGATGGTTTATGCAAAGTTTATGTCAAAATACCTAAGTATATAAGAGCACATAGGACTTTTTAAATTAAGAGATTATAACCCCTGTTTAAATCCACTATTGACCTTCCATGTCTGCAGGCTCAACCAACCACTGATAAAAAAAGTATTAAAAAATGTATCTGTACTGGATATACAGATTTTTTTCACGTATGATTCCCTGAACAATGATTATAGCAATTATTTATGTAACATTTACATTGTATTAGGTATTATAAGTAATCTAGAAATTATCTGAAGTATCCAGGAGGATATGTATAAGTTATATGTAAATTATACATCATTTTATATAAGGGAACATAGATTTTGATACTAAGGTAAGTATTCACCACTTACCTTTTGCTCAATGACTTTATGAGGAAGATTTACCTAAAAATCTCCTCTCAAATTACTTAAGTTTAAGCAGATTTCATCATAGAAAAGTTTTCATTTGGATAAGCCAAAATCTTCTGTAGTGGTTTCTGGCCATTCCTCCTTTATTGCTGTCCCCATTCTTTGTATGAACTTTCTTCCAGCTTACTGAACACTTTCTTTTACCAATAGTTATGAAGAGGGAGCAAAATATTCACTGAATTGACCAAACCCCCAAGAGGATATTTTGTTTCTGTTCAATAGGTTATCTTGATTTGGGGAAAAAAAATTCATGATTAAACTTATAAAGATTGCCTTAGTCTGTTCAGGCTGATGTGAAAAAATACCACGGATTGGGTAAGATAGAAATCATTGAAGTCTATTACTTACCCCAAATCATGTTTAGATGCTGGAACATTCAAGACCGAGGGACTGACAGATTCAGTGTCTGATGAGAACTACTCTCTGCTTCCAAGGTGGTACCGGACATGATAGAGGAGGTAGAATTTGTGTTCTCACATGCCATAAGGCAAAAGGGACCAACACATTTCCTTGAACCCTCAAAAAGGGCACTAATCCCATTCATGACTGTAGTGTTCTCCTGGCCTGATTACCTCCTGCTATGGTCTGGATCTGGAATGTCTCCCAAAGGCTCATGTATTGAAGACTTGGTCCCCAGTGCAGCAATGTTCAGGGGTGGTGTTTTTGGGAAGCATTGATGGTGGTGCATTGATCAAAACAGCTTTAACATGATCAATGGATTAACCTCTTCATGGAGTTACAGCTGATTGGACTCTTGGGAGGTGGTGCAAACTATAGGAGGTGAGACTAGTTGAAGCGAGTAGGTCCTTGAGGGCATGAGGTTGGGGACTGACTATATCTTGTCCCCTGTCTCTGTCTTCCTCTCTCTTGGCTTTCTGGTTGTCCTAAGGTGAGCAGCCTCCTCCAGCACATGCTCCTGCTGCCATGAAGCTCTGCCTCCCTATAAGCCAGAAACAATGGACACCTGGCTCTGGACTGAAAGCTCTGAAACAATGAGACAAAGTAAATCTTTTCTTCTTTGGATTATTTTTCTCAAGTACTTTGTCACAATTATAGAAAACTTCCAAAAAGGCCCCACCTCTTGATACCATCACCTTCAAGTTTAACTTCCGACATGATTTTTTGGAGGAGCACATTTTCAAACCAGAACAAATGCCAGCAATTATCTGGTTTCCCCATTCTCTGAATGTTGTGTTGCTTTTAGAGCAATCAGAGACATCCATGCCGGTTTATACCCACACCTTCTCAGAACTCCAGAATGTCCTTTGTGGTATTTTAAGACCGTCCCCAGGCACATATTTTCTGTGCCCTTACAAAAGGCATAGAATGGCCTATTCCAATGCCCATCATTTCATGGTCTCTTCTCTCCAGTGTACCTGTAGCGAACAAAGCCCCTTGGATTCCAAGTGAGCTGATGGCAGCACTGCTTTCTCTTTTCTTTGGGGTGTGAATTGATTGTGGCCACAGTCATCTTCTTTTTCCTTCAAGACCACATTCCCATTCTATTTGAAAAATGTTTGTCTGGGTTACTTCCTCCCTTGGAATGTTTGGCATCCTTTCCACCCACCATGCAGGACCACCCCTTCTGCCCATGATTGTCATCACTGTAGACTAACACAGCTCTTCCATTCCCGGCAGGTACTTTTTCTTCTTTCAAGGTACCATATATGGTATATAAGAAAGTAAGTGATATGGATGCTGATACCTTTCAGGTGAGGTGGCACACAGGGAGGAGACAAAGCTTAAATATTTGCCTTAGATGGAACTTGACTTTGCTTGTTTGAGACCTTTATTCATTTATTTATTAGTTCCTATATACTTGGCCATGGGTAAGGGAAAAAGAAGGGAGGAGGTGGTAGTGAAGAGAATAAAGTGAGGGACTCTTGCAGACTCCTCTGCTCTAGAGCCTGGAGGCCCCGTCTGGAGCTGCACTGGGAAGTGACATCTATCTCTTCATTCTCACATAGGCTTCCCCTGGGCTGTTCTTGCCTCTGGCACTTGAATCAGATGTGGATAGATTAAGCTTTTTCTCTTGCTGCCAATGGACATTTAGAAAGTTGGTGAGTCTCAACTGCACCATTCCAACCTCACTTTTTATTTTTATTAAAATCACAAATTTAAGTAAGGAGAAATAATTATTTTTGGGGTGAGTCAGCTCTTTTCACAAGTTGGGTTTGTGACCATTACCCACTGAGAGGAGGACAATCTCAGCTAACGATCACGTTTAATTATCAAAACAGGGAATGATGATGCCAATGGGCAATTTGAGTAATTAAAATTATTTAGAGAAGCATTGATTGGTTTAAACCAAAATATGCCTGAAAGCTTATTGATATTTTATATACATTCACATAACATTATTGTCACCTAGTCTTCTTTCTCATTTCAAAACCCTGGAGGATATTCTATATCCCGGAATAATAATTGAGACTACTCCATTCAAATACTTTGAATTTACGAGACTAGCTAACTACAATTCTTTCAGTATAGGAAAAGTATAGTAGAATTCTAGGGAAAACTGTTCCTGGTTTCTTTGCGTTATGTTTAGCGGTTTTATTTTTGTTGAAATTCTCCAAATTAAAATGCAAAAGCTTAACTTCTTGGCTGGGTTTGCTTGCTTAACCTTAATAAAATATAAGGCTCTGTTTCATTAATCAGAAACACACTAGACACAGTGCATGAATTTTATCTTCCACTTTGTCCTTTGTATTTCAGAATGATAATAATAATAAAAATTTCTAGGGGTTGGCAGGCCAGACAATCCTGCCTCCATTGTTTCTAGGAGGTTCCTTTGTAAAATGGATTTCTCAGACAGGCAAAATGCCTTCAGGGACAAAAATTCCTATAATCCTCTTCTCTGGAAATCTTTAAAAATAGAATAAACTTTTATTCATTCGTCTGGGTGTGGTTTAAGAACAGTTCGTCTTTGGCAGAGGGATGGTTTAACTGACCTCTTGATGTTTCTGTAAGCTGTACAATCACTTAAATGGGGGAATTTTCCTTTAATCTGTGCCAGATTTAATTTATCACAACAATACATGTTTTTATGGATGTAATAAAACAAAAATCAGGTGCAATCTTCTTTTCCATGGTAAAGTAATAAAATGGTTTATTCTCAAATTCGAGAAAGTAAAATTAAATCAGGAACAGATATGATGTTTTCCCCTTCCTCAAATTTGTACCACAGATAGTGAAATGTGATGAACAGCCTGCAATGTAAAACAGTATCTTTTCAAACAATTGGACCAAATCAGCAAAGCCGAACCATATGCCTCATCAGGACCACCTTCCTGTTCCTCTCATGAATTTGAAGCAGAACATCTGGACAGATGGAGAGCACTGACCACACTGGGATGCTGATGGGCATGGTCAGGTTGGGCTGTGGGAGGGAGGGGGGAGAATGATTGGACAGATATGGTTGCAACTGTGTGGGCATAGGCTGTTATGCATGCATCATTCTGTCCTCTTCCCAGATTCGCCCTGGGCGACCATAAGTCCCCTGCTATTTAATCCTCCCTGCTTGGAGTGATTGTATTATGAAAGTTTTCAATTTCCACAGAAATGTCAAAGGAAAGAAAAGTGTTATCATTTTAGCACATGGATCCTTAAAATGCATGCACATCCCCACATACCCACGTGCTCATGACAATGAGCCAGGTTTAAATATTTCAGTTGTAGTCAAATTCACATTTAACTGATAAACTTAACACTGTTAAATCATAGTTACCGACACATTTCCCAATTCTTTTTATTTCTCAAGAGAGACTCCAAAGTTGTTTGTTTTTTAACAGATAAGGTTTATTGAAGTATTGTTTATCTGAAAATATACCCATTGTATACATTCAAATCAAATAAATTTTTTTTAGTAAATCTGTAGAATTGCGTAGCACTCACATTTTTAGAATACAATCCAGTTTTAGAATATTTTCATCCCTCCAACAAGTTCTCTGTGCCCACTTCTCCTATCTCTAGTCCTAGACAAGCAATAACTGCTTCCTATGCTATATATTTGTTTTTTTCTAAAAAAAAATCATATAAATTAAGCCACGGAAAAGTCATCTTTTTTGAATGTGCCTTTCATTTTGCATGATATTTAGTTTTATTTGTCTTGTTGTATATATCAGTAATTTGCACCTTTTTATTGCTGAATAATATTCCCGTGTGTGAGTACACTGCAGTTTTAAAGTTAATTCTCCATTTGACAGACACTTGGCTTGTTTCCAACTTTTGGCATTATAATATGCTATTGTGAAGATTCATGTACAAGTCTTTAAATAAACATAGGTTCTCATTTCTCTTGGTTAGATAACTAAGTATGGAATTTCTGAGTCATAGGCTAACTTTACATTTAACTTAAAAAAAAACAGAAATTTTTTCAAAAATGATATATAAAGGTTCCAACTTTTCCATATCCTTGTCAACACTTATTATTGCTAGATTTTGATTATTGTAACCTAAGAGAGTATGAAGTAGTATTTTATTGTGAATTTAGATATTAAATATCTTTTCACATGCTTGTTGGACATTTGTATAAATTGTTTACTAATTTTTAAAGGGGGTTGTTTGTTTTTATAATTGAATTGTAGGACATCTTGACATATTCTGGATACAGATTCTTTTTGAGATCTATATCTGAAAATATTTTCTATCAGTCTGATTTGTCTTTTAACTTTAATAGTGTCTCTTGAAAAACAAATTTTAAAATTTTGATGAAGTCCAATTTATCTATTTTGCTCATGACTCCATGTCTCATCTGGCAGTAAACTTCAGTTTCTAAGGACAGGGAAGTAAAATGGTTCCAAATACAGTAGTTCCTTACCATTTTCCTTAGGACCATAAAACTTTAAGGAAACCAAAAGCATCAAAACATACTCTCAAAAAACCAATTAGGGAATCCCCAATTCCATCTTTTGCCAACTTAACACAATTTACCTTTAAAGAGTTAAAGTCTTGGGTAGGTTAGTAGTTCATATAGAGCAAATGTGAAGGTTGTTCTTGAGAGCAAGACTGAAGGGATAGTACTCCTTGCATGACTAAGTCTAGTTACCAGGGTATCTTGATGTTAGCATACGCTAATCATATATAAATATTCAAACCACATAAACTTACTTTTTTTCTGAAAAGACAAAACAATATAAGCTGCTACAAGGTTTGTAGTTGGAGACAAAGCTTTATTTGAAAATTGATGATATCCATAATTATTTTATTATTGTCTTTTTCTCAACGTAATGTGGGTTACTCCTTGCTGATATTGCTATTATGAAAACATTTGAAATATTTAGCAGATGGATGGACTTGAAAGAAGATAGGAAAGAAGAAGTTAAGAAGCCTGGGCACAGTCCTGGAATTAGAGTTGAAATACTGCAAGAGGTATAGCTTCGATGAGCCAGTTTATTACGCCAGACCAGCATTTATGAGTTGAATATACTCTGAGTCAACCAGGAGAACCTATCAACCTTTACGTATATATTGAAAAAAAAAATAACTGAGCAAAAAAATTTTTACAAATAAAAAATAAAATAAAATCCATTTTTATGATGAGGTTAATATGTTTATTTATTTTAGAATATCTAGATAAAAATCTGGACTTATCTGAAAACTATGGCAGACTTCTTATCAAAACTAACAGATTGATTCAATTCCGTGCATACAGTGGAATTAGTCTCTTTGTTTGTCTCCTGATCCGACCAGCTTGTTCATTGAAATGATGATTTTGTTGCATTATGGTGGGATGGTTGATATGAAATTGGACCCACCAGATGGAAGTTATTCCAAGTCCACATCACTTTACCTGTTGAATGAGAGTCTAGTTTCTTAGTGATGATTGTCGTGGCTGCCATTATAGGAAGAAACTTCTGAGAAAGTGAAAGGTTTTCTTTGGTTGGAGTTAAGCATAGTTGTTGCCTTCTAGAATGATGATTCAAGCGAGTCACCTGTGAGCATGAGGTTTTGTTTAAATTTGTACATGAAGCAAGAAAGATGGTGCCTGACAAGGATGAGTTGCTGCGCTAATTAAATTAGCAGTGGATATTTTACTAGCTTTAATTAGTGTAAAATAAGCCACAGAAATAAAGATAACGATTAAAGCGTGCTAATCTGATTAGAATCACAATGTGCATTGTTATAGGCTACTGGATAGTAGAAAATCACTGGAAAGATGCAGCGACCATCTTTTCAGAAAAGATGGCTGATAAAGGTACCCACACCTGGACCTGCTATTGGATTGTCAGTGTGGGGAGATTGTGCTGGAGAAATACCATTAAAATTATGGATCATCAATGAATGGAAAAGAGCCGTTTTCTACAGGAAGGTGTTAAAAACCATAACTACTCATGGTAGATCCCTCTAAACCTGATTCTAGTGCTTTCACAAATAGAGCAAGATTTTAGGCAGTAGGACCCTGCCTCTCCAAGTTTCAAATTCATAGATAGCCTGCAAAGTAGAAAGATTGTAAAATGACTGCACTCTCCTCTTCCTGACCCACACAATTTAAGCCATGTCCATTTGAGACAGGCAGGCAAAAGATATGCTAATATGTGTTGAGAGGAATCCTATTTTATCAAATTCAAGGCTGTACAATTCACATCCCTAAATTATCATGTAAATCTTCTCTGATGCACAGATCCTCAGTCTCACTAGAATTACTTTTAGCTTAAGATGTAGATAGATGGAAACAGTCTATTGTTTTTCCATTAGTTCTCCTGCCTTCCCCATTTCCTGGTGTGTAAAATTTTCAATCACCTCAAAGCCTGAATGGTATAACAGGCAATCAGTATTTTGTCATTTTCTATGTGTGTATACAGAGCATCATTTATGAGAATTTAGTTGTATTTAGGTAATCGGAAACCAACAGAAAACATCACAAAACTTCCCTATTAAACCAAATCATAACCAAAGCTTTTAGAAGACACTCAATTATAAATTAAATAAAATTGTTGGAGCCTATACTGACTTAGGCTTCCAACCATTGGCATTGACTATTTAAAATATTTATTCCTTTGGTGTGGACTTATTGTAAAAATGGATTTTCCTTCACTTTTGCAAATGCCAAGACATTAGAAGAATTTCACTTTAAGTGATCAGTATTATGATGAAAGTTATGGCTGTTTCAAATCAAATCATTTAAAAAAATGGACATTTTATTGTCAACTTGATGGCATAGATTTCAGCCGCAATTGTGTCAGCCGGCCTATTGAAATGATTTAGTTCAAAATAAAGCATTATTCAGTATAGATTTTTCATTAAAAATACTAAGAGAAAAAGAGTTTTCTCTTGTGCTTCAAGCTAGAATACAAAAAGATGGAGTGAACAATTGCTGAAATACACTTGGATTGAATTTATTCATTCAATTCTTTATATGTATCTAATTCATTAATTATAAATCACAACATATAATTCATAGCCATCATGAAACATCATGTGAAGTCAATTTCAGTTAGCTGCCGTGTATATGGTAACAGAAATATATGTGTGTGTATGTGTGTATTGACTTTTATCTTTTGTATATATATTTACACGTGTATATATATATATATATATATATATATATATATATATATATATATACATTTACATATATTTCAGGTGATGAATAGTGGTTGAGAACATCAGAAGATCATTATTCTGCCTTGTGTGTTTGGTATCCTTTTCAAGGAGTATATATACTCCAGTGAATAGGTAGGCTAATTGTTTTTCTTAGATTTTTAAGAGACATATTGATAATGTGTGATCAATACAGAGACTTAAAAAAGCCAACAATAACTTGGTAAAATATTGCAACTTCCTGTAAGCTCACAGTCTGTTCTTTCTTCCTCTCTTCCTCCATTTATCTTCTGTGAAAAGAAACTGAGTAGGGTGAGTAAGATAGGCACCTGGAAGTGGGGAAGGCCATGGCACAGTACAGTTGCAGTTGCTTGAGCAAGTTGAGGTGGCATCTGTGCCGACTGGGTGCAGTGTCATAGCCTACTCAGGATGAGTGGGGCTTTTGTGCAGGGAGGGGCACATGGGATGCCAACAGAGGTTCACAGAGTCAGTGTGGGAGAAGAGGTCCTTCTTACAAGGAGGCAGGAGTTTGGCTGGCCTAGTGATAGGTGGGGATGGATGACTGAGGTGGAGGAGAAAGCCCACCTGTGGAGAGGGGATGAATGGGGCCACCCCCACCCTGTGTTTGGACTTCCAGTTGGGTACCGAGAGCATGTGTATGATTTTGCAAGAAGTCCTGAAGCCCAAGAGTGGCAGAAGGGTGGCTATGGAAGGGCTACTGGTGATGTGACCCACCATGGATCATAAACCTGAGAAGTAGGTGAGGGAGGATCCCTGCCAGTCCAAGGCAGTGGCAGCAGCATGGATACTGGAGTCCAAGCGGTGTGAGGTGGACATTTGTACAAGGAGTGTTGCAGAACAACACTGGGAGAAAGATAGCATCCACTCGAAGACCGATGATGAATGGTGGTTTGGTGGGGAATTGGTACTCCTTGGGGGATGTATTGAGTACATAAGTAGAGAGAAGAAAAAGGAGATCAGGTTTTGCACCATTGGAAATAGGGAAGAAGTGGAAACTGCAATGAACCCTGTGGTGTGAGACTGGAATTGTGGGTATTGCTTTAAACTCAAGGTTTTGAATCTGTAGATATAGACAGGGTTACACATAGGTAAATTAATATTACCAGGTATGCAGGTGTATGTATATTTATATGTGTAGCATGTGCATGCATGCACATGCCAATATTCACTAGCTCTGTCAATGGAAGGGCCTGAGTGCAATGACCCTCTAGCACCACTGAGTCCATCTTGAATCCAGATATTGGTTATCTGAAATCCATTTTCTAACAGAAGAACTAGGAGTCTTAGGAGACATGGCTATTCCAGGGATGGATCAGAAACATAAAATAAACATAAGTCATCTCATTATGCTAACAAGAAAGTTCCCCAAAAATGATGAGTACATTTCAAAAGGACATAGAAGTCAGGTAGCTAAATTGGGGACAATTTTAGCATCAAGACAAATGACAGAAAATCCCTTTCTTATAGTAGGGTGCCAGCTGATTAATGTATAAGGAAGAAGAGAATAATTTGTTAACCATCATAATAATAACTGAGGTTAGAAATGAGAATGGATGCTCAGGTAGTGTAGAAAGTTTGATAAGGAATATCATATTGTCTTAAAAGACTCAGCACAGGGACAGAGTAAACTTACATTGAAGAAAACTGATGGACTCCAACTTAATCAAGTGATCAAGGTAACCACTAACAATGGGACGTGTTGAAATTTTATGACATTCATCAGGGTGCCATGAGAACATAGCATCTGCTGCAGTCTGGCTGGGCACAAAATCACGAGCCACTCAAGCAGGAGCAAACTTTATTTTTGAAACTGCCGCCAATGCCCCGTATGCTCCCGGGATGATTGCCAACCGACCCACACGACGTTCTCCCAGACCCCAACAGGAAGTCCCTCCTCCAGAATTCCCTCCTACCGCACTTCCCCAACCAATGGGAACTCTGGCAGCAGGCCGAGGTGGATAGCAGGAGTCCAATATCCATATGAATGCAGATCTTAACATAATCATATCGTCTCAATGGCTTGCTGGCGTCACCTTTCAACCAAAAATGCCATGCATCATATTACTTGGCTGTGGCTCTTAGCAAGCATCTGCCCAAAGTATGTAACCTGAATGGGCTCCTAAGGAGACAGAGCCAGACAAAGCCAGAGTGAAGGACATTATTCTGAGTAACTAGCCTGTCATCTTCAAAAGTGTCCCTGTCATGAAATCCAAACAAACCCTGAGGAATGATTGGACACTGAAAGCCATGAAAGAGACCAAGTAGGATGTTTTTACTAAAATGTACGTTCTTGGCCAACTGGTGAAACTGGAATGCTGCGTGTGGATTAGAGGGTAAGAATATATAAATATCAAGTTCTTCATATTTTGATTTTCATATTGAGGCTCTGTAGAAAAAGATATTAGTTATAGGAAATACATTATAAAATATTTGGGGGATAATGGAGCAGCAAGAGAGCAAAACAGCAAAACTTTGGAAAGTTTGAGAACATTTCAAAACAGAAAAAAAAATCTGAAAAATCTGTTCTTTTTTTTGTTTTGTTTTTCTGTAATGCTGGCTCTGCTATGAGCTGGCTATTTGAGAGAAGGAAAACCACTTCCTCTCTTTATTTCTCCATTTTTTTCTTCTCTTAATGAGGTAGTTGGACCTTATATCCCCACACATAGATCTAATGGCTTGGTGTTCTCAGATGTCAATCAAAACCTTGTACTTAGGGGTTAGGCAAGAATGGGGTAAGTGGTAAAAGCTTTCCAGAAGAGGAAATCTTGTGGTTGCATTTTATGAGAACTGGAACTCCTGCAGTGCCAGGCAGGGGACAAGGTTACAAGAAACAAAAATGGTACAACCAAAGAATTGGAGGAAGTTTATACAACAGCAGGAGACAAGAGGATTTTTATTTTTCTTTGGGTGGTTTTTTTTGTTCAGCAAGAAACCATTTTCCCTCTTTCTTCTTTTCTTCCCTCCCTCCCCACTTTTCTCCCTTTATCTTGAAAATATTTCTGGAGCATTTTTCACATTCAAGGCACTTGGTGAAACACCAGGGAGTGCGGTCACAGTCTCCTAGAAGAGGAAAGACCACAGCACAAAGACAAAAGCTGCTTCAACTTCATTGTACTTCAACCATCTGGTATTCCTCCTGGGCCACTCTGAGGGTGACGATTGTTCAGCCTCTTGATCAACAGTGTGCTCCTCCCAACGCCAACCCATTTCTTCCCCCTTATGTGATTCTTTTATAGACAGGTGATATGTGCCCTTGTTTTCATTGATAGCTGTGAATTTTATCTGTGAAAGGAGGTGCCTTCGTCAAGTTAGAAGGACTTTATCTGCTGATGACTGGAAAAAACATGGAATTCATCTCTTTGATTTTTTTAAGCCTCAAAGAAATCCTGCTTTCCCTCTCCTCTCACAGGGGAAAGCTACAATTTAACAATTTATGGGTGAAGTGGATAATTTTATAAAGTGAAATTAGGAAAGACAATATGAATTAGGTTCTTCTTAAGGGTATAAATTATCCTTTTAAGCTGGTAAAATGATAACGTCTATTTATATAACATTTTATTCTAACCTCAAGGATGTGTAGATGCCAGTGAAAATCAGTAAGGCATTCTTAAAATAATTTTAAATCCTTTAAAATCCATGGTGTTTTCTTTTTGGATAGCTTTGGAAGAGACATGGAAAATTATAGTGCTTGAATAAATTTTTTTATGAATTTCCAAATAGATTTTTTCGTAACGTCCATCCTTGTTCATCATTAAGCCTACATAGAAAGGACTGAAGCGGCCATTAAGCAGTGGCTCAAAGGCTCTCTGTTTTAAAGTACTCTCTACTGTTCCAAGCAATAATGCGTCTATTGTCTTGGAAAATGCTAATTGTTAAATTGATTATGATATTCAGGTTCTAACAGTCCAGTTAAACACTGCACAATGTACCATGTGGTGTTGGAAAATAGCTTGTTGTTTGATGCGCTGTGATAGCAGATCCACATCTATCTCAATTATGAAAGGTTGTTTCAGTGCCACGGTTGTTTTTCTAGATGTGAATAGCTCACGCCAGAGAAGGGCAGTGCAAGATTTTACATTATGCTTATTCTTTTCATTACTGAACTCGCCCAAACTAACAGATGCTGAGCAAGGAAATGACAAATGTTCTAAGATTCTGCGGGTGACTGAGAGAGCCCGTGGAGGGTATAGAGAGCATGTGGCTCTGGAGTTTCTGGCTCTAGCACTCCATGGCTTCTTTGGGGTCCCCTCTTGGAAGTAAGGATTTGAACAAAACAAAGAAGTTGCTGAGTTCCAGCTTTGGGGAAGCTGAAACACCCCTACGTCAAATTTTGTGGTTAGGACTTTGGTTAATAAAGGGAAAGACTCACCAATATTCTCCCACTAGTCTTTTATCAAATAGTTACCAAAGCCCTTTGACATCTTGTGTAATCAGGAGCTGATGATCTAGCCTAATACGTACTGGGAGACAGACTAGTGATAAAATTACTAAAGCAAACCTATCGTAACGCCATCATGTAACAAAATGTAATGCTGGGTCCTAGAGATGATGTTGAGTTAGGGAAAATACTGCTATAAAGAACATTGGAAAATTGTACTGATATTAAATTTACTGACTGTGATAATTATACTGTGGTTACTTAGGAGATTACCCTTGATCCTAGGAGACATGCAGAGGTTTTGGGGTCATGATATCTACAACTCATTCTCAAATGGTTAAAAAAACAAAAAGGATGTGTGTGTGTGTGTGTGTGTGTGTGTGTGTGTGTGTGTAAACAAGAGTAAGAGAGAAAGAAAAAGCAGATATATCAGAATGTTTACAATTGGTGAAAGTAACACATGGGTATTCCTTCATGATCTTTATAACTTTTTGAAGGTTTGAAGCTATTCAAATGAAAATAGAAAAAATGGGATAGCAGTGTGTATGCAGTGCTACAGGGATGAAAGACAATTATGTTTGAGATAATTATAATAGCTAGTCTAGTGAAACAAAGTTTCAAGTTATTTAATTTTATAAGTTTGAAGCCCAGAAGAAAAATGTATTGGTGACAAGAGCCTGAGAATTCTGAAAGTGGCACTAATCACACAATTCCGCCGAACAAGGTAAGAGGCAATTTAGACCAGGCCCAGTTTATTAACCTCTCTCAACCCCCAGGAGAAAAGCAGGATTATTTTGAGGCACAGTGTGGTTATATAACTCACCTCAGGTCACACAGCAAGTAGCTGAGTCAAAAGGTCAAAAATCACACTTTTGCCATTCCGTCTCTGCTTAAGTACTCCTGTACTTCCACCAACAATCTTGGGTTGAACTGAGTTTAGATATTTCATTTAAGACATTTTTCCATCTACTTTTTCAAGTTTTATTTAAAGCATCCAAAGGAATCCAATTATGGTTAGATGATTATTGAAATAGCCAAATTGAAACTGCTGATCTGATTACTTCTGTAGTCCTAATTATTCTGACTTTTCCTTCATCATGATCATAAATGACTGTAAATGCTTTGTCTGGTCACTGATTTTTCAAGACTTTCAGTGCAATCGGATCTACTCTGCTGCAATTTGAATTGTTCAAAATAGGTAAAACAGGATATATTTTGATGCATATCAAATCTATGCATATATCTTGAAACAAAAACTACTCAATTCATGGTTAGGAGGACTGAGATTAAAAAACAAAAAGGACCATACTGAACAAAACTTCTCCAATTCTTCATCCAAGCTGTTCATCTCAGAAACAGTGTCACCAGAATGATATCAGATCCCCTTGAGGTACGGCAAAACTGCTTATTTTAACTTTAGGAAAATGTAAGTGTTTGAGAAGATAGTCAAATGTAAAATCGTGGATATTTTCTTTTAAGGTTCATAAGAAAGACAAGGGGCAGTCACTTAGATGAAGATCTATTTGATAGAAAATTGCAAACCCTAAAGTGCCTTTAGAAAAATTCTCCTTAAGATTATTAGAAAAAGAAAAGATGACGGATGAGGAGAGAGGTGAGACTTTAAACTGAAAGTAGTGGTAATCTTCTGCCTTCTGCAATTTGGGGTAAAGCAGTCTTGCATTTTATTCCACTAATGTTTGTTTCTTTTCACTGCGAAGATTCAACCTTCAGAGCAGAACCTGACAGGTTGTGCTCTGTTAATCTAGCCTTCTGGGAAACTGTCTTCAGTTGAATAATAGCAAGGAATCTCTGAGCTCACGCCTGCTCTCTGTGCTCATTCATCTCAACCAAGCTGCAGCAGAGATCTTAAATGAGCCATATAGAAGAGCATTTCACAAATAACTTAAACTTGAAGTAGTTTTGAATAATGTTGCCTTTAGTTTTTATTTCTGGGTTTTATTATGTTCATCATGAAGTTTAATGGAAAGTATTTTGAGAGAAGGAATTAAAATGTGAAAAATTTCCAGGATCAAAATGATTGAAATGGTAATCCAAAGCATTTCTTCTGAGAAGTATTATTGTTTTTTTTTTGTGTGTGCCAGATAAGAGCATAATTGTGCATTATCCCAGTCAAAAGTCTTGAGCACATTAGTGTATTGAAAAGTCATGAAGTTAACTATTTATATTTAATATACTGCTTTGGATATTCTCCTGTGATAAATATAGGCTATAGCCCTTGAATTCACTCTTTGGTTACATGGAATCTATCAATTTTATATAACGATTAGTCTATTTTCTAATTTTTATTTTTGCATGGAAGTATTGTGTCCCTTAGTTGTGAGGCATGCTAGGGATGCCAAAGACAAATCCAGGTGTTGAGGTTCACCTTGGGAGGACCGGCTCCATGTGGGGAAAGGTAGTGTTTAATAGAGCAGTGTCCAGGGAGCAATGGTAACTCTGGGGACAGTGATGTGTGATAAGGTTCCTGTCCTTGAGGTTTACTCTCTTGAATAGGACATAAATTCACTAGACAAGGGGAAAGATGCAGTTGGTGGATGGTATCATTTTAATTTTGGAGAAATAAAGGAAGTTCTGTCTTTAAGGATCTGGCACGCAGTTTGGGGCTGGAAAGCTGGGAAATTCTTACCGGCTTCAAGCTCCATCCAAATAGGCCAAATTTTAGGGCAGGACTCCAGTCCCATTGGCAGGATAGTAGGTTCTCTCAGGATTAAAAGAAAAAGGCCAGTTCTTGGGGATGAAGAGCAGTGTGGGCAAGTTTTATTGTAAGCCTAGGTGGATGCTGGATTGTAAATTGTATTCTCCTCTGTTGTTAGTCCTGGGGTTCATTTTGAGTTAGGATTAACTCAGGTATTTGGTTAGACTAAATTTTCAGATAATCATTGGGACTGAAGCAAGCATCAAGAGGTAGGACCTGATGGTTGATAGACTACTATTTCTATGCCAGCTTCCAGGTCTTAGTATTGCACTGGTATAGTGTACATGCTCAGAGTAGGTATTGATTTGATAGTTGTGATTCATCCAATATGACCCCCTAAGTATAAGTGAGTTAATAGTGTAAATGGATGTCCAGAATGCCCATCTTGGCTATTGAGAATGGCTTTAGGATGTATTTAGACTAAAAATCTCATTTATTCTCCTACTCTTGAAAGTGGTCTTTAAAAATATTTCCTTTTAGTACCCCATTAACTGTACTTAAATAGTAACATTTACCTTCTTTAAAACTGAAATAAACCCTACTTATTGCTTTACACCAGACCTTTGACTAGCAAGAATACAACTGTAGTAAGGTTCACCCACATTGAAACATTTACCTCACTGAGGCTGTATTCCTGCTGAGTTCAGAGTCAGACACTGCTTGCTCTCATGATGAACAATGAGATATTTTTCACATATACACATGATGTTATTGAAGCTATGGGAAGAAGTCCCCTTTGAGCATTTGTAGAGAAGATTTGTTCCGTCATTCACATCTGCTCAACTCATCTTATGGATGCTGCCTGTATTTGCAGTTAGTGGTGAATTTTGCCATTAGATAGCAAGTTTCTTTCCACTTGCCCACTTCTGACAATTCACAGTTCAGTGTAACCAAGCACACACACACACACACACATATATATATATATATATATATATATATATATATATATATATATATTTGAATTTCATTTTTTCCTCTTGTGTATGGGCTTTGTGAGTCATAGTTTTCATTTATAAAATTTTTACTTTCAGAAAATTTCCTAGTAATTACTAAGTGCAATCACCTCCCCCCACACCATGACCTACATGAAAACCAAGACTCAGAGATCTGAAATAATATTACCTGAGGTCAGTTGCTATTACATGAATCCTAAAATCCTATTTTTCAAACTATATCTATTTTTATAAAACATCTATATTTTATATACATACTACTGATTTGCAAACTATTGAAAAAGTGCTTTTTTGACTTTTTTTAAACCTCTAACAAGATAGTTTTTTGTCGTTCTAACTCGTTATTCACCCGAACAGTGGCGTGGTACACTGGGTGTGATGCACTCTATTCGAGACCATCTTGGGAATCTGTCTCTAATGATTAGATTTGTTTGATGGCCACTTTATCCTGTTCTTCTTTTTGCCAATGTACTCTTATTCAATTAAATCCACCGTCAATTCCATAACAGTGAAGAAGATATCTGAATACTGTCAAGAAGGTAAGTTTTTATGAAATTAAATACTCAAATGACAAATTTAAAGAATATTAGCCGAATTCCCAGATGTTTCCTAAATCTGTACATCTGTAGAATTCTGTGGAGAAATTTTCAGATTAGTGCCTGAAAGGCTAACCATCATTGGAAGGAGCTTCCAATGAGATGCTTCCTAAAAACCTTTCCCATGTTATTTTACATTAAAAAAATCAAAAGACTAATGATGCTGTCCAGAAGTACTGATTTAATTGTTTTTATTAGATTAAATTTATTAAAATGGATCTTTCTGAGTGTCTCATCTCTTACAATGGAATCGCATTTACATTTGTAGGAGCAGAGTATTCTCAATGGTGTCTTCAGATTTACATCATTGATTACTTAACACAACCATTAAGTCCATTATTAATTTAATACCAGCAAATAGAAGATGAATAATTACCAAATATTATTCATTAATATGTACCTAGGGCCACAATGTTATAAATTTAAATTATCTCTGCTTATCTGTCATTTTCCTTTGTAGATACATATTATATTAACATACTCAAATACCTGAAAACTCAGATTAGCTTTATTTAAAATCATATTTTGTAGGACATCACAGCCAGAAATTGGCCCTGTGGAGGCATCTCTCTGAGAGGAATGTTAAAATTGTCATGATTGCCATTCGAGGGGAGTTCAAGTTTATTGCTTTAAAAATGCCTAAAGGAATTTCTTGCCTTAAGGTTTTATAAGTTATTCTCATAAGAAAAGTTAGTTTAAAAATATTGAACTTACACTATGAGTCCTGAAAATTATTTAGCTCATTAAATAGTTAACTCATAGATATGACATTCATTAGTTTTATAAGGTTACAAATATGATTACTTCAACTATATATGTAGATAGCCATTTGTTTACATATACAGACTGCTGTTCATGTATTCAATACATATTTATTGAGCACCTACTTGACTCCAGGCACATTGTTAGGACAGGAAATATAATAGAATCAAAATAAGCATGGCATCTGCCCTTGTAGATCCTGTTTAGCATGAGGATCACTGCTAATTCCTGCTCCTGCTCTCCTGGCAGGCATCACTAATCAACAAAGACATTCTCAGAGCTTGGAGCTGCTCAACTTTGTCCTCTTTATCAGTTACTGTGAATGCATCAAAACTGGCATGGGAACTAAAAACAATTTGCCATCCTAGGTGTATTTCAAGGTGTATGCAACATGCTATTTAAATTGGATATTTCAAGAGAGATACCCAGTTGATAACAAGTTGATAACAAGTACAGTTGATAACAAGAATCAAAGTAAATTTCAACATGGACTTCTTAATTAAGTCAACTTTGAACTTTTTATTTGGGAATAGGTTGCGTGATTTTTTGGGGGTCTTTTTCCAGAGGGCCCTGTGTCAAGATGAAAAAATAAAGAAGTGGAGCAAGGTTGGCCAAGTATTTTGTAGAGAGAGCATTAAGACTCTCTTTATGGAGTCATCTTCTTTCCACCCAAGACTATTGAGGGATTCTTTCATGGGAGACTTGGCAAGTTGGCAATCAAAAGGCCACAGGGCACTGGTGCCACCATCGTACTTGAGAATGTTGAAGTGGCTTGTGTACAAGAGAACTGTGTATGTGGGGGAAAAAATACATCGTTACCATTGTAAGTCAATGGGGGTATGAATACTGGGACTAGTATTTTCCAATGAGTCTTTCCAAAGATTTTCTTTCCAGGTGAGGGGACCCCAGTGAAAGCAAACTGAAAGGATCACCAGGACAGAAACGGAGTTGAGACTGGAATCTACAGAGTCCAGAAGAACCACTGCCCAAGGGGCAGGTGTTAGAATTGATGGGACCCCCGGGCATGAAACCTCAAAGACCTTGCAAAAGCACCCGCACAAGGAGGTCAGCTTTAAAACATCTGCAAGGTCTAAGGAACACAGCATCTGCTCATAACAAAAGTGGTCCTGTAAGAAGTACAGATATTCTTGTCACTTTGATACCAACCTCTCCCAACCTCCAGCTGGTGGATGCAGAAGGAAATATTTCCTCCCATGGAAGGCTACAGACTTCGGCTGAGGGGAGGAAATCAGACTTAACTTTCAACCAAGTGAAGACATCAAAATATTATCTGAAAGAGGACATTTTATACTATTTGAGATCATATTTGTTACTGGAAGAATTACAGGCCTTTTTGCTCTCTGAAAGTGACCCCCAAAAGTTGTAGAAATTGCATTGTCACTCAAAAGCAGGGAAAGGACCAAAAGTATTGATGGTCTGAAAGTGGGACATTGGGAAACAGAAATACAGCAGTTCATCTTATGATAGCCTGTATTTATTGGACACCAATTATGTGCCAGCGTCATTCCAGGTATTGGATATATGCGAATGGGAGAAAAGCATTTTAAACAACTGCTGACTCATCAAGGGGTATAGTTAAGGACTTTATGTTTGGTGTTCTAAATAAATGTGCATATGGGTGGAGAGATAATAGATAGGAAGTGACCTAGGCATTCTGTTCATTTTGTGTAATTTCTGCAAAGGTTTGGTGAAACCTTAAGCCTGTTAACTAGGGAAAGTATTGTGATTCTGGTCCTCTTTGTTGACTTGACCATATATGAGTTTGTCCTCTTATCTCTGTCCTATACCAGTTTGCATTTAAATTGCTGGATTGATGTGTCATGGGTGCTAAGTTACTTATAGAACCTTTATTTCCTGCCTGAAAAGTTCAGTGTTTAAGTACTGATTTTCTTCTTTCTACCATGTATATATCTTAAAGTATAGTTTTCCTAATTTGCATTTGAATTGTTTTTTTTTTGCAATTTGATGGGTTTTGCTTAAGATTGTTACATAAAATGAGCTATTAAAAATAAAATGAGGGACTATTACATAAAAGATTTATTTTCCTTTTCTTTCATATTCAAGACCATTGGGAAGAAATCTAGATTCTGGTGACAATTGTTTTGTAGGTTCTCCAGTAGGGATGAATGAGCAGGACTTGAATTCTATGCAGCATTGTAATACTCTGGGTAGGTGATTTATTTGGCTGCCTCCCCTAATACACTCATACACAGCTTGCCTTGTAGGCCCTCTTAGACAGAATGGAAAAAAATCACTTTGACTTATGATGGAAAAAGAAAAATGTTCATGCTGAATGCACTATTGCTGCATCAAAGTTCTTAACTGTGTAGCTGTCTTGTCTGAAAATTCTACCATTTACTTCTATAATCTTCATTTATGTGTGGTAGAACAGATTCCAAACTAATGGAATTCATATTTTAGAACTGAATTATTTTGATCATTTAGTAACAGAAAAATGAAGGTATCTTTTATTAAAACATTAAGATAATTATTAATTGGAATTTCAAATAATACATTTATAAAACAAAATTTAAAATTCTACTGCTAGATTTTCACCTATTAAAAACTCTCTGTTAAAAAAGATCACAGCTTTTTTCTTTTTCTTTGTGTGTGGGGGGGTGGTTACTGGGGATTGAACTCAACCCCTGAGCCATATCCCCAGCCCTATTTTGTATTTTATTTAGAGACAGGGTCTCACTGAGTTGCTTAGCGCTTCGCCTTTGCTGAGGCTGGCTTTGAACTCATGATCCTTCTGCCTCAGCCTCTGGAGCCGCTGGGATTACTGGCCATGTGCCACTGCCCCCAGCAGATCACACCTCTTTTCTACTCATAACATTACAACTGTTCTTCAGTTTCAATCCGTGAGCTTGAAGTATTATATTGGTGTTTTCTAAACTGTCACTTCAATGTATTTTAAGTTTTAGAGTTTGCATACCAAAGAAGAGTCCTTCAATTGTCAGTGTAGTTTAGCCAATTTGGCTGAACAGTATTTATAATATTTTAGACTGCTTCTCCTTAGAATATTGATACATAACCTCTAACCACCAGTTTAAGTCAGTCCAGCAAAAATATTATTGCTTTTTCCCTTATGAGCCAGTCTCAGTACTAGTTTCTGTGTCAGCTCAAACATAGTAGTGCCTCTCAGGAGCTTGTTGTTTAATATGCTGTGAGGGAAGAGACTTGTCAACTTACAATTTACATTTTTATAGTGCATAGTATGTCAATTTGTAATGTCAGTGTGATGTGAAAGAACTGTGGTACAGATTTATGCAGAGTGTTACCTATCACTTTCTAGATTCTCATCTGCCAAATTTCTACCAGGAACAGAGTGAGCACTTTGATATGAGACAAAAAGTTATGAGGAAAGTTTATACATACAAATAATAGCAGGGTACTAGAAGGATTGTAAGTGCTGAAGTCGTATGTATGAATGGGGAAGTATGCATGTTAATCCTCAAGAATTATGCGTTAATAAGCAACGTATATTAAAACACTGATTAAAATCGTCTGATTAATCCAACCATAAATGCTCTAGATGCATTAAATTGAACTTTCAAAGAATTATTACCTACTTGAATCTTTTTAATTTCTCAAATGCTTGTAATATATTACTTACCATTTGTTAATATTTTTAAATCATAAGAGTAATATTATTTGCACATTAAAAATGTATGTATGTAGCTAAATGAATACATAATAAATCTTTTTTTTTTTTCCAACAATCGGTCCTACCTTCCTAACCTTACTTTGTAGTTTAGTGATTATGCACAAGTAAATTTCAAGAGAGAGTGTCAGAGTACAGGGCCTGCCTTCAAGTATTTATCCATACAAGATTCCCTTTGCTACTCACTTGCAGCTAGAATTCTGAGATTCACGTACATCAAAAACATATTTTGGGAGAAGGGAGAGGATGTCAGCCTGCTCCGATACAAGATACTTATGTAGTGGAGGAAACCGAGACACTCAAAGCTTGAACATTCGGTGAAAATACACACCTATTTGTTATAAGGCCAGATGATTTAAGAACAAAAATTATCCCCAGAACTCGACCTCATCTAAACATCAACATTTTTATAGGAGATCGTAACCTCTAATGTTATCAGTTTAGTGAATAAATTTAAGAGATTTGGGGGTTGGATGGGTCCACAACAATTGAAACTGATGTCACCCACAGACTTTAGAAGGCCGAGATGGTTTTCTAGCCACAGAGTCTAAGTAAGATGGAAGTTTGCAGCTTGGGAGAGCATTTCAACTTAAATGAAATGTGGCCCCTCCGTTACATGTTGTCTATCTTTGTTTCTCTCACCTTCTGCTTTCCATCCTTTCCCCTGCCCTCAACATTAGATAGAATCAAGGAATCTGAAGGCAATTGTGCTGATAGAATGTGGAGGGGACACTGAGAGAGAATAGGTATGAGAACAGGACCCCAACATAAAGTAGGAAGGAGGAATGACACTATTATTAGACATCATCATTCAGAATTGTTCTTGAGTTCTACTTTTTTTTTTAGGGGTTCTGTGGAAATTTTTCTGACTATAATTTGGTCTTGAATGCTTAAGGCAAATTTTTTGGGGGATGGTCTATGCGCAGGTTTTTTTTTTTTTAATTTTTATTTTTTAGCTTTCGTACTTGTGCAGAGATTTCTGGTTGACTCTCTGTGGATCTCTGTCACTGTCACTGTCTCAGTGGCAGAGAAAAGTATGATGCCATTTTTGTCCTGACCTTCCTGCTTCCTTTCCTTATGAGGCATTTCCTAATACGGCTCATTAAGCTAAAGCTGGATACACGTTCGTTTAGTGAGTGGCTTCTAAAAGTTTTTAGACAAACTCTGTCATCTCAGTTCAATACCTCTTCTCCTCATCTGACTCTCAAATACCTTCCTGTAGTCTCTGTGAACAATTCATTATTATGTTCAATATTTAGGCAAAGGGCCAAGAGATGGGAAGGTGAAATTGACTGTAGAGATAAACCATAACTTAGGTCTTAGCACGTTGGGAAGCTAGGTGTTCCAAACAAATTCTAGAGGTTGAAATATGTTTGATGCAATCAAATATCTTACAAATAATAGCCCATCCTTCAAAATGTACCAGCTTTACATAGAAAAGAGGCTAATTTTTTGGTGAAGATTCAGTTGTCTCTAATTTCAGGGCATTTGAACCAAGAATCTGTTATGTATATACACAAATAATCTCATCTGAACAATGTTCTTAGTGAGACTTTGGGGGAAGTATATTTTGGAATTTGTAAATATTATGAATTTTTTTCTTTTCTTTTTTTTTTTAAGAGAGAAAACATTCATTTCCATGCCTATTTAGATAACTCTTTAATAAAATTATCTTTTAGTTATTCTGAATATATGTTAGATAAAATCTAAATTATTTTGCAGCCTGTTTTTAAAATGCCACATATCAGTTCATAAGAGGTAATGCTTCTTTCCACATTTGTTACTCTGTGATGCAAATGCTGCAGCTTCATGAATTGGCACTGATGGTTATCACAGTATTTATCACAGTATTAACATCGTTCTGCATCTCTGGGTAGTTTACATGCTTAATTATTCCTGTTTCTTTCCCTTCCAGGGTTTCAATTATTTTTAAATTACATGACTTTTGAAAGACAACCTGATACTCCCATCTTTATAGAAATTCCTTCTCAGAAGAGATGAATGAGCTCAACATTGAAGCCAAGACAAGGAAAAGCCCAGCTGGATGTGGAGGGTGAATGCTGACGGGGACGTCAGGCCGTGACTTTTGAAGTATGTTTCTGCTGCTCACTGTGGGGCTTATGGGAATGTGCTTCATCTTTCCTTGCTTCATTTCACTTGTCAGTTAAAAAGGGCATCATATTTTTATCCCCGGCATCTTATAAGTCATTTATTTTTCGATTTCCATATAATGAACTTTGCTCCTATTGAAGTAAGTTTGCATTATTAACAAACGATACCTTCACGATGAAAAACTCCCTTCCTATGCAGAGAGCCCAAGGGACAGCTCCGCCTCCCATCATGTACCTCCATGTCTTTCGGAATGGATGAGCCTGCTCTGTTGCCTAAAGGTCAGCCTGCAATGGATTTGCTGACTCAGCCTGAATTAATAATATCTAAGAGTTTCAATCTACCTATTTAATTTCTAGTAGAAATAAAACCTGCTCTTTAGTTTCTAGTAGAAATAAAACCTAGGAAATTTTAGGGAAGAACAAAATATATATGTATTTTTTTTTGCTGAGAACTGAATCTTTTATGCATAATATATATCTTTTAGGACATCTTTATTCAATAAGCCTGATCAAAGAAGCAAGAGTTCAGATGTTACTCGCCTGCCTCACCCATGTTCTTACAATCAAGTTAAGAGACCACCCTTTCTTCTGAAAAAGGTGCTGCTTAGTGTATAGAAAGTGAGGATTTGCAAGAACTCCTGGTTAATTATTAGATTTGTAATTTTTAAAAATATCTGACCATTTTCTTCTTCCTCTAATTTTCCACCTAGTGTTTCCAATCTAAGAGACTGGGCAACACTAAAAAATAAAGATGTTAAAGATATATTAGTCAATTCCAATTATCACAACATTTAAAAAAAGATTACAACGTTTTTAGGAGGTAAATACATTTTTAGTCCTTATTTTTATGAAGACTAAAACCAGCTTTGGGAACTATTTTACTTACAGTTGTAAATTTTCTTCATATTCTTACTAGCCTACTTTCTTTTTTGGGGGGTGTTGGGTACTGAGGGTTGAACTCAGGGGCACTCAACCACTGAGCCACATCCCCAGCCCTATTTTGTATTTTGTTTAGAGACAGGGTCTCATGATTGCTGGGGCTGGCTTTGAATTCATGATCCTCCTGCCTCAGCCTCTTGAGCCACTGGAATTACAGGCGTGTGCCCCTGCATGCTCAGCTTAGCCTAATTTCTTTATGAGAATACTATGGCTCTTGCTTAATTCTATGACTTAAAATTTATTTACTGCTTCCCAGATAAACCCAAGCACTGAACTAAATATTTCACATGGAATATGCTCAATAACCCTCAGAGGTGCTCCCTATAATTATTCTCATTTTATAGGTGAGAAGTGGTAGGTGAAAATTTTCCAAGGTCCCATCACAGGTAATTTGTAACACTGTGTGGGTTTGACTAACTTCTAGACCGCTTGAAGTTAGTCATATGGAAGTAAGTTTGGCTCATCCAGTCATAAAGACATGGAGGTACATGATGGGAGGCGGAGCTGTTCCTTGGCTCTCTGCATAGGAAGGGAGTTTTTCATCGTGAAGGTATCATTTGTTTAATAATGCAAACTTACTTCAGTATGAGCATTACTTTGCAACCCTATCTGCCAAGTAACAGGATGCAGTCATTTGTTAAACAAATGAATATATGAAGATTTAGGATTGAAATATTTCCACAAATTAAAATTTTTATATAAAATGATCAATGTATTTTGTAAAATTTATTATGTTTGGGATGTTTTACTATTAATTATCAATCATGGCTTCCCCAAATATTGGTTAGATATTATTTTGTGCATCTCTCAAAGATGCAAGTTTATTTTTATGGTTTTTCCTTTAAATAAATTTCTATTTTCATTTAAATAGTCCATGCAAATAGTAAGAACTTCAATGAGAAAAACTAAAGTATGTATAATGGGAAATGTCTACCGTCTCAGTTCCACCTTTCCCCACTATATTTTTTTCTGAACAGAATTAAACACATTCACTTCCTTAGTTTATTCAATCAGTTGGTTCATTAGATAATATGCATATTATTCTGTTAACTTTTTAATTGCTGATATTTTTTCTTTTTATAAGATATATGGCATGAATATAATTATTTCATAAATTTGTCAAAGTAAGCAAAACGTAATGTTATTGAACTAAAGAATGTCCTATTTGATGCATATTTTGTATTTTAAATTGTATTTATTAATGTATATTAATTGTAAAAATTGATGAGTTTCATTGTGACATTTCCACACACTGCATATTTTATGCTTTGATCATGTCTACCCTCTCCCTTCTACCTTCTCTTCTTTTCCCCTCTCTACCCACTCCCCCTGGGTCCCTTCCATTTCTCTAATAGTCCCTCTTCTACTTTCAGGTCATTTTTTCTCTTTAGTTTCCATGAATGAAAGAAAACAAGCAATACTTGTCTTTCTGTCTGGTTTATACTGCTTATAATGATGCCCTTCAGTTCTACCCATTTTCCTGCAAATTGCATGATTTCATTCTTTATGGTTGAGGGTACTTTATTATATGTAGAGACTATATTTCTTACATTTTTAATACATGATTTCCTGCTACATTTTCTGTTTTCTGTTTTTGGAATGCCTTTTATAGATTAAGTCCCTGATTTCATAGAACATTTTTCCTTCAATATTTTTATTATTCTATATTTTAGTACATTCTTGTAACTATCCTTTTTAAGAATATCTTTCAAGCTATTTTACTTATTTGTGTTTATGTAATAACCAAAAAATAAAATAAAAATAATATTCCTTGATCTCTAATTATGCCGGCTTAAAAACATCTGGTTTCATAATTTAATGGAAAGGATATCTCCTCTAATGTCTCTGATTGATTGCACAGTTTAATCCTTCTCTGTGTATGCACACTTAACTCTATGTATTCGTTTGTTTTGTTTTGCTTTATATAGCTCCTTTACCTTCCACATTTTCTTTAAGTGTCTCATGATTGTGACTATAAACTTATTGTCCAGGATCAAAGCATGAAAAGGTGGTGAAAAATTTGCTTATAAGGAGAATATTTGTGATTTCTGTAGCACTGTTAGGTTCATTTAGCTTTTGTACCTTCAGACAGTGAAATCTAAAGGTCCATCTATCTAGTATTTCTCCATCTCCTTCCCTGGTGGGCAGGAAGGCACATGAGGAAAGTATCAGCTTGGCTACTAGTATTCTGAAGTAGGAAAAGAAAAAGAAGTTGGGAATCTCACAGTTTTCTATTTGGATTTCACTTAATCCTCTGTTTTCTAACCATTCCTCAGCCCAGTTCTCCACCATGTTTCGTGTCTCTTAAATCTAGAGCATTCCCCCAATTGTCTCCAGGCTCTGAGAGGCAGGGGTGGTGTGGTGAGGGGAAAGTCATTGACTTGCTGGTGTGGGGCCTACTCTGAATACAGACTTTGTAGCAGATTTTGCAGATGAAGTTTTGCATCTCAGCCCCACCTCTTGCTGTTCCCAGGACCACCGGTTCCTTACCATCTCATGGGCTCCATGGAGCACCATGGCCCACTCATCTTTCACTGGGTTCAACACTCCAAGTAACTGGGTTGTAAACAAGTCTGCTTTACTTAGTCATTTCTCAATTCTCCATCTGTTCTCTGCCTTCCACTTTGAACTTCCCATCTGCTGTCATCTCTTTTTCGTTGTCTTTGTTCTGGGTGGTATTAACTTTTCTATTCCATTTTTTCATTTAAAGGAGCTTGAAATTGGAGAAAAGAGAATCGTGCGGAAGAGTAAACATTTTTCTTTAACAAGAAGCATACTTTGTTTATTTGCTTATTATATTATTTATTTCTTTGGTTAGAAGCCTAAAAAGAAAAAAAAACTCTCAAATCATTATAAGTTATCAGTTTAGATTAAGCAAAATTTGCAAAAGCATAAGGGAGTCTTAATGATATAATTAATGTGATAATTCCAATACACACACACACACACACACACACACACACACACATATATATATATATATATATATATATATATATATATAAAACTTTACAAAAAATCACGACCGGCCAATATCCAAGAAATATACATAAAATTTTGCCGTACATTCAAGCACAAGGAAAACTTTAATAATTTACTTCAATAAAAATGCTATAAACTTTTTTCTGATCATAAAGAAAAAGAATAAAGTATATAACCAAAATCAAAAGAAATGAGAACCTTATCATGTATATACATAATAGCAGAAATAGTAAAAGGCTAGAGAAAACAAAACAATTATTGGAACATTCTTGGTTCAATTTTTTAATTAAAAAATGGGTGAAATAGATGATTTTCTAGAAAAACATAAATTAGAATATTGATTTTACCAAAACAAGAAATATTTGATAGTACATTTATTATAAACTAAACATATTTTGTTTTTGATTGCTCAAATATTATATAATCTATTCTCTTTGGATGAGGTTACCATGTATATTACAGGAAAGGAAATTAGAAGTCATTGAACCAAATATATAACATAATAAGTATCAGTTATTTATTTAGGTGTTCAATAAATTATCTAAAATTGGTTCCTGGAATCATTGTTTGTTTCCAAAATGACTATGGCAAACTAATTCTTGACTTTAAGTCTAAAGGATCAGAGGGTTATGCAATGTTAAGGGGTGATAGAAGATGACATTAGTTAAACTTCTCATTTGGAGGAGTGGCAGGATCTTCAGAATGTCCCTGCTGAAATTCCTGAGTAGTGAGATGTGAAGTAACTTTAAGCATTGACCTGGCCAAAACAGTGCTCTATAACTTCTAGCAAATTCTCAGTGCTTTCCACAGGGCAAACTTTTAAACCATTTATGGCCATGTTGGTAAAGAGATCAAGAGCAAATGTGATCTCAAAGACACCCACATGACTCTAATTTGCAAATCCCAGGGTTGTAGAAGGGAAATGCTGTGGTACTTTTCTTTGGTTTACTCACAGCTTAACACCCACAATTTTATCAAGAAAAATGGACCTATTTTTATTCCAATGGGCTCCAAATTGTTACTTTACTCATATCTTTATTTCTAGACATGTCTTAATTTAATAAGTGATCTGTGTCCCTAGTATAGAGACAAATAGATTTTATAAGTGAAGATCTAAAATGTGAAATTCTAATAACACAACCAAGAATACAGTTTTATTTATTTTTTCTCCATCACAGATGATATTTTCTATAACTTCTGTGCAAAAAAACCAATATTATCTTCTTCTGAAGAACATGATTGAAATAACAAAATCATGGTGTCCATTGATTGCACAACTAGTAACAATTTGGGGGCCACAATAATCCAATTTTACCAACAGTTACTATTGGAACATGCAAACACATACTTGAGGAAACCTCTGTAGCACATTCCTCACATGATTTGCTTTGGAAAAATCACTTTCTCAAATAACATAAATAAAATGCTTTTCTAAAATAACATTTAATTAAAAACTTGTGTCTCGGTATACATTGAACAATATCTACCTTGATACGATTTGAGTTTTGCAAAACAACTCTTTGGCATCATTATTGTTATTGTTATTGTCGTCGTGGTCTATAGGAGCTATTACAGGAAAATATTATAAAACTTACTAGCCTAAAAGTTGTATACTTTCTTCCCCTCTCTGCATATCCATCATCTATGCTCTTCTTCTTCTTCATCTTCATTTTCTTACTAGAAATTTTAGAGCCTGGCTTTAGTTTATTTGAAAATAGTCTTCTGCTTTTAGTGTTCTAGTTGGGTTTCAATGATATGGTATCATAACGTCTTTGTGAAATCATCATCTTTCTTTGAGGCCGATGCCGCACATTTTCAATGATCTATATTTCCCAGGTCCTGATGCAAGCCCTTCATCCATACACTTCACTGTCTTTTCTCCACGCTCCACTCTGCTTGGTCTCTTCCTCTCTCTGAATAATAAGTTATGAGGAGGCAGGGCCATTTCCAAAATCAATTCCTGGCAGGAGAGAAAGGGCCTCCATGCATCAGGAAACCATTTCAAAGGTTAACAGTTTATCCAAGGGCATTAATTAAACTTCTTTCATAAATAAGGGCTCCGTGCTGTCAAAAGGTGGCGTGCATGAAGAGACAATTCCAAGGCTGTTGCTTCCTTAAAGAAATGAAGCTCTTCACAGACAAAGCCTATTAAGCACATTCGCTTTCAGATTGTTAGATGTAAAAAATGAGAGGGAGACACACAGGCAATGAGAGCCCTTCATTTCAGGAACAAAGACTGCCTTCGGTATTCTTAGACACTGTGGTCTTGTCTCAGAAAAACTCAAAGAGCAGTGAAGATGGGAATAATTAAGCAAATGATTGATACCAAACTAAAGATGATTTTTTTTAAGGTTCATTTGATACCAATTTCCTTCAGGGAGAACGTCTGTTTATTCCTTCTAGCATTGATCCCCGTGTGTGAGATAAAAAAATGACACAGTCTTTGTTAACCAGTTTTTTAAAAAATTAGAAAATTTTCTTTCTTAGACTTTAACTGATGAGATTCTTTGCCACGAATGGAAGGGAGATATGGAAAAATTATAGAATAAATTAACATTGTCACTTTAGTCATAGGATTTTCCTACGTTAGGTCTGCTACTAACATTTGACAAAATAACATCAAGGACAAGAGAATAAACAACCTGATTTTTGTTGTCACATGGGTACTAAGCTGCATCAAGATGAAGTGCAGATATTAGAAAATTCTAAGAAAATATTGGGCAAACAGGGAGGTGGAACAGTTTATCCACTCACGAGGCTGTATAGTATTACATGTTTCTAAAATATGAATGAGAGATCTGTCATAGATTTGACTGTATGATGAAGAAACAAAAATCAGCTTAATATTTAATAAAATTTCAAATGATTATTTAATTACATACACACACACACACACACTCACACACATCTATCTCAAATTACTTAGCCTAGCTAAGTGCAGACATGATAGCTGCTATATTTTCCAAAGAACGATTGGCCTTAGAGTTGCAGACATTGGCTTTCAGTCAGAACTCTTTCCTTTGTATCTATGTCCAATGATTATCCATTTCCCCTTGGGTCTGTCCTTTTTTCTCAGTGGCTCACAATCCCTGAAGAAACAAATAACTGGGGCAGCAAAACGGAAGAAACAAATGAAGTAGATTATACTCTAAGTGAACAGTGATGTCCAGGACTAGACATAACTTAGTGGATAAAAGTCAGAGAGGAAAGCAGAAGTCTCTGACTATTGGGTAGTATATTAGTCAACTTTGTGTTACTATAACAAAATATCTGAGATAATCAATTTAAAAAGAAGAAACACAAATTTTGGCTAATTTGTGTTAGATTTGGAGGTTTTTGTTTATGGTCCACTGGCCCTATTACTTTTGGGCCTGTGTTGAAATAGTACATCAGGGCAGGAGCCTGTGGCAGAGGAAGCTTCTCCCCACACAGCAACCAGGAAGCAAAAAGAAAAACACAGTAGGATCCAGGGTCCCACAGTTCCTTCAAGGTCATGCCCCTGTATGACTAGATGATTTCCATCTAGTCCCCACCTCTTAAAGGTTTCACCCTCTCCAATTGCACATGAATCAGGGACCAAGGCATTAACACATGCACTTTTAGGAGTCACTCACTCAAACTATAGCAGCCAGGTGCAAAGGATGGCGTCACACAGAATCTGAAGCTCCACAGGGAGAGTTAGGACTGGGACTTGCTTGTTTTCCTATCCAGAGTATATGTTTTCTGACTGAGACAGGATTGTCCTAAGGGCCAAACCAAAGTGGATGGGAAATTTTGTTATATTTAGACAAATAACATCCAGTCTTCTCTTAGTACAGGGAAGTTGGGATTAAATGTGGGGGGTAATACTACAATTGAGGGAAATATCTCACTAAAGGATAGTAAGGAAAATCAGGACTCAGGGAGAAAGTGGGGCTGGGAGCCATGCAGGATCCCAGAGCTCATTACCCCAGGAAGACCTGGGATCATTAAGTACAAAGAATGCACTGCAGAGCTGCAGAAGTCAGGTGGGGGAATCCAAGAACCCAGAAGAGAAAGGCATAAAAATAAAAATCCCAGAAGACTGATAAATCCCTGACAATTCTGACCAAGAAAAAGAAGACTCAAATATAAAATATTCTGAATGAAAAAGAAATCAGACTATGCCTAGAGATTAAGAAGATAATAAAAACACTATTAGCAACCGTGCTGTTGAAATGGACAAATTTCTGGGAAAATGGAATGTGTAGAAATGACTTAAAGAGAAATAAAAAGTACAAACTGTTCTTTAACCATGAAACAAATTAAATTAATGGCTCAAATCTTTCTTGGAGTGAAACATCAGGATCAGATTGTTTTATAGGAATTTCTAGGAAGTATTTAAAATGTGGGTTTTTTTTAACTTTTTTTACAAATACTTTTAACAAATAGAAAAGAGGAAATATAGTTAATTTTACAAGGAAATCTGACTCTGATATAAAAAAGCACACTGACATGTAAAAGAAGAAATGACTGGCCAATTTCTCTCATGCAAAAGTTCTAAACCCCAAGTGCAAACTAGAAAAATCAAATGTGTATTTAAAAATTCAAGACAAAACTGAGTTTATCCTAGATATCCAAGATGACTTAATATTAAAAAATAAATGTAATTCATATTAATAAATATATAGACAGTGAATAAAATCAATATCTAGCACTAGCTTATTAAAAACTCAGAGAAATCTGAGTGTAAAAATATTTAAACTTGTTCAACTTAAAATTTTTCCAAGATACACTAGAATCCTGCAGCTATTATTAGCCTGATCTCTAAGAATTACTTAAATAATTACTTTTATTAAGCATTTAAAAATAAAGGCAATACACAGAATTTTTGAGTCTCTTAAGACAGATTCAATATTTTAAATTTCTCATTTAGGATAATGCGGTGTGATGCATTGGGAGTGACCTTGGGATAGGTCCCCTGAGGTATGAATTTTGCCCTTGTATTACTGCTAACAAGCTAAGTGACCTTTAGACTTATTTGCATCATTACTTTTTAAGAGAATGAAGAAGTTGAATCATATAATTTTTATGATTCATTTTACCTTTGTAGAGTTTTGATGTTCTTTGGGTTAGAAAAATATAGTATTTATTTTTACATTTGTGATTTATGTATGATTTCTGTGTGCTGTATTTTAATGAATTTATCAAATAAAAGACCTTTGACCATTTTGGTAAATTGTTTGGAATCAGTTGTTCAACACAATATGATCTTAACAATTGAAACCTAATAACAACCATGATCCAAAATTCAAGTGGTACTGAAAAGCATCCTAATCTGAACATGGGATACTTCGACATGGCCATTGTCTTGTGAATATCTTGAAGAATGTGTTTTGACATGAGGGTATTGGAACACTGCTTTTCTGATGAAGTTCATATTTTGAAATTCACATCAATTCCATGATTAAAAATAAATAACACACCATTAAACCTTTTAAGAATATCACCAATTTCTGTGTGCAAAATAAACCCCCTTGGGCCTCTGATTTTTACCTGCAACTTGAACTCATTTCTCCCATAAGTGGACTCTATCTCCCAGGATCAAAATTAGAAAAACTCCTGACAATTTGTGAGCACTGAGTCAATGGGTTTTTTAATGAGTGATCATCAGAATCTTATATTCTATGCCAATTTCTTGTACTCATTCTTGAAGGCAGGACTTTTGTTTTTTATGAAACATTTTATTATTTTTAAAATTTTTGTTTATTTACTTTTTTGCAGTGATGGGAATCAAGCCCAGGGTCCAGTGCCTGATAGGCAAGCATTCTATCACTGAACTACATTCTCAACCTTGTCTTCCCTTTTTCAAATTGTGGAGTCTCTATTAATAGGCTCAAAACTGCTCTGTACCCACAGTGGTTATAGTTGTTAAAGTAAATAACAAGGATTGTTCAAAACAAAAAGGACACTTAATAAATGCAACTAAATGCTGTCATATAATTTATGTATGCATTTTAAGTAAAGTTAAGAACATAAATACAAAAAATAAAACTAATTGAGCACTCTGCAAAAAGGAAGTATGTATAAATCAAAAAGACAGGCTCCAGTGACCCTACCCCTTGGTACTTAGGCCAGTGTGCAGATCCCTCTCCTTCCATGTTAGCCGAATCAGGTGACTTTCTCCTAATGAATAGGATACATAAAAAATGATGATGTCATGTCATTTAGGATTAGGTTATAAAACGAGAGTGATTTGCAATCTCATCTCCATTGCTTTTTCATTTTTGGTTTCAATCTGCCATGTTGTGAGCTTCCCAAGAGAAAGGCCCCTTTGGCAAGGAACTGGAGGAGGCCTCTAACCAATAATCAGAAAATGAAGTCATCAACCCGGCATCATGCAACCCGGCATCATGCAAGACATGGATCTACTCAACCATCACAGGAGTGGGTTAGAAAGTGGATCCCTCCCTTTGTCAAGCCTTCAGATGAGAACACACACATGACCAAGATCTGATTACAATCTAAGAGCTTGTCTCAGGGACACCCAGGTAAGCTGCACCCATCATTATTGCCTTTGAGTCCTAATATTTGAGGATTTGCTGTGCAACAAAAGATAACTAACCGAGTCAGGAATAAAATTAACACATGGAATACATGTTGGTATTGGATGGTTGATAAGACAGTTGTGAGAAGCAAGCCAAACTCTGTTTCTAAGTTAATGGAAGAGACAAAGCAAAGAGAGACACAGGGCTAATTGCAAGAAACCCAGGGTCTGTAAGATAGATACAATTGAATTGTAGGGGAGAATCATAGCTTTTATTCATTTTAGAGCTGGAAGAAATGTTTCCCATTAGTCTTCTTAATGTGATGAACTGGGGGATGAGTTTAATACCACTGTTAACAATGAATAAGAAGTAGTGCATGGGCTCACTCTCAATGTCCATCTCTTCAGAAAGGACAAGGGCAGAGTGCTAGAACTTTGTGTCTTTTAACATGCTACAGAAACCGTGTAAATACCCATCATTCTGATGACCATGGTTAACTTAGGGTAAAATGTAGAAAATATTAGATCTATGGATGAAAGGATACATACTAGCCTTATTCTTCATAAGAACTGGAGAGCATAAACTTCAAGCTTGTAATCAAAGACAAGAAATAAAAGTAAAGATATTTTTCTTGCAATTTGAAAATAGGTGTGTGAATTTAAAAAAAAAAATCAACCAGGAAAAGGAGTAGAATCAAGCCCTGCTTATTAAAGTGAAGCACAGTATTTTCGGCTTGTCTTGCCTCACTGGTTTAGACCAGGTACCTCATTAGGAAGTAGTTTTAGAAAGTGGGGAAAAGGTGAGCAGTTCTCATCCTTCAGCAACTGTTCCAGCCAATGTCAACAACCCGTAAGGACGGCTAATCTTGTCTGTGAAATACAATAGGCCCACAGTTGCCTGCCAAAGCTGTATAGTTTCAATTGTATGAGCTCCTCTCCTTGCAGCTGCTCATTTTACCCTGAACTGGGAAATAACCGTATAAGGCGTTCAGAAATGAATAGTATCAGTTTTCCTTTACCCACCAGAAGTGTACGCAATCAGCTCCCCATCTTTGAATTCAACTAGCCGTGGATCAAAAACATTGGAGAAAAAAAAAAAGAATTGTTGCATCTGTAGTGAACTTATACAGACTTTTTTTTTCTTGTTTTTCCTTAAATAATATAGAACAACCACCATTTATAAAGCATTTATATTGCATTTGGTATTACAAGTAATACAAAGATAATTAAAAGTATACAGGAGAATGTGAGTAGGGTCTATAAAAATATTGTGCCATTCTGTACAGGAGATTTGAGCACTTATGGATTTTAGTATCTAAGAGGGTTCTTAGAACTAATTCCCTATAGATGCCTAGGGATGACTGGATGTTCTTAGAAGGACAGTTCTTACTTTCTGCAAGCCCAAATAATCTTATTCCATGTACTACTAATGACTAGGTAACAGTTTTTCATTTAAAAATAGTTTTATAAAGTCTACTGTCTTCCATGTAACCAAAGGGAATATGAAATCATGGGGATTTCTGGAGGGAGATTTGTCAGTCTTGCTTATTTACTTGTGCTGTGAGATATAAATTGAATTTGAAGCTGTTTCTTCAGGAATAAGTTATTTTGCTATCAGATAAGTTCATGTTCGTGGATCAGACATGGATAAGGTGTTTCTATTAGAGCCATGTTAGGTGTAGGAGAGTGCTCTGAATTCTAGGATAATGGTTTGATTTGTGTGTGTGTGTAAACTTGGCTTCTATTTCTAACTAGCTCATTAGAACATCCTTGATCTACTGGATAGTGAAAGTCATTTCACATAAAACCAAATGACCTGAGGACCACGGAACTACCTATTACAGCCACTTTAACAACCAGCAGATTATCACGTGATTGCCACAGCTTTTGGGATCATTAGTAATTGAAAATACAGGCTAGAAGACAAGGCTGAAATGTCATGGCCACTTCATTGTTTGATGAACTCCATGTGACCTTACTCATTGGTGACTGTGGAATTTTGATGTTTGAGAAATCACCAAAATGTCAAGGAAAAACACAAAATTGTAGTTAAGTTTTAAATCTGGAATTTGTAAATGGAAATCAGTCATCTTAATTTCTTAGTTGATTTCTTCAGTAATTAGGTAAGGATGCCCATCAAATATGGAAATGCTCACTCTTCTGATACCTGAAATGTGTTGACAAACATTCAAACATATGGAATAAACTGACTAAAATTTAGCTGCACTTGGAGAATGAATGCTCTGCCTCCTATATTTATCACTGTTATATTTCTTTCTTTTTTAAAAACGATTCTATTTATTTAGTAACTAATCTGGGATATTCAGTAATTTGCAGTGGGTCTCTTTATCATTAGTGTGAATTAGCAAAATGCTTCTGTTTTCCTTAGTAATTAGTGTGAGAAGGAAATAAGGAAAAGACAACACTTTCTGAAGAGTGCTCAATACTACCTTTATTTTCATTTAATGTCTATTAGCTAAATATGGAATTTTAATTTCCTCCCTAATTATTGAGAAGTCTTTTGCTAAATAGACCTATCCCCCAGGCACAATTGCTCATTTTCACTGTTTGTATTGCCACTTCACTTTTTTAAAATGTGTTATTTATATACTTGCAGAGTAATTCACACACATTTCTAGGGGAAAAAGGTAAAACAAACAAACAAACAAATAACCATAAATAACTTAGCCTTCTTCTTTCATCTCTTTTGGTGCTTCTTGCACACCTTTCAAAAACAGATAGAAGGGAATATGTTTTGCAAGAAAAAATCATGTTTAACTGAAGTTACTTCTCAGCTTTTAATCCGTATTGCTTGTCCCATAATGGCTAATGGTTTTTCTGTCTTTACCTTGGCATGGAAGATCAGAGCTATTCCAGTTTGCACACCTTTTACTCTGGAAGACTTTGAAGATTCTATGGGAACTGAAACTTTTTTCTTAACTTCAGTACCAATGAATATTTTCAGGACAGGTAGAACATCTGACATTTAAGTTAAAATATCCCTATGGTGTGCCTGCACCTAAATCATTCTAATAATTAAGGAAATGACTTGTTTTCAGTTAAATATCTATATTGCCAACAAAAATGATAATGATGACAATAATAGTGAAAGTGATGCCTTACTCATTTTGAAATATGCTCTAGGCTTTCATCCATACTGAAATGGGTTCTAGGTAGATTATGATTGTTTTCAAATGAGAAAAATATGGTATGACCTGGTTAAGGAATTTACCCAAGGCTAATAGCTAGTAAGGAGAAGGTTAAATTAATATTTTAAAACTTACCCATTATTGGTTACCATTTTTGGTTTTTTGGGGATATTAGTTATGCAAAATATTTAAACTCATATTGACGTGTTCAAATGGTTGCCTTAAGTTTTCTGTTTGGTTTATCAAGAGTCATGATGGTGACGACTGCTGAAAGGATTTTGCAATCAGGAGTTATGCTTGGTACAAAGAAGAGTTTGAAAATCTGCAAATTTTAATCAAACATCTTGCTAAGAAGTTAAAGTGGGCTGGGGTTGTGGCTCAGCAGTGGAGCGCTTGCCTAACACGTGTGGGGCACTGGGTTCAAACCTCAGCACCACATAAAAATAAATAAAATAAAGGTATTGTGTTCATCTACAACTAAAAAAATATTTTAAAAAAAGTTAAAGTAAGGAAGATCTTAGTCTTCTTATTTACAAAAAGGGAAAAAAGATCTTTATGCCTAATAATCTGCTGTTCCTCATGTGGATCTCACTGAAAACCTTGAAGGAATCTTCCTTGGGTGCCACACAAGTATTGTTCAGAAACTTTTTGAGTAGCGCTGTGTCCACCATAGATCCCACAGTCTAGAAGGTTGTAGGTGCCCTTCAACCAGTTCTGAGGAAAATGAGTGAACTTAGATTAAAAAAACAGAAAATATAATTTGTTTTGTGTTTAGACTATTAAACTCACTATTATTAACTACACATATGGTGATCTATCTACAGATATTAACAGTATAATATCTCAATTATTAACCATGTCAAGATTCTGAACAGTCAAGGCTTACTCCATATTGCCAATTAGCATTCAAAATGTTGAAAAGATAGTGTTGTGAAAGGACTCATTTAATCACTAAAAATGAAGATACAGAAGACATTCTTATTTAGTTATTTTTAAAAACTTCAATTGCATTATTCCCATTTATACCTATACTTATGCATTTTATTCATCTTATCGATCATATACAAAACAGAAAATGAAAGTTATAAATTAAAATATATTCTTGCATTCCTATTAGACTCTTTTGTGACTCCTTCCTTTTCTTGGGATTTTAGATTCCAAAATGGGGACCAATGCTTAATCCAAAATTTGTCTTTATAAATAGCTGATATAGGGGCCGGGGTTGTGGCTCAGTGGTAGAGCGCTCACCTAGCACATATGGGGTAATGGGTTCAATCCTCAGCACCACATAAAAATAAAATAAAGGGTTTGTGTCCAACTACAACTAAAAATATTAAAAAAACCACAAATAGCTGATATAGTTTATATACATAGCTTAAATACAAAAGTTATAATTTGGTCATTTTAGTCTTAATTATACCATGTTAGGGAAGCTGTGGGTTTTTTCTAGAAAAGTTACCAATATGATATGAACTTATTATTTTTAAAATCCTCAAACTATAATATAAACTAGATTGAAGTGAAAACTTTCTTCTTCTTTTTTTTTTTTGGTGGTGGGGAGGTACCAGGGATTGAACCCAGAGGCACTCGGCCACTGAGCCACATCCCCAGCCCTATTTTGTATTTTCTTTAGACACAGGGTTTCACTGAGTTGCTTAGTGCCTCACTTTTGCTGAGGCTGGCTTTGAACTCGAGATCCTCCTGTCTCAGCCTCCCGTGCTGTTGGGATTACAGGCATGTGCCATTGCGCCCAGAAAAACTTTATTATCCGTACAGTGTGTCAGCCATACAACTTCTTTAGACCTTTCTCAGAGAGGTGATCCAAGTATAAACTGGAAAAATGAAAGACATTTGAATGGTATTTTCTTGGCAATTTGTAGTCACCTTCTTGAAAAATATTCTCTGCTGCAAGATGAAAGGGGAGACATTAAATGCAGAAAGAAACTGCAAAGATGAGTAGGAAAAGAACAGAGAAAGAGGAGAGCAGAATGTCATAGGAGCAGAAAGATCTGCAGGGTGTTATCCACTCCTGAGAAGTGAAGTCCAGTCTGAGGCTAGAGAAAGACCCAGGAAGCCCCTTTCCTTCAGTCACCCCCGGGAAGATGATGGCTCTTCCCTGGCTGGATGGGTTGGTGAATTGCCCAAAGTGCAGCTGAAATATATCTCCTGGAGGATCCTGGAACATGCCTTGCATCTGTGACAGTGACAAATAATCCTTGCAGAACACTGAGTGATGGTGGAAAACTGGAAATTCGATGCTTTGTGGTTCACACACTGCAGAATATATGTCTATCGATCTTTTCTTCTTCTAAGAAAATGTCCCTTTGATACATCTGACTGCACACTTGAAAAGGGTGGCTTTTATTTTTATTTGACTTGGTTTTCCAAAAAGTAATAATCTATGGATTCCCCTGGGGATTAGTGGTTGTCACTCCAAGTGTGATGTTCCATATACCATTTGAACCCTAAGACTATTGGCATCCCTGACACAAGAGTGACACACACATTCCAAGGAGGATTTATTCTGTTTTCCTCCTCCCTTCAGGGACAAAAATCACCAAACCAAGAAAATGGTAATTATAAATTCCACTATAACTTGTATTCTCATTCTCAATAAAGAGAGAAAAGTTCATGAATATAATCCACTATTGATGCTGTTCATCATCAAACTCATCATAAAAATGATGCCAGATAAAAAGATAATCACATCTATGTATAACTGTTAGCTTAGTTCCTTTTAATAAAATTCATATTAGGTCTTTTGGCTTTATTGAGGCACGATTGGCAAATTAAAAGTGGATATATTTCAGGTGAATAATGTGATATTTTGATACATGTATATACTGTGAAATGATAACCACATTCAACCTAATTAACATATCCATCACTTCACATAGTTACCTTTTATTTTATTTTATTTTTTTGTAGTGAAAACACATAGGTTTTATTCTGTTAGCAGATTTCAAGTCTATAATGTATTATTAACTTCGATAACCATGCTGTGCAGTAGGTCTCCAGAATGTATTCATCTTGTAAGTAAAAAGTTTGTTCCCTTCATCTAAGTGCTTCTCTTTTTAATGGTTGAAAACAAATCAACAAAAGTTAGATTTTTTTCCTGCTTTTTTTATGTAGTTTTAAAA
Source organism: Ictidomys tridecemlineatus (assembly GCF_052094955.1). NCBI lineage: Eukaryota > Metazoa > Chordata > Mammalia > Rodentia > Sciuridae > Ictidomys > Ictidomys tridecemlineatus. Next base: position 35,959,992 of record NC_135490.1, read on the forward strand.
ATGCAGCATAAATATATTTGATAAATACTGCTTTTATACATGTGGTTTCTGGCACATGAAAATAATCTTTCACTAGCTATTTTTAAGCCTCTGTTTTCTTGATGCTGATTGAGTTTTAAGGGAGAAAATAAACAAAAAAAAATATTTAAGGCTATTATCTCAAGACAAGTGTTTGCAGTCTTTTAAGTTATTATGTACATGATGAATTGCATGAGAGGCAACAGTTACCCAAAGCAAAGGAAGAGTCTTCTGCAATATTTGTGTTTTATTATTCCCCTTTGACACCTGTCTGATTCCTAGTGTGAAATAAATTTTTGGCTCATTATTAGTTAATTTGAATTTATTTTGTGGTTTATATGAAATAAATTCTACTAGGGATATATAATCTAGAAAGTGCTCTTGGTACTTTGTCATCTTTCAGGTGATTTATAATTTTTTCACTCAGGGTTACATTTCTTAAAAAGAGAATGCTACCAAATTTACCTGTGTTCTGGGTGCTAAGGAAAGAGGGAAAGGTTACTCAGTGAAATGAGGAACAGCTTAGAAAACCTGATATTAAAAACTAGCTCATGTCTTAAACCTTAAAAAGTTAGAATTTCTTAAAAATTGAGTAGGAAATTAATATTTTGGGTTCAACTTCTATTTGTTTTCATTTCATGAAGATTAGTGGTTATAAAAGACTCAAACTTTACAATTAAAAAGACCTTAGAAATAATTGATTTCCAAATCTACAAAGATAGTTAAAAGGTACTTTGTGGAAAGTTGTTTCCCTGCTGATTTATTCCTTTTTAGCTTTAAATATGATTGAAAATCACAGTCACGCATCTTCTCTTCTCCGAATCAATCCTACTCCAACCTTAGGATTTGGGGGATATTGTGGTAGAAGCTTTCATATTCTTACAAGACCTGCCTCCCTGGCAGAAGATAATTGTTGTAATGACATTGATGAGATGATGATGATGGTGATGATGATGATGATGATGATGATATGATCATAATTAAGACAGTCAATACTTGTTGAGTGCTTATAATAAGCCATGCACTGTTTGAAGACCTGAGTGTGTATAAGTTCATACACAACAGTGCTTTGGGATACTACTGAAATTTCTAATAAAGAGATGGAATTAGAGAGATTAGCACTTTATCAAAGATCACACATCTTCTAAGGGACAGAGAAATGTGTCTCCATGGTCTTATCTAGTCCAGAGCAGTATTCAGTAGGCATTAAATTTGTGCAATCACAATATACTTGTTGGCTCATATTTGGGAACATGAAACAATCCAAACCTCTAGGAGCTGTGTCCTGGAATTTTTCAAATAGTATATGGAAAAAAACAACAAAAACTTTTTCTGTTGGCCACAGTTGCAATAGGCCATATTTCCTGCTGGGCTGAGAAAGTTTGTCTGAGAGAATGAAGGTAACATGAGAGGAATAGAGATCTCTATGGAGAGAATATCATGGTGTGAAGACCTGACTCTGAATTTGTATACCTGCTATCCACTGCAAAGGTTTTAGTCAATTCAATTGTCCTCCTTTCTCTTTCTGTGTGCAAATCAAAGGGAATTGCTTAATTTAAAAAAAAATAGAACTAATAGCTAATTCCTGCTGAGGTTTCATGATGAGATAGGTATGGGGAAAATGTTTTTTATTTTATTTCTAATCCTAATGATAATCAGATGCAGTAGGTGCTAGATTCAGTTCTCATTTTACAAAAGAAAAAAACTAAAGCATAGAAAAGTGAAGTAACTTGCCCACAAATAGATATATAGTTAATACCCTCTGTAATTGTCAAAAGTAGAACTTGGTTCTGTTTGACATTAAAACTCAGCATGTAGCTCCAGGTCAAATTATCTCCATATAACCCAAGAATGACTGCACAGAAATCTTTTATTGATAGTTAAACAAAATCACTCCTGAGTGATTCAAAATAGTATAAGAGATAAATGTTTTAAAAAATATCTCCTCTGTGAGTTGACAAGATGTAGGAGAGAGAGAATTGACACCAGCAAACATTCATAATAAAAATGGTGATCAAATATATATTTAAAAATTAATTATGCACCAATAGTAATAATAATGATTAATATCTTCCTGAATTTCAATGCACTTTACCTTGTGTGTGTGTATGTGTGTGTGTGTGTGTGTGTGTGTGTGTGTGTGTGTGTGTGTAAGTGATCTTGATTTATCTTCTTCCAGATCACATAAGGGTATTTTTAATGTGTGAGAAAATAATAATTTATAAAAAATTAAAACTTGAAATAATCATTAAATAAATTGCATGAGTGTTCCATTGAAATGACAGTTTTGGAAAATAATCCCAGTCTTTTGATTCTGAGTCTCCTGTTGCTTTCTTATAAGCCTGTGGTAAGAGTGTTATGCAAATACAAATTAGCCCTCATTCTAAAAGGCGAAGCTGACTGGAAAATATGTACACAGTGACTGATGAGCAGTCAAAATTAAGCTCGAACTGAAGTTATATAAAAACTCTTACTATTCTTTTAAAATAAATCTTATTCAATTGAAATTGAAGTATAGGGTTTGGATAATTATGGAATTCTCTTCACATGTGCATTTATTATTAATGTTCTCTATGGTCCAGCCAAACCTTTGTGATTCATGAAGAGCAATGGCAACCACAGAAGTTGGTCTCCACAATATGCAAGTCTGTCTAAAGTGCATGTTAAGCATTTGCAAGAGTTGCAGCATGCTGTGCCATTAATCCTCTGTGCTGCTTTTGAAGTGTGAGCCATTGCAGTTATTCAAGTCCCTTTCTCTGTGGCTTCAACTAGACAGCAGATTCCTTAAAATTAACTGCAACATGAGACCTCGAGGGTATCATGAAGAAAAATATGAAATATCCTGAAGTGGTTAGTGCTTTTATTCCTCCTCTTGCAACCATTTGGCAAGTTGATACTGATTATGTCTGTGCCAGGATCTAGATTCTGGTGCTATAAGCAGTGAAAGAAAAATAGGCATGAACCCCCATCCCAACATGGAGAGAAGCAGACCGGAAGCAATCTAAACAAGGACAAATTATTCTGGTGCTCTGAGGGGAAGTATTTGTTATTGGCGCTGTGGTAATAGCGCCAGAGAACTGTTTTTTGGGAGGAGATGTGGAGGTTTAAGATTGCATGATGAAACAAGTTGATCTCATGAAGTTCCAGGGCCAGAGTGTTCTTGGCACAAGGAATGGCTCAGGCAAAGGCACTGTGACAGAAAGGCACACGCTGCATTTAAGGAGCTGAGAGTAAGCCTCTGGCTGTGGAACTATGAGCCAGCTCAAAGAAGAGTGGAGAAGATGCATAGAGAGGGGCAGGCTTTTATTGGGATCAGAAGCCCCGGAGATTTTGAAAGAGGGGATAGCATATTGATATATATCCTAGCTTAGAGGTAGGAAAACTTTGTTGGTAATGGGCCAGATAGTAGATATTTTTGGCCTGTGGCTCATGTGGTCTCTTCTGTGACTCTTCAGTTCAGCAGCTGTTGTGTGAACAAAATCGTAGGCAATATGTAAATGAATGGGCCTCAAAGTGTTTCAACACGACTCTATTTATTGGAACAATAAAGTAGGAATTTTGTTATTAAACTTCTTCTAAGAGATTACAGTGATGGTTATGGACAGGAAACAATGTCACGATGATCAACAAATATCAGAATCTCCTGTGCAGTTCGGGCAGGCGTACTCTCAGGATGGGGTCATGTGCAAAGAAACACCAATCCTACACCCAAATACACTGGTAAAGCATTTGTAAATCTTTAAAGTGGTGCAAAAATGTAATGGACAATTCTCCTTAAACAAGACCTCCTCCAGATACTGGTTGAATTTTTTTTTTTTTTGAAGAGTATCTCACATCTATCTGTCCCCTAAGTCCTGTTTCCCCTCTCCAAATTTCTCCGAACTCACCAAATTAAGCCCATGCTGACTAATCTTTTTACCCCCACTAAATTCTCAGAATCTGTTATTTCCTTTGTGCCAGGACTTCTCAGCATCATTGACCTCACTGCTTTTTAAATCATCTGTAATCATGAACATGTCTACTTTTCCTCATTCCCTGTTTCCAATTACATGTACTGTAAATATAATTCCTTGTGAACACCTTTAACTCCCTTGCCACCGCTTCTCAGTTTTTTTTTTTCCCATGACCAGTAAAATCTCTAACTTGGTAAAATCTTATTATCTATGTACTAAAAGTAGCCGAAGAACAACACATACTGGTTGCCTAAGCTCTAAAACTGTGCCCACAAGTTTCAATCCTAGATTTCAACATTTTAACACTTTTGCCTACACAGTTTTCTTGTGCACATTTTTTTTTGGCAGGGGGGTGGTTACTGGGGATTGAACCCAGCGACACTTGACCACTGAGCCACCTCCCTGCCCAATTTTGTGTTTTCTTTAGAGACAGGATCTCACTGAGTTGCTTAGTGCCTCACTTTTGCTGAGGCTGGCTTTGAACTCGCCATCCTCCTGCCTCGGCTGGCCGAGCTGCTGGGATTACAGGCATGCGCTGTGGAGCTTGGATGCTTGTGCACTTTTTGAAACAATTTGTCATCCTTTCCTCTCTTGAATATCTCTCTTGAATACCCAATAACTAGTGCTCTTTTTCCTGCATCTCACTTTCCTATTCTCTTCTGAATAATGATTCAAACCTTACAAAAGCCCTCCCTTGAGTACACTGACCCACAATATCCTACTTGTTGGATAAAAACTTAATATACACTTATTGGGTAAAAGTCTTAAGATGTAGAGAATGGTGAGATCTAGAGTTCTGAGAAGAATTGCCTTTAATGGAAGCCGGAAATCTTCATCCACTATGCAAAGGGAAGATAAATTGTGTGGATAGAGATAGAGGCATCTAGACAGATTTGATGCTATTGGTTAAATGTTTGGCCAGGTCAATAGCTGAATTTGTAAACTATGTGCTAACTATTGCCCCATTTCTCCAATCTTTTAATCCACCTTTTCATTATAGTCTGTTCTATTCAGGCTTCTATCAGCACTATATCCCTGAAGCTGTTCTTGTCCAGGTCACCAAACATATCAAAAGTGTCAAAGGTGGATTTCGTGTTAGCCATTTCAGTGATCATTTCTCTGTCCTGAACATACTTTACCTCTCAGACATGATTGACATCAATGACACATCCTTTTTTTTTTTTTAAGGTCTCGTCTCCATCGCACTACAATTTCATGCCTTTCTTTTCCTTATTTTATTGATCACTGCATCCTTCTAAGCCTGAATTGTCTCCTCTTTTTGTGCTGATTTCCTTAGTACTGGGGTCTCAGAATTTAGTTCAACATCCTGTAGTCCTTAGTACTCAAATGCTTTTTCTAGAATATCACATCCAATATTGATATTTTAATATGATTCATATGTTAATAAGTGAAGTATTGATATCTTCATCTTAACCTTTGCAGTCTCACATGGTCACCTGCTTACTTGACATTGCCATTTAGATGTCTAATAGCTTAATATTCATTTGGCCAAAAGGAAACTTGTTGATTCTTTTATCCCCCAATTTATTTTTTCTCCCATCTTTCTATCCATCTTGTTGCTTAAGACTAAAATCTAGGAACCACCTTGACTTCTTTTTACCTTCATTCTCCATAGCCAATCCAATGCTAGGTTTTGTTAATTCTATTACCAAGATGACTCTGTTATTCACTTCTCTTTTCATCTCTTGCAATCTTAATATTCCACAATGCTATAATCATCACATGGAATGCAAAAGCAGCTTTCTAATGAGTGCCTTGTTTTCAGTCTTGCACCAATTAATATGTTGAATTTTTATTTTTTTACAAGCTAACGTAATTCTTTTAATAGCCAAAAGAAGATTGCATTCCATCATGTCCCTGCTCAAAATTTTTCAATGGCTTCTGCTATTATTAGATTGTAATGAATTAAATTGAAATCCTTTAGCATGACCTACAAGATTACTCTTTTTTTCCTTGTCTTTATCTCTATTTCTCTCCCTCAGTCACTACTTTCTAGCTAATAGGTACTAGCTGTCTTGTATCATGACCTTGTCACCTTACAAAGGCCTCTACAGACCTCTCAATTTAAAGTAATTCATTTTTAGTTAAGTTTTAATATTATTATTCTGTAATACTATTCCAGAAGCCATTAATCACATCTGAAGTTACTTTTTTACATCCAAGTAGAGACTGCTTCTGTTTAGCTTCCTCAGTGTAATCTACACCTAAACTATGTATAGAACAATATAAGAATGAAAAAAGTATTTACTCGATATATATGACCAGTATTGCTTTTCTAGATTTCCAACATTTCTTATCTTTATCTTTAACCTGTACAACAAAGGCCTCAGAGCTGGTCATGCAGAAAGAGAATACTCCTCTTTCGACAGAAGATAAGAAAAGCTTGTGATTATATTAATATTTCATTTCAATAATTGCTGATAGAACCACAATTTATTGTTTTATGATGTGTTTTTGTACATCCTCTATTTTACCCATTCAAACACCTTGAAATGTGTGTCATTATAACAGAATATGTCCTTTGCCTGTCTGTTATTGGCAAAACATACAGAAGCCATCCTCTCCTGAGTTTTCATCAATTCTCTGAAAGCTCGTGGTCTTGTGGAATTTATCTGTTTCCCTGAACCAAATGCAAGACCCAGGATCTGAATGATCAGAATTCTTCTCCCTGGAAACTGCTATTGAACTAGGAATGTTCGCATGATACAAGAATGAAGAATTCTTTTTTTGAGAACTTTGTTGGAAAGAGTGGGAAGTTATAATTTTTTAATCTAACCAGAATCATATAAGACCTCAGATCATATAGAACAGCTTCTTTCCCATGTGTATGTAGTCTCTGTGTGGAAACGAAACCAAATGGAGATATACCATGGAGTGATGGAGAGAGGGAGCCAGATTGAGCACCTGGTGCCACTTGAGTAAAGTTAGCACTTACTGTCCGTGACATTTCACTAAACTGTGGTAACAAGTTCCTTTTTATACCTGAGCTAATTTGAATTGGATTTATGAAGCTTGCATTCCATAAAGTCTTGACTAATTCAATTATTCTCATTTTACAGTAGGGAAATATGAAGCTCAGTGAAGTTTAGAAGCTTTCTAGAAAGGCAATGTTGGAGCAAGCCCCTCTGACTTCTGATCTTATTCTTATACATTTTTTGATATATCTATATACTCAGAAAATCTTTAAGGATTATACCCTGAAATTTCATATTCACAAAATACTTTTCTTCAAAATTGGATAATTGGTAAATAGACTAGGTCTTATAAGACTAGTATTTCAATTGTTTTGATGATTTTTGAAAAAAAAATTTCCCAAGTGGGAATAAAATATTTTATTGGATTTTTTTTCTTCAGTGTATATAGAATATTCCACAAAGGAAAAAATATTACATTAGCATAATGCTTTGGATTTTATTTTCACTCTTTGTTCTGATTTTCTCAAAACCCATTATTTCGCTACTGGAATGAAATTCATCTGAAAGACAGAATTGCAAGTAATTGAAAATACTGCAAAATTACATAGAAGTCAAGATTAGAGTTAATGAAATTTGAAAGTTGATATTCACAATTGAAGCATACATGCAAAATTTGTTGCTTTACCAAGAGGGTGTATTATCTTCTAGGAAAGTAAAACATAAAAATTATTTTCCCCTATATTGGTTGCATTCCAAATTACATAGGATGACATGGAAGACTAATGGATTTCAAATCTGAAAGGTACTTAAATTTCCATTTTACAATGTTACAAGTATTCCGGAATGTACAAAGAAGCAAAATGAAAATTAGCTAATACAGGAATGAGGATGAACACACTAAAATATTTGTTGATAGGATTCAAAGATTAGGGACAATACTGCATGTTGTCTTGCTTTTTATAGATGATTATGCTCTCCCCTCAATTAATTGAATCAGAAAACATGGTCAACTTGGTGCTCAGTTGCAATGTTTCATCTGCCAGCATTAGTCTTTGCCTATTTTAATCCAGCCTCCATAGAATGTCTAAGTAATTATTTAAAAATAGTTCTAAGTTGGGAGTGTATCTCAGCAGTAAAGTACCTGCTTTGCATGCATGAAGGTGCCAGGTTCTCTCTCTAGCACCAAAGAACAACAATAAAAACGTCAAATTCGAGCCTGCTATTTTAATGCTTCATATTCTTGAACTCACCTTTGTACCTGAATGATGATGTTCAAATGCAGAGCCATTCAAGAAGTTTTTACCTCTTAGGCTCTATACTTGGAGATGGGAATACAAAGAGAAATGAGAAGTAGGCCTTCTCCTTAAGGAAGTTGAATATAGACACGAGGTTGTGAAGGTGAGGAGGCAGCACAAAGCACATCATTTAATATAACATGGAAAGCGTCATTAGAGAAAGGCACCCAGCACGTAATAAAACTAGGAGAGTTAGCAGAGTCTACGTAGTCAGGGGGGATTTCTTGAGAGATGATGCCCGAGGTGAGGCTTAAAAAGTCATCCTGATTCAGAAAGAAGAAAAATTAGATGATTTTCCAGGCACATATAGGAGCCAGAGAAAGGCTATCCAAGGGTGAAGCATAGCATTTCTCAAGCAATTCAATAGTAGGAGGAGAGCATAAATTATTTTGTAGGCAGTGGAGGCTCAGAAAGATGAAGCAGGGGGAAGGTGTGAGGGATCATGAGAACGGTGTATGCCACACAGCCATTCAACACCTTCTGATTGAGACCTTACTGTATGCCTGGCACTCTGCTGAGGACACAGAACAGTCCAGAATGGAAGCTTTCCCAGAGGGTAAGCAAACTAAAAGTTAAGAGTCAAATAGATACTGAGTGTAGGTTCTGAGAATGCTACGAAGGAAAACACGAATATTGATATTGAAAGTGGGATGGACAGACTTCAGCTTTGATGATTAGGAATGCCCTCCCCAAACAGGTCCCATTTAAAGACGAGAATAAAAGAGCATGTACATAGTTGTACAGGGTCCCATTATAAAGACCCTTTGTATGTAAGAGTTTAACTTCTTTGAAGAACTAAAAGAAGACCACTGTGGCTATGGCAAATAGGGAAGAGATAGGCTAAAAATGAAATCTATGAGATAATAAGGAACTTTTCTTAGAGGGTCTTCGGAGATCATGATGAATTATGTAGATTTTATTTCAAGTCAAATAAAAACGCTTCCCATGGTTTTAAACAAGCAAATTCACACCATGATATGGAATCCATGTCTCTTGAATAATAAGTTTCAATCAGTGAAGTTCACAGTCGTATTTATGCTGACTCACTCTAGAGGCTGAAGAGTAGAGTTAATGTGAATGTAGGCAGTGGAAAAATATATTGATCGGGAAGTTGTTATGGTGGTAACAAATGATGAGGCTGGTATTTTTATAAAGAAAGGAATAAAATAAAGAAATACTCAGGATTAAAATTACTGGAATTTTGTGATTCTCTGAGGCACGATGTAACAATGGATGTAACAATAAATCAAGCAGTTTAGGATTACAATAGGTTTCATTATGACATGGTGAGGGGTATCATCATGAGCTAATTTAGAGAACAAAGAGTAAAGATAGATTTAGAGGGGAACATTACACCATTTCTTGTCTTTCTGGAGTCTGAGATATCATGGCTATCTAAGTGGAGATATATATATGTCAGTTTAAGCCATGAGCTATTGTGAAACTACTTGTGAACAATTTATAGGGTCAGAAGAAAAGCAGAATGAGAAATGAATCCTGAAGAACATCATTGTTGAATAGTGGATAGAAGTACCCTCCTTTTAAGACTAAGAATGAATAATAAAAAAGGTAAGTGAATTTGAGTGATAGCAAGATAGTGGAATATAGAAAGGAGGAATGCATGTAGGACACTAACAAATGCAACAGACGAGTCCCCTGCAGTAGAAATCGTAAAAAGTTCCTTAGGATGAGTCATAGCAGTGTTAAGGATAATGATTGTTGGAACAGAGAAGGTGTTATGAATCTGGACTGCAGCAGAATCAGGTGTGAGGAGAGGAAATGAAGCAATTCTACAGAACATAGATCAATCTTCATGAAAAAAAGGGTAGGAAAGAGAGAAGTTGGTAACTGTTGGGTCACCCAAGTGTTCTACCTTTTTTTATTTTTAATTATGCAAGACAATTCAGACTTCTTTTTTAAAAAAAGGAAAAATTTAAGAAAAAAGGAGAGAATTAATGATAAAGGAGAAAATTAATTAAGAATGGCCCCAGAGAAGAAGCAAGAAATTAGGGTTAGGGTCCCTGGGGAGAATACCAGAGAACAATGATGTGGAAGTACACACAATAATGTCGCAGCACTGAGGAGCTAACAGATCAAGATCCTCAACTTGGCAGCCAAGAATATTTGTCATTTGTCTCCAATAAACCACAAAGTCTCACTTCAACCACTTCTTTCCCCAGAAATTCTTCCCCTCTTACACACATTCTTCACATTCTGCTTTAATCTCCAGGGGACAGAGTCTTCAGAAAACACCATGTACTTTCATGCTCCCATTATGCAGTATTTTTTACCTTTCTCTTTAAGTGTCCATCACCCCAAATCAAGACCTTTACCCCAAGTTTTAGGTCTTGCAGCTGCTATAACAGGATATCTTAGCTGGATAATTCATGGATAACAGAAATTTATTGCTGATAGTTCTAGAGACTGGGGTTGAAGATCAAAGCACCAACAGACTGAGAAAATTTTTTCCTTATAGACAGCAGCTTCTGTGTGTCTCATGTGGTGGAAGAGGCAAGGGAGCCCTTGAGACTATTTTACAATGGAAATTAACCAACTCATGAAGATGAAACCTCACGACCTATTCACACCCTCACTTCCTAATACTGTCTTATTGGATGTTAGGTTCAAGCATATGAATTTTGGGGGCTACCAATATTGATAGCACAGCCCACCCCGCTTCATCTCATACCTATCCTCCTACCCAAAGTTCACATAGGGAAATATTCTAATCATCCTCCAGGTCTTATAAAAATGTCTTCTCCAATTAATCATCCAGATGCATGTGAATAATCAATACTTCCTTTCCTCCATTCTCATAAATTTGTTTACTATTCTTTCCCATGCCTGTATACTCGGTTGGAATGGTATCTGAATGAGGCTAAGAATCATACTCTATTTTTAAACTCTTAATGTCTGGTACAATTGCCTAGAACATGGTACTTTTTATATTTTGTTGTATTAACACCTGTAACTTCCATGTTAAATATGGATGATGTCGCCTTTTAAAATGAGTCCTCTAATTATTTAGATACATTTTTCAGTTTGGGAACTTAAAAAAAAATTCTTAATAATATCCAGAATCCCTTGGAGTTCTACTTGATGGATGCTCCTGTTTTGCATTTTCTCATATTACTTTGTGATATTGAGTTGAATAGCAGCCATGGATGCGTAATTAGTAAAATATGCAAATATTTCATGTCATTATACTTCAGCTTAGAAATCAGAATGAATAATTGTTTTATTTAATGTGTGTGGTTGTGCAATTTTCTTCAAATGTCTCTCCCCATCATGACCCTTACTGAGAAAATTAATTGTGTATCTACATTGACTGCTTCATTCATTCATCAAACATTTATTACCAGGCATATAGGTATCAGTGAGAATAGATCTTCATTTCAAAGAATGCAATAGGAAATAAATGTAGAAAACCTTTGCTTTATTAGAACCTTTTGTTTAGAGAAAAATGGATTCCATCTATAGATCATTGCCTTGGAATTTCTTTGTTGGAGATCATCCCCAGATGGTTGGGCCTCCTTGTCTGGAGTTTCTTAATCCTTCTCTAGTTTTAGTGAAGGAGACATGTAAGATGGTAGATTATCTGTAGAGTGTTCTATATGCAAAGTAAGAGAATTTTTCAATACTCAACTCTTCTGCAAGGGATAAGGTAAGGTTCCCGTCTTTCTAATCAAATGGATGCAATACTAACATGATTGGGTCTGATTTAGTACACAATAGGCTACATTTACTTTATAAAATAAGTGAGTCTCATTGCCTTCCTATTCATGGAACTGACTGGATAAGAAAACCAGAAAAAAATCTACCTTTACTTTCTTCTCTTTACATATGAAAGCTGGATGCTTCTGTTTCTTCTTATTATTATTATTTTATTTGTTATAATTAGTTACACATGACAGTACAATGATCTTGACATATCATACATTTGAATCAGATGGGATATAATTTCTCGCTTCTGCTTCTTATGATTACCTGGTATTGGCTAACTTCACTTAGCATTATCTTCTCCAATGCCATCCATTAACCTGCAAATGCCATGATTTTGTTCTTTTTTAATGCTGAGTAAAATTCCATTGTGTATAAAAACAAATGCTGAATGTTTTCTCTGATATAAGGAGGTTGACTCATAGTGGGGTAGGGAGGGAGAGCATGGAAGGATTAGATAATTCTAGATAGGGGAGAGGGGTGGGAGAGAAAGGAGGGGGCAGGGGATTAGCAAGAATGGTGGAATGTGATGGACATCCTTATACAAAGTACATATATGAAGACTTGAATTGGGTGTCAACACATCTTATATACAAACAGAGATATGAAAAATTGTGGTATGTATGTGTATTAAGAATTGTAATGCAGAAAAGTACATGTATAAAGGCATAAATTGGCGTGAACATACTTTACATACAGAGATATTAAAAATTGTGCTCTATATATGTAATAAGAATTGTAATGCATTCCACTGTTGTCATGTACTTATAAAAAAATAAAATCAATAAAAGATAAAAAAAATTACCTGGTGATTAGATTCATTCTTGGGGGAAGAAATGGCTGCTACTAAGGTCTAGTCTAAGCAAAACTTCCAATTTAGTGTATGGAATAAGTAGAATTTAGGACCTAGCACAATTAATAATTAAATGGCTTTTGGATTTTCCTTCCATTCATATTCCTTGGGCATTCCATCAGAGAAGGGGTGGAAATGCTGAGGGAAGATTCAGTTGTCTCTTAGAAATATGGATGAAATAATGTTTTATTGCCTTTGAAGCTACTTTCTAAAGCTTTAAATACTCTCCATTAATGGGGCCAGCCACAAAAATACACTTGTTATAGTTCTATATACATTAACATATTGTTAGAATGAAAATCACACAACTGATACATAATTCACTGATTTTTTTAATCTGTCAACGTTTTTCATGTTACATGTGACAGATTTAATGATGATTAGTAGTGTATATGGATTATTCTCCATTCTCCACAGCAAGAGATAAACAAGCATGATGTATTTGAGCTGAGACCCTCCTCAAAAAACAGGCCTTGGCCTCAGACTACCCTCACACTCAAAAAAAAAAAAATTACTTCAAAGCTTTTAAGTCATTGAACAAATGGGAATCAATTATTTCTCCTCTGGGAGAAACTTTTGAAAATTGGACCCCCTTTTTTATTACACATTATAAGATCTCTTGGATAGAGCTATTGTTAGAATTTAGGAATAATTATCATGGAAAATGTGCTTCATTACAGATGTATAGAAATCATCTTGGTTAGACCAAATTCTTTTTGAAACAAACAGCATAAATTTTATAAATTTTGTTTTCTTTCCAATACCATAAAACTATGCCACATTAATACTTTTATGATTGCATTTGAAACTACATTTACCATGAAAAAATTATGGTTAAAAAACTTGTTTTTCTCAAATATATACAATATGGGAATCTGTAATCTATGTTTTTCTTCTCTGGTACAGTTAATGATGATTCCATTACCCAAAGTGTTCAATAAACCAACTGTTTCATTTTGCTGAAGACTTGATCAACAGAATTGCTAGCTTCATAAAATGTAAAGGTTTCTAAGTGAATGGAAAGGGAGTGCAGATTCTAGATGTTTTAGCTTCTCCACATCAATTAAGAAAAATCCATACAGCCTCACGCATTTCTCACAGACAAAAGTGTGTTTGTGTGTATGTGTGTGTGTGTGTGTAAATAAGAGGTACAAATCTGTAATTCATATACATAAAGAAGCTTCAGTATTATTTTTGTTTTCTTGGAAAAGCTTTGGTTTTGCCTGAAGTCTTTGAAATTGGTTCTTTTCAGATAGTTAATCACATTTTATGATGGTGTGGTGGCTTGGCAAATTTGCAGGTAGCTGTTACAAATTATATGTTTCATTTCAATTTTAAACCTAAAATGATATATGATTTCTTGAATCATTATTATTTTGTAACACCGTTTTCTAAAGATTTGTTCTTTTATAACTGTGTAGATACTTAATGCAATGATAAAACATTGTCAGTGTGTGAGGGAAGAAGATAAGTAGCAATAACACAGCCTTTTGCTCTCCGAACTTTGGTTGATTTAATGAAGTTACATCGTGTGCATAAACAAAACACTTAAACTTATTGAAGATTTTTCTAGATTTCCCATATTCTCTTTGGCAAAAAAATGTAGCACTATTCATTAAAGGGGGAGTTATCTTTCTCATATTTAATGAAATATTGCCCAAATTTAAAGCTTTTAAACCGTAGATATATTACAATAGTTAATCTCACTGCTAAATAATTCATACAAATAATACATTTATAAAACTGATATGAAAACTCTTGTGTCACTCTGATGATGATGACATTAAAAACAGATATGTGATTTAAGAGAATTCTCTTTCCTTAACACAGTGAAATTTAAAAATCCACTCAAATCAAGATGAAATATTTAGAATGTTAGAAGATAAAAAAGATCATTTTGTTTTCTTACACTTGTACTCTGTCCAGTTCAAGTTTGGAAGCAAAAAATGATAAATTATCTAGAAATGACTATATTGGGTCACAGAGTCTAACCCCAAATCACATCTGGCCTTTGTCTCAGTCATCATCCTTTGTTCACTGAACTAAATGACTCCCAGAAGCCAAGTCATTCCTCAATAGTAAATTAGGTACATAGGAAGATGCACACATTGTTTAAAGTTCCTAGTAGAATCTCAGGCCCCGTGTGTGTACGGGTGTCGTACCTAGAGAACATTCAGAGCAAACTCCTCTCAAGGCGCTGCTCAGCCTCTCCAGGTCCTTACCAGATATCCTGTGCCCAACTTGGATTGCTGTTACTGTGCCAGACCTCAGGGATGTATACCCAATTTTGTGGTCTTTGTTTTTTTGTCCTATAATGTCAGGCAAATCTTATTAATCACAGGGTGCAGTCTCCACATCATGGTTTTGTGTCAGACCTGGGTGTAATAGCATTTCTATCTCGAAGAACTTCTCCAAGTCCTGATTGTACACAAGATTTTGCAAAGTGGGTGTCTAGAAATAAAGAGCAGGATAACATACCTTTCAAAATGAAATATGCTTTTTGTGCTTCAGAACATTTGCCAATATAAGCTTTTGGATGACCACAGGAGGCTGTGCATTTAGATTAATAGAAGGCATATTCCTTTAATCACTCAATTCCAGATGTTTATATATTTGTTGTCTTAGAAATCTCCAAAAGTGAGGTTTTAACAGAAACAATAGTTTGTAGTGAGGACTCTCATTTTTCTACATTGTTTTTCTCTATATGTCAAAGTTTAGTGGGTTTATGGAGAGCTCTATAAAAATTTTGACTGTAGTCTAATATGATGACATGTTAGCTTTTAAATACTATTGTATTACTAAGTTTGAAAAATCACAATCTAATATTCTTATGGACTCTGTTTTTCTTGTTTCTTTCCACTTACATTTTTCCAACCTGTGATCATCCCAAAGTAGCTTAAACTCTACCTGACATTAATGTTTTTGATTCCAAAAATTCCTTTTCTTGTTTCTTCTTCTTCTCTTCCCTCTCTGTTCCTCTGCTTCTCTTTTTCCTCCATCTTTTAAAAAAAAATTTTATTTTAATATTGGCAATAGCAGTAAGTGAGTTGTCTAGGCATGGACAGATTACAAAGCTCCTAATGTTGTACTTAGACAATACATTGAACTTCTAAGGGTTAGGCAAAAGTTATTTAAGATGTATAAAAATAAAAAATTACTAATCAATTCTATTTGGATGTGTGTCGGTGAAAACATCATATTAATATCCAAAAATAACTCTACCTACTGGATTTTATTCTTTGCCTTTTTCTTAGACAGTAGTATAATGGTTTGATTAGCTCTTTTGCTAATTTTAACAAGACATAGTAGTAAAATGAACCTTTTTTTCCTGCCTTTTCTGATGTTGTTCTCTTTGTTCTCCCTCAGATCTTCGCAATACGAAGAAGGAAACAGTTGATGCTGAATGAAAATATAAAGAACATATAACAGAGAACTGTTCTGGTACCCCATCTGATCCCCTGACTTCTGACTTCACTGAACCCATTGCAATATTTGTTGGTGATAAAAAGCTACTTCTGGTTAAGTTATCATCATTAGTGCCTATTAAGCCAAGAAGAGAGGGAGGGCTGTGTTTTGTCCACTTCCTGAACGCTGCAGTCTGGCATAAGATGGAAGATCACTGAGTGCCTGAGTCCCCAAACCTGTTTTACCCTTTTCAAAAAAAATGCTTTCTTTATGTTGCTTAACTGCTTGGCCCCCAGGGCATCCAGCTGTTGGTGCGTTGCTTGAGTAAAGTCCTGAAGGAGTGAGTGGAACATAAGAAATCTTTTAATACATATTTTATATACTTCAGGTCACTAATAGGAGTTACACATACAGATCAATTTGAATATCTACCCCTGGGGCTATATATCTGTTATGAATTTTTCTGGTTACAGCAGAGATCAAAAAACTAATACTATGCTTTTAAACACACCTGACTGATCAAAAAAAAAAAAAAAGGAAGTATTTTGCACTGGTTTTGTGTATTTTACTTTATTATTACTTTTTCCTTTTTGAATTCTTTTTCTCAGCTTTATTGATGTATAATTGCCAAATAAAAATAGTGTCTATTTAATGGATAGCCTGTGATGTTTTCGATGTATGCATATATTGTAAATGATCACTGCGATCAAATCAGGTAACATTAGCTTGATTTTACATATTTTTGCTTTTGTATATTGAAGTTAGATGAGAAAAATTAACCTTGGTTCTATGATTGTCATCAAAAGATATATGAAATCATTTAGAAAACAGAGAAAATAAATCATCTAAAAAGGGAAAGAAATGGTATTTAGAAGAAAAACTGGCTATGAATTCATTTTTTAAATAAAGCATTGCCTCTTCTTATGGTGTCATTTTGAAAGTGTTCAGATGTCAAAGCTGCCATAGTTAAATCTGATAAAAAAATAATGTGGTTACTTAAAAAGTGGTCTTGTTTTAATGCTTTTTGGACCATTGGAGAGATCCTGGTGCATTATTTTCATCTTTTCTAGAAACTTTATGAGTTATTTCATGAAATTTTTATGTAATGTTGCTGGGAATTCTTGACACTCTTCATTTTACATAGGAGAAAACTGTGACTCAGAGAGGCTTTGGCATTTGGTCTTTGTCAGTGTTAGTAAACAGACCCAGGACTGAGGGAGCTCTTTTCACATCTTTTTTAGTTTGAAATTTATTAATCATTTAGTGTCTTTTTCTCTTTGATGTAGCAGAGCCACAGTGAACATAAAAAAGACACAGATTGATTCGCAACAGTTTAGCCTAAGACTTTCTCCTTGGGTTTGATTGTGGATTATCTGTAGGTCTCTACACTTTCTCCACATCCTCACTAAGTGAGCCCAAGTAGCTCACGAGATTGATGGGATTATTAAGGAGATGCTTGCCAGTAAAGAGGAGTCCATGCTTTTCAGACTCTGCCACGTCTGCAGACTTTCACACTTTGGGAGGTTTGTTGGACACACCAAGGTAGGCCCAACCCTGCCACTGACTTGGAAGCAAATTGTAAGTGTCAGATGCAAACTGTGAGAAGTGTGACCCTCACCAATGAGAGGATAAAGGTAAGGAGGAGAGAAGTATACTAGCAGCTCATGCTCTCGAAATAAATGCAAATTTCAATTAAAAAAAAAGATGCTTATATGTTTAAAAAATGGGAATGCACAGGTATATAACAATAAAACACAAAATAAAATAAAACAAGAAATCTTTATGGTATTTCAGTTTGAACTTACATAAAGGTTCTAGTAAAATATATTAACATATTGAATTGGTCATGGAATGGGATTAAAACTAATGACTACAGTTTTGTGCATTTTGCACAGCTTCATCAAACATCAGTGACTCTTTGGATTCAACCATCTTATCCCTTCTGCTACACATTCTTATATTACAAAAGTTCTATCCCTTTAAAATTTTTCTCTTTTTAAATACTTGAAACAATAAGAGATAAAATGAAAGAAAATAAAAATAATTTACAAATCCAAATGTATTATTATTTTCAAGGGTTTTTCCAAGAGTAGAAGGGAAAAGGAGATTTTTTTTTCTGTCATATTCATATTTGTGCACAATATTCAAATAAAAACATTATAGCTACCATTTTTAAGAATAATACAGAAACAAGGTAAGTGGTGAAGAAAATGAAAAGCTGTGTCCTCTATGAAAACAATACTCTTCTCTCAAAAGAGAAAACCTAAGCAGATACTCTCTGCTAGTCGAAACCATGAGGCCCATTAGCTCTGCCTCTTTCTATCTCAGGGACTTTGGCAAGTCAACCTCTTTGAGCCTTAGGCAGGTAGCACATTGAGAGTTGAGAGTGGGAGATGAATACTTTTGCTTGGTTCTATTAGTATTCTTTATCAATAGATATTTTGACTTCCATATGCCAATGATCAGAAACTCTACAGAAAAAGGTCCACTGGCAACAAGATTTTTAACATCTTGACAACTAGCAGTAGTATTCTTGTTTCTTGATAATGCAACTTCTTGCTCCTTTTATATAACTCAGTAAGAGAAGTTGGAGGTTTTTCTTGGTACTTTCAAACAAGCGAGTCCCAAAAGTCCCCAGGTGAGAAGAGTTCAAAGATAACTGCCCACCCTTGAATGCTGTGCCAGGAAGGCAGCAAATGGCTACAGTTCTCTTGCACTTGCTCTCACGCCCACAACTGTGCCTGCATGGCCTATGGTCCCCTAAGAGGGCTTTGCTTTTTGGACCATTGGAGAGATCCTGCTGCATTATTCACTCCACTATTTGGCATAATATGAAATTTTGATGCAAGTTCTTTTCCACAGTCCAGACTCCAAATGTCAGAGATTTCCCCTGGGCATCCCACTTAGTCGCTGTTTGTATTCCAAATAGCGAAATTATTTTAGTACAAACATGAGACACATTCTTTTGATGTGTGTGTGTGTAGCACATAAAAACATAAGTGAATGGTCATTTTTTTTTAAAGAAAGCAACTACAATAAAAGAATATTAAAGTCAGATTAGTCTTATTAAACAAGACTACCGAGGAAATTCTTAAAAAGCTGCTCATTCCTGGGTCCCTGGACATGCATGCATTCTCTAATGGTTCCGGACACACCACTTTGATTGCACTTGACCTGGAAGCTGCTGACTCAGTTCTGTGCTGGTTGCACATGGTTAGAGGAATGTTAATTATTGGCTGCAATCTTCACAGCATCCTGGGAAAAATAACAAAGGTAACTACTCTCATTTGAGAAATGTAGACACATTTAGAGACATAAGTGCTGTGCTCACAAGTATGGGCGTTTTGTGGGCACATATTTGGACAGGAATGTGGATCCTCCCATCTTATCCCTAAATGGACAATTGAGACATAGATTCCCTGAACCCAGAGTGCGCTAAGATTGATTCATACCTTTGTGCAGAAGTGAATTTAGCAAGCATCCATTCTTCTCCCAGGTAAGGAGTCTGGGCTTGAAAAGGCCTAACTCATAAACCTAGTTTATCACAGATAGGAAAGCTTTATTTTTTCAGGGGAAACCAGGGACTGAACTCAGGGGCACTCAACAACTGAGCTACATCCCTAGCCTTTTTTTGCGGGGGGGGGGGGAGTATTTTATTTAGAGACAGGGTCTCACTGAGATGCTCAGAGCCTCACTAAATTGCTGAGGCTGGCTTTGAACTCCCAATCCTCCTGCCTCGGCCTCTTGAGCCACTGGGATTATAGGCAGGCGCCACCACACCTGGTTAATAGTAAAGCTTTAATGGAAGGGCAAAAGAAACAAAGTTCTGAATTTTTGTCTTAAGAAGAGCTGTTCCTTAAAAAATGTTAATAACTTTTTCTGCTTTTGGTTGACAACAAAATCTATTGATCCTTTTCCTCCTGTTTTGTCAGAATCTGCCACGTGGATAAAATTCTACCTCTGTGGCTTACAAGTATTGAAATACAGTTCCCTGTGTGTGCGCTCCACTCTGAGGGAATGGCTGATTCTATCCTTGTCATCCTAAAATTTTTAGCTTTCTTAAAGTTTTTAGCTTTCTTTAAGACATGATAAATTGGGGAACAAAAAAAATTTCCTCTCCACGACAGTAGTACTTTTGGGAGGCTGAACATGCACCTCCGACTCAAGGCTGAGTTATAAAAACAAAAGAAATGGAAGGAAAGAGATTTTAATTTCCCAGTGCTGAAGACAGTTTGTCAGGTTGAGAGACAGACACGCAGAACATGCACAGACTTGCACTTCCATTAGGGGATGAAGAGGGCAAGCCCTCCATCCATGTTGTCTTGAAAGCATTGCCCAGATTGCAAAATGACATGGTTTTTCTGGAATAGCATTCTGTTTGAAAGGCCAAGAAAAGGTGATAGGTTTCTAATGCACATTTGGGTGCCTTCAAGTCCTCCTTCTCTAACTGAAACTTAGATGTTCCTGAAAAGCTGCTATAGGTGGGGGGAAAAAAGAAATATGGTTAAAATTCCCTATGTCTTTCTTTGGCCCATATTGTATAATCAAAAATGTCTTCAGAACAGAAACAGATCATAGCGTTATGGGGTGTGGCATGCAGAGACTGCAGAGAAATAGCAAAGATTGTTGTCACTCCCTGAGTAAGAAATGAATCACTTCCTTCACAATAGTCTCAGCTGCCTGCTCCTTCGTAGAAGTCAATTCGTCTTTCTAGAACCACATACATCTTCCCCAAATTGCTCTAATATTAGTGCTATTCTCAAAATTCTTTGGATTGATTCTTGTTAGCAGGTCATTCAAATTCAGCACTACTATTTTTCTCACTTTCCTTCCTCTTTGTTAAATTGATTTGCTCCAACAAATCTCACTTAGAATATTAAAAAAAAAAAAGATTCATGAGGGCTTGACATAAATTTCATCATGTGCCTGAGAAGCTCTGTCCAGTCTTTCAAAGTTCTTTCAGTCCTCAAGGTCTAACTCAATTCCTACATCCTCTGAGTCCTACACTTCTCTCATAATCTTGGGTGAAATTATTAGGCTTATGGCATCAGGACTGACCACACAGCTGTATGACCTGTGCAGTGACTTGGGGTCCGTACTCAGAAAGGCCCCACTTGGTATAATGCTAATGCTACCGTCCTGACCTACTAATAAGGGCCCAGCGTTTTCAATTTGTACTATATCTGTAAACTATATAGTTAGACCATTTCCCAGGACTCCTAAAGTTATCAATTTTGTATCTATGCCCTAGTACTTATTATCTACACTATTGTTTTGAGGGAGTTTTTTTTTTTTGTGGCATATCTACCCCTACTAGAGAGGAAGCTCTAGAAAGTCATAGATCTCATTTGCTGAGTTTCCACAATTGTGTAGAAGAGCAGTTCAGGAAGTAAAGACATTGATGAAAAGGCCAGAGTACCACTCAAGAATTCTTCAGGGAAGAACCCCACATCTACTGAGAATAACCATGCGAAAGTTTGTGTCCCCACAAAATTCACATGTTGTGATCTCATATCCAATGTGTTGGTATTAAGAAGCATGACTTCTGGGAGGTGACTAAGCCATGAGCGGGGAGCCTTTGTGAATGAAATTAGTTTCTTTATAAAAGATGCCTGAGGGATCTCGTTTGCTCCCCACCGAGTGAGCACACATAGGATCTATGAGAAATGGGGCCTTACCAGAGAACAGATATTGGCAACTTGAACTGGGTCTTCCCAGCCTCCAGAACCTCCATAACACAAAGACAAGTTATTTCTAACTCATAAAATTCTATTTGTAGTATTTTCATTGTTTCTAAGTCTATGGGCTTTGTTACAACAGGCAGAATGGACTAACATAAATACTAAGTGATCTAAAAAGTTGTGCCCATTTAGTATGCGCCAGTCGCTGTGTTTTGTGCTGAACAAGCAAATCTAAGTTAGTCCTCACAACATGAGGAATAGGTACTATTATGACTTTATTTTCCAGACGAAGAAACTCAGGCTTAGAGATGAGGATGTCCAAAATCACACGCGAAATGACGGAACCAGGAGTTGGTGTCGGGTCTATCTGCTATAAAATCAGTGAGTCTAAAGTTCTTAACTGAGAGAAATATGAAATTTTCATGCAATAATAAACGTAAAGAAGTTATTACTGGAATTGAGGCCAAGGCAGTCAAATTATTCTCTCTCACAGTCTCAACCTTGAGTTTATAAAATCTGCCTGTGTATACACAGACTTTGAGTTGTCAGACCAGTTTCCAATAAAACATATTTTTTAAACATTTTACTAAATCTTCCTTCAGCCCCTTAAGCCATTCCTTCTACAAAAATACTATATTTGTACTTTCAAGTTATTTCTAACTCATAAAATTCTATATGTAGAAAAAAATATTTTGGAGACTAAGGAAGACAGAAAGTATGAGGAGAAGGGAATATTATGGAATCAAGTGAGTAAGGGGATAGTGTTGGAAGTCAAATCTGTGTCAGTTTTCCATGCCAGGGCTCTGGTCCATGTGTTTTCCAGAGTACACCTACATGGAAAATTTAGAGAGACGGACGACCAAGGATTATTGTGAAAGGACGTCTTATTGAGTTTAGTCTATCATAAATTGTTACTCATTTATTGTTAAAACTAAGTTTCATTTCCATCGAAGGCTTTCTTTTTTTTATTTCTGAATTCAAATATGTACTATTGATGAGGTATATACAGTAGTTTGAATACATTACTTTAAGAATTTGCATTATATACCTCAGGGTAGTTCCAAATACAGATCAAACATATGCATAAGTCACCATAAGTCACCACTTAGCCATGAGGGGTATATTCCAAGACCACCAACAGATTCCTGAAAGCACGAATATTACTGAACCCTGTAGAAACCTATTGTTTCCTATGCACGCATATGTGAGATAATGTTTGATTTACGATTTAGGTGTAGAAAGAGATCAATGACAATAACTAATATTAAAACAGAACAATTCTAACACTATACTATAAAGAAAATTATGTGAATATGGTTTCTCTCTCACCCCAAATATCTTACTGTACTGAACTTCTCCTTCTTGTGAGATGTGAGATGGTAAAAATGTCTATATGATGAGATGAAGTGAGGTGAGTGACACAGGCATCATGACAGTTCTGGGCTGCTATGTGAGGGTTACTTGAGCTTAAGTCCTGCTACCCTGTGGTGTCTACCTGACAACCAAGATAGTTTCTAAGTGACCAATGGGCAGTGAAATGCCAAGGCTATGGCCTGAAGGGTCCATTACACTACTCAGTATGGCTCATAATTTAAAACTTACAATTATTTATTTCTGGAGTTTTCCATTTAATATTTTTTTGGTCCACAGTTGACTGGGGGTAACTGAAACCATGGAAAGCAAAATGGCGGAGGGGGATCTGTTGTATTGTCTTGAACAAATAAGAAACAGTTCAATCCAAGCCACAATGTTTGTATCCTTCAGGATTTTAATCGAATTAAGTGTTCAGAAGCTCAATCTTCTCCTAGTAGTCACCCACCTCAGTGGTTTTCAGGAGAAGACAATGCTTTTGTTCCCTTGTTCTGGAGGAACCATTACTGCCACATCCAGAGCTTTCTGGAAGTTGGAGTTACTGCCAACATTTAAAAAAATCCTCAGTTGAATTATTTACCTGCCCTTCCAAGGAACATAATATGAAGAAAAGAGAGGTGTGGTTGTCTAGTCGAACACATAAACTGATAGAGCACTTGTCCACTTTTGCAACATTGCTCCAAGCTTTCTGGATGTATACTTATTCTCCCTCCATGAAATCCAGTTTCCTTGAGATAGTGATCTCTAGGTGACTTTCAGGACAAGATGCTTTAATGACTACGTTCTCATTTGGTTTCTATCAAGTACATTTTTAATCCTAATTTTTGAGACTTATACATAAGTATATAATGACTAACAGTGTGTAATACAGGGATGGGATTCATACATCAAATAAGTTCTGTGTTTTTATGCAATGTGGAATTTATTAAAAGCATCAAATCTCTTTATTTCTCAAATTTTGCATTAGATAGTTTATAGTTTTACTGGCTCACCAATTATTTTGAGGAAAAAAAAACTGACTTGTTTTAGTACAATGCTGATATGTGCCTGGACTTCAACTTGAGGTGTAGTGAACAGGACATAGGCACTTAGTAAAAACTTCCACGTCAAAAACAGTTATAATCATTGTTTTCATCAATGTTAAACCAATGGTAACCACATTTTAAGATGACAATAAGAAGTTCAGAGACAAGATTTCCAAACAGACCATTCACCTATCACCTTGCTGATGCATCATTTGAAGGAAGTGTATTTTAACAAATGAGAATAAAATCTGGCTTCTTTAGACCAGAACTAAAAAAAATTATTATTTTTTTATGTAATGCATCATTTATTTATTTTTATTTTGCACCAGAGACTGAACCCAGAGGTGCTTAACTGCTGAGCACATACAGTCCTTGTGGTATTTTCTTTAGAGATAGGTGCCTGATTCTTCCAAGGGAAGCCACATGTCAGTAAGACCTTCACCCATCCTAATGCAGATGACACAATATCTTTATTTTATATATTTATTTTTATGTGGGCCTTAGGATTGAACCCAGGACTTCATGCTAGGGGAGTTCTCTGCTGCTGAGCCACCATCCCAGCCATAGAACTCACAGATTTTTTTTTACTTTTTTTTTTTTTTAATTTTTTATTGTTGGTTGTTCAAAACATTACATAGTTCTTGACATATCATATTTCACACTTTGATTCAAGTGGGTTATGAACTCCCATTTTTACCCCGTATACAGATTGCAGAATCACATCGGTTACACATCCACTGTTTTACATATTGCCATATTAGTGTCTGTTGTATTCTGCTGCCTTTCCTATCCTCTACTATCCCCCCTCCCCTCTGCTCCCCTCCCATCTTCTCTCTGTATTCCATCTACTGTAATTCATTTCTCCCCCTTGTTTTTTTTTTTTGTTTTGTTTTTCCCCTTCCCCTCACTTCCTCTTGTATGTAATTTTGTATAACCATTAGGGTCTCCTTCCATTTCCATGCAATTTCCCTTCTCTCTCCCTTTCCCTCCCACCTCTCGTCCCCGTTTAATGTTAATCTTCTTCTCATGCTCTTCCTCCCTACTCTGTTCTTAGTTGCTCTCCTTATATCAAAGAAGACATTTGGCATTTGTTTTTTAGGGATTGGCTAGCTTCACTTAGTATAATCTGCTCTAATGCCATCCATTTCCCTGCAAGTTCCATGATTTTGTCATTTTTTAATGCAGAGTAATACTCCATTGTGTATAAATGCCACATTTTTAATCCATTCATCTATTGAAGGGCATCTAGGTTGGCTCCACAGTCTAGCTATTGTGAATTGTGCTGCTATGAACATCGATGTAGCAGTGTCCCTGTAGTATGATCTTTTTAGGTCTTTAGGGAATAGACCCAGAAGGGGAATAGCTGGGTCAAATGGTGGTTCCATTCCCAGCTTTCCCAGAAATCTCCATACTGCTTTCCAAATTGGCCACACCAATTTGCAGTCCCACCAGCAATGTACAAGTGTACCCTTTTCCCCACATCCTCGCCAGCACTTGTTGTTTGACTTCATAATGGCTGCCAATCTTACTGGAGTGAGATGGTATCTTAGGGTGGTTTTGATTTGCATTTCTCTGACTGCTAGAGATGGTGAGCATTTTTTCATGTACTTGTTGATTGATTGTATGTCCTCCTCTGAGAAGTGTCTGTTCAGGTCCTTGGCCCATTTGTTGATTGGGTTATTTGTTTTCTTATTGTTTAATTTTTTGAGTTCTTTGTATACCCTGGATATTAAGGCTCTATCTGAAGTGTGAGGAGTAAAGATTTGTTCCCAGGATGTAGGCTCCCTATTTACCTCTCTTATTGTTTCTCTTGCTGAGAAAAAACTTTTTAGTTTGAGTAAGTCCCATTTGTTGATTCTAGTTATTAACACTTGTGCTATGGGTGAGGAATTTGGAGCCCAGCCCCACAGTATATAGATCAGAGCCAACTTTTTCTTCTATCAGACGCAGTGTCTCTGATTTGATATCAAGCTCCTTGATCCATTTTGAGTTTACTTTTGTGCATGGTGAGAGAAAGGGATTCAGTTTCATTTTATTGCATATGGATTTCCAGTTTTCCCAGCACCATTTGTTGAAGATGCTATCCTTCCTCCATTGCATGCTTTTAGCCCCTTTATCAAATATAAGATAGTTGTAACTTTGTGGATTGGTTTCTGTGTCCTCTATTCTGTACCATTGGTCCACCCGCCTGTTTTGGTACCAGTACCATGCTGTTTTTTGTTACTATTGCTCTGTAGTATAGTTTGAAGTCTGGTATCGCTATACCGCCTAATTCACACTTCCTGCTTAGAGTTGTTTTTGCTATTCTGGGTCTTTTATTTTTCCATATGAATTTCATGATTGCTTTATCTATTTCTACAAGAAATACCGTTGGGATTTTGATTGGCATTGCATTAAACCTATAGAGAACTTTCGGTAATATAACCATTTTGATGATGTTAGTTCTGCCTATCCATGAACATGGTATATTTTTCCATCTTCTATGATCTTCTATTTCTCTGTTTAGGGCTCTGTAGTTTTCATTGTATAAGTCTTTCACCTCTTTTGTTAGGTTGTTTCCCAAGTATTTTATTATTTTTTTTGAGGATATTGTGAATGGAGTGGTTGTCCTCATTTCCATTTCAGAAGATTTGTCGCTGATATACAGGAATGCCTTTGATTTATGTGTGTTGATTTTATATCCTTCCACTTTGCTGAATTCATTTATTAGCTCTAGTAGTTTCTTTGTAGACCCTTTTGGGTCTGCTAGGTATAGAATCATGTCACCTACAAATAGTGATAATTTAAGTTCTTCTTTTCCTATTTTTATGCCTTTAATTTCTTTCATCTGTCTAATTGCTCTGGCCAGTGTTTTAAGAACTATGTTCAACAGAAGTGGTGATAGGGGGCATCCCTGTCTTGTTCCAGATTTTAGAGGGAATGCCTTCAATTTTTCTCTGTTCAGAATGATGCTAGCCTGAGGCTTAGCATAGATAGCTTTTACAATATTGAGGTATATTCCTGTTATCACTAGTTTTTCTAGAGTTTTGAACATAAAGGGATGTTGTACTTTGTTGAATGCTTTTTCTGCATCTATCGAGATGATCATATGGTTCTTATCTTTAAGTCTATTGATGTGGTGATTAACATTTATTGATTTCCGTATATTGAACCAGCCTTGCATCCCAGGGATGAAACCTACTTGATCATGGTGCACAATTTTTTTGATATGTTTTTGTATCTGATTCGCAATAATTTTATTGAGGATTTTTGCATTTAGGTTCATTAGAGATATTGGTCTGTAGTTTTCTTTCTTTAAGGTGTCTTTGTCTGGTTTAGGAATCAGGGTAATGTTGGCCTTGTAGAATGAATTTGGAAGTTCTCCCTCTTTTTCTATTTCTTGAAATAGCTTGAAAAGTATTGGTATTAGTTCTTCTTTAAAGGTTTTGTAAAACTCTGCTATATACCCATCCGGTCCTGGGCTTTTCTTTGTTGGTAGTCTTTTGATGGTTTCTTCTATTTCC
Source organism: Ictidomys tridecemlineatus (assembly GCF_052094955.1). NCBI lineage: Eukaryota > Metazoa > Chordata > Mammalia > Rodentia > Sciuridae > Ictidomys > Ictidomys tridecemlineatus. The sequence continues at coordinate 35,987,752 of NC_135490.1, forward strand.
TCAATTGATATTGGTCTGTTTAGGTTGTCTATATCCTCCTGACTCAATCTGGGCAGATCATATGACTTAAGAAATTTATTGATGCCTTCACTATCTTCTATTTTATTGGAGTATAAGGATTCAAAATAATTTCTACTTATCTTCTGTATTTCTGAAGTGTCTGTTGTGATATTGCCTTTTTCATCCCGTATGCTAGTAATTTGAGTTCTCTCTCTTCTTCTCTTCCTCCGCATGGCTAATGGTCTGTCTATCTTATTTATTTTTTCAAAGAACCAACTTTTCGTTTTGTCAATTTTTTCAATTGTTTCTTTTGTTTCGATTTCTTTGATTTCAGCTCTGACTTTAATTATTTCTTGCCTTCTACTTCTTTTGCTGTTGTTTTGCTCTTCTTTTTCTAGGATTTTGAGATAATGTGTGAGATAATTTATTTGTTGTTTTTTTCTTTTTTTAAGGAATGAACTCCAAGCAATGAATTTTCCTCTTAGAATTGCTTTCAATGTGTCCCATAGATTCCGATATGTTGTATCTGTGTTTTCATTTATGTCTAAGAATTTTTTAATTTCCTCCTTGATGTCTTCTATAACCCATGGATCATTCAGTAACCTATTGTTCATTCTCCAAGTGATGCATGATTTTTCCTTCCTTCTTTTATTGTTGATTTCCAGTTTTATTCCATTATGATCAGATAAGATGCATGGTATTATCTCTACTCCTTTATAATGTCTAAGAGTTGCCCTGTGACATAATATATGATCTATTTTTGAGAAGGATCCATGTGCTTCTGAGAAAAAAGAGTAAATGCTTGATGTTGGGTGGTATATTCTATATATATCAATTAAGTCTAGGTTATTAATTGTATTATTGAGTTCTATAGTTTCTTTATTCAACTTTTGTTTGGAAGATCTGTCCAGTGGGGAGAGAGGTGTGTTGAAGTCTCCCATAATTATTGTATGGTTGTCTATTAGACTCTTGAACTTGAGAAAAGTTTGTTTGATGAACATAGCTGCACCATTGTTTGGGGCATATATATTTATGATTGTTATGTCTTGTTGGTGTATGGTTCCCTTGAGCAGTTAAAAACAACAAAACTGAAGATTTTTTGATGAAGAAATAAGAGATAAAGAAATAAGAGAACTCTCATTTTATTTAAACATCAACCCACTACTCTACATACTGCAGATATTACTTAATTCAGTCTTATGCTGAACTAAATGGAAGGAATTTCCATTTCTCTATGTAGATACAGGGACAGAGCTGAAGTTAATTTTTTTCTTTTCTTTTGCACAGTATGGTAAATGTAATTCCAAAGCTTAAATTCTTTTTGCCATCCCATGGCAAGAACCCTTCTGATTTTAAAATCATTTCAGATTTTTCAGCATGTGGTTGCTTACCTTCCTAAGTAAATGAGAAGCATGATATTCTACATGTGTTAATCCCTGTGTGTAAATACTGAAAGGTATTTACTTACTTCCCCATACATTATTTAATAGAAAGTGCTGTATTCATAGTCAGATATAATGAAGGATAGCTCCTAGCAAGGACTCAGATCACAATTTCTTTCCACTTTCATATTCTTCATCGATAGCTCTATTTAAATTGAAGTTGTCACCCTATCATACAGGGAATCAGTTTGTGCCATGAAGAAAAATAAATCGACTATATTAAAAGAAAGGTTAATAGTTAACCTTCACTGAGCCCAACTTTTTCACTTGGTTTATTATCACCCTTGAAAGTGGACCATGCCATCAATTTCAAATATCAAGGCATAACACGCAGTCTGCAGGGAACCGGTAAGAGAAAGCAGAGAAATTAAGAGCTCTACGATTAGGACAAACCACGATTTTGGTCATGTGTGGAAAAGATCAAGGTCATGCTGGTGCTAGGTGTTGAGATAGCATATTGGTGTCTCCCAAGATTCAGGCTGAAGTTTCACCTTCTGCTCCCTCCAGACCTGTACTCCTGTGGCAGCCCTTACTGGCACTGCAGAATTGAACAGGTGCTGGCTTCAGGGGAAACTTAATGATTATTCTCTTCAAATGAGAAAAATAGTCTCTTAAAATGCCTAAGACTTGAAAAAAAATCAAGATGAATGAAGTTTACAAAATATTTTCTCTTCTTGCTCATTAATTTCAGGCTTGAAGAAAAATCTCTGTACAAAGGGTTTTAATTTTTTTCCCCCTATGCTCCAGCTTACTCTTCAGTCCTCTTTTACAGACTTATTCTCATCCCCCTTTTTATTGCTTTTATTTCTGCACAGGTCTGTATTAGTCATGCCAAAAAGTAGTTTCGCCGTGTGCCACCTGCCTGTTCTATAGCACATTGCTTTCACTAACCCCGGCCAAGGCTGTGATGGATTTCTCTCTCTGTGTAGGAAGATTAGAGGCATAGAAAGTAATGTTGAAAGGGTCAAAGTTGTTGGAGTGAATTGGAGAAGGTGGCCCTGGAAGAGGTCTGAAAAGCCAGCAGATAATATCGTTGCACAGGTGTGAAGAAATAGGGCCTTCTGACACACAAAGGTAGGCTAGAAATTTTCCCCATCATTATTTTGCATGTGTTTAGTGCTAAGAATTTACATTTTAAGTGGATAAGGTTGTCATAGTTACACAGTATCTGAGGACAGCAGGCTTGTTGGGTGAATGAATGAATGAGAAAGCTGTATCAATTCCACACATAAATGCATGCTTCTACAGATAGCACTGAGGAAGAATCCTCATTATTGCAAAGAAAACTCAAGAAACCAGACCAATAAAGAAGAGGAGACATTTCCTAAGTGCCTACTGTGTGCCTGGTACCATGCCAGGTACTTTGCATGTACTACTTACATTATGCACTGCATGGCCAAGTTTTGGTCAAAGGCAGACTTCATATATGACAATGGTCCCATAATCTTAAAATGGAGCTGAAAAATTTCTATCACTTAGTAACACTGTAGCTATTGCAATGTCATAGCGCAATGCTTCACTTACCTATTGGTGGTGATACTGGTATAAACAAATCTATTGTGTTGCTGGTCATATGAAAGTATAACATGCAGTTATGCACAGTACATAATAATTGTAAATGATAATAAACAACTATGTACTAGCTTATATATTTACTACAATTTTTATTACTGAGCGTACTCTATTAAAAAGAAAAGTTTACTGTGAAAGAATATGCCATGTCACAATGGCAGTAGTCTAATATATCTCATCTTTACCATATCTCTTGATTGTATCAAAATGCCCCACTGAGTGGTCGCATTATACCAACTAGGCTTGGGTGAGTCCACTCTACAATGTTTGCACAAGGACAGAATCTACCAACGATACCCTTCTCAGAATGTATTTCTGTTGTTAAGTGATGCATGTATTCTATATTTAAATACCATTGACCAATATTTTGTGGTAGCCTCAAAAATGGCTCCCAATGATCTCCACCGACTGGTATCTGTAACTTTTTGTAATCCCTTTCACAGTGAATAGGGCTGACTTGTGGAACAAGTAGGATATTGTGGAAATGATGAGGTATGGCCTCTGATCATAAAAGCAATTATGCCTTTCACTTTGCTTTTTTCTTGGCTAACTCTCTCAAAGAGAAGCTAGTTGCTCTGTCCTTAGGAAATTCAAGCAATTCAATGAAGAGAATTACATGTGAAGAACCAAGGCCTTCTATCAGAAAAACTGCACTAACTTTTCAAACATGTGAATAATACACCTGAAAGCAAGCCATCTGGTGCCAATTAACACTCAGATGATTTCAGCTCTAGCCAGTGTCCTTACTACAAGGTCAAAGAGACCTGACTGGTAGACCTAGTTCTAGTTGATCCAGGACCATCCAACCCAACCACTGCCAGATTCCTGACTCCTAGAAACTATGCAGAATAATAAATCAGCATTATTTTAAGCCACTATATTTTGGACCATTTGTTACACGTGAATAGATGGTTATTCTAAATCTTATATTACCCTCAGTTTATAGAGGAAGAAATAAAATTTATGAGAGAGACAGGTGCAAAATATGAATGGCTTCCCTTTATTGGGCACCCACCAGGGAGGGTTTAGACTACAGAGGATACATAAAGCAGGGCACAAGAATCAAGGAGGATTGCAGACATTAGTGGATAAGAAGAGTTCATTCATTCATTGCTTCAACAAATAATTCTTAAGCATGTACTATGTGCCAGTCATTGTGCAGGGCCATAAAGATACATCCGTGACCAACACAAACAGAATTCACTGCCTCTTTGGAGCTTACAATCTAATGAGGGTTGATTGATATAACACAAGGAAAGTCTGAAATATAATGGAAACTGAAGGAGAAGTACATACAGGGAAGAGCAAAACCATGAGAAAGACATTCAACTCTTGCTTCTTTCCAGCACAATGCGTCCTTATGATGAAGCCCTTTATATGAGGTGCCTGAATGCAGTGCTCTGTCCTGAGAGATGAAACTTTGTGACAAGGATCATTTTTCTCTTTTGTACCCTCATGTGCTCATTTGCTTACCGTAGGTCAAATGGGTTCTCAAATATGTGTCAGTTACAGATCTTTAAAGATGTGCTTGCATGTGTGAGTGAAGAGGTTCACCACTAAATAGTTTCATCTTTAAATTGTATCAGAGTGAGGAATATATGCTTGTGGTTGGCAGAACAACAAGTTCCCCAAACTGTCCATATCCTCTTCCTTGCAACTTGTGATTATGTTAGGTTACATGTCAGATGGAAATGAAAGTTGTAGATGACATTAAATGTATTAACCTGCTGATTTATATAAGGAGATTGTCTTAGACTATCTAGGTGAATCCAGTGTATTAAAAATTCCTCAAATGAATAAGACAGAGGATTCAGGGTCAAAACCATGTGATGTGTGTAACACATGATTAGCTATCGCTGGCTTTAAAGATGGAAGGAGGCCACGGGCCAAGGAATAAGTGGCAGCTGCTAGAAGCTGAAAAATGAGTTTTCTGTCCCTCAAAATCCCCAGAAAGGAATGAAGTCCTGCTGACACCTTGATTGAAGCCCAGTGCCACCTGTTGCAGATGAATGACCTCTAGAACTGTAAGATAAGATATTTGTATTATTTAAACCACCGTTTGTGGTAATTTTTTATAATGGCCATAGAAAATGAATAGGACATTCTAGGTATTTTCCAATTGTCTGAAACGAAAAATAATTTCAAAAACTGAAAAATTCAGGAGATGCTTGAAATCAGAGTCTGAGGAGTTCCAGGTGAAAACTGGATCACAGAATACTCCAGTCAAGGGCATTATAAATAATACTTATGTTACCTCCTGGGTACCTTCTGAAGCCTTGTGGAGCAGCATACCATGTCATATATTTCCTAAACAGCAACATTTAGAGCAATCATTTCCATTTAAATGCTACTTTCTACAACCATTTGTTTCTTTTTTCTTTCTTTAATGCGTTTTAATTAAAGGTAAGAAGAGAATAAAAAGGAGATGGGGGAACTAACGCAGCTATAATGTGTGGGTGTAAGATATTGAAGTCTGCAGCCTTATGCTCAGTTTGAAGGTAGAAAAACAGTGATTATAGTTACATGTTCTAAATGAGATTCTATATAAGTCCTGGCTTTGAACATGAGATTTGATGTAAGTAAAAAAAGACCCTGATTATTCCTGAATGCACACTGGTTTTTCTTGATGTTTAAATAATTTTAGCGATGGAAGTCTAAGTTGTAAGTGCTCACTTACAACTTCAAAATATAAATCATTGCACCAATAATTATCCGGCAAATGCTTGCAATTGTTAATATTAGCACCAATTTTTAATGTAATATTTTAGTGCACAGAATTACTTGTCTTCACCAAACAGAGAGAAAAAAATATATAGAAATCAAACATTCCCTGTGAAAATTTAAAACTGCACAAAGGAGAGTCAGTTTTCCACCAGGAGATGATCACGTCTGTGGCTTTTCTGACAGGGGAAAAAAAATAATAATGCTGTCTTCCTTCAGGAGCTCTCCCTTATATTTAGACCAGCTGGAATGTGCTCAAAGAAAAGCAAACACATTTTAACATCAGCATAAGCAAAACAAATCTTTCTCAAAAAATTCTATCCTAAAAGCTCTGAATCCCCCTCTGTTTTAGTATTTGTTGGTGTCGTCAGTTACCACAGGTGATCATCAAACCTGTTAGATGCATCAATCGTGAGGTGTGGAAGTCAATAGCAAAGGAAAATCAACAATATCTTGTTTTCTACATCACTAGACTAAAGGAAAAAGACTATTTGAGGGAATCGAAGCAACTAATGTTGTGCATTATTGTCATGCATTATTAATAGTCATAATTTTCTTGCCATGTAACTAGTAGCTAGCCTGGTATTTTAAAATATAATGTCTCACTGCTCCCTATCCACCCCACACATGATTCTCCAATTTCCTGATGTTCCATTCCTTTTTCTACTATAAACTCTATTTCAGCTTTTCAATGTCACTATGGAAATTAATGTCATACTGAAAAGAGTCAAAGGAGTTTTTTTTTACTTACACAATAAATATGTACATACATAAAGATGAGGCAAACATTCTTAATTCATTTAAATTATTTAGTGGTCAAAATGGGAACCACTACAAGAACTTAGTATAAGAAGGCAGTTACTTAAAGTTAGAGAAATCTGGATTGCAAACTTGCTCTCTTCCGAACTGGATTCAAGGTCTAGGGAAAGTTGTTTATTGTATATGAAACTGATGGCACTTGAGTATTTTCTTTAACAAAAGATTAAAATCACAGTCTACATCACAAATTTGTTGTGAGTACCATAGTGTTATGGTTTGAATGTGAGGTTTCCCAAAAAACTCATTTGCGATACAATACAAGAAGGTTCAGAGGAGAAATTATTGTGTTGTGAGAATCTTAATCCAATCAGGGAATTAATCCCCTGATAGCCATTAACTGAGTGATAAGTGAAGTGATAGGGTGTGGCTGGAGGTGGTAGAATTTGGGGGTGTGGCTTTGGGGTATATGTTTGTGTCTAGCAAGTGGAGACCTCTCTCTGCTCTCTGATCATCATGTGAGCTGGTTCCCTCTGCCATACTCTTCCGTCATGATGTCCTGCATCACCTTGAGCCTCAAGGAATGGAGCCTGCTGCCTATGGATTGAGACCTCTGATACCGCGAGCCCTTAAATAAACTTTTCCTTCTCTATAATTGTTCTGGTTGGATCTTTAAGTCACAGCACTGAAAAAGCAGACTAAAACACATAGGGTAGACTAACTATGACAGAGTGTATTGCCTATCCTCAAGCATCTTGCCTCTGGCCTAGTTCTTTCCCACTGTATTTCTGATTTGGTCCAAGTACTTTGAACTTTGGGTAAGTGGCCCAGTTCTTGTTCCAGAGTATGTTCTGGAGACAAGTGTGATCTTCAATGGGCAATGAGATATAAAGGAAATTCTTCTAGGGCATCTGAAAAGTTTTGTCTCCTTTTAAGTGAGGGGAGGGTGAAAAAAAAGCCCTTTTCAGGCTTCCTGCCTTTGAACACTGTTGCCTGGGACCTTGATGCTTGGGATTGCTCCATGTCTCTCGTGATGGAGAGGCAACATTACAGGTTCCAACAATTTCCTTCTTCCAGTTTTGGGCTGGGAAGACCCCTCTTGTTTCAGGACTGTTGGTGGAGCATTCTGGTATTTTCAGCTGATTCCTGATTTTAGTAGGTATTATGGTTTAGACATTAGTCTCCTGAAAGCTCATGTGTGAGAAATGCAAGAAGGTTTAGAGGTGAAATGATTGGGTTATGAAAGCCTTAACCTAATCAGGGAATTAATCCCCTGATAAGGATTAACTGGGTATTAACTATAGGCAAGTAAGGTGTGGCTGGAGGGGGCGGGCCATTGTTCAAAAAGTGACCAAATGCTTTTGGGGAGTATATTTTGTCCTTAATGAGAGAAGTCCTTCTCTACTTCCTGGTTCCTGTCCTTAGCTGCTTTCCTCTGCCACACCCTTTCTGCCATGAATTTCTGCCTCACCTCTGGCCCAGAACAATGCAGGTGACTATCCAAAGACTGAGACCTCTGAAACTGTGAGTGATAAATAAACTCTTCCTTCTCTAAAATTGTTCTTGTCAGGTCTTCTGGTTACAGTAATGAGAAAGCTGATTCAAACAGAAGAGATTCAGGCATGTATAAGGGTTGTTAATGTTGCTTAAATATAGTATGAAGTGTGTAACAGGCAGTATTGACGTTCTAATAAATTCCTAGGTTGGAGAGAGAATCTCAATTCAGAAAATCATGGAAGACTTCATGGAGGCGAGATCAATCCTAAGGGACCTTGATCGCTTTCAGTCTTTAACCCTGGAATGACTGGAAAGAGCATCTGGCAGAATTCCATCTTGAGAGAGCAGATTCTTCCTTGCAGGTGCAAGCAACAGTTCCCTGCTCAATGTAATGAGGTCAACAAATGAGATCTATGAAAACTTGGAGCTTCTCATTCCAAACTGCAAGCCCATCTTCTCTTATAAAGTTTTTCCTACTATATTATGGATTATCTGGGACTTGAAACAAGTTTAGTCTGGCTTCATTTTGAAGAATATTTGATAACTAACTAGTAGTTTTAGAACAGATATAGACTTGCTTGTGTTGTGATTACTTTCTAAGTATATTATTTTGTAAGAAAAAAGTACATTAATTTAGTTCAAAAAGTGATAAAATATATATAGTGAACAGGGTTTATTTATTTATTTAATTTTTTAAAAAAAATTTAATTTGTTATATATGACAGCAGAATGCATTACAATTCATATTACACATATAGAGCACAATTTTCCATATCCTCCGTGTCTTCATACTTACATGTACTTAGAGTAATGATGACCATCACATTCCACCGTCTTTCCTACTCCTACACCCCCTTCCTTATCCTCCCTCCCCTTTTTCCCTTTGCCCTTTCTAGAGTTCATTTAATCCTCCCATTCCCCCCACCACCCCATAGCATAATATGGATCAGCATCCTTAAATCAGAGAAATCATTTGGCATTTGGTTTTTGGGGATTGGCTAATTTCACTTAGCATTATATTCTTTAGCTCTATCCATTTACCTGCAAATGCCATGATTTTATTCTCTTTTAATGCTGAAAAATATTCCATTGTGTATATATAGCACATTTCTTAATCCATTTATCTACTGAAGGGCATCTAGGTTGGTTCCACGGTTTAGCTATTGTGAATTGTGCTGCTATAAACATTGATGTGGCTGTGTCTCTGAAATATTATGATTTATTTCAATGTGCAAGGGCAATTTTTTAAAATATTTATCTTTTAGTTGTAGTTGGACCCAAAGGTATTATACCTTTATTTTTTATGTATTTTTATGTGGTGCTGAGGATCAAACCCAGGGCCTCACACTTGCTAGGCAAGTGCTCTACCGCTGAGCCACAACCCCAAACCCAGCACAGATGGTTTTTAAAACCCAACTATTCTTAGAGCTTTTACTATTTGATTTGGACAGCATCACAGGGCATAAATAGACTTCAGGGCTGAGCAGTGAGCTGTAGGCATCAGTCTCCTTCCTCATCATCCCACAGTGGCTGGCTAGGCAGGGCTGTTCCCCATGCACCCTGGCCCATCTTCAACACAATGTCCTCCAAGGGCCAGAGTTGAGAGTACAACCCAGAGCACTCCTGTGTGAGAACCATTCCTTCTGCATGTTAGAGCCCATCCTAAGATGGTTAAGGGTACACCAAATTTCTGTAAGTAATGAGAAACATCAAAGACATCATCAAAGAACCTTTAGACCCAGAAAAAGAGCTAGGAACTATGATATCACACGAAATGTTATTCTCTTATATTCATTCCCTGGTTGGGAAGGAACAAAGCAAGGAACAGAAAAGGTGAGACTTGCTCATTCACAAGAGCTATCTCATTATTACGTCATTCCTCTGGGAACATTTTAACGTTTTTTTCAACTTTTTCCAAAATGTGTATTGTTCTAGGGCTTTTGAATCAGTATTTTTAGAATTATTTCCATCTTTTTTTTTTTTTTTTACAGAAGTCTATTTTGGAAAGAATATCTTTGATTACCTTTAATAATTAGAAAATAATTTTGGAAAAGAGATTGTGGCTTACCCAAGAATAGACAAGGACAGTAACATAAAATATTATGATGTTAGAAAAGTATTATGAGTTTGTTAGAAAGGATTATGAGGTAACTGTTATTTTGCAAATAGGTGATTTGCTCAAAATTACATATGAATTAGGGAGGTAATTAGAAATAACTTAATTCTTCCTTTTCCCAAGATCATTATTCCTTTTTTCCTAAATCATGTTATTGAATTATAGATTTCTGCTTACCATACTGAGTGAGGGGTAAAGAATAAAAACAGATAAAGTTTAAAAAAGGATTGAAAGTTCAAAGCCAGCCTCAACAAAAGCAAGGTGCTAAGCAATTCCGTGAGACCCTGGCTTAAATAAAATGCAAAATAGGGCTGGGGATATGGCTCAGTGCCCAAGTACCCCTGAGTTCAATCCCTGGTACCAATAAAAAAAAAAAAATCAAATATCTGATTTTGGTTTTAGTCAAAGGTGGTCAAAAAACATAAATACAAAGGTGGTATTTTATTGTTGTCAAAATAATTAATCATAGTTTTTTGCTTTTCTTAAAGCTTTTTTATTTTAAATACTTAAGAGGAATTTGATGATAGATTGGCATGAAAGCAAAATATTCCCCTTTCAATTTGTCTTGAAATAAACAAAAGCAATATACACAACAATTATCGTTTGCATGTTTACTATGAACCAGGTATGTTGTTATACCTGAGGATAAAGATATGGCACTTGACTTTATTTAAGTGTGTTATGTCCATATGTTGCAAAGTATAATTTTCACAGTGTTTTGAAACAGGTGAAATAGGTATTAAGAACAGAAAATATATATTTGAGATCAATTCTTACTTTGAAACACTGACAATTAAGGTATAAGTTAATTAATGACTGTAGAGAAATAATCAATGTTTAGTTTAAAAGGGTTTTCAAATAAAGACTATTTTAGGCTTTAAAATTATTATTGTTTACATTTTAAAAATTAAATAAGTATGCTATTTAAAATAATATGATTTTTCTTCTGGTTTTTAGATTGCATTGGTTTTGAAATATCCCAACCAACAAAAAGTATTAATTGATTTTTAAATATTTGCTATGATTTTAAGAATGTTCAGGAAATTATAAATCAGCTATTTTTAATAGCATAGCTTTGCGGAGGTTGTAGCATATACCTCAATTGTATTCACTTGTGATTTATTACATACACATGATTAAATTAAATGCATAATAAGCTCTTTTATATTAATATAAAGGGAACAAATTAGTGATCTAAATAGGAGAAATAGAGGAAGCAATACAAATATCCTGGATTTATCAGGGCCTATTTTTTTGGTACAGGGGATTGAACTCAGGGACACTAAACCACTGAACCACATCCCCAGCCCTATTTTGTATTTTATTTAGAGACAGAGTCTCACTGAGTTGCTTAGCACTTCTCTCTTTGCTGAGGCTGGCTTTGAACTCTTGATCCTCTTCCTCCCAAGCCACTGGGATTACAGGTGTGTGCCACTGTGCCTGGCACAACCAGGGCCATTTTTGAATACTTTGCTTCTTCTCCTTAATTATGTTAAATCTCCTTTGTGTAATTAAATTCAAATGGTTGTACCAGAATAGTTCAATTTCCCCCAATACTTATGTTTCTTTGGTAATATCTCTATGTCTTAGTGGGACGTATATGTGAAAGCGTGGCCCAAAATCTATTAAAGGAATTAAAATTTTATGCTTTTAATCATTTCCTCATCTAATAGTATTTAGTGATAAAATACGTGAAAGGGCTTCAGCTTACTTTCAATTTCTTACACTCTGTTGTGATTAACTGTGTTTTGCACATTGTTTGACTGATTAATTGGTGCCTAGGATTGAGCCCAGGGTCTCATGAATGCTACAAGCTCTATCACTGAACTATTCTTGCACTTTCTGCTCTGAGCAGTTAAAATATCAAAATATACATATCATTTATAATTAAAAAATGCTGTGTTGTTCTGAAAACTATTATCTTGTTATTGAAAGCTTATCAGAGTGAGAAAGAATCCTTATCTTGTTTAGAATTGTAGACATATTATTCATTAAAGATGACTTGGACGAATTCATTCCATCGTCCTTGAAGGTTGACCACAGGATTGTACTGGAGGGTTAGGGGTCAAACTCATAGACTCTGGTGTGTAAGAGTACTTGAGTTCAGTCCCAGCTCTGTAGCAGCTTGTGACCTTTTTTTACCTTGGGCAAATGACGCATTTTCTTCTCTGCTTGGTTTCCTCTTCTGCAAATGGTAATAAAAATACTATCTCCCGCATACGGTTGTCCTATATGGGTGGTACATTGTGAGCACCCTGTAAGGCTGCATTAGGTGTAAGTTACTACAAGCTATGTACTAGAAAACATTTTACAGAAATTAAATTCAAAAGATGGGATTATATATTGATATTAAAACTAGCTTGAAATACCCAGTGGTATTTTCCCCAGTTCCTCTTTCTTTGTGAGATTACACTGCTGCAGACAAGAGTGAAACTGAACTTTGCCCTGTGAATCGAGGTTGACAGGTCCAGCAGATCCAGGAGCCCTGGGCACAAAAGGTAATTTAGAGGAACAGAAATACAGATGGCTAATTAACAATGAAAAGTTTTCAACCTTACTAGTAATCAAAGAATTGCAAATTAAAATAAGGACATGATATGGTTCACTTACAAATGAACAAAGATTGCAAAACAAAGGCTAAAAAAAAGGGGGGGAGAGTCAGAAGTACATTGTTTCACATTGCTGATAGTGTCGAAGGAAATTAGTCAAATTTTCTGAAAGCAATTTAGCAATATTCAGAGAAAAGATATAAATGCTTAAGACCTTTGAGTTGCTAACACTTTTCAGGGAGCTTTGGTAAGGAAAGAAAGAGAAATATTCATGGAATGATATTGATAATGATACAATTTTGAAATTAAAATTTTTGACAATAGGAAATTACTTCAGTAAATTGGAATGCAATCACATGGTGGCTCTCCTAACTATTACAGGGGAATTGATAAGTAGTTTATAATGACTCATAAACTGGGAGCCTTGCTTAATGGTTACTGATTACCTTCCCTCCAGGTGCCAAGAAGTCCGAGGGTGTGGCATCCTGACCTCAGACTCATGCTGCCTGTGAGTGGTAAATTTGGGATGGACAGTGGATGCGATTTGTTCTGTCCATTCTCCTATAGGAATCGATTGCTTACAAGGTGCTTCTGTAGTCTGCTTCTCGTGGGTGACAGAATCTTTCTCCAGAGGCATGTTCTTTCTGCCCTGTTCCATCTAGCCCTGCCCAGTACAGGGTTCTAAGTCCATCTCTGTCTAAGGTTTAGTCAGGACAATTATTTGGCTATTGCTATACCTCATTCTCTGGCTTAACTTTTTATCAATAAAGGCAGTCTATTGGTTTCCCATCTCCCAGTCCTATTTTATATTTCTTTTAAAAAACCATTGGTGAGGGGCTGGGATCGTGGCTCAGAGGTAGAGTACTTGTCTAGCACGGGCAGGACCCGGGTTCGATCCTTAGCACCACATAAAATTAAAGGCATTGTGTTGTATTCATCTACACTTAAAAAAATAAATATTAAAAAAAACAATTGGTAAAAAAGAAAAGGGTTATCTTTGTAAAGACTCTCTACACACTCCAACATTTGAGACTGCCCATAAATAAAAACTGCATAACAACTTACCTCGAAATGTGGAACTCATTTTACATGAACACACATCTATGATCTCACAGTTTTTGTGGGCCAGGAATCCAGGCATCATGTGTTACACCTTCAAGGTTGTTCACAGATTCCAAGCACAGCTGGGCTTACCTGTGTTCTCAGCTGAAGCCTCGACAGGTGGAGAATTCATTTCATGTTCTCCCATACTGTTGTTGGCAGAAGGGAGTTTCTTGCTGCTTGTTTGCCCAAGGTCTCCCTCAGCTCACATGTGGGTGTTTTCATAGGGCAGCTCACATGCCAACTGACTTCCCCATGAGTAGTCAGGAGTGCAGGAGATGGTGTGCAGGACAGAAGCCATAGTTGCTTAGACACCAAATCTCAGATGTGACATTCCCATTTCTTTTGCTCTTTTCTGTCTGCTAGCAGTCAGTGACTAGGTCAAGCCCACACTCAGGGAGGAGTGGAAGATACAAGCTCTCAGTATGTAGCAACATGGGTGCTATTAAGGCTAGGGACAGCCATTGCTGCTTGGAATGTGTTGACAAATTAATAGGAAAAGAGGAAACAGGGACAATATTTATAAAATAAATTAAGAGGTATTTGGCCATAAAGAAGGAAAAGCATAGGTTTGTAAATTGAAGGGAAAATGGAAATAAAGAAAGTTTGGGGGGTTTTTTGTAAATATTGGAGAAACTATAGTTATTGAAATGATGAAGACTTTGATCTTGTGGAGAGGAAGGAGGTTGGCTGGCGGGGGGCATTAGTAAAATGGTGTCTGGTTGCTCAGAAGGAGGTGAGGGAAAGAATCCAGAGTGATCAAGAAGAGAATGAGTTTCCACTGAAAACCTTATTCCTATGGTCCCTTCTTTTTCTTTCAAGAAAGCAAAGGGAAACTTCAAACTGTTTTAAAATGTAGGTGCTAACATTTTGGAAGCCATAAAGTACAAATATTTTTTTCTCACAGATGTTGTTCTTCATCTCATTGTTAAAGTGCTTTTATGTGAATTTACTAATTTTATTCCCAAGACAACTTGATGAGATTGTCAGGACATATGCCAATCCATTCATGTGACTTATCTGTGGCAATATGATGTCAATCTTGCTGTTTATAAAGTGTCAAAGAGACCCAGATTTAAAAAACAAAACAAAACAAAACAACAACAACAAAAAAAAACCCTACAAATTCCTAATCTCTTAAAGTCCATATTTTGAAAGTACAACTTGAAGATAGAAAACACCAAAGATAAGGTTTGGCTCCTTTCATCTTGAGGTCCAGTTGAACATTTTCTTTGCTCTCATCTAAAGGCAGTTACTTCAGTGTGCTTGTGAACTGAACATGCGCTGAAGGGCTCTGTAAATAACTGCCTTCTCAGTATGGTTCACCTAACCAGTCCTTGAGGACAGAAGCTTCCAGATGGCTCAGGCTCTGGATTAAACCCTCCAGACACCTTGTGCCTTTTGTTCAATAGTGTGAGCAACAGAATTCAAGATAGCCTGAGTGATTTGATGAGAGTGGTTTTTTCACAATATTTTTGAATAGGAATATTCTATAAAAACAAAAACAGAGCTATGTGGAGATAAGTAATGACATGATACCAATTATGCTCAAAAGCCTACAAAAGACAGCGTCAGGGTGGGTTTAATAAAACAAGGTGACACATTAAAACTTACTGAGCACTTTCTATTTCCTATTTCAACAGTTTAAAATGACCTCACCTCAGTATTTTTATAATTATTCAATTTTAAATCCATAGTCAAGAGAATAATTTAGTTTTTTTGTCAAACAAATACCATTGCCTCTCCAGTCTAGAAGTTTCTTGAGGACCAACACACTTTGGGAGTTGTCAAATGCCTATGATTGAGCATAGTGCCAGATATACTCAGCATTTGAATCCAGTTCTATCTTTGGGCCTGGGCCATTGTTTCCGATTTCTTAATTCTGTGTCCCTTTAAGATGAAGTAATAATATCCACTTTGCAAGGCAATGTAAAATTGGTTAAAATTAATAAAGCACCAACTGATTATTTCATTTGAAAATCATTTCACTTGAAACTAATTGTTCTCAACCAGGATAGGGGACATTCGGCAAATCCTGGAAACACTTTTAATTTTCCCAAATGGCAACTTGGTGAGGGGGTATCTGCTATAGCATTAACTAAATGCCTGGGTGCTGCTAAAATGCCTATACTGCACAGGATAGCCCCTGCAACAAATTACCGATTCCAAAATGTTAACAGTGTGGAGATGAAGGCACCCTGCTTTAAAACTATTCTCAGTTCCTTTTATACCCTTCCCTCCTCCCTCCCTCCCTCCCTCCTTCCCTCTTCACAGTGATGCTGTCTTATTTCACAAAGCATCCCCACCACCTGCTAGTGTAACAGGTTAAGCGTGATTGGCAATAGAATATAAGAACATAAAACTGCAGGTAATCCCTTCAAATTTTGAACTGAGGTGGTAAAATCAGCCATCTCTATGGGTGGAGTAATTGCCAAACCCCAATTTTCTAAAACGATGACATAGAAAATGTTCTGAAAAGGTTTTGAAATAAATGAATTATCTGTAGGAATTAAATTTATTTTCAGATATCTTGGATTGGGTAAGAAACAGAAGTAGCAGAAATAATGAGATTCCGTTTATTTCTTCTTTCTGTGCAGGTTGTAGGGCTGGGATTTACCTCTGAATGCAGCTACAGTGTTACACTTTCCAAACAAGCAAATGAAAATGTGTGCTCAAACAACTTTAAAATGCTTGAAAAATCTATCTCATTTGACTCCAAGTCATATAAGGAATTCAGCTATGGCTTGTGAGCTCGAGGACAGGTCGCGGTAGCAGAATCCTGCCTTTGAAAGAGTTGGCTTTTAATCATCTTGCAGTGAATTTGCAGTTATTCTTTAAATTTTTCTGATCTAGTCTAAGAATTACACGATTTTTTTCTTTTTCTTTCTTTCTTTTTTTAAACAGAAGGCAAGTGTTACTTCTGGGGGTTGGAATCCATTGCAATCAAGGCTCATGCAGTATTATTCCTACCTGCATCCCCACCCCATAGATTCTTTCTTTTTCTCTAACTAAATACCCTACAAGGAAATGCCTGGTGCTTTAAACCACATTGAGGTTTTACCTGTTAACCAAAACTGATTGTGGTTTGATTAATTCCACCAAACACTCTCTAGAATGAATACATTTGTCACAATTACTCCTAGTGACTGGTCAAAGCAGTAGCTTAATTAGCCAATGCATATAGAGGAATAAATGAAATGCAAGTCTTGAAATTTGTACTGTGTATCCTGGCCTCACACTTATAATTAATTGCTTGCAAATATAAGTAATAGAAAACAGGCTCACCAAAACATTGAGTTAAGCCGTGGTACCTGAAACAATTTTAAGAACAAGAGGATGGTTTTCTCCAGATTGACTTGGCATATTGGTTTTTACCTGTTAAAATGGGGTGCATCCATGTTCTATGATAATATGTTCTATGATATGCCTACCTCGGGTAACTAACTACCTAATTAGAATATGAATTTTCAGAAGTAGGAACTGTGACTTCACTCTATATTTTCAGATTGGAGTATGTGTCCCTTCACATCATAGACACTCAAAATGTTTGCTCAATATAAATGCTATAGCTGCTTCCCAATATAAGCTGCTTTTTGGTTTGCTCCCCTTCATCAATTCCTAAACTACTCTTCTAACACCTGCTTTACACCAGATGTAGGACGGACCCCTGAGAATAAGTGAAAGACAACCAGTCCTTGTTCTTAAGGGACTTGCAGCCTTATAAGAAGAATAAAGGAAAATATATAAACAATTCAATAATATGTGACAAACTACTGCAGAGTAAGTACTGCAGGGGCTCAGAGTCGAGGGATTTACTGTGTGCTTTGGAGGTGAAGAAGCATCTCAGAAGAAGTTGACATCTCCATGGATCTGGGAGGTTTATGCGGATTTGCTAAGACCAGACAGTAGAGGAAAAGGGCAGGAAGAATGGTTTGCTTTAGAGAGTTGAGATGCCTATAATTTACTTTGCAAAACCTCACTGCGTATAGTGTGATATTGTATATATTGAATTGAAATAGTCAGTTGCTCTCACCAGGAACACACCCCTAAGGAGAATTTGGCAAGTGTACAAAAGGAAGTTAAGTCTGCAGAAGCAGCTCCTCCTAGTGTTTCAGCTTTTATATTTTGCACCAATATCAGAAAAGCCTATTATTAGCAGAATTAATCTTAGAAATGAGTGTTCCTTGAATTAATATCTTAGTTTATTTGGATGCTATAACAAAATACCATAGGCTGGGTAGCTTACGAACAAAAGGAATTTGTTCCTCACTGTCTGGAGGCTGGAAAGTCCAATATCAATGGGCTGACAGATTTGGTGTCTGGTGAGGGTCCACTAGAGGTGGTGCTTTCTCATTATGTCCTCCTGTGATGTTAGGGTCAAGGCAGCACTCTCGGATTTAGCTGCTCATTCTTGTATATGGAGAGGAGATTCTTTTATATTCTATCCACAGAGGCACTGCCCACATGATCTACTCACCTACCTAATACCACCATGTTAGGGCTCAGAAATTTGGAGGGGAGTGGGAACACAAATATCCAGATGATAGCAACTAGTGAAAATAGAGGTTTTCAGGTTAACATAGTGTGTGTTAGAAATAGGTTTGTGTGTGGGCTGGGGATGTGGCTCAAGCGGTAGCGCGCTTGCCTGGCATGCGTGCGGCCTGGGTTCGATCCTCAGCACCACATACCAACAAAGATGTTGTGTCCGCCGAGAACTAAAAAATAAAAAATAAATATTAAAAGTTCTCTCTCTCTCTCGTTCTCTAAAAAAAAAAAAGAAATAGGTTAGTGTGGATGAAATCAGAGGTGTTCAGGAAATGTGGATTAGTGAAAATATTTTGGAGACATTCCCATCCTTATAAGAACATAGTAAAAATATAATGTAATCCATACAACTTGATCCTTTGGGAAGTTGCCTGATGCCTGGACCATTAGCAATCCTGTATTCAATTATTATTTCAGAGAATACCAATCCAATTTACTATTGGATTCTGATTTATAACATGCAGTGGTTTTGCCTGCCGTGAGCTTTCAAGCAATATGGTAACACCAATCAGAACAGGAATCTGGGACTTTGCATTAGCTTGTACAACATAGAGTAAAAATTTGTTTTTTGAATGTGTTATTCAAACTCTCACTTACCTATCTTTTATCTTCTGGAAATAATTGCTATTATTAATAAAAAAAAAAATCCTAATGTGTATGAGTGACCAGTTGACTTAGGACATTTCAATGAGCCCAAAGCCAAGGAAGACTATGACATAATTAGATATGCCATCAGTCCAGAAGAGGGTATGCACATAGCATACGAGGTTCAGAGAAAATGAGATTGAGGCAGAGTGGAAGCTACATAAATGGACTTTACAGGGACATAGGGCAGGTAGGAGAAAATGCCAAGTGCTACAAAAGTTTGGTGATGTAAAGACTGAAATATGCACATTGGTTTTAGCAATATGAGGATTGCTGAGGACCTAGTTGAATGGAGGGCAGTAGGGGAAGAAGTGATAGAAATAAGAGGTCATAGTTGATAACTAATAATGGCTGTTTGCCATGTACCAGGCTCTTATCTAAGTGTTTTAGATGCATTATCTCCTCTCTTAAGCATTAGTATATTCCCCAGATGCCAGATGAGGCAAGTGAGGCAAAGAGGGTTAGACTCATTCAGGCCCCAGAGATAGCCAGTGATAGATACTAGGTCCCAAACGCAGCAGTCACACGGGAGCTACTACGCCAGGAGAGCAGATTCAGAAAGGCTTGAAGGGATACTGGGGGAAAAGGGACATTTTTTTTTTTTTTAAATTGGAGAGATTTGAGAGTTTTTCCAATTGAATCACAAGAAACTGATGCATGCAGATAGAGAAGAGTTTAACAAAATTCTCTCAAAAGACATAAGTACATGAAATCCCGCTGAGAGGGCACAACATTGCCACAAGAAAGGAGGAGGAAAGGATAAGAATTGATGAATGTGGGGAAATTGATGAGTCAGAGGAACGACCGAATGCTGAGAGAATTTATGTTCATTGTTGATTTGAGAGGGGAGCGAAGAAGGAAGTTTTGAAAAATAAGGACCATAGAGAACAGAAAGAAGTGAAAATAAGGATTTCCTGGTACAGCTGAGAACCCAGGTGGGCTTGGAGACAGAAATAAATCAGTGGTATGCTGATAAATTGATGGTTGGGACGGGGGAGTCAAATGCCCTAATTTAGAATGGCTTCCAATTTTGTTGGTGCAAACAGTCGCCACATGGCTAGGCCATCCCAAGTTACCAATGATTTAACAAATGACTTGAAAGATGACTGAATTTTTGTTGTAGAATAATCTAGCCCCATTGTGTGAGTACTGGCCACAAGGTGCCATGAGACCAAAGAAAGAAGCAGACAGGTCTAGGGTTTCACAGAGTGCCATTTATTGGGAGATTTACTTATAAAAGTGTAGTGACATGGCTCCCCGGTTGCCAAGCAGTACAGTGGATGGCGACCCAGGTGGATTGGAGCACTGGCAGCAGGCAAAGTTCACAGCTATGGGGAGGAGCCTGCCATGCAGGCATGGGGAGCCAAGGTGAGCCAAGGCCGGCCAACCTGTCTTTCTTCAGTGGCCAGGCCTAGGCCTGGTACTGATTGATGCCTGCTGCAGAGCTTCCTTCACACACTGCTGCTTGCCCCAACCAGCAACTTCAGCCTCCTGCTTCCTGACCTACTACAAGAAAATGAAAGTGGGGCAGACGTAAATGAAAGTTGGAACTCAAAAATTGACCAATAAGATGTTTCCAAATCCTAATTAGCATTAGTTTGGACCAATAGCAAATGTTATGTAAACCCCTACACTCTGACGGAAAAAAACCAAAACCAAAACAAAAACACCCTGCTATCAGGTCCCCTCTTGCAATGCAAGAATCCTGTTCCTGTTTCTAATCTTCAAAAAAATCCTATTCTACACTCACCCATCCTGGTCCATGGAATTCATTCTTCAAATTTATCAGACAAGGATCCTAAAAGAAGAAGAAATTGATAGTGACTGCTGGGGTCTCCTGCAACACGGGAGGGCAAGGCCAGTCATTAAGAGTTGCAACATTTCTCGGCTACAGAGGCTTGTCGCTTTTGCAGACTGACTCCACCTGCCAGCAGAAGCTAGGAATCAAGTTTCATCTCAAAACTCTGGTTTCAATAGTTTTGGGCAGCAGGAAGACCAGGTGAATCCCTGTAATCTGGGTCAGGAAGAGTAAATATGTTGGTTAGGACAAAATTGACTTCATCTAAGCCAGAATGTGCCCAGTTTATCTTAATTCAATATCAAAGAGTCAGGGCATGTTGTTGGAGCCAGGGTCCTGTTCTACGGTTCCACATACCACTTTAATGAATTTGTCTGTTTATAGTATGCTGGGAATGTGTGCAAGGAAAACTGACTAGGGTTTCCCTGGGGTAATCATGGCAGTTACAATTCAAAGTGGTGCAGTCATTAAGAGTATTACCAAGATAGTGTTTGATATGATCACATCAATCCAGATAGGGTCGACATTGTAGAGGTATTGAGAGACTGAAGTCTGTTTTTTTTTTTTTTTTTCCAAATACAGGAATGTCTGTTTTTAGAACCAAACTGCTCTCATTTTGACAACCATAAATGTGCAGATTAACTTGCAAAGAGTTTCAAATGCTATAAGGTTGTGTTTTCAACCCCCCAAAAGAGTGTCTTTCCATATAGTCACAGTCTTTTTTTCCCTCCCTCTTTGACGCTTTAAGATTTTTGTCACAAGGAACATGTTCTTTATTTGTTTTTATATTTTGATTTCTAAAAAATCTTCTTTTGAAAAAATGCTGTCATTGACATTCTATTTGTCATTATCATTTCCATTACATTTCCTGACTATTTTCAGTTTTCAAAGAGCAAGGTAAATGATACTTCTGCAAGCTGAATTTGTAACCAGGCACCCATTGCTCTGCTCACTATTTCTGATATTTTTTTCAATGGATACTCTTTTGTTCTTTCATATAACAAGACAATTACTCTTCTTCTCCTACATTTTTAAACTCAATATTTCTTCTGTGGATAAGTGCACTAAATAGCACTTCAGGTATATCATACGATGTTGTGTTGGTTGGCATCTTTGTTTTTTTAAATTCTAATTAGTTATACATGACAGCAGAATGTATTTCAACTCATTGTACATAAATGGAGCACAACTTCTTATTTCTCTGGCTGTACACAATACAAAGTCACACCATTTGTGTAAACGCTCATGTATATAAGGTAATAATGTCCAGCGATGGAAGTCTTGATGAGAGTAAAGAACACAAATGCTGGCAATAATGCATATTAACCATCATTCTTATATGCTGTCATGTGTTGTGGGAAGAGATTAGGGAAGGAATAGAAGTTCACCTTTAGGTGACCATGATCCAGCAGGAAAATATAAAAACCCTTACAAGTCTCCTAGAGGTGTTACCATCTATTAGAAGCAACGTAGAGAGGCTAGATCAATGGCTGCTCAAGATGATAGCTCCAAGTGCTGTACTAAAGACCTTATAGATGGACAGTGTCCTAGTTGCCCCAGAAACCACACTCATAACTAGGTATTAAAGGGACGCTGATTCCCAAACCCCACACCCATTTGAGAAAATCCCAATTGTCTACTGGAGAAAAGGCTTTTTACAAACTGTACCCAACTAGTTTTTCTGGCTTATTTTTCACACTTTGCTTATTGGCCCCTACACTTCTCGTTTACCTTCACGTCCAACTTCTCTGCTAGAGAAGAACAGCTATTATTTATTAGTACCTCTGCACGTTCACTCATTTGGTCCTGGTCTTGCTTATATGTAGAATGTCTTCTTCTACCACCCATCATCTTTGGCTACCTGGCATGTACTGACTTTTTCTTCAAGCCCCCTTTCTGAAGTTTACCGTATCATAGAAATTCCCGCTTCCTTCACAAAGGTTAGTTGCTATTTCATTGTGATAACATAGCATTTTGTGCAACATAAATGGAAATAATTCTCCTATTACATTCTTAGTTTTATTATTTATTTCTATTTCTAGACTGCCACCTCCTTAAGGACAAGGACTATGTTTTTTTCTTACAAGAGTCTTCATTGGTCACCCCAGTCCTGGATGCTTTTGTTTTGTTTAATGGATTAAAGCCCAAGTTGCCTATAAACTCATCTCCAAAGATCTAAATTATTCTGAAAAGATGACATAGAGACAATATATACATGTATGTTTCTAATGCCTTCCTATCATTTATAGCAATAAGATTGACATAAGAATATAAAAGGAATTCTGAGGACAGATTATATAAAGATGGTTTAGGGAAAGGTGCAACGGCTATTTCCCATTCTGTAATGCAAAGGAGACATTGCTAACTGATAATGACACATTCCTACTGAGCCAAGACTAAACTTTAAAATTCTTTTTAGCAAAGCATTCCAAACTGTCACAGCTAATAGTCTGCAGTTGGCATGTGGGATGAAACTTGTACTCCATCATCAACTGAGTGTCCTCCTCCTTCTCTTGGCTCTCCTGGTGAAGAACATGCACTTCTTTTACCTTTGGTTCACTGTCATTGTTCTAAAAATACCCTTTTACCAACAAGTAAAAAGCAATGGATTGAACTTTTGCCTAAGCCTTAATTATAAATCTTTTTTCTTCCATTAAGAGTAGATTTGAAAGCATTGAAACTGGTCCATGTCTTAATGAACAATACAGAAAATAATTCTGAATCCTGTGTAACTTGATTTTGCTTAAATATTTTGATGGTTCATTGTATAACAGTCTATTTATAGCTTCCTCAAACTCTGTTTTATAAAACAAATATTGTGCTTCATGTCCTATTTTCACGTGTTAGTGCTTTATGTCTATCTGGCCTGCAACTGGGTAAAAATACATTTTAAATAATTCAGCAGTGAGTCTTCATTTTTAACTATGCTGGGAAATTAGTTTGCATTCAAAAATGGTCACATACATGTTAGCTTTCAGGTTTTTAAGATCATTTCTTTGATGATTTCACATATCTACTTTTTGATCTTTTTATATTTTCCAATCTCATTGTCTTAATGTTTTATTTTAGATTTTATCATTATTTATTTATTTAATTAATTAAGTCATTTACTTTAGATATTGTATTTAATTATTTGGGAGACCCTTTTCCATCACATGTTTGTGTTCCATGGATGCGATGTATTTTTACTATTTGTGGAAGCACAGTGAATTCATTCAGCTTGAAAGCTATCTTTTTCCAGTTATTGTCTCTTCAATAGCTTATCTTTTCTCCAGTGTCAGGCGTTCTTTCATATTGATTTTTAAAAACATGTGTTGCATTCATTTGTTAAGTTTCTTAATGACTCTGCTGAATAAGCCAAATTTTATTCAGGAAATGAGAAATGACTCTGAGTATCTCTTTGCAAGAAATAACTGAACACAGACTTGGAGGCTTTACAAAACAATTGGTAACACTGGTGGTACTTCTAGTTCTGGGAGATGATTGTTCCTGGAGTTGGGAAAATCAGCAAGTGCAAAACCAGAGCAGTCAGCAACTCATAGGGTGCATACACAGTGCAGGCAAAGCTGACCTGGGCTGTCTGCAAAGCCAGGGCTCCCTACTGTTGCAGGAGCAAGAATGACCTTTTTGTTCTCTCTTGGCTTCCACAGCTTGTGCAAGCACCCCCATTGAGTCAGTCTAGGAAATGCATAAAGAAGCAGAAGTGTCACTGAGATGTTAATAGGCAATTCGATACAATTTGTGATTAATTCAATTTCAAAATAAAAGGGCAGGAATTGAGTGCAAATTTCATTTGCTGCCCTATAAAAATGGCTTTTTTTTTTTTTCCCTGAGTAAGTCTTCTACCCTACTAACAAAATATGGCATGAAGGTATTTTACGGGAGGCTGATTAGGAGATTTCCTTCACAGTAAGTAGACAAGGAGTGAGATGTCAGATGCAAATCCCTCTAATAGTAGAACAAAGGAAGATTTATTTTTTGCAATGTCAATATCCAGGTTAGGAGCATCTGCTTTCACCAAACATTGCCCTCAATTTCTTTAGAGAACTTTTAGGCTTTGGCACGGGAGTAATATTAGCTTTTATTTGCTTTCCCTTTTGGATAGGATTGAGGGATATAAGTGCTGATTCTATTAATTTCTCTCTGCAGCTCCACATCTATCTCAAACTCAGTCCTCACAAGTACCTGCTGATTGACTGGACCCACAGCCCCATCAGGACCTCACAGGTGAACTGACTTGCAACATTATAACAGGCTAGACAGGGACCTGCCCACTGATGATGGTGAGACATTTTTAAATCACTCATTAGTTAGTGGTGACCCTTCATCTGCATTATTGTCATTTGGTTTTATTCCTTATTGTATTTGTAGGCCTTTATTTCATGGAAGCTTTAGGGTAAATGGGGACAAATGTATCTGCTTCATCTGCCATTTATCTTTGAGAGCTTTGCCTGCTTTCTATGGCATGTGTGAGTCCCTAGTAGGAGACTCTACCTGACTTTTGTACCCTGATTCTCTATAACTGTGCAACACATGTGCATATTCTATTCTCCAATCTGCCTTCTGAACACAGATACTTTGCTCTGATTCTGCTTCTTTGTAGCCCTGGAGGATCATTCTCGTGTCCTTCTTCCCCCATGTATTTGGATAATCTATCAAGACCAAATTAATACCTATTTCCTTCATCAAGACGAATCTTGCTAATTATGGCTTTCTCGTCTCTGAACTATAATGGAACAACTCTTGCACGGTAAAGACACGTCTCTACCTGAAATCTAGCACTACATATACTTTTTGTTATGTAATTATTCATGGCTTCTAATTAATTAAGTCCACTAGCAAAGACTCCATATATATCCTTATTTCAATTAGATTTAATCTGCTAACTTCGGTCTTTTTTAGGGCATAGCACATTACTGAAGATAGAGTAATATCGGTAGAAACGTACAATTTATTGATTGCATAGAATTTACATTGCAATTTTCTCTTCTCTCTCACCCCTCCCACATGCCTTCTTATTAATTATCTAGCTCATCTTTTCTATTTCTTTTCTGAATCATCCATAAGAAATAATTGACCAAGGAAACAAAAGAGAGTGGGAACAGAATTTTTAAAACTTCTTGATAACTAATACTCATAATCCCTTTTCTCTTCTTTAGTATTATAAATTGTGATTATCTTTACTTGTGCATTAAGAATTCTTCAGTGGTAGGTTGGTAATGATATTTGAATGAGCATTCTTATAATATCTAGGCAATTTCATAGCATGCCCTCTTAAGTTAACATAATTTTAGTGATCTTTACAATTTGAACATGTTCTGTGTACTGTTTCTAATGTTTATAAGAAAGAACTGTCTGCTGAAAAATGTGAAATAAGGCTCTTTGTTTCAACGTTTGGAAAAAGAGATGTGAATAGCATCTCCACTGCTGGACAACGTGTCTCTCCTGCCACATGCTTTAGGATGTTGCTGTAGGTTTTGACAGACTCATTGCATTATGGAAGTCAAATTCTTCCCTAAGACCATACAACTTTTCAACCTATTCTCCGTAGGAAAAAATTTTGAAAAAACAAAACAAAACAAAAAAACATCCTTCTTGTTGGCTGGGGCTGCCTGCATCTTGGAACTATTATTTTGTTTGTTCTACAGATCTCCTGGGCAGCTGTCAACCCTCCCTGCCATGTTTGAGAATCCATCCTGAACAAAATGTGTGCCACAGTATTTAAGAATTACTAAAGACCAAAGGTATGCTTTAGTCATTTTTCTTGCCTAACAGTCATATTGCAAGTAAGAGCCTGAAATAATGAATGACAGGAAGGGGAAATTTAAAATAGGACCCAAATTTACCTCTTTTTACTCTCAGTTGTGATAATTTAGTTTTCACTAGCAGAGGTGTTATTTTTCATGCATTATTTTAGTCGTATCCTTCCTCTGTTCAAGGTACATATTCAAATTTCTTATGAGAATTAATATACACTTCAAATTAACATATAATAATGGGAAAACATTAATTTTAAATTTTCATATATAATGTCTTTAAAAGGTAATGCTACCATATAAAATGATGTATATTTTATCCACATATGCATCTAACATTTACCTATAGCATGAATGAAGAGACTATATGTAATGTTTACAAGTTACTATTTTATGTACCATGCAATTTAGAATTAGATTTGGATGTTTGCAGAAAGCTAGCTAAATCCCTAATTGAAATGAACACTCTGAGCAATGTAACTAAGGATTATCACAATACAGCACAAAGGCTGGATATGTGAAAGAAACCATGAAAATTCTTGAAATAAGTACAACCAGTAATGGGCAACATAGCTACTGGGTGTATACAAACTTGATTGAGAATTTAGCAAAGTAGAGCTAAAGAAACAAGGAATTTGGTATGAGACATCTGGATAGTTAGCATTTTATGAAACAATATTGAGATCCTTTATTTTTCCTTTTGTCATAGAGTCTTTTTTTAATTTTCTTGGTATTTGGGATTAAGCCAGAGCCTGGCTTATGCTGAGAAAGTTTTCTATCACTAAGTTACACCCCCAACCTCAGATATAGAGAGTCTTAAATTTTACTCTTTGAAATGATAAATGGGTCACATTCATATGCTTATTGAAGAATTTATTTGACTTCAAATTCAAACTTTTAATGTTATATATCAGCATGATCCAATAGAACTTTCTGCAATGAGTGATCCTCTATAGTACTCAGTCTGATGGGGTAAACCACTAGCCACATGTGGTTATTGAACACTAGAAATGTGACAAGTCTGACTGAGGAAATGTATTTTTTAAAATTTAATTTTAATTCATCTAAGCTTAAATAGTCACAGGTAATTATTGGTAAGATAAGTCCATACTATTCATTCAGTACCAAAAAGCAAAAGTATTTCAATGAAAAATATATTTCAATGAATATTGGTCACTAAAAAGTAAGGCAATGTAAAATAAATTTGATTGAATTCCTTTTAAAGTAGCCACAATTCATGAGGGCTAATTCATCCAAAAGCAGCAGGAAGTACATATTAAAGAAGCAATTTTTAAGGCAATTCTACGTCATGCCCTAGCCTGAACAAAAGTACATATCTCACTGATAGTTATTATGTGATTATTAATAGATAAATAAGAGTAATAGCTCCATAACTTTCATAATCTGTGGATTATGGTAGCTATAAATTTTAATTAAAATATTAATAAGATAATTCAAATTTATTACTAATCATCATTGTGAGCAATGAGATTTTGTTTATTAAAAAAAAGTGACATGTAAGCTATGAAATTCTTCTCTTTGGTGTGATGCTGATTGTCACCATGACTAAGTGTAACTTTTCCTACCTACTGTTCATGCTTTCCATTACAGATATTTGCACATTGAACACATTTTAATTTGGTGAAAAAGAGATCCCACCCACTGGTGAACATATAAATATATATATATATATATTTTTTTTCCCCTACATCTACAAGACTGATCCAGGTCTAAACATTTATGTCTGAGTACATACACGTGTTGGGGACACATTTTGGAAGGGGAAAGTAGAAAATACCACATTTGCTAGTCATGAGTTATGATGCAGATCTGAATCTAGTTGCACATACTATTATAAAAACGAACAAAATCTAATACAGTATTATAGGTTGTGCTTAAAAAGTATTCATGGAACCAACCAGAAACCAAACAAGCTACATTCAGAACAGTAAGTTGCTAGGTTTCGTAGCTCTGAATAGGCTTCTAGATTGCAGCTAAATCTATAACTGTCAAAGGGACTATAGTTTGAATGATAAAGAATTAGGCATTTGCTTGTTCTCTAAAACATCATCCATTCTAAATTCTTTTGCAAGAATATTCCCTGAAAAAAAGCATAAGGAAAATAGGAGACTGTTTTTTCTGAGACTTCCTTTTTATATCTCTGTGATCTGTACCTGCATCCATAACATGAGAAAATTACTTACATGATCTCTATGATACATTCAATTAAAAATTGTCCTCTGGACTGGAAGAGACAAGATTTCATTGTGTGAACAGCAACATTTCCAGAAAACGAATCTATCTACCTACCTACCTACCTACTTACCTATGTGTGTGTGTGTGTGTGTGTGTGTGTGTGTGTATGTGTGTGTGTGTATGTGTGTGTGTATATATATATATATATGCATATATATATATATGTTACAAATATGTATTTGTGTGTGTATATACAAATATATACAAATACAAATTTTGTAATCCCAAAATAATAGTTGTGCTACTCTCAAGGTCATTATGGACATGTGCTGAGCAGTAAAATCTTTTAAGTTGATAGATGGATGTGCATGTTCTCAACTGAAGTCAAACAAAGCAGTGCTTTGCCTTTCTGTTTCTGCTCTCCAGTTGTAAACATGTGTTCCTTTCACATTCTATTTGGTGCCACATTTTTCACATTTTTGTGCTTTTTGGTGATGGTTTTGCTGTTTAAATTGGCTCCCAAGCACATGCTGACTGCTGTTTAGTGTTCCTAAGTGCTAGAGGACTGTGATTTCCCTCTGGGAGAAACTATGTGTATCAGACCAGCTTCATTTAGGTGTAAGTATATAGTGCTGTTGGATGTTAGCTCAGTGTTAACGAATTGACAATATAGACTCAATAGAATGCCTTTAAACAGAACACCCCTGAACAAAGTAATGTATCAACCTGTTGACAAAAACGTTGTGACCAGAATTTCACAGGAAACTAAGCCTTCAGTTTCTCCAGAGCAGTGGTTCTATATTCACTAATTCAGTGTTTGCAATGACTAAATAAAATACAATCTCTATGAATAATGAAAATCATGTGAGAATCACATCACACACACACACACACACACACACACACACACACACACATCCACATGCAAAATAATGGAGTTGGACTCTTGAAGAACTCCTGTAACTCAACAATAAAAATCCAAACAATCTGATTAAAATATTGGCAAATACTTGAATAGACATATATCAAAGAAGATATACTGGTGATTAAGCACTTAAGAAGCAGCTCAGCATCACTCATAATTAGGGAAATGCAGATCCAAATCACAGTGAGGTACCACTGTTAAGATGGCTACTGTTAAACAACAACAATGGTAAAATAACAAGGTTTTGGCAAGGATGTGGAGAAACTTGAATACTTGCACATTGTTGATGCTGTAGGTACTGTGTAAAAATCATGTATTCCTCAAAAAACTTGAAAATAGAAATGTCTTAGATCCAGCAGTTCTGCTTCTTGGTGTATACCCCAAAGATTTGAAAGAAAGTTCTCAAGGAGATGTTTGTACACCCGCGTTCCTAGCGACATTATTCACCATACCAAAAAGTGGAAGCAACTCACGTGTCCATGGGTGAAAGAATGGATGA
Organism: Ictidomys tridecemlineatus; assembly: GCF_052094955.1. Lineage (NCBI taxonomy): Eukaryota > Metazoa > Chordata > Mammalia > Rodentia > Sciuridae > Ictidomys > Ictidomys tridecemlineatus. The sequence goes on from NC_135490.1 coordinate 36,017,870, forward strand.
AGACATTAATAGAAACATGTTGAGCCTGAGAAAGAAAGGAAGTTTCAACACATGTCACACACACGAACCCTGAGGTCATTACGGTGGACTGACATAAGCCAGTCACAAAAAAATATGCTCTATGCTTCCACTTCCAAGAGGTTTCTAGAGTAGTCGAATTCACCCAGATGAGAGAGAAAGTGAAATGTGGGCTCTATGTAATGGACATGGAATTTCATCTGGGAAGATGAAAATGTTCCGGGGAGATGGTAGTGATGAAGGACAACATGAATGTGAATAAAACGTGAATGTGAAACTTACACTTAAAAATGGTTAAGATGGCAAATCCTATGCTATGGGTACATTGCCACAATGAAAAAGAAAAGGCACATGGCTCAAAGTGGAATTTAACATAATAATTCATTCTTTTCTCCTGTCATTTCAACCAATAAAATTGCAGTCAGTTTCAATGGCATCTAACTGGGAAGGCCTTGGAAAGGAGAATAGCAAAACCTATAAAATCTAATGATTCCAATAAATGTTTTTCGGAAGGCAATAAAATTGTTTTAAAGAGTTTTTTTTTTGTTGTTTTTGTTTTTGTTTTTTAAAGAAAAACTCTTTAAGAAGAAACGTCTCTGAGTTCCCTCACTGTCTCATTCCATTCTCACTGGGTGCTGAGGATCAGGTTCAAAATTTCAGCAAAGCTTATGCAGTTGAGAGAGAGAGAGAAAAAAAAATGTCTGCTACAATCTGCCATTGATAGAGAATTTAAGAAAGGTAATACACTACCTTCTTCAAAACACACACATAAAATATTCATGCCCACATTAAGAGCATCTCTAAAGTTGTTGAAACTGAAGAGATGAAATGTGAATGTCCTGATGCTTTGTTTGAACAATTCATGCCTGTATGGCCTCAATTTGCATTTACATTTGCAAGTGGCTTTTTTTTTTCCTCCCTGAAAAACAATTTGTATGTTCAGCCATTTATCTTGCATATTTCAGTTCAAATAATGCATGCATAGCAGCCGTTTCATGGTACGTGACTGTTACTCAGGGCCAATATTTGCAAGTCTTATCTGTTAACTTGAGTGTCCCTTTGGTCCACTGATTACCTTTCAGCCTAGCTGTGAAACCCTGTTCAAGGCGAACAGGTGGCCTCTGTGGGTAAGGAGTGGTGTGGAGTATGGAATGCTTTCTTTAGGTGAAGTGCCTCTGGGAACACTTTTTCTCAGGTTTCAGAGTAAGTTTTAGTATTTTGTGGAATGATCTGAGGTATAGAAGAAGAAAGCAAGTCCCTAAAACTGTACTATCCTTATGTACCACTTCAGATCTGGGATAGCGGGCCCTGGAGGCAGGTTTTCGTGGCATAGTGGAAAGATGCTCTGAGTTTGAATTGGGCATCTTTGCTTAAGAGGTCTGTGATGTAGTTTAGTTAATTGATCTCTCTGACCTGCAGCTTCTTGATCTTTAATTTGGAAATAATAAACCTTCACTCATGAGATTGTGATGTGAATTAAAGGAGATGATGTATGAAGCACTGGTGAGGTACCTGGCATGCAGTATGTGCTCAACAAACAGTAGTTGATATTGTTCTTTGAATTTTATTCTTGGAGAGACGGCTCAAAAGAGAGCCGTGAATGTTGCAGGGTAATAGTATCACAAAGGAAAATTTGATCTTTACTTCCTACAGCAGTCCACAGCCAGACAGTCTTGGTTGATTTGGAGCTTTTAATGACAGCTTTGATAGTTTTGGAGGCAAGTTGCAAACAAGATTGAAAATTCCAGAGACTACCCTCTGAAACTGGGTTCATCACAGAGATTAAATACAAGGTCTTGGAGGGAAAACTCAAGGTCATTGGTGTCATTATTATTATCACTGTTTTTAGCTTTCATACATTGTGTGAAATGTACCCTGTTAATTAAACTGAATCAAGTTCCTGAGAAACCTCAGAATGAATAACTCTCAGTTTTGCTGCTAAAACTGCATGGAGATATAAGCTTACTGCTGCTCATGAAATCTGCTGGAGAGATTTAAAATTTATCAATCCTCTTAGCTTTTCTGCTTTTAAGACCACAAAAAAATGGCCTGTCTCACAGAAACCTTGCATATTACAATTCAGTTTTTAGACATGGCAGGAGCTCATTCACAGTGGAATTTATTTCACATTACATTTGGGGCATGCATGAGATTTAAAAGCAATGCTTTTTCTCTAAAGTACTCACTACAAAAGATATATCACACATACTCAGGCTATTTAAAACTCAGCGAGGGAAATACCAACAGATTTTTCTCCAAGTGTGCTCTCTGATCAACTGGGGAAATAAAATCTTTCTTATGAAAAGCAAAGAATTGAAACAATTCTGGTGCATTAAAGCCTAAGGGTACCTGTCCTACCTCATTGGAATTTTTGGCAGCTTCAAATATAGAAGTCATGTTTATATAGGTGTGTGTGTGTATATGATGTTATTTTTGCCCTTATGAATGGCTTTCTGACTTACACGCTTTTAGTGACTTTAAGAATATTCATGAAGAAATAGAACACTATTAGGAATTATTTTTTGGCTTGAATTACTTAAGTATTAATCGAAAACCTCTCAAGTGTACATAGTAGAAATAAACTAATGCTGTTTTTTCTTAAAAAGGAAATCTATGGGCTTTCTGACTGGAACTTTCCATTCAGAGGTGACAGCTTTAGACCTTGTGTGATCTGATTCAAAATCATCATTGAATATATGATGATATATAACAGAAATGTACCAATAAAAAAAAGAGCTCCCTTCTCCCCCTCTATTCTTAATTCTGGCCTGATAAATAGAACCAGTAGAACTATCTTCTGTTTGTCAATCCGTCAGTCTGTTTGTCTGTCTGTCTGTCTAACTATCCATCTGCCAAGAGAAACTGAAAGACTGGATTCCAGAGGGCAGGCTAGTAGACTGGAAGCCCAGGCAGAGTCAGTGTTACAGCTTGATTCTGAAAGCATGGAGGAGACAGAAGTCCTTCTTCTTTAGGACATCTCAGACTTTTTTTCTTAAGGTCTTTGTTTGGATGAGGCCCACCCATCCACCTAATGGAGGGTAATCTACACAAAGGCTATTGAATTAAATGTCAATCACATCTAAAAAAAAATATCTATCAATAACAACTAGATAGGTGTTTGACCAAAAGCTGGATACCATGAGCCAGTCAAGTTGGTACATGAAATTAACCAGTGCTTGGTCCTTCTTTCGACGGTCATCCTTGATAATCACAAGGGTGGTGACTGGCAGCTCTAGGTTTGCATAGTTTAGCTATCTCAGGGAAAGGAAGGGCTTTTCTTCTGACAGCCTGACCTGAGTTCCTGGTTCAACCAGGCTCTGATGTCTAAATCAAGATCAGGCCCTGGGAGCTGACTGTTCTCACTTTTCCATCGCTATGGAAGAGAGGAGTGGTCATTCAGCTCTGTCATTACCCTGGGGAATGTTTTCCTCATTGAAAAGGGCTTCATTCCAGGAAAACTCGCTGAGCAGATGGAAAATCACTTCCCAGCATTTCTTACAGCAAACTGTGGCACATGAGTAAAATCCAGCCCAATGATAGGGCTTTATATTTTTCAATCATTGCATATATATATATATATATAGAGGCAGATACCGGGGATTGAACTCAAGGGCACTTAACCACTGAGCCACATCCCCAGCTCTATTTTGTATTTTATTTAGAGTCAGGGTCTCACTGAGTTGCTTAGTGCCTTGCTGTTGCTGAGGCGGTCTTTGATGTCTTGATCCTCCTGCCTCAGCCTCCCAAGCTGCTGGGATTATAGGTGTGAGCCACTGTACCTGGTTAAAAGAAATATTTCTTGATATGTGAAAATTACACAAAATTTAAGCTTCAGCATCTGTATATAAAATGTCATTGATACACAACCAGGGCCACTTCTGGAGAATTCCTTATCTCTGTTTTCACTCTTCAATAGAGCTGAGTGGTATTGACAGAGACAGTGTGACCTGAAGAGTCTAAATTATTTACTCTCTGGAACATCGTGGGAAAGTATTGCTGGTGCCTGTATCCCAGAATTGCACCTGTAGCTGGAATTTAAAACTAACTCGTTTTAATTCATTTCGGAAGTATTTATTTTTACACCTGTATGTTTGTTTACTTATTCTGAAATGACTTTCTTTCAGAGACCATCAAATATTTCTATAATGATGAAAGTTACACATCGCAATGTTAAATTCTCTTTTCCTTTCCTATCTGCAAGACTTTCTTTCTAGATGTCATTATTTTCATCATTTACAAAGCATTCAATTTTTGTGGTTATGGTCTTAATGCAATATTTATGCTTTTATTTGTTTCCTGGTTGATCAACATCCAACATCAGCTATATGCTATAACAGTTGGAAAATTTAGTTCATTTTATTAGTCTCCTTTCCTCTTCGTAGTCTCCTGCAGGACAATTTTAAAATTTAGGATTATTTGTTAGTTGTATTCATAGCATCATATGGTCTGTAATACTGATTTTTGGACACGTCTTTTCTCTCCATATGTAAGGAGAGTCACTTTTGGAACCTATGGCTCCTATTCTTTATCTTTTAGTTTCTGCTCTTCTTCCTTTAAGTTATGAAGATTAATGACATTTACACTGTGTCCTGAAATTAATCTCACCTTCTTTATCTCTAGGTTGAATTAATTTTTCATCTTATTCAGTGACTGGTGAGCCCATTTTATCTAAGATGCATATCTTTTTACGATTATTAGCTTGATGGTTTTTCCTCTTTGTTTTCTTTCTCTGTAATTCCTGTTAGATAAATGCTCGTCCTCTTGGACTGATATTTTAAATTCTAATTTTTTTCCTTGTGTTTTCTTCTTTCTTCTGGAACATTTCCTTTCCTTTTATTTCATATACCTTTATGACAATTTTTAACTTTAATTTCCATAATTAAAGTATTATTTATCTGCTTTTCCACAAAAGCCTATTATAGTCTCCTTGTCTTTGCGAGAAATTGATCTTTTTTCTTGAATCTCTTTGAGGCTACCAATTGCATTATTCTGATATTCTCCTTCTTTTCCTCACTAGCTCTGTTTCCCTCAGTGTGGGTTGTTCTGTCCACCCGCTCTGAATCTCTTCTTTTGTTATTGCTATCTCCTAAATGTCGGCTAGCCTGTGGCTGTCCCTTCAAATCTGGAAAGCTCTAGTGGACTAACATGGCTGAGTTTCCCTGTTCTTTTCAAGTCTTCTTTGAAGGAGATGGCTAACACACATCTGTGCCTATTCACAGAGCCTCTGACCTTCCAGATTTCTTTCAGTGAGTGGGGCAGGCTGCTTCCCAGTATCGACAGGTACCCCAGATCCCACTCTGGGAGTGTTCAACTTCCAGACAGATAGCTTGGCTAGTTGGCCTATGTAACCATTAACCTTTGAATGGGGATGGAGCTAATCTGCAGAGTTTACTTAAATCTATGAACTCACCACTTTCCAACTCTCCATAGTACTCACACCTGGGGGCTCGCCTGTGGAAACAACTCCTCTCTGTGCTGCAGCTTTCTCCAGAGTTTTCTAAGCTCTGAGTGACAGACCAAGAGCCTCTCCCAGGCATTCAAGCTTGTGTACCCACACTTCATTTTTTTTTTTTGCTTCTATGTTGAGTTTTCTATGGAAACATCCAGAAATTTGTTAAAATTTTGGGTCTGCTGATGCCATCCTGCAAGTTCTCTTTTTATTTTTATTATATTTTTTTAAATAATTGACTCCACCTGTTAATTTTAAACTGTTGTTTAAAAAAATTAAGATGGGCCATAATTATTCTCTTGTTTATTCTCTTGGTGCAAGTCTCAGTTGACCTTATTAAGTTCATATTATTTGCTAATGGGAAGAAACTGGAGAAGGAGAGAGAGACCCATCAGAAGCCATTTTGGAAGCATTTTTTTCTGGGCACCTAGACTTTATCTCCACCCACTATCCTCACCTGAGCTTGAATAAACTCTTAGGTCTCATGTTTGGTGTGCTTCCATTTGTCTTTTAGTTTGACAAGGCAAACCAGAAAACTGGTTACTCAAAGCAGAGTTCACATTTATACTTCCATCTTCCTCATGTTCTCCATGTCTGAGTTATATTTTCCTCCCCTTCCTGGGTATGTTCTTGAAGTCTCAACTCAAGTGCCGTTTTTATCTAAAGAGTTTTTTCAAGTGCCTGGACAAATTCAACTCTCCTTTCTCAATCTTCCTAAACCACTTCGTTTCCACCACCCATTTCAGACTGATTACATTGTACACTAGACTAACTTTCCCATCGCAAGTTAATCCCCTGAAGTTGCCTTAACTCACCTTCTGTGTCTTTTCTAATATTCATGGAAAGTTGTGCACATAGGAAAAGCTCAACGATATTTAAGTGGAGTGAATGTTTAAATTCTTGAAGCCCTTGGGAAGAAATTATGCTCTTCATGTAAGTAGCTAAGCTCTTACGGTGATAATTTTTACATATTCTTCAACAGTTCTAGGTATTAAACAATTACATAAGTTGATGCTGTTTATAGGGAATCATGGAAGGAAGCAAAGCAGGAGGTAGCTTGTGTCTACTTTACTTCCTTCCAGAGACTGAAAGATAAAACTCCATGTCAACCTGAAAAATCTGTTTCACATTACCTTTGGCTTTGCATCATATTTGAATACTTAAAAGGTTATCTCTTTAATTTTTGATAAAATTCTTGATTATACAAAAAATATAAATTTTTAGTAGCAGGTTGATATGTTATAGGTTTCCAAGACGAACCTTAAAAATTAGTTTCTTGCCAGGTGTGGTGGCTCCGCTCATAATCACAGCAGCTTGAGATGCTGAGACAGGAGGATCACGAGTTCAAAGTCAGCCTCAGCAAAAAGTGAGACACTAAGCAACTCAGTGACACTGTGCTCTAAATAAAATACAAAATAGGGCTGGGGATATGGCTCAGCAGTCGAGTGGCCCTGAGTTCAATCCCTGCAACAACAACAACAACAACACAAATCATTATTTTCTTGTTATAATTGGTATATAAAATAAGCAGATCCTTATAGTAATGATTGTGAGTACCTTAAATGTTTTTATTCTAGTTTGTTATGTATGATAGCAGAATGCAGTATAATTTATATTACACACATAGAGCACAATTTTTCATATCTCTGGTTGTACACAAAGTAGAGTTACACCATTCGTGCATTCATACACGTACTTAGGGTAAGGATGTCCCTCTCATTCCACCATCTTTCCTACTCCAGTGCCCCTTCCCTTCCCTTTGCTCTATCTAGAGTTCGTCTAATCCACCCATGCTCCCCCTGCCTACTCCATTCTGAATCAGCATTCTTACATCAAAGAAAATATTCGGCATTTAGTTTTTGGGGATTGGTTAACTTCACTTAGCATTATATTCTTCAACTCCATCCATTTACCTGCAAATGCCATGATTTTATTCTCTTTTAATGCTCAATAGTATTCCATTGTGTATATATACCACATTTAAGTTATCCATTCATCAACTGAAGAGCATCTAGGTTGATTCCACATTTTAGCTATTGTGAATTGTGCTGCTATAAACATTAATGTGGTTGTGACCCTGTAGTATGCTGTTTTTAAGTCTTTTGAGTATAGACCAAGGAGTGAGATAGCTGGGTCAAGTGGTGGTTCCATTTCCAGTTTTCCAAAGAATCTCCATATTGTTTTCCAGATTGGTTGCACCAGCAATGTATGAGTGTGCCTTTTCCCCCACATCCTCACTGACACTTATTGTTGTTTGTATTCTTAATAGTTGCAGTTCATCCTTGAGTGAGATGAAATCTTAGTTTTGATTTGCATTTCTCTAATTGCTAGAGATGATGAACATTTTTTCATATATTTGTTGATTGATCATATATCTTCTTCTGAGAAGTATCTGTTCAGTTTCTTGACCCATTTATTGATTGGGTTATTTGTTTTATTAGTGTTGAGGTTTTTGAGTTCTTTATATATCCTCTAGATTAGTACTGTATCTGATGTGCATGTGGTAAAAATTTACTCCCCTTCTATAGGTCCTCTATTCACCTGACTGGTTGTTTCTTTTGTTGAGAAGCAGCTTTTTAGTTTGAATCCATCCTATTTATTGATTATTGATTTTAATTCTTGCACTATAGGGAGTCTTATTAAAGAAGTTAGAGCCTAATCTGACATGATGGAGATTTGGGCCTACTTTTTCTTCTATTAGGCAAAGTGTCTCTGGTTTAATTCTAGGTCCTTGATTCACTTTGAGTTGAGTTTTGTGCATGATGAGAGATAGGGGTTTAATTTCACTTTGTTGCATGTGGATTTCCAGTTTTCCTAGCACTATTTGTTGAAGAGGATGTCTTTTCTCTAATGTAAATTTTTAGCATCTTTATCTAATATATGATAACTGTAGTTATGTGGGTTTGTCTCTGTGTCCTTTTTTCTGTACTTTTGGTCTACAGGTCTATTTTGGTGCATATACAATGCTATTTTTGTTACTATTGCTCTGTGGTATAGTTTAAGGTCTGGTATGGTGATGCCACCTGCTTCACTCTTCCTGCTAAGAATTGCTTTGGCTATTCTGGGTCTCTTATTTTCCTAGATGAATTTCATAACTGCTTTTTCTATTTCTATGAGAAATGTCATTGGGATTTTGATTGGAAATGCATTAAATCTGTATAGTGTTTTTGGTAATATGGTCATTTTGACAATATTAATTCTACCTATCCAAGAACAAGGTAGATCTTTCCATCTTCCAAGGTCTTCTTTAATTTCTTTCTTTAGTGTTCTGTAGTTTTTGTTGTAGGGATCATTCATCTCTTGTTGATTCCCAAGTATTTTATTTTATTTTTATTTTTATTGAGGCTATTGTAAATAGGGTAGTTTTCCTTGTTTCCTGTTCAAAAGGTTAGTCACTGATAACAGAAATGCCTTTGGTTTATGGGTGTTGATTTTGTATCTGGTTACTTTGCTGAATTTACTACTGAATTTACTAGTTCCAGAAGTTTTCTAGTGGAATTTTTGGGGTCTTCTAGGTATAGAATCATATCATTGGTAATATTGCTGATTTCATTTCGTCTTTTTCTATCCATATCCCTTTAATTTCTTTCATCTGTCTAATTGTTTCAAGAACTACGTTAAATAGAAGTGGTGAAAGAGGACATCCCTGTCAATTCCAGTTTTTAGAGGGAATGCTTTCAATTTTTCTTCACTTAGAATGATGTTGGCCTGGGGTTTGGCATAGATAGCTTTTCCAATGTTGAGTTATGTCCCTGTTATCCCTAGTTTTTTAGTGTTTTGAACATGAAAGGGTGCTGTATTTTAACAAATACTTTTTCTGCATCTATTGAGATGATCATATGATTCTGATCTTTAAGTCTATTGATGTGATGAATTACATTTATTGATTTTTATATGTTAAACCAACCTTGCATCCCTGGGATGAATCTCACTTGATCATGGTGCACCATCTTTTTGATATTGTTTTGTACTCAATTTGCCAGAATTTTATTGAGAATTTTTACATCTATATTCATTAGAGATATTGGTCTGATGTTTTCTCCCTTTGATGTGTCTTTGCCTGGTTTTGGAATCAGGGTGGATACTGGCCTCATAGAATGAGTTTGGAAGTGCTCCCTCTTTTTCTATTTCACAAAATAATTGAGGAGTATTGGTATTAGTTCTTCTTTAAAGGTCTTGTAGAACTCGAATGTGTATCCATCCAGTCCTGGGCTTTTCTTGGTTGATAGGTTTCTGATGGCATCTTCTATTTCATCACTTGAAATTGATCCATTAAATTGTGTATGTCCTCCTGATTCAATTTGGGAAAATCATATGACTCTAGAAACTTTTTGATGCCTTTGATGTTTTCTATTTTATTGGAGTACAAATTTTCAAAATAATTTCTAATTATCTTCTGTATTTCTGTAGTGTCTGTTGTGATATTTCCTTTTTCATCATGTATGTTAGTAATTTGAGTTTTCTCTCTCCTTCTCTTCGTTAGCATGGCTATGGGTTTGTCAATTTTATTTATTTTTTTCAAAGAACCAAATTTTTTGTTCTGTCAACTTTTTCAATTTGTTTCAATTTCATTGATTTCAGGTCTGATTTTAATTATTTCCTGCCTTCAACTGCTCTGGTGTTGATTTGTTCTTTTTCTAGGTCTTTGAGATATAATGATAGGTCATTTAGTATTTGATTATTTTTCTTCTTATGAGGCATGAACTCCATGCAATGAACCTTCCTTTTCGTACAGCCTTCATAGTGTCACAGAGATTTCAATGTAGTGTCTGTATTCTCATTTACCTCTAATAATTTTTTAATCTCCTCCTGATGTCTTCTGCAACCCATTGTTCATTCTGTAGCATATGATTTAGTCTCCAGGTGTTGGAATAGCTTTTATTTCTTATTTTATCATTGTTTTGTAGTTTCATTCCATTATAATCTGATAGAATACAAGGTAATATCTCTACTTTTTTTATACTTGCTAAGAGTTGTTTTGTGGCAAAATATATGGTCTATTTTAGAGAAGGATCCATTTGCTGCTAAGAAAGTATATTCTCTCGTTGAAGGATGAAATAGTCTATATATGTCAGTTAAGTCTAAGTTACTGATTGTATTATTGAGTTCTATAGTTTCTTTGTTCAGCTTTTGTTTGGAAGATCTATCTAGTGATGAGAGAGATATGTTAAAGTCATCCAGAATTATTGTGTTGTGATCTATTTGACACTTGAACTTGAGAAGAGTTTGTTTGATGAACATAGCTACTCCATTGTTTGGGGAATATATATTAATAATTATTAAGTCTTGATGGTGTATGGTTCCCTTGAGCAGTATGTAGTATCCTTCTTTATCCCTTTTGATTAACTTTAGCTTGAAGTCTACTTTATTTAATATGAGAATGGAAACCCCTACTTGCTTCCGCAGTCCACATGAGTAGTATGATTTTTCCCACCCTTTCACCTTCAGTCTGTGGATGTCTTTTTCTATGAGATGAGCAGCATATTTTGGGATTTTTTAAAAATCCATTGTGCTAGTCTATGTCTTTTAATTGGTGAGTTTAGATCATTAAAATTTAGGGTTATTATTGAGACATGATTTGTATTCCCAGGCATTTTTGTTTATTTTTGGTAATTAACATGACTTTGTTTCTCCTTTGATTAGTTTTTCCCTTAGTATAATACCTCACTCTGCTGATTTTCATTATTGTTTTACATTTCCTCTTCATGGAATATTTTGCTGAGGATGTTTGTAGTGCAGGCTTTCTAGTTGTAAATTCTTTTAACTTGTTTATCATGGAAAGTTTTTATTTCATCATCAAATCTAAAGCTTAATTTGCTGGATATAAGATTCTTGGTTGACATCATTTTCTTTCAGAGCTTGATATATGTTGTTCCACGATCTCCTGGCTTTGAGGGTCTGGGTTGAATAATCTGCTGAGGTACAAATTGGTCTCCCCCTATATGTGATCTGATTCCTTTCTCTTGAGGCTTTTAAGATTCTATCCTTATTCTGTATGTTAGACATTTTCATTATAATGTGCCTTGGTGTAGATCTGTTGTAATTTTGTACATTTGGTGTCCTGGAAGCCTGTTGTATTTGATTTTCATGCTTGGGAAATTTTCTGATATTATCTCATTTAAGAGACTATGCATTCCTTTGGTTTGAAACTCTATGCCTTCTTCTATCCCAATAACTCTTATATTTGGTCTTTTGATGCTGTCACATAATTCTTGGATATTCTGTTCATGGTTTTCTTAGTATCTTCACTGTGTGGTCAACTTTATTTTCCAGATTGTATACCTTGTCTTCATTATCTGACATTCTGTCTTCCAAGTGATCTAGTCTGTTGGTTATGTTTTCTGTTTCTACTTTTATTTGGTTTATTGTTTCTTTCATTTCAATGATTTCTGATTAATTTTTTTAAAGCCTCTCTTTCTTGAAGTCATCTTCTGCTACCTGTATTTGCTCTCTTATCTATTTGTTCGAGTGATCAACTTTTGCCTGTATTTGCTCATTTAGTTCATTCTTTAATTCACAGACCATTTTAATTATGAAACTTCTGAGCTCTTTCTCTGTCATTTCATCAACTTAGCTGTCCATGGGTTCTGTTATTGTAGTGTCCTGGATGTTTGTGCACTTTCCTCCCTTGTTTTTTCACATTGTCTATGGGTCTTCCTTTCATGCATTGTAGATCTGAGGTATTACAGTTTCTACTCTATAATCTTGTAGTATTCATGCAGATTATCTGTATCTCACCTTGATGTTGGGCTTCCAGACCCTGCAGGTGTCCCTTGATGTATGCTACAGTAACTAAAGGTTGTGGCAGCAATAGTGGAGGTATCTTGAGATAGCAGTGGAGGTGCCCCAAGATGAATGCAATGTCTTTCAGAGATGGAACTGAAAGCATGGGCTTTACGCTGTCTTTGGGATGCCTGCTTTTAGATGCAGGTACTTCTAGGCCCTGTCTGTTGTCAAAAGATAGTGGCTACTGCATGGGGAAGGCTATGGTGATGTTGTAGTGTGCCAAGATGGAAATAGGTTAGGCCTGGGATCCCAGGTAGTTAGTGGGGTGGTGGACTCAGATCTACCCTGCATCTGGATCCAGAGCAGATTGGCGGAGATGGTCCTGGCAGGTGTCTGCTGGTGGCAGGATGGACCTGGGCCTACCCTCAAATTTTCTTTTTCTTTTTTATTTCTCCCTTTTTAAAAATCTAAGTATGTTTCCCAAAGAATAAGATATTTTTCCACTTCTCAAAAATGTGACACATTAAATGAAGATTGTGCCTACTGTCTCAAGGCATTTAAATATATTAATTCATTGTTCCCTCATTGGACAGAGAGGGGGAAGGATCCTCAGAAATATCCTGACCCTTCATTTAGTTTACGAAATAGTTATATAGGATTCAAATTCACGTCTTCCTAGCTTAAAAGAACCTGCTCTTTTAGGCAAAATGGTGGTACTACGTTCTAATATCACACACAGTAAAGACTTCATTATCTTTGAAGCCTATATTTCTTAACATTCACATTAAAAATTTCAATACAGTGAATCAAAAAATATATACTATTTGGAATATGGAGTTACATAGCTCTGGGAAAGGTGCTTATAACCTTTCTGAACTTTAGTTTATTAAAAACTTTAGTAATAATAAGGCTTACCTCATCATTTTATGAAAATCAAATGAGATAATTTGGTTGATTTATTTCATTGTGCCTCATCTTCTCTGGAAGAAGTGGCATGAATCAAAGACTCTGGTATCATAAAACCTTCTGTTTAGAAGTATCACCCCTCTGCATATTAAGAATTAGAATGCCTCTTGAATTGAACACCAGATGTTCCTAAGGATACAAACATTCACTGATTGTCATATTCTCATGGGTAAATTATTGTAATCACATGAACACATAACTGACAGAGGATCTTTAAATGGATTTTTTTTTATAATAAAAAAAGGAGAGAATAGGGAAACAAGGAGCCTGGGATCCTGTTGCTAGTAGAAGTTGATTTTCTTGGGATTGGCATCTGTCTGTTTTGTGTTGTCCAGGAGGGAAAGAGGGGAGGTGGAGAGAGACGTCACTGAAGAAACTGGGCAGGGCCAGGAGAGCACTCTGTCTACATTGTGTTGATCTAAGTCTGGGCTCCAACTTATCCCTGGAGCACGTGCCCTTGGCACCCCTCTGTGCAGAGCAGCAGTGCTTGGTAGAATGGAAGGACTTTGTGGAAGGTGGCTGCTCCCTTTCACCTTGTCCTGGGTACAGTGTGGCTCAGGGACCTGCTGTCCACACTTCCTGCTGAAAGTCAGTATCTGTCCATCCTCTTTTTTTTGTGCTACATGGAGGAAGAGGCAGGATGAAGGGAGGAAACAGGAACAGAGAACAAAGTTCATATTAGATCCTTGTTCTTGAAGAAAAAGAAATACAACTTCCTGCTGTCCCAGGACCTCTTTTCCATATTGCTTTTCCATGCTCACTATCTGAGCCCCATCCATAGTCCCAAGTCCACAGGAGACTCGATGGAATTCTCCTTTTGTCGTACAAAAGAAAAATGTAAATTTCCCCACATCTCCTTGTGGGAATAACAGCAGATAACTCCCTGAGTTTCCTGAGGAGTCTTTATGGCCCAGTGGTCTTTATTTTTGAGTAAAGTCCATCTTCCAGGAAGACTGTCTTCTAGAAATTTGATTCCAACTCATTTTTCTAAAGTTGTATTTTTTATCACAGATAAAAAACATATTACGAATGGAGTTCAATCTTCAAATGCCATTTTAAAAGCTGATTTCATTCATTATGTGACTAAAATGCTCTATGTTTTTGCCATTTCTTTTATTTTTCATTTGTTTATTCCAAAGGAATAAAACATATAACATTTTAAAATGTTTTAATAATTTTACAATTCCTTTGTATCCTGCAACCAATTGCTAACGAGCTTTGAATAACATGATTATTTTCAATGTATTAATTCACTCTTCAATAAATACTGCTCTGGGTCAGCCATTGCTATATCTGTGGAGATGAGCATTGAACCCAGCTGACAAAGAAACCCTGCTTTCTTGGAGTTTATATAAAGAGAACTGCTGAGTTTCCCCTCTCCTTACTAAACCTGTCACACATACAGGTTAGGAAGAACAAATTATGAACAAGTGTCTGAAGCTTTGGAATCTCGGTTGCAAATAATAGCTTTTCCCATGAAAATAAGCAGAAGAAGAAGGAGGAAATCTGACATTACATTTTAGTGACTATTTCACCTTTGCCACCATGGGTTTTAAGAGAGTTCTACCATGGGTCTAAGAAGAGGGTAACTGGTCTTTAGCTTTGTCCACATGTTTCTCTTCTTACACACAAGCCTAGGTGACATCCCAGCTATGGCAATAGAAAAACCTAGGGATCTGCTGGTCATGGGAAGGGGAGCAATTCCTGGTGAGGGGTGGGTGGTACGCCCCACACTCATTTCTCACACACTATTGTCATTGTGGTGTTTTGGCTGACGTATCCTCAGGAGGGAAGCCCGATTCAGTGTGGTTAAAAGTTTTGATTTGTCCTGTTTCTAGAACCATCGTGGTTTCACCAGGATGAGATCTTTAGCCTAGCATTCCCTTTTATAGAGAAGGAAAGTGGGTCTCACGGAATGAAGTACTCAGGATCATACAGTCACGTACAGATGAGGGCCACCATCCAGATCTGCCAAACTTTCCCATATGCCATGCTACCTGTGACCTTCCACATCTGTCTCTGCCATGTTGTGGAGCTCCAGGCTAATGGCTTTGCCCCCCCCCCCATGGAAACCGCCAGACTAGACATGCTGAAACCTTACTGCACCGTCAATTTGCCAAGAGCCTTAAAGATCTGAACTGAAATAGTCCTATGAAAGAAGCTCAAACTCTCTCCATCCATCAAGTTTGAAGCTTTTCTCATTAGGGATACTACTGAACTTTCTTTATTAGGAAACCTAATCAGCAATAGAGAACCTGACTGATCAGTGGAATATGAGTTTTATTGCTGTATAGGGACCTGGTTTTATTTTGCTATCAGGGAAAATGAGATCTAATTGGGGAACAAGCGACTTGTCATCCTTCCTACATCATTCTTGCTGTCAACTAAGGCGCCACTCCAAAGACTGAATCCCCTTAGAATGAATGTGACTCTTAAACTTTTCCTGAATGTCTTATTTCTTATGGATACTAGATCTGACATAAACCTAATGCATCTAGCACACTTTTGGCTTTCTAACAGTTCCTGTGAAATTCTATTCTACTTTTTTTTTTTTTTTTGGCTGAAGTTTGTGGAAAGACAAAAAGGAGACGGAGGCAGGGGATTGTAGGGACATTTAGAAAGTGTGTTTTCGATTGCCAATTCAGATTGTTAGCCTGGGTTTACACAGGTAGAAAAGAGAGGAGAAGTGAACCAATAATCAACTTTAAAAATGCAGTCCTGCTGCAATTACATGACTGTTTTAACCAGAGTTAATTTAACCGGATTCAAACACAATGATGCCAACTTTCCCTCGTCCTGAGACTCTGGGAGTTGCTGATGGAGTCTCTGCTTGTGTACACAGGGCATTGCAGCTGAAGCCAACATGAAAGGAGTTAGAAGAAACTGATAGGAAAGTAGTCCGTCTACAGCATTGTGTTGTCCTCCCCTCTCAGCGGGTCTCAGATCAAATAGATGTGCTTCTGAGAAGGGCAGGATTATTAAAATGTCCCCTTCCTCTGGCAGTCGACATGCTCAGTTGCCTTCCTTTGCACTTGATCCAAGTCCAGTCACTTCACACCAATGGGTTAGAAAATTAGGCTTATTCCTTTTGGAACAGGTTGTTTCCCACTGCGTTGACATATGCTCTGTTATGTTGCATTTTATAGTTTATTTTCCAACAAGAAATTTCTAAACAGCTATGCCCTTCTTTATAGGTTTATCTTTGGAAGGAAAATGACCACATCATATTGGTGAGAATAATTGATGAGCAAGACAAAACTGGATTTCAAATTTTGAAAGATAAATGGAACCATCTAATTAACCTTGCTCAATACAAAAAAATCTTTGGCTAGGAAATGAATGTTCTCTTTTGATCTGGAGCAGCTGAGCAGGTTTTTACATCAAGTGGAAACAAAAGAGAGGGGAGAGACTTCCAAGTGTGTCCGGAGAAGAAGCAGATTTGTTTTATACAATCAAACTGCAAGGAGAACCTTGGAGAACAGACAGGATCATCTCCAGAGACTTTGAAGTTGCTCTCAGCCAAGTGGAACACAAGGTCTTCTTATTTGGGAAGTGCATTTAACCATCTTCTAATGGAATAAACAGAAAGGGACATTTTAGCTTTTCACCAAAGAAAAGTAAGTAAACACAAGTGCTCCTAACTGTGTAATCTGAGCTGAAACTCCCAATCTAACATTACCATGTGACTGTCACATTGGAAGCAGTAGAGACCCTTGCAAAAAGCAAGTAATGGGAGTCAAATCCAAATGAAACAGCTAGTCTGGAAAAACAAACTCACGCACTGAAACATTTAGTGAATGGAAAGTGCCTCTGCATATCCTTCATACAGAATTCTGTGCTAAAATTAGAACTGAACAGAGGGAAAAGCAAATGCTTTGTAAAATTTTTGACATCATTTTTTTTTGCAGTAAAAATACTACTGTAAAAATGGTAAAAAACTAAACCCCTACTTTTGTAAAATTGTACTAGATTTTAAGAAATAAAAATAATACTAATTAAATTGAACTGCAAAAATTGGCACTACTACTGAAAAATATCGAGGTGTTAGAGTTTTGAAACTAGAAATCAGTATTATCAAAGTGAACTATAAAATAAAACAACTGTTATGGAAAAGTCCTTTCAGGAGTTAGAAGAACTTAGCTCCAGTTCCAGTTCTGTGAAATAAGTTTATTTTGTGATTTTTGTCATTGTCACTTAATCCTTTTAGGGCCAGATTTCCTTATCTATGAAATGAGAGTATTAGACACAGTGCCTAGTATTTCTAGCTCTAGTATTTCTCTGATTTTTTGAAATGTTATTGGACAAATATTGGCTCAAATTTAGGGAATCTGATATAGAAACATTATGAAGGTAGGGTAAGGAGGTTGATGTAAATTTTTTTAAAAAATTGACATTGATATTATACATCATTGTTTATGTGCAAACTAAAAACTCATGCAGAGAAAGAAATTGTAGGAAATCATTTAAGAAATTAAATTCATATTTGAAGTGATTCTGCAATATTGATATAAGCAGACGACCAAACAAACAACGACTTCCCATGTTTACAAATATCAAATAGTGGACATATTCCTTGAAACACACTAAGGAGTATCCTAAGTAACACCTAAAACTATTGTATTTAACCAAAAGATAAGTAAATAATGCTGTCATTTATATAGCATATCAGTGAAAATTTCTGTTGTGAATACTGTCGCTTCATACCCTCACTCAAAGCAACTTTTACCAGAGATGGAGCAAATAAAAAGCAATCATTTTTTAAAAGTGTAATTTAAACAATTGTTCACTTTGGACACCGAATGACAGTACTTCATGTCATTTCAAACCTTCAACTTGAATATTTGTTTTATTAGTGCATATCAGAAACATTAACATTAAATGATTTTCCACATGAGCCTTTTCATTTCCTATGTTTAGTGAACAGGACTGTAAATATATGAATATAGTAGCTGTTTCGCTAGCTTTTTGGAAACTCAGTGAATAAAGTTGAAGTTCAGGTGTTTCCTTATAGATTTTTATCAAGCCTATGAAAAAATTTTTCTGGCAGTTTCTGTCCAGGAGAAATACTTTTTCCCTTGTCCAATGGTTTTTTTTCCCCCATGGAAAGGGAGATCCGTGGCTATATTATCCTATCCTAGACTCTCTGCTCCTGGTGGGATGATTTATCTGACTGATCAGTTAGAGACCTTGACTTTTACTCTTCATTTTCTTTTAAAAGTTAAGCTTGGACATGGAAGAAATAAATCTCTGTTCCCTCAAGCTTCAAGTTTTACAGGGGCTTCTGTGTGCCTGACTGGATAGAACTGCTTAATGCTGGGTTCAATTTTAGGAGGCCCACATTTCTCCACATGTAAGTTATATCCTTCAACCTAAATTTTGTCCACAATTAAGGCCATAATCTGGCCCCATCTGCTCTTACTCTTTTGTTTTTTTCTTAATTGGTTTAAAATGCAGTTGTAGAAGATGGTAGATTTTTTTTTTTTTAAATGGGACTCCCTTAAAATTTTCTTAAAGTGTCATCATGAAAGTAGAACTTCATGAATAATGGGAAGAGGGGAGAGAAGGAAATGTCTTATTAGACATCCAATTTTATCATCTTTATCCTTCTGTGAAAATACAATTATTTTCTAAGACAGAACATATTGGATCACATGCCTTTAAGGACATTTGCTTCCTCATATAATGCAATTTCACACATAGGAACTAGGGAATCAGCCAGACTTGAGTTTAAATCCTGATTCTATTACTGACTGTATAGATTTCTTTCCATCTGTACTTCAGTTTTCTTCAACAGCAAAATGGAAAGAAAAATAATCCATTATTAAAAGATGCGTATAAGAAACTCAAATAAATATGATGCAACCTTCCCTTCCCATGTATATTCCTTTCCATCAAACTGCATATAATTTATTTTTGAACAGTAATTTGGCTAATAATTATGAATGGAATCATTCATAATAGGACAAATATAAAAATGAAGATATTTGCATGAAAAGTCTATAGAAAGTACAAGTATTTATAAATTACTTTTTTGGGGGTCAAATTTACAAACAGTAAAAAACAAAAGTCAGTTTAAACTCTTGCAGAATCAAGTTGGATGGAATAATGCTTTCAATGGCACATTTCTTTGACATTAGATGACCTTTTCCAATTGGAGTGTCCTTCTTGTAACCAATCTTGGTCCTTAGAACATATTAAATGAGTTTATCTTGGCTCCTCTACAGGGACTTCTGAGGTCATCTGGAGCAATCCTAAAAAATCTCTTGTCCCTTGACCCTTACCAAAGCTAGTTTCCTATGGCAATCCCGATCCTTTTTAGCCTTCCAAATACAGAGGTGCTCAACTTGGTTGTGCATAAGAAACTTATGCACTTTATGGGTATTTCTTCAAGGTGTGGAACACCATAGATTCTGATTCTTATCTTGTGAAGTGGCCCTTACCTATTGCTAATTTAAAAAATTCACTACAGATAATTTTGCTAACTGGGAAAGCCTGAGAACTGCAGCTGGGAGGTTTTTAAGTTTTTATTAGATGGGTTCAAGTGAGCTGAAAGGAACTCCAGAGTTTCATGGAATGGCAATCTGAATTCTAGAAGGGGCCCAGAATGAATCTTATTTGACTAATTTGTATAATGTATATTCCCAAGTCTTTGCCATCTTTGCAAATTGAAGGGCACACCAGGAAACATTATTCCCATCTAGAACCCAACAGCCTAATCCAGGACTTTTTTTTTTTTTTCCCTGATATGTAAGCAACAAAACTGTGCTAAACTGGTAACTGGGATTAACTGATAACTGAAGGGGTCGGGTGTGGCTGGAGGAGGTGGGAGTTGGGTGTGGCTATGAGCTAGGTATTTGTATCTGGCAAGTGGAATCTCTCTCTACTTCCTGTTCAATATGTGAGCCATTTCCTTCTCTCACACTCCTATGCCCTGATGTCCTGCCTCACCTAGAGCCCTGAAGACTGGAGCTGGTCTTTTATGGACTAAGACCATTGAAACTATGAGCCCTCCAATAAACTTTTCCTTCTCTACAATTGTTCTGGTCAGATCCTTTAGTCACAGCAAAGAATAAGCTGACTAAAACAAATGTTAAAGGGAAACTCAAAAATTCAACACATTTTCTGTGACTGCTCACCAGTCACACTCTGTTCTTTCACTTGCAGACATGATTTTGTTTCTCTTACTCTGACCTGGTCTATTTGGCACCTGGAAGAAATGTGGTTTGGAGTGGTACAGGTTCCTTCTCGAACCTTCCTCAGATCTCTGATTCATATCCCAGGGGATGTAGACCTACGAGAAGTTCATCAATATGAAAACCAAGTCATGAAGCACGGTAGATGGGGAGCTCAGAAGGAGGACTCAGGCTGACTGGAAACAATGAGGGTTTATTTTTCCGGGTAGGATGTGGTTATCCCATCCTGCTGCTGAATGTATTCTGAAAAGACAGTCTTCTAGGTTGTGGTTTCTTCCGGGAGGTATGGTTAAATGAGCAAGATTTTGTTCTGTTGTGGTTTTGGAAAACAACTGGGTAAGCTTACTGTGTTTAAAAGCACATTTGTTGGTCTAAATACCAGTGTCTTTTCATAACCACACCCACAGTTTAGATCAGTAATTCATTTAATTTCTAATTTAAACTCCTGTTCTGGCTTTGAAAAAAAGAAAAAAAAAAAAGCCAGGCCTGAGGAAAAGAAAATTACCAGGGCATCCACCATCTCCTCCAAAAACCTTTGGGCTACGGGAGGACTGCAACTTGTTTAGCACATGACTTTAGAGAAACCACAAAGCTTGAAAATACTGATTTTTTCATTAAAGTGCCAGAAAGCTCAACCCAAGAGTTTTTAAACAGTGGCTTTTACATACTATTAAAAGCTCTATAATAAGCAATTTTTGGAATCAGGATGAAAGCTAATTATAGAACTTCTCTGCTATAGCTGTTTCTATTTACATCTTCAAAACCACAGAAGCAAATATCGTAGGCTTTCTTAACACATCAGCATCTTCCTGATTTCTGAGTTCTTTGAAGCTGTTCTTATATCTTCTCCTTGAATTGCATCGCACAGTTGAATATTCCCAGTTCAAGGACAATTTCTCAAATTCTTTGTTCTTTCCTTGAAATTCTGAATCTCAAGACACTTCCACTCAAGGCAGATAAAAGATCAAAGTTGTTGAGTCTGTTTTGTATATTTTTAATCTTGTTGTGATTTTTAATTTTGTTTGTACTGATGGCAAAATGTGGAAGACACGTAGTCAAGAACATGAAATATCCGTGTGGTATTCTTTTCTACCATTAAAATAAAGGTGTACTTTTTGCATTCGTTTGTAAAAAAAAAAAAAAAAAAAAAAAAATTGAAAGAAACTATCCAGAGCAGAATTCTCAAGATATTACAAAATCCAGCTAGATCAGATGTTTTGGTTTCTTTCTCAGAAGATTTGGTAGCCAGTTTCTACCGTGGCAATTGACTTAGTTGGCCTGGAGTGATGACTGGTTATGAAAGTAATTGTCACTGGCACCCGACATCATAAGACATACCCAATTGACCCTGAATTAATCAGTATCCACCTACACCATGGTTCTCAGTCTTGGCTGAATGTTAGAATCACCTGGGGAGCTTTTAACAATCCCTATGCCAGATAATTAAATCAGACCAATTAAATTACAGTCTCTGGGGGTGTGGCTCAGTCATTGGCAGCTTTTAAAGTTTCCCAGGTGATTACAATGGGCAGTCGGGGTTGTAAAACCACAATTCCCTATCTAGAGCACGTGGGAGAAGTTCCAATTACTTTGGCACTTCTAGTCTTCATTTTGTCCAGTATGAAGAAACAACCTACTTTGGACTCTCAGAAAAAGTTCTTAAAAAAAGAAAAATTGTGCATTGGACAGACAGCCAAATAGAAAATAAGTAAAAGGTGACATATACATGTCTAGCATATGTTTGTAAGCTCGTAAATTCAGTCTCATAAACAACTGATGTGCGTTTATCTAAAAGAAAAATCTTTATGCACAGTTATATCACAGCAATACAAAGGTTCACCCACACCTTTGAATTGAAAGGGAAAAAAAGATAGTTTCATGTGTTTGTTTTGATAGTGAAAATACTACTAATACTACCAAAAATAGCTAATATTTAATAGGTGATAGTAATGAGCCAGGATTGTTATAAGTATTACATATATAGAGACTTATTTGATCCTCAGGGCAATCAGGTGAGGTAAAATATCCCGATTATCCTCATATTCAACAAGGAAACTGTGTGCTGAAGTCTGGAGTCACATTTCTCATGCCAAACATCTAATGAAGTGAAGGGCCAGAGTTCTAACTACTGGAAGTTTAAATCCAGATTCCATATCCTCAGGTACTCAAAAAATGGTAGAGAAACTCAATGTGTATGTAGCCTTCACTAGGCCCTAAGTTAGTAAAATTTATCTTTTAGGAAATTGACTTAAGAAAATAACCAGACATGATATGGATATATACATTAGAAGTAAAATACCATATTGTGAAAAAAGAAAGAGAAACAAATGGTAAGTCAACAAGTAGGTGGTTGGTTAATCATATTATGTTATAGATGGGCATGGTGGCACACACCCGTGATCCTAGATACTTGGGAGGGTGAGGCAGGAGGGTCATAAGTTTGAGGCCAGCCTGTGCAATTTAGCAAGAGCCTGTCTCAAAATAAAAAATAAAAATAATTTAAAAAAAGGACTGGGGTTGTAACTCAAGGCTAAATGCCCCTGGGTTCAATCTCAGGTGCTACAAAAAGAAGAAAGAAAATAAACCATGTTGTAAAATGCTTCTTCACACCACTTTATCACATCACCGGCCCATGAAGAGGATGACAATGCTTACTGATTTTTGTTTTCATTTATCATAATAGTGTAACTCGTCAAGTTGGCCAGAGGGGACTGGAATCTAGAGACACAGGCTCACCTACTCACTGCAAGAATTGTGGGGATCTTGGCATGCCCATCACCAAAGACCAGTTAGAAAGTTCTCACATATTGGAACATGTTTCACCATAGAAAAAAGACAAGGAAGCATCACAGTATGTTCCAGGCTGAGCTGCAGTTCATGTTGGTACAGCTGGTCCTATTAGCTGTGAAAACATTAAACGGCTCTTTTATCAGTTGGTAAATAGCCACTGCAACTCTACCGCCATCACTACTGTCACAGTGCTTCCCCCAAATCTGACAACCTTCAAGGGCCTCAAGATAAAGCAACTACAAGGTAAAGCCTGGCACAGGGGGCTGGTTTGGGGAAGCTGAGTGTTGTTGTTCAAAACCTCTCTCCACCATCAGCAAGCATCTGTTCTGATTGATTTGTGCCTGAAATTTGCAGATGGTTAAATGCTTTGTGTACATGTCAATACATGTAGTAGACAAGAGTTTCTAAGAGGATACATGTAACAAGCGTTAATGGTCTTCACTCTTCCAGATTTCCAACTCTTCTGCTTTGATTAAAAATTTCATTATGAATGGCAAAAAGAAAGAGCAAAAATAATAGTTTTAGAAGTAATCTTACAATTACGATTGACTCTGAGTACTTCAGCCTTAATAGTTCTTTATAATGCGTCTTTGACTTACAGAGGCCTCCAATAATAATCCAAATGGAGTTTCAAAATCTAATTATTTTGATTTAAAATAATGAAGAAATATGGTATGTCTTGAACTGTCAGGTTGTAAACCAGAGTCCCACACACATACATGGCTAATAAGGGCCCTCTCCACATGTTCAAATCAAAGGGCTCTCCTGACCTCTGATGGGACTGGTGCTGCTGAGAACCAGGGTCAGCATTATTATAGTCAGAGAAGGCAGCTGCCCACTTGAGTGGTACAGTTCAAGGGCTCTCAAAGGTGGCCCCAATTTGCAACCATCTCTTTCTCTGCCTGCCATCATAAAATACTGCCATCTCCTTTGTCCCTTCCAAATCCCCTGTTACAACTTCAATATGACCACAAAAGGAACCTTCAGTATTGTTATCAGCTCATAACTCTAATTCATAAAGGAAAGAAATAAAATTCTAGCTTTTCCTGATCTGCTCAATTATATGTGCAGACAAAAACACTAAAAACTCACTTTCCTTCGGCACAGCAGCAGCGCCTTAGGCAGAATGCCTAAAGAGACTTGTTTTTTCTCTCCTTGATATTTCTTTCAAGACGCCTTCTCTTCTCCTGGCCCTGCCCCTCAGGGACCATAATGCTGCCTTGGCTACTTTTCCTGGCAGGACCTCATCTCTGCTCCCAGTTTTCTCTGCTCCTCACTTCTCCCAACAACTTACTTTGCTGAATCTTGAGGGCTCTATCCTAGGGAAAAAAAAAAGATAAACAAGAAGTGAAATGTGGAAGACAGTGTTGTAATCAACAGTCCTAAAGTTCCAAAAGCCAGGAACACAACTGGAAATACCTCATAAAATCTGGGGAATAGGTTGATTAAAAATTAAAAGAAGGGGAGGGAGAAGGCCAGGCCTAAGAAAAACTAGATGGAACAACTCTATTCAGCAACTAAAAAGAACTCAGAAAACTCAGTAGAAAAAGAAAAATATTACCTGATTAAAAATGGGCAATAGACCTGAATAGACATTTGTCAAAGGATTTATGCAAATGACCAATGAGTGTATGAAAAAATACCGGACCTACTGGTTAGCAAAGAAATGCAATTCAAAACCACAGTGAGATATCATCTCAGTCCAGTAAGAATGGCTGCTAACAAAAAACAGAAAAAAAAAATACCATGTGCATTAGCATGCTGTTGGTGGGAATGTAAATTAGTACAGCCATTGTGCAAAATAGGATGGGGATTCTTCAAAAAAATTCAAATTGGACAACTTTATGATCCAACAATCCCACTACTGGATATATGTCCAAAGGGGATGAAATCAGTATTTCCAAGAGACATCTGTGCTCTCATGTTTATTGCAGTGATATTCACAGTAGTGGAGAAATGGAAAAGAACTTTTGTCCATCAACTGATGAATGAATTTAAAAAAAAAAAGTCTTACATTTACACAATGGTATTTGATTCAGCTGTATAAGGATGAAATCCTGTCGTTTACAACAACATGGATTGAGCTGGAGATAATTTTGTTAAATGAAATAAACCAGGCATAGAAAGACAAATAGTGCATGATATCACTCACCTGTGGAATCTGAATAGGTTGATCTTAGAGAAGTTGAGGGTAGAAGGGTGGTTACCAGTGGCTGGGGAGAGCTGGTGGGGAGGGATGGGGAGAGGCTGATCAGTGAGTAGGAAGTTACTGTTAGGTAAGAAAAGAAGTTCTGGTGCGCCACTGCACAGTAGGGTGACTGTAACAGGTGACAATAATGTACTCTGCATGTCAAAGCCTAGAAGGAACAATTTTAAATCTTCTCATCATGAAGAAATGATAAATATTTGAGGAGGTAGATACATTTTGATTAAACTAGAAAAAAAACCCACTAGAGCATCTATCTATTGCCTTTGCTTCTGTCTCTTATGGAAAGCAGCCTTTTTCTTTTTCTTCTCTCTCTCTCTCTCTCTCTCTCTCTCTCTCTCTCTCTCTCTCTCTCTCTCTCTCTCTCTCTCTCTCTCTCTCTCTCTTTCCCTAATGGTATCTGGCATTGAACTCAGAGGCACTCTATTTTTGAACTGTCTCCCCAGCCTTTTGTATTATTACAGACGAGGTCTTGCTAAGTTCCTGAGGCTGGTCTTCAACTTGCAATCCTCCTGCCTCAGCCTCCTGAGTTGCTGAGATTGCAGGGGTGTGCCAACTCACCAGGCAAAAACAACCTTCTTTTTTTATGACTGGCACAGCCTTCTGAGCACCACCAGCTCCCAAGTATATTGTAGTTTCCTAAACTAAAAAGTTTTAGTTCCAGTAAAACATTCCCCACTAAAACTAAAACAAGCAAAAAAAAAAAAAAAAAACCAAAAAAAAACCTCAGGAATGATTCTTCTAGGCTTGATTTGGGTCACACATCCATGCATAAACAAATTAATGATGACCAGAACACTAAAAAGAATTATATTTTTCTAATTTGCATCACGTTGGGTAGGGCAAAGGGGTCCTGCAAGAACAAAATTTTTGCAACGCAGCCAGGTGACTTCGTGAAAGTGTTTTCTAAGAGAAAGATGAGATTTTAGCAGATAATGACATAATTATCTGTATGGGAACATTTTGGGGTTGCCTGCTGAGCCAGATAATTATAAGATTAGGAAAAAGTAAAAAATTATTTTTGTGAAGTTAGAATTAAAGGTTGAAAACAGGACCCTTTGTGATCATACTGAAGTTATAATTGAAGAATTATAGAACGTGAAGGAGAGAGTGGTAGTTTATTACACTGGGCAGTCAAGGAGGTTGTTGCAAATTGGGTCACCTTGAGAGCCCTCGAACTGCATCACTCCAGTGAGCATCACTCACTCTGACCATAATAATGCTGAGCTTGTTTCCCAGCAGCACAAGCCCCAGCAGAGGTTGTGAGAGCCCTTTGATTTGAACATGTGGAAAGAGCCCTTATTAGCCATGTACCTGTAGGGGCCCTGGTTTACAACCTAACAGTTCAAGACATACCATATTAATTCATTATTTTAAATCAAAATAATTGGACTTTGAAACTCCATTTGTTTTACTGAGGACTCTTCCCTTCTCTAGTTTTGACATGAATGTGAAAATTATGGTATCTGAAAAATGAGGGAAGGATTCCGTTATATTTAGGATGTCATGATCGTAATCCATTGCTCTCATCATCCTCAATAGTGGGTCTTTGAAGAAGCTTGTTTTGGAACTTTCTCAGTGCCAAGGGACAGTGCCTAGCACTTATCCTCCTTTGGTATATCCTCCTTCCAAGTCTTCCCTCCTCTTTGGAAGTACCCCTAGATGGAAGCAGAAGTCACTATTGTTGGAAAAGCAGCAATTTCTATGTCTCTGTATAGAAGAATCAGGTCTTCTTCTCAGCTGTTCTATCCCCAACCCCTGCCTCATTAGTTGCCTCTAGCAAAACGCCCTAAAAGAACTCATTGGGTGTCTTGGAACCCAAAATCCAGGAAAGGATTCTCTTTAACCATCTTCTACTTTAAACTGAAATCAACCTTTCCTATTTTAAGGGACAATGATAAGAACCACTTGCTTTGTCACAGGGAAATGAATATTATGCAAAAAGGACTAAAATAAGACTTTATCCATACAAAGAGCTTTCACATACTTACATTATGAACCATTTGTGAAAAATACCAGGGAGAAATATGTCATCCCCATCATTCTTGCCCTTGTACCTTGTACTTTTCTCGTTTTTATCACTATGATGAAATACCCAATGCTGGGTAATAAGCAATAAATACATAGAAGAACTTTATTTAGTTCAGTTCTGAAAGTTCAAGGGTATCCACTTGGCTCTGGTGAGGATATCATATAGGTAGCATATGTGTTAACTTTCTGTTGCTGTAACAAAATGCCTGAGATAAATAAAAGGAGAAAATACTTGTTTTGGTTCACATTTGAGAGGTTTCAGTCCATAGTCACTTGGCTCTATGTCCCTGCAGCACATCATAATGTGGTGTTCATGATGTGGTGTGCGGTGAAGAGGAAGCTGCTCACCTCATGGTACCTGGGGAGCAGAAAGAGAGCAGGAGCTAGGGTCCCGAAAGCCCCTTCAACAATGCACCCCAGTGACCTAGTCTTTTCCTTCTAGACCCCACTTTGTAAAAGTTCCACCCATTTCCCAACAGTGAGTGCCATAGATTGGCAACCAAGCTCTCAGCATGTGGCCTTTAGGGGTCATTTAAGATCTGAGTCATAACAATGTACACTGACAGGATTTTATAACAATTTGCTCTCAGGAGAACAAACTCAAAGTTTCATGAGAAATTACCCTAATCCCTTCTGAGGACTTGCCCCCAAAGACCTAAGAGCCTCCCCCTAGGCCCCACCTCTTAAAGGCCCTACCATTTCTCACACCACCACACTGAGGACCAAGCTTCAAACACATGAACCCCTGAGGGACAAACCACATCCAAACCATAGCGTATCTCCAATCCCTGTTTAATCCCAGAGTGCCCTCCCTGCTGTGGGGAGACTCTCAGACATTCCTGGAACTGATTCTCACCATTAATTTGGTGAAACTACTAATGGTGCTCTCCAGAGTTTTATGAAATATTTGTGTAAACACAATCATATATTGCACCTATGTAGTGATGATATATAGAAATTAACATAATTCACCATTTAGGTTATTTGGTATTAGGGAATTTTTAAAAACACTCCAAAACAATTTGCTGATAAACTCTTATTCTTTGAACTCCTGCTTATAAACTCTTATTCTTTGAGCTCCTTCTCCTGTTTGTTTCAGACAGGTATCATTTAGCACAAGGTCCTGCTTTTTGTACAGGATGTTTTGAGGAAGAGTGGAAGTGAGATGTATTTCAAGAATTTAAGTTAAAATCTGTCTCAGGGGAAGACTGGAATTGTAAAGCACAAGTGAATGGAAAACTGTAGTTCAGAGCCTCCAAGGTACATACCTACCTGAATAAACCGTGTGTGGGTGTGTATGTGAATACACATGTGCATGCATTGTATATGTTCATATACGCAACAGACACACATTTAGTCTCATAATCACATAACCATACTCCTTTTTGGACATTCTCTGGCATAAAGAATGTACAGTTTCTTAGTGTTTACATTTGAGTGGCTGTAGCCAATGAACGATGTCCAAGGCTATATTTGAACAAGGAAAGTGTTATTCCAGCACCTCACTAATTTGCAAGTTGTTTGTCAGACAACTGAACTATCTGGAATACAGCTAAGAGCTGGGAAGAAAACAAAACACACGTCTCAGAACACATCAACACTGGGCACCTCATATAGAGAAATGTTTTAGTCTGTTTACTCTTATATTATGTACAGTTTATTCCACTGGTTTTTTTTTTTTTTTTTTTTTTTGGTTTCTATGATGAAAGGACTTGGATTTTGAAGCTAGAAGAACTTGAGCTTGAATTCAAGCAGATTAACTCTTCTGAGGCCCAGCTTCTTAATTTGCAGAGCAAAAATAACTACACAGTTACAAGAATTAAAGAGGCTAACAAATGAAAATAATCCAATGAAACTTGAGCGGTAGAAAGTATTCTTCGATCATAGTTTGTGTTTTCGTTCTTTTTCCAGCCCAGGGCAAATTTGAAGCAGGAAAAAAAAAAAAAAAAGAGGTTTCAAAAATGGGTAGACCAACAGTCACAAGAAATAACAGCTTCAGCTTCACCAGAAGAAATATCATAACAGACACAATTACTCAGAAATGCCACGACCCTTACCAACTTTTGTGACCATTCCTGGGTTCCAGCCATCAGAAAAAGGTTCTATTTCTTGGAAGATGGTGAGACGTGTCAGAAACTTTAGAATTATTTCTCCCTAAAGAAACATAAAAAGGATTTTAAAAAAATGTAAGAAATATAAAGAGATAAAAAGAAAATGTTAGGGTGATAAATGAAGCATTGCTCAGAGGAATGTCAAGGTGTTCACATGACAAGATCTGGATACATTGGGAGGGCCAGGCCTCAATTACTCACACGGAACAGGTTCTGAAAACCTTTTCAGAAAACAGGCATATAGCAAATATATGGGCTGTCGAAGGTATCAGAAACAATCTTCTTATGTGTGTTTTTTTCTTGCTGCTCTTAAACAATTTCTAGAACATTCCTAACTGAAGCTGTAACAAAGCAAGCCACACACTGGATTTGGCTCATAGTTTCTAGTTTGACAACACTGAACATTGGTGTATCGTACAAGATTACAAAATCAAATGTCTTTCAAAATGTGTTTCATGAACTAATGGGTAAGGTGTATATGTCCGCTATCTTTAGTTATCACCCTAGAATTGAAACTATGCTCATTTGTCTTTTTATATGAGTACATTCTTTGAATTTGTTAGTATAGATTTACCTCTACTTATAAACTAGAATTTTAACTAGCTAAAATGATAAATGTTGATCCTAACACTTATATATATATGTTTCGTAGAATAGTAAAAGTACATCACATGAGAGCTGGTATTTATTGTGAAGTTACTATACGTCAGGTATCATATGTATAGACCTTTTATGTACTGAATTGTAATCCCTTAAATTCATGTTAAGCCATAGCCCACGACATGACTAAATTTGGACTTTGAGTCTTTAGAGAGATAACTAAGGTTAAATGAGACCACAAAAGTGGGGCCGTAATCCAAAAGGACTGGTGTTTTTGCAAAATAAAATAAATTTTTATAGTTCAGGTCTCTGGTATTGTTAGCTCAGCCTAACTAGACTAAAACAGTACAGTTTAAGTTAATTTCTAAAATAGCCTTATAAGAAGGTGCTGCTATCCTTACAAGGAAAATCTAGAGGCAGAGAAGGGTTAAGTTAACATACTAATCTTGTTTAGTTAGTAAGTATCAGAGTTGGGATTTGTACCTGGGCAGTCTGAACGAGGACTTTTGCTATTAACTTAGGCACACAGTCTTCCAACTCAGGTGAGGGGTTATGTTGATGATCTCCCCCTCTTAGGACTAAGGGCTGCTTCTTGCTTGATTAAATAGAACCCATGGGGTACAGCTAATGTAAAATAGTGGTTCTTAAAAGTGCTTTACCACATGACCACCTGAGGCTATCTATAAATCTCACCCACACCAAAAGGAACAAAACAAGGCAGAGTTTGAATGGTCTATTTGAATGGTGGGGCAAGTGTTGGAATCTGCCCAAGGGAAGAAATATGAAACATATTTTATTTTTCTCCTTATGCTTTATGTAATATGTATGCACTTATAAACTACACATGGTCATTTTTATGTAGACATTTTCATATAAACCATCGATTTTTTTTTTGCAAAATGTAATGTGTACTAAAGGAAAGATTAATTTTCCAAAATAAACCAGTCTTCCAGAACTTTATAGATGTGAAGGGGAGAGAGCAGACGTATCCATGTGAGCCAGTCTTTATTTTGGCAGTCCTTTCTTACCCTTTTCTTTCTCTCCTCTGTTGCTCCTGATCTCTGGACTTTGAATCCAGCTTTGGCTAATCCTCAGTGGTGTTATATGAGAGAAATACTCAGGCTCAGACTTTGAGATTAATCCCCAACTGAATGAAATTGTAACTGATTACACAGTTGAAGATTGAGGCACTGATGGGAAACTGTGGCTAACACAGGTAGGGAATTGCCATTTAAGAATCCCTACGTTGTCACGGTCTGCAGTTTGATAATTACATGGTCTGCAGTTTAATAATTAAAAATGTACCCTATGTGGTCTTGAATGGGCTCATCTGAAGGTTCTGAATGAGCATTGCTTTAGCAGGGTGCCTCAGGAGGGCATGAAAAGGATCTCACAGAGCAAACCAGCCATCTTTGGACCTGTGTTAGGGAAAACGATATTTATTTCATTGACTCTTCAAGGGGCCTGCAATTTAAATGGTATGGAAATGACTTTCTGAAATGTGTCTAAGCAGACATTTTTAAATTCCTTTTCCATAAAATATGCACTAAATACCTATTATAAATATTTAGCTAGGGCCCAGTGAAACCTGAAACATAGATATGAGACTTAATCGTTTATTAGAAAGGGAAATTTGGGGTAAAACGTTTACCTAAGCTTTACAGACTAAGTATGTTGTTTTCCCCCACCCTTACAGTGTAAGGTTTATATTGGAAAGTGTTACATCTATGGCTAGTGTACTTTGCTTGAATAATAGAACTGTGTAATTCTGTATGGGTAGGCGGAGGCCAGAGTATCTTGTGTTATTGTGCTATTGATAATATCAACAATGACAGCTAACATATTTTCCTTCAACTACCAGTATTTATACAGTGCCAAAAAATATGTTGAGCACTTTTATAGCTACTTAGAGCAAACCTTTGAATCAGCTTTCTGCCTTCACAGAGCTTATGTTCTCCAGATGGGGAGTGGGCAGTCAGCAACAGCACGGCAAGTAAGTAAATCATGCTGTATCAGAAGTTTGGGAGGAAGATTCCAGACCTCGAAAGTGGCTCGTGGCAGGGCTTGGAGTTCTGAGGGAAAATAAAGTGGCTGGTCCAGGGTTGGAGTGCTGTGAGCAGATGTGAGTAGCAGAAGAGGAGGGGGAGGATGGGAAGGAAAAGGTGAGCAGGACAGATGGGTGGGGCAGTGTAGGGTGAGAAATGGTGTGGGATTAGATCTGATTTACATGTCATGGGAAGGAAGCTATCCATGGGGATCTCCCAAAAAGTGATATAATGTAACTTAGCCTTTAACAAGATCATCTCAGCTGCTTTGTGAGGAAGAGAACAGGAACAGTGGGCAAAAGAGGAGAGGGCTCAGAGGGCTTCACTGTGGTCCAGGTGGATTGGCAGTTCAGACCCCAGTGGTAGCATAGAGATGGAAAGGCGTGGTCAATTACAAATGTAACTGGAGACAAGGCTTTTCTCCAATGAAAGGAAAAAAGACGTGTAAGTTAGTTTTGCCTCAACTTGTACTATGATAATGTTAGAAATAGGATCTCTTTATTTGTACCAGAAAAGTCAGATATTTGGGACAGGACAGAATAGCTGGGATGAGGCCCTGTTGAAAAAGATACAATCAATGGTGATTTGGAGGCAGACAAACCAGATCATGAAATCCAGTTAATGGTTTGCAGCCTGCATTGAAAAAATAATAATGAAGAAAAGAAAAAGAAAAGGAGCCAAAGAGAAATAGAATATACAAATATCTGAGAACATCCCACATAGTAGGAAAATATATACTTATATTTGCATATATTTAAATATATGAATGCATAGGTGAAGAAATAATATTTGCATATGTGTAGATCTGGAAGAATGGATTATGGATTATGTGGATTTTACAATGGATGATGCTAAAAAAAAATTGAAAGCATCTGACTAGCATGTCTCCCAGAATACCATTTTCGATGGTCCAATAATTTTGTTACATTAAAAGGAAAATGTGAATTTTTTTTTCTGGTAAAAATCACCCTTTGATTATCTTAGTAAATAATCCTTCACCCCCATATTAAATCTCACCTAGAGAATTAAATAGGTACGGAAATTTTGGGGTGATGCTTTATTATTTTGAAAATTGCAGAGATGATATGATTTCTTTGCATCTCTAAAGAGCGAGCTTAAAAAGGCAAGGTAAGAGGTAACATTTTATTTTGCTTTTTTTTTTTTTTTTTTTTTTAGGAAAATAAAGTTTCCTACTTGAAACTTGACTAAGGTATTATACTGGTGGATATGGGTCTGGAGTCTCTAGTCAGGCTTCTGAGTTCCTTTCCATTTAACAACCACTTAATGCAAAATGCTTTTGGAGAATGGAAAATAGTTTGCTGTGTTTGGCCTTGCAGAGGAAGTGACACAATCTGAACTGGAAAGGTCATCGGGAAGTTATGGAACTCTCGGGCCTGTCGCCTTAATGCCAAGGATGCTATGAGGTCACTGAAGGGTTCTGAGCTGGGAAAAAACTAAGAAATCTGTTTTGTAACAGTCCCTCTCCTGAAATAACAGATTAAATGTTTATATCCTTGCTTTTCTTTACTAAACTTTTTTGTAGGTGACCTCTTATTTCCTGGAAGAGCAGAGTAACTCCATTGCTTTCCACACTTGAACTGGGATCGCTGTATCAGAAATACAAAGTTGGTCTTTTTTTTTTTTCTTATTCAAAAATAGGCTTTGAAACTCTACCCCTCCCCAAATCAATACTTTTTTTTTTTTTTTGTAGTACTGGGGATTGAATCCAGGTATACTCTACCACTGAGCTACACCCCAACCTTTTTTTTTTTTTTTTTTTTAATTTTGGGACAGAATCTTGCTAAGTTACCCAGGCTGACTTTGAATTTGTGATCCTCCTGACTCAGTCTTCTGAGTAGCTGGGATTACAAACATGTGCTATCACATGTGGCTCCAAATCAATACTTTAAAAAAATTGTATTTTTTTAGTTGTTGATGAACATTTATTTTATGTATTTGTATGTGGTGCTGAGAATCGAACCCAGTGCCTCACTTATGCCAGGCAAGCACGTTACCACTGAGCCATGACCTCAGCCCCCAAATCAATACTTTTGAAAGATAAAACAATTTTCTTTTTTGAAAGATGTTTTAGTTGAAAGCAGGTAAGATTTTTGCAACCTGAATGAAGCAACACTTAAATGTTATTTTAATACTTTAATGAAAGAAGGAGTTAGAAGCTCCTAATAAGTGGTATTTCAGCTGAAAGTATTATGAAAGTGAAGACTTGGGCTGTATTTCTGGAAGAGGAGAGGAAAAGAGAGTAATAGTGGGAATGGGGTGGTTGTAGGGCAGAGTATGGTGAAGCGTGGTAGGAGGTTGACCACATGCAAATTACTGGAGCTGCTATGAAGGATCAAGAACAGCTGTTCTGCAGCTCCAGAAAGTCAAGGTGAAGTCTTCAGATCAACTACATTGACTGAGCACCACAGTTTAGTAGTACTGGGGAAAGCTTGTTGTCTGGTTTCATGACTATTTGGAAGGGCTGTCGATTGGCAAGACAATTACCTGTTCTATCTAACCGTGGATCAACAGAGCAAAGAATTTACCATTGGCACATCACTATCTGGACTTGTTCTTTCAGTAGGTGAGCCCTTCTGATACAGACTATGTAATCCTTGATGGGTTTGTGGTAATGTGGAAGTAAGCATCTTCCCCCACAGCTGCTGAATGAGGGGTGGGTCAGGGGCAGTGATGGAAACTCAGCACCATCCCATACAGCTATAACTGTGCTACCTTTTGTCTACAGGGTTGAAGAGGAATACAGGAGAGGAGAGTAATGGGAGTCAGCTTAAGTGGTAATGGAGGCCTGAACTGAGGCCGTGGGAACATTGCAAAGACAACATTTCAGAAAATACGTGCATACATGCCATTTAGTCTAGTAGTCAATTTCCTGAATTTTATCTTTTTTAAAAAAATATTAATCTTTTAGTTGTAGTTGGACACAATACCTATATTTTATTTATCTTTATGTGGTGCTGAAGATGAACCCAGGGCCTTGCACATGCTAGGCGAGTGTTCTACAGCTGAGCCACAACCCCAGCCCCCTGAATTTTACCTTGAAGATTTTAAAACCTTGGATATTTTCCCAGCTATCAGTGTAATATAAAATGTTTTTTTTTTCATTAGAATGTAATTGCAAAAAATTTAGTCTATGAAATACATAACTAAAAAAATAAACGTATGCCTTCTGAATCATATGATATATGCAAAATCCTAATAGAAAGTATTTTGCTTTCTTTTTTTATTGGTTGTTCACAACATTACAAAGCTCTTGACATATCATATTTCATACATTAGATTGAAGTGGGTTATGAACTCCCAATTTTTACCCCAAATGCAGATTGCAGAATCACATCGGTTACACATCCACAATTTTACATAATGCCCTAAGAAAGCAAAATACTAACAGTTACTAATAGTATTTTGCTTTCTTAGCTGTTCAGTATTATCTGTGTCATAACTACCTGTTCCCACCCCTCCCTATGAGACCCATTAGAGCAGATAATTATGACTAGATACAGGGAAGAGTCAAATTAAGCATTGACGTAACTAGTTAGAACCACACTAATTCCTTCCCACTCAGCAATTGATTCTCTGATAGGCTCTTTATTATGGTGGTTGGACAAGTTTTAGAAATGCAGTCATAATTAATTGCTGGGAGCCTAGGTAACTACTTAGCTTAAAAGATCAACAATGTCCTTCATCACTCTTCCTTTCTTCTTTTCTTCTATCTTTTCTGTCTTGGGAGTCTGGCATTGTTAATACAACTAGCCTAATGTTGGTTGTTTTTTCAGATTCAAGGTTTTATTTCTGAAAAATTCCATATGGCCCAGAGTTGGCACAAATGGGACACTTCATATGGTATGAAGGACCTGCAGGGCTTCGCTATAGAACATCAATGTACTATTTCTGATCACTTGCAATAGTTCTGTTACATTCAGAACGACTGCCTTAATTGTATAAATATGTAGAAAGTTCTTACAGGTATTTTCTAGTGTAAGAATCGGAGAAAGCATAAGAAAAGCTCATAGTGTGTGTGTGTGTGTGTGTGTGTGTGTGTGTGTGTGTGAGAGAGAGAGAGATTATTATCTCCATAATAAGTTATTTCTTTTTAAATGGTAATTTTAAACACATCTGAGACCTTTAAATCACATTTTATCTAAGCAGATTTATATACAAAAGCACTCTGAAGCCCATCAACAAAACTGACAAGACTTGAGTTTGTGTCAATAAGAACTACATACAAAATTATTTTCCAGGACTGAGAATGAATGCATGTTGATCTCATTCATGTTCCCTACCAGATCCTGCTTGCTGAAAAATTTCCATTAGTAGGTCAGTAGGTTGAGCATAGGGGAATATTTCCATGAGACTTAAGAATACAGAAGAAGTTAGCTTATATTAGCATAATGTTTCACTATAATTTTTTTGTGTAGTTGAATCTAATAGTTCCATCAAAAGTATGCAACATATATGGTTTTTATTCACTTAATAGCAAGTATAATGAAGCATTTAAAATGGCTAAATGCATTTTAATAGAAAGTGGTAAAATAAATTATGGTGTATCAGCTTAGTTGAATATTAAGCAATTATTAAATGGCAATTATGAAGTGATACAAAAACATAGAAGGCTGAAATACAAGAAAAGCAGAATACATATGATGTAGTATTATGATTACAAGTATTAAAATTATGAAAATGTGTTTATAGAAAAAGAGAAGCCATTTTATTCAATGAGATGGCAGGAAAGCTGTTGAATATTTTCTTTAAAAAGTTTGATTTGTATGCCTCCTGATATCATGCATTGAGACTAGAGCATCACTTATGTTAGTACTTCTGACAAAAATGCATGATTTAACTCTAGTCATGAGTAAAGATTAGACACACCCATGATGAGGGCCCTTCTACAAAACACTTCAAAATATCAAAGCTGTGACCAAAATCTTGGCCTATGTTCGCTTACAACAAACCATTCAGGTAGGAAACAATTCAATACATGATCAGAATTTTTATTTTTTATAGTAAACATTCAATTTCCAAATGCAATATATAAATCATGATAATATATATAGAAAAAATTAAATTTAAATGAGTATCTTATTTGCTGTTTTAATTTGAAAACGTTTGTTTAAAACTTAATTTAAAATTTTTATTACAGTTTTTTTTTTTGCCTTCATGATATTTTATAGTAAAAATTTCTTGAGGTGAATCAAGTTGCTCTGTGGTTATCATGTTTGTTAGAAAGTTTAATAATCTTTAAGTCTCTGCCAATATTTCTGAAAAGGATAAAATTACAATAGTATGATGATGGCAAGTAATTGGCCAGACTATTTCTTTTTTCTTGACTTACTGACACTAAATTTATAATGTATTAAGCTTACAAAGGCAAGAAGGGATCTTTTTTCTCTCTTTCTTACCAAAACAACCAGAATTTTGCATTTTCATATTACTGGATAGAAAAAAAATCCCATTTATGGTTGAGCAAGAACTAAAAGAAAACAAAGAAAAGACAGCAGCAATAATAGTAACAAAAACAAAGTACATTATTATTACACTACATTATTATTACAATTATATATGAAGGCAAAGAAAATAAGATTCGTTCTACTGTTATTCTTCCTGGTTTGAAATTTTCTGTATATATATTCTGTAATTCTTTATTCTGCCATATACTAAAGAATGTTATTTGTCATTTTCATTTTGCATATGACACCTGAAGTTTAAATTATTTCAATTAAATCTAATGGGTTAGAATTAGATTTTTATAAAGATGCAACTTCATTATGATGACTGTAGTGAAACAAAAAAAAAAAAAAGAAAAAACATTCCACCCTTGCACCTTACTCAAAAGATTGTTTAATGTTTTGTATTGTTTTAGATTAGCTATAATAGCAGAAAAGAAAGCTTCACAGCCCAGAGTGTGATGATCGTCACAGCTGTGATTGTTCCTCCAGTTGTAATGACAGGCTTAATTTAAAACTGCACCCTCTTCTCACTTGCATCATCTTGAGACCAACCACTCAGAATTGCTATTTAGATTTAGGAATTGGCCATGGTATGGAGTGAAGATAATTTCATCTCTGCAGGAATTCAGATTCTGATTTAGGCCTCGCTGTGTTCTAATCAACGAAACTAATGAACTCCGCACACTGTAAGTTCAGGAAGCTCTGGATTCTTCTCAGAACCAGAGTCAATTATTTTAAGTGGTAATCAAATTGCCTTGTCATTACTCATACTTGATCATCAGAAAATCATGTCTATTCACGTCCATATTTAAAAAAAAAAAAAGTTCATCCTATGTGTATGCCTGTCACTTGCCTGCTAAATGTGAAGGAGAGCCATAAAATTAAGTCACCTTGACCTCCTTCAACACATATTCCTTAGTGTAAAACTTTTCCGGATCCTTCTTTTCACTGACATGTTTTTACACCTAAATTTGCATTTTTACAGGTGACATGAAAGTTAATTATTGTAGTTTATTACTATAAGTGGATATACTTAATTCTGTATTTTAAAACATAAAAATTATTACTTGATTCTATACTGG
Organism: Ictidomys tridecemlineatus; assembly: GCF_052094955.1. Classification (NCBI taxonomy): domain Eukaryota; kingdom Metazoa; phylum Chordata; class Mammalia; order Rodentia; family Sciuridae; genus Ictidomys; species Ictidomys tridecemlineatus. The sequence goes on from NC_135490.1 coordinate 36,056,552, forward strand.
GGAACTTTTGACTGTTTTAGTCAGTAGTTATTTATTAAGACACTATTTCACCCAGCACAGTGGCATATGCCTGTGATCTCAGGAGCTTGGGAGGCTGAGGCAGAAGGATTTTGCAAGTTCAAAGCCAAGCCTGGGCAACTTAGTGAAGGCCCTAAGCAACTTAGTGAGACCCTGTATCTAATAAAAATAATTTAAAAATGCTGAAGTGGTTGAGCGTCCCTGGGTTCCATCCCTTGTGTCATTCAAACAAACAAACAAATAAACAAAATAGAAAACTAAAGATTGAAGAGAAAATAAGAATAACTTGGTATTCAAGATGCTTATTAAATTGATTTAGCTTGTTCTAAAGAGTTGCAAGTATGAAAATTATATATATACATATATATATACATATATACACACATATATGTATATATCTTGATTTTAATAGTTAGCACTTGGAAATCAAGAATTAAAACTTTCCCCACATTCTTAATTGATAGAAGCCACTCTGTGAGATGGTTGACATTCTTCAAGGTAAAAGTGATCTTTCTCTAACCATGGACTAAAGTATAGTTCATGGATTTATATCTATACATTTTTAAGAAGCACTAGAATTATTTTGATGGAGGTAAATAGAAGAGGAAATTGTGGAATAACTGGAAATAGAATAAGGGTCCAGCAAACTTCAAGGTAGAAAGCAAGACTTTTGCATTACTATTTTGAAAGGGATTTTTTTTAAAGCAAAACAGACATATATCACTGCTCTTTTAGTTTTCACCTTCCAGGTTGAATACTAGCAACTGTGAAAGTTAGTCATTGGTAAATTAGTGAATATTCAGCAATACAACAGTAGTAAAAGAGTGGATACCATAAAACATGCATTATTTTATGAAGTCAATAAAAGTTATATGAAAGAACTGCCCATATCACAACAAACTCAATAGCAAATGAAAATTGTTCAATCTGGATCAATTAATAACTGAAGCAAAGGAAAAGAAACAAACAAAGTCATTGAATAATAGCTAAGTAAAATAGAAAGGCTTCACCTTCAAAGAATTAAGAAAGATCATGGGGAAATAAAAAACCTCAGAAGTGTTTTCAAAAATTTAAAGATGTTTTAATTTTTCCATTGTGAAAGATAAAAGTATCTTTAAATGCCATAAAAGCTATGGTTACCAAAGTTGTTCATGTTTTAGACCATTCCCTTTAATTTCAAGAATAAAAAGAGAACACCGACTACCATGTCTTCTTTCCAATATTTATTCAACAAATTTTTGTTAATATGTGCTAAGTACTCTGTTTGGTCCTAGGAATGAAGTTGTGAAGAAAACAAAGATATCCTGGCCTCACAGACTTTAAATTCTAAAAGAAGCAGATAGTAGGTAAAATTATTATATAAATTGTACTATATTTGTAAGTATTGAGTGCTATGTAAAGAAGAAAACAAAGATGAGGATAGAGAGAGAGTACTTGGTGGGAGTTAAATTTTAAATAAATAGTTGGATGATAATATTTGAATTAAGACTTAAAAGAGAGTATACTAATGGTTCTGATCAATGAAAAAACTCATTTATTTATTAATTTTTCAAAAAGAATGTAGAGAGATGAGGTTAAAAGTGAGAGATGAAAACCTTGTTAGAAGATGTCCTGTTCATCTACATGGAAAACTAAAAAAAAAAAAAAAAAAAAAAAATCCACGCAAAAAAATTGTTTAGGCCAATAAGAATTCAGCACTTTACCAACAAGTAAATCAATATAAAAGATCATTGCACCACTTGACATCAGTAATAACATATCAATATAAAATAAAAATTGAATAGTGCTTACATAAATATCTCGGATACATGTTAACATAAAAAGCATAAGACCTTCATAAATACACATATATGTACACATGTATGCACATGTACACTTACACATTTTAAAAACTCCATTAAAGAACTTTAATGAAGACCAAAAGAAGTGGTAAGCATCACAATTGTGTGCTAGTTCTCTCCAACTTATGTAGAATTGACTATTCAATATTTCCAATTAAAATTTCTAACTAGAATTTACTGGGATACATGAAAAACTGAATCTACAGCACATAGTGAAAAGTACGTGTCCGGGAGGCCTCATTCTACTGTACAAAGATACATGACAAAAGTATATTAACTAAAAGATTATGCCAGTAGCATGGGAAAAGATAAAGAGACCAACTAAATAGAAAAGCCTGTTTAGCAGATGCTTTTTTATATAGGAATTTGTAATTAGTTTAGCTAGCATCAAAAATCAATGACAAAGGATCCAATATTTGTTACATGATGTTAAGCAAATTGATTCACTATGTGGAGAAAATGACTTTTATCTCTATAGCACAAACATCATGCTAAAAATAAACTGGTCTATAGATGTAAAAGCAAATCTACAATATTAATGAAAGAAAGGATAGGAAAATGTCTGCCCTTGGGATCCTGTGTATGGGAAATGGGAAAATTTTATGAAATAATTTAAAAGCACATTTTATTACATAAAATGATGGATATATTTTAAATAAAAGAAACTGTCAGGAACTGTGAAGAGTCTAAAGATTTTACCCTATTATATGCTAATATGTTGGTGTGCCACAATTTCATGGAGGCTATAAAAAGTCATGGGACTCTTGGGTCAGAGACAAAGGATTTTGTTATGCATGGCACAGCAGGCAGCAGGAGTTTCATGTTTGTACTGGTTCTCCCACGCCCACTAAGTTCCACTCTAGCAATGCAAGGGGTGCTAGACAGATATTCCACAAACAGTGGGGTTTGCATCATAATCAAGAAAATATCAAGCTTAGAAAGGCTAATCATTTATAAAAGGCTTCAAGCAATCCTGCCCATCTTTTACCACATAAGGAGAAATTATCTTATTATACTGGATATCAAATATACCCTCTACCCCAGAGGAAGTCAGTATCTCTGTCTTACAAGCCTGTTCACTGTACAAATGCTTTTAAAAAGATGATCCAGAAAAACAGCTGTCAGTATCACTGCTGGTAAGAAATGCAAAAATGTGAGAGACCCAGAAGCAATTGCAACTGTCTGACAATAGAACTGACAAAGTACAAACATAGATTGCATACTTAAGAGTTTTGTGTTAGGTTTTTTTTTTTTTAACTTTCAAGAAAAAAATAGGAACTCAATTAAAAAATGGGCAGAAATTATAGTCCACTCATATACGGTAAAACTCAAAATGCAAATAAGTTCATAAAAAGATGCTCTATGAGTAATTAGAGAAATGAGAATTAAAACAAGCTTAAGACTTTAGTTTGTACTCAACAGTGACAAGCTTTATAATTTGATTAATATCAAATGTGAAGAATATGTAGGCAGTATCTTCATATTCTAATCGTGTATCTTGAATGACCATTTTGAGAAAAAAATTTGACCTCATTGGTGAAAAAATTATGCATTTCCATTATGACTCAGCAATTCCATTTGTGAAAATAAACCCAAGAACAACTTTGCTAAGATATGTGTGAACATGTTCAACACAGCAATATGTTGGAAGCTATCTATGTACCCATTAAAAGTGGAAATGTTATGCAAATTGTGAAATACCCATATGATAGAATACCATTCAGTAAGCATAAGGAATACACAAAACCTACAAAATATAAAATGAATATAAAATATAAATATGTCAGAAGAAGAGTATTGAGTAAAAATGTAAAAATAATTTACATTTGTGGCATAATAACAGTTACGTCTATTTTTAAATACATATATCCACACAAAATAACCTAATAGTATAGGAAACCATACTCACCTCCCTTACAGTCATTCTCTATTTTCTTTCTCTCTCTTTTTTCTTACAGCTCTGATCACTCCATTGTTATGTCGAGGTTGCAGTAAATCACTAAGTCGATCTTAAAGCAGAAGATGGAAAATTTATTCACCAACTGGTGGGCCAAGGAGCAGGCTGCAAACCTATATCCTTTGACCCCCCTCTAGAGGTTAGAATATACCTTTTATACCATAAGTAAATCATGTCAGTGCATTAATCATAAGTGGCTGTTGCTAGGATTTAAAACCATAAACAAACATCACGAGATCTAAAATCATAAGCAGAAGGGGGAGTGGGTCAAAAGGACCCTAGCTGAGTTCAAGTTAAAGGATGGTTACTAACGTCTAGACAATCATTCTCTGACAGAGTACATTGTCCAAGAAAAATGGGAACCAAAAAGAGAAGGATTTTACATTGTATAAGAATTGCCATTTTGTGTTGCCCAACATGCTATGCTAAGCAACTGTGATGAGTTCAGAGCGGGGGTGGGGGGTGTTCCCATAGAAGCATTTCTTACATGACATGGAGTCTCAGAGTAAAACGGAGTTTGTCTGGTCATTGCCCATAGAGCCTGGCCCGTAACAACATGAACTCAATTATTAGTGTTTTTGAAAATCATTAATGTATTTTAATTTATGCATCTTTCGTCCAAACAGATAAGCATCTCAAATTCACAATTATTTTTTTTCCTTGGAGAGTTTTTGTTTGTTCTGATTTTTAAAATTAAATTTTTATTTAACAGATACATAAAAATTGTATAGATTGTTGGGTAACATGATGTTTCATTACATAACAAAGTGTTTAAATTTGGTTAAATATATTGATCTCAAATATTCAAAACATTAACATAATGTTATTTACAAACGTCTTCTTTATTATTATCATTTATGTTTTCTCTCTCTCTACCACTAGAGGGAAGTCACTCAGTCCATGCCATCTTTTCCCTAGTGGATATCAGCTCCTATGATAGTGTCTAGAACATGATACGAACTCTCACATTATTTTTAATGAATTGCATATTTAAAGTATACTGTGATTCATAAATAAATGAATGGAAACAAAATGTCTTCTGTAATAGGATTATCTTCAGGTGTTCATGGCTTATGAAGTTAAGTCAAGTCACCTAACCTCACTCACCATAATTTTGTTTTTGCCTCATTTGATTATACAGGATTCTTGGCTCCCTGAAAATTTTACTCAAGTCCTTCTGGACATCCTATAAACTGGTATCCCTATCTTTCTTGTTCTTCTTCTGACATGGCCATCCTTCTTGATGTCTTTTGCTCATGAAGCTGCCTAGAAAATGGCCAAGACCCATGTCCCTCCTAAGTACTCATGTGAGATGCTGAAGCCCACTCTAGGTAGGGTGGAGGATGACTCTGTGCACAACTCATCCTTAAAATTCCAATAAATGTGGTTTTTCTTCTATCAAGTTGACACATACCTTGCACCCCAACTCTCTCTCTATTACTTTGTAACCCCAGGCTACATTGAGGAGTCATTTCTCTAAACAAAGCCTGGATACATGATGTATCCTTTCCCTGTTTAATTGAGTAGATAAGCAAACAGAGATATAACTTCACCTTCTTCAATCTTCTTTAATCAAACAGCAAACCTTGTTTGTTATCTGTCAGTTTTTCTAAAGACTTCTAGAAATTTCATCATCCAATGAGTTTCCCAAATACCTGAACTCTGAATTTTACGTATTCCAAGCATTTCTTACCAAGACATTGAGAAATACAGAACTATTATTTTACTATTTAGTTTGGCTTATTTAGAGATGAAGACATGCTCCTGCAGCCAAGGCAAAACTTGGAATCTTTTGATGCCTGGTCTCTAGGCTAGGTTTATTTTTCTATGTAAAGAAAGAGCCAGTAGTACTTCCCCTCCAACAATCTGTGGGTTTCCCCAATGTCCTAACTAAAATTATCTCCCTTTATAATACAGGCTCTCACAGCCTAGGCTGTGGTAAACAGTTCCTGAAAGTATAATACCACTGTCACTTTTGTCTTCTCAATTACTGCATTGCCGTCTAAGCAAATAAAAACGTTCTGGAATGAAGATTCAGTAAACTGCTCTTTGGCTCCATAAGGGAATGGTTCAGAAAGAATCTCATAAAGGCATTTTTTTTTTTTTTTGCTAAGAGAATTGAATGTTATTTTCTCTCCTCGTGATTCATTGTTTTTTTTTTCTGTTTTTTATTGGTTGTTCAAAACATTACAAAGCTCTTGACATAACATATTTCATACATTAGATTCAAGTGGGTTATGAACTCCCATTTTTACCCCAAATACAGATTGCAGAATCACATGGGTTACACATCCACATTTTTACATAATGCCATATTAGTGACTGTTGTATTCTGCTACCTTTCGTATCCTCTACTATCCCCCCTCCCCTCCCCTCCCATCTTCTCTCTCTACCCCATCTACTGTAATTCATTTCTCTCCTTGTTTTTTTTTTCCCATTCCCCTCACAACCTCTTATATGTAATTTTGTATAACAATGAGGGTCTCCTTCTATTTCCATGCAATTTCCCTTTTCTCTCCCTTTCCCTCCCACCTCATGTCTCTGTTTAATGTTAATCTTTCTTCCTCCCTGCTCTGTTCTTAGTTGCTCTCATTATATCAAAGAAGACATTCGGTATTTGTTTTTTAGGGATTGGCTAGCTTCACTAAGCATAATCTGCTCTAGTGCCATCCATTTCCCTGCAAATTTCATGATTTTGTCATTTTTTAGTGCTACATAATACTCCATTGTGTATAAATGCCACATTTTTTTATCCATTCATCTATTGAAGGGCATCTGGGTTAGTTCCACAGTGTAGCTATTGTGAATTGTGCTGCTTTGAACATTGATGTGGCAGTATCCCTGTAGGATGCTCTTTTAAGGTCTTCAGGGAATAGTCCCAGAAGGGCAATAGCTGGGTCAAATGGTGGTTCCATTCCCAGCTTTCCCTGGAATCTCCATACTGCTTTCCAAATTGGCCGCACCAATTTGCAGTCCCACCAGCAATGTACAAGTGTACCCTTTTCCCCACATCCTCACCAGCACTTGTTGTTTTTTTGACTTCCTAATGCCTGCCAATCTTACTGGAGTGAGATGGTATCTTAGGGTGGTTTTGATTTGCATTTCTCTGACTGCTAGAGATGGTGAGCATTTTTTCATGTACTTGTTGATTGATTGATTGTCCTCCTCTGAGAAATGTCTGTTCAGGTCCTTGGCCCATTTGTTGATTGGGTGATTCATTCTTAATGGTACAAATTTTGTTTTTAGAAGGTATCTTGGAGGTTTTCATTATTTTGTAATAACACACAAAAATCCACCCATTATTTCAAGTCACGAGTCAGAGTATATGGTGTGTATTTCACCCTTGGAGAGAAACCTGTTGTCTTACATTGGTTTGCTATGACAGAGTACCATACGCTTGGTGGCTTAAGCAACAGATGGTTGTTTATGGCAGTTCTGGAGCCTGGAAGTCTGAGATCATGGTGCCAAATGTGTTTGAACTCTTGGTGAAATACTGTCTCCTTTGCTTTTAGTAAGTGCACTAATCCTGTAACAAGGGCCCCACTCTCAGGTTATAATCTCTCCCTAATACCTCCCCAGAGACCTCACCTCCAAATACCACTACATTAAGGGTTAGGATTGTAACTTAGGAATTTGAGCAGGATGCACACATTCCATCCACAGTACCTGTAGTCAGTTTCTACAAGGGAATAGAGCTTGTCTCTATAGCAAAAGAGGATTTTCCCATTGCCTCACAGCTCTGGAGAACCCTTTCCTCAGAGAAGAAATTTTCCCTTCATACGTAAGCAAGTGTCCAATAGTGACGGTTTTTTAAAAAGAATAATAGACTCCTTCTAGAAATAGCAAGTTCCATGTGATCAGAGGTATTGAAGCCCAGGTTGGGTAGCTGTGGAAAATCTTTGAAAGCACCCAAAGGGCCCAGGTTCCTATCTGCATTTCTGAAAGTCCATTTTGGGGTTACAGCTGCACATAGCTTTAATCACTGTACGTCATTCTCAGGACTTAGGGGCAACAGTTTGGACTTACAGTTCAGGTCAAGCAGATCACTTTGGAGAAGGGCAAATAGATGTTTTTATGTTTTACTTGGCTCCAAAGGAGTCAGGGACAGAACTAGGATGAACAATATGATCAATGAAACTGACTCAGTAATGCAAAAACCGGGGCTAGCATTGCAGGGTGGGAAACTTTTGCAACCTTGCAAGTTCCCTGCACATAAAAACAAATGTGGAATCAGCAAACCAAAAGATGCTTTGTCATTTCTTTGTGAGAGATTTGTTGACATCATTCTTTCTTGTTTGAATTGCTGTCCCATCCACCCTATCTCTTTAATCTATGGAAATTTAGCTTTCTTGTTCCACATTAGAAAGAATCTTGCCCTTGAAATAATTCCTTGACTTATAACTCTCTGATTCATGCTTCCCATGTTTCTCATCTTTCTGTGCAGCACTTAGTAGGAGCTTCTCTTATAGCCGTTCGCTTGTTGTCCTACCTGTTGCTTTTATTCTGGAAATGTCTTCTTTTACTTGCCAGAAAATAAATTTTTGAGAACAGAGATCATGTCTAATAGATTTTTATGTTCCTTAAAATGTCTAATCCTGTGCTTTACAGCTAGTAAATCTCAGCAGATAGATATTAAATGATGGATGAATGACTAGAACATTCTGAATAGAGGAAAAGGGCAATGTTGCCTCGCTGCTGTAAGATTTTTTTCCCCCTTTCCTAACTCATTTTTTGGTCTTTTACTTCAGATGTTTGGCCTGAACAAGATGCAGTTCTTACCTGTCAGATACGGAAGGTGATGTGTGAGTGAGGTTAGAAAGAGGAAAAATACCAAGTCAAGTTCCTTATAGTGAGAGAGATCAGGATGAAGAAAGGTTACCTTTGGAAAGGTAAAGTGTATAAACAACGTGGTGTGTGAGAAAGGCAGGGTGATTTCAACCAACTTAACTACAAAGTAAGGAGTTTTAAAGTACTAATGACTCTTTTCCACATTTCCCTTTGGGCTCTATCCACAAGGAAAATATTCCTATATATTCTACAGCAATATATCTTATTTTTTAATATGTGCACTAACTGTCAGCCAGCTAGAAGCTGAAGTGGAGACATTGTACAGCTACCTTGGCACGATGTTCTTAATATATGTTCAGAGGGTTAATACCCAGTAAAGCAAAGAAGGTGATAGCCAGATATAACAGTCATGATCCTCAGGGTGGAAAGTAGAGTTGCCAGGAAAGCCAAAATATAATTTCTCCTATGGCTTTTCTTTCCAGGAAGTACTTCTGAAAAACACCTTTCTAGCACAATAATCATTGAGTCCAATTAAATATTTTTAGATACCACTAACAGCTCTTTTTTTTTTTTTTTTCATTTCCAGAAAATTCTGTATAGCTGGAAAGAACAGCAATGAAGAACAGGAACTGGTGTATTTGTGCTCAACTCCTACTGGGCATGTTTCATTTAATTTCCTCCGTTTTTATGACACTTTCCTGTGCTGCTACTCCAGACATTCGATAAAACACCTCACCGTATAGAAATCATAAGGGAAAGAAAATCTAAAGTCTGACTGACGTTCTGACTGTCTGATCACCAAGTGACCCCGAAAGGCAATCAGGAACAAATGTTCAGGACCCCAACAACCACTTCTCTGGAGTCACCTCTTGGTTTCTATGTGTAGGCTCTCCTACCTTTTTGTTCCTCTAATAGTTTTCCATCCTTTCCTACCTGCACTTGCCTTCTGTATCCTACCCACCTCCTTCTTGTCAGAAGAAAGAACACATTGGGGCATATCTTTGATTCAGTTTTTCATTCTTCAGCCACCTCTCTACAATTAGTTTTTCTAGTGCACAAACGAAAGTTCATTGCTTTCAGTCTTTTTATTTATTAAAAAGACAAGAGTCCAGGCACAGTAGCACATGCCTGTAATCCCAGTGGATCAGGAGGCTGAGACAGGAGGACCAAGCATTCCAAGCCAGCCTCAGCAACTTAGGGAGGCTTCAAGCAAGACAGTGAGACTCTATCTCTAAATAAAATACAAAGAAGGGCTGGGGATGGGGCTCAGTGTTAAAGTGCCCTTGAGTTTAATCTGGTGGTACCAAAAAATATATTAAAAAAAAGACAAGAACTAGTTATGAACATTATTTAGAGCAAGATCACAGAGTAATGGAGACAGGAAGGAATAATAATATGAGATGTTCAAGTCAAGAGTTAAGTACGTACTGAACTTTAGGCATCATGGAGTTTCAAGGAGAGGTGGAATTATCTGTCTGCATGGGAGAACAATAAAAATAAAAAAAGATTTGAAGTAAATAAAGAATACTATGTTTCTGGGAACTGATTTATCTAAGAAACCACTGTTTTTTGCTTATTCTCAATATTTTAATGAGTGTCAGACTGTTAACTAGAAAGAAAAATTCCCTGTCATATCACCGTTGAGAGGTATGGTAAATAAATTCCTTGGTTTAAAACAAAATCCTCCCTTTCTTCCCCTACTTCTTCCCCTTCTTCCTCCTCTCCTTTTCTTCTCTCCATTCATTCTTTTCTTTCTAATTTAATAAAAAAGCCACTGGGTGAGGGTGTGAACAGTCTCATCCAGGCAGTGGTGGGTGCAGCAGCCTGGAGAGAGCCTTCAGGACCTTGGTTAGGCAAGAACTATGGGCAGGGGCATTGGTAGCAGCTCGGTGGTGATTATTAGAGCAGTAGAAAGTTGGAGAAGATGTCTGTCAGGGATAGAGGGTGGTGAGGGAAGAGTATGGGATTTTGAATATTCGTAGGGTGAAGAGGTATCTACAAGAAGGAATGACAGGAGTAATTACTCAGAACAAGTTTGAGAGACCAAGCAGGTTGACGACTTGAAAGTATCAATGTGAACTCATAATTTTTTTTATAGAGATAGCTAGCTAAAAAGGTAGTATAATTATATATTTCCTACTGTTTTCTTTTGAGACAGTCTGGGAGCAGTGATATCCCAAATGTAATGAGCACATATTCACTTAGGTTTTGGTGTCTAAATACCATTTTTTCACTAAAAGGAATCATAACTTCTTGGAGAAATTACTGATTCCTCGGCTGGGTAAAAGAAAGTACAGATGAGCCAGAACATCTTTTTGTAGAGGTAAACAATAAAATGCTCCAAAAAATTATGAATCTATGTTAAGAAAACTCACAAGCCAGTTTGAAGAGTCTCTCATTAACCAAACCTGGTTCCATTTAATAAGTAGTGATAATAACACATTCCAACTTGTTGAATAAAAAAGGACTCCATGAGCTCATACCTGAATAAATGAATAAGAAAAGGTAGAAGATTTTCAAAATACATATATATACACAGAGAATGCCAATTAATAAGTACAAGAGGAATACTTTACAACCATCATAGTAATAAAGAATTCAGCAAATCCTTAATGCATGCAAAACATGAATGAAAGTTAGACAATGTCCCAAATATTTACATAATCAAATTACCTTTTTGCACAAAATACTTATAAACTACAAAAATAAAAGAAAGTATCTATACAATGAAGAAAGCTGGAAACTTTTTATCAAGTACTTTTGGCTAATATAAGCCCTATAGGACAAACTGAGTTTCTTTACAACTGGATGGAATGCAATAATATCACAGTGTCACTGCTCTTGATATTTCTGCTCAAAATACTTGAGTCCAGTCATGATGAAAAATCAACAAACCTAAATTGAAAGACACACTACAAACAACTGACCTGTAATTTTCACAAGTGTCAAGGTTACACACATGTCAAATATAAAAGGAATGAATCCAACTTGAAGGAGACTAAACAACTAAATATAATTAGGTCCTTTCTATAAAGGATTTTACTGGAAAATATGGGGAAATGTGAATAAAGTCTGTGTATTAGATAATAGTAACATATCCACTTAACTTTTTGATTTTTAATGGTTATTTTATATGGAACACTGTATTTCTTTGTAATAAACTTATACTAACATTTCCAGGAGACAATGGTACTTAAATTGGCAACTTAATTTAAAATAATTTTTAAAAAAGAAAAAAGTTATTGAATTATTCTTTTAAATTCTCACAACTTTAAAGGTATTCTAAGATAAAATGTAGATACACAAAGTGCAGACAAAACTGAAGAAATCTGAATAAGATCTGTGTATTGTATTAATGTCTTATCCAGGGTGTGGTATTCTACTATAACATTTTACCAAAAGTTCCCATTAAGGGAAATTGTTTATAGGGTATGAGAAAATTTATGTTTTATTCTGTATTTTTTGTGCATCTCCAAGTATCTGAAAAAAAAGTGTATTTATAAAGAAAAGTAAAATACAAGTTAAAATTGAAGGGACTAGTATTTATTAATACTAACATCTCATGGAATCATAATGGCTCTGTGGCATTGCTATTATTTTGATATTATTATATTCAGTAGATAGATTTAAGAAAAGAAAGTGAGTTTAAGTAATACACATAAGTTTTGACTGCTAGTAAGTAGAAGAGATGGAATTGGATTAAAAGTCTATTTAATTTTCCAAATAGAAAAATATTGTAAAATAAATAACCTAGAAGAAAGATTTTAAGGACATACAATACTATTACTTGTAGAAATTAATAAATGCATTTTTGTCAAGGTAAGCAGATCTATTTTTTTAAAAGCTGCAAGTCATAAATATAATAATAATAATAATTTGTTCATGACATTAGGGTAAAGGATTTTGATATTAAGCTTCAATAAAACCCTAATTTCAATATAAACCTGAAAACAGTGTTATAATTTCTCTCTCAAGAAATTCTCAACTTCTAAAAGTGTACAAGTCATGTCTTTGGTATTTCCTTGGCACAAACTGGAATTTTATAAACCAGTTAACAATAAATATGAAAACACAGAAGAAGACTATCTGAATATAAGAATAGAAAAAAAGATGTGGAAATCTATCTATCTCCCACTTAGCTAATTAGTGTGTGTGTGCATGTGTGCATGTGTGTGTGTGTGTGTGTATGCATATATTGTATATAGTATACAGTATAAATCAGTATATACATATACACACATATACACATATGCATATACTGATTACCTAAGTAGGAAATACTGTTAGACATATTGAACATGCTTTCTAAGAGAATATAGACTCTTCTGTAAGAAGCTAGGACTTCACCAGGCAAACAAAATTTTTGTGGCTTATATGTTCTCTGAAAAAAAAAAAGGCTCTCTGTTCTTAACACAAGATCTCCAGATAACAGCCTCCTAAAAATATTAAGTATTGAAAGAAACAATGTAACATATAAATATAGAATTGCTATAAAGGGTAAAAATAGTTCATGTCCATGAATGGAAGCAAATACTATTTGACAATGATAATCAGGGTTTTTAAAACATAAATTCAAGAGATTAGGTTTCTTTTCTTGTCATAATGAATATTTTTGACCTCTTTATCTCTGGTCCAGTGAAGAGAAAATCTGATGATGACATCTGATTATATCCAGGAACAATTCAAGAATTTAATCAACTTTCTTGACCCAATCTCATATGGAGCTTAGAATATCATTCACCAAAACTATGCATCCAAGATAAAGGATCATAATCAATAACAAGTGACGTAGTAGTGAATATTGGTGGGCTTACTTTACTTGTCTAAAGTTGTCAACTGGCTAAGAACTGGACAGAGTTGAATGCAGGATTGCTTTTCAGAATAGGTCATATTCTTGTTACCTTGTGAACAGTGTAGAACAACTCCAAACTTCAAAAAGTATTAAAAAAAAACACTTATACAGAAGTTACAATAGAATTTCAGAAAGGAAACTCTATTTTTTAAAATGAAGATATAAACAGATCTTACTAAAAATCTAAAAAAGTTTGGAGATACTTATACTGACATTTTAAAAGAAAATTTTTATAAATTGTATAGGCTACAAGTAAAATACTTTTTATTTTATCTTTTAAAATTTACAGTTCAACTATCCATATTTTTCCACCAACTATTTGGAGGTAACTGGGCTATGTCTTCATATTAACATGTGGATTTCCTATAAGCATGACTGAGAGATTTGAATGAATGTTCATTTTCTATTCTCTTAAAATGCAAAGAGTGCTTAAAAGAAGTATATTTCATTGTCTACTAGAATTACTACCTAGTTCACTTAAATAATGTGCATTTAAATGAATAATATATAATTTAGAGCAGAAGTTTTTTTTTTTTAGAGTTAAGTGTGATTAAAGACATTTCACCTAATTTGCAATTATTATTCATGCTGGTTTCCTCCTTTCTTGAGTAAAACTAGCTCATTCCGAATCTTTATTGGGTCATCGATGGTTTTATGGTACTTGTCACTGGCTACTCATCTGAGAATTAAAATACCTTTTTGAAATATCAAAAATTTTATAGCCCTTTTCTCTCTCTTCTGTAGACTTCCACTTTTCTTTATTATTCTTCTAATAAGAGAGACATAATTAATTTCCTTTTGAAACTCTCGGTACAAAGTCATAACTTACTTTTCCAAGTTCTAAGTTTCCTTTGCTTTATCTTGTTCCTTATGTTCCAAGAAAATTATACAGCTGAACAGAAATAATGGTGAAGAAATGATAATCTTTTACAATTTTTCATATAAATGTTATTTGCACAAGTATTTAAAGTTTTTCTGTCACTGCTCTCCCCAATCAGATATTGCATAATTGTTTTTTTTCCTACTGACCTCATTTAAGTCAAAAACTGTCTTACTAAATTAGAATCTAATAAGGAACTATGAAAACTTTATGAAAGATTCTCTTGAATTTTTGAATTCCAGAGAAGGTGAAGGTAAGGTACATAAAAGCAAAAAAAAAAAAAAATAGTAGAAATGAGACTAGACTAGTCAATATCTATCATTGTGCAAATATTAAAAGTAATTGTTGGACTGGCCAATGTTGACTGTATTTCACCTTCCCACAAATCCAACCTCAGGGACAGTCTGGAAATGCAAAGGTGATATAAAATGGTCATTGTACAAAAGCCCAGTTCAGCCCTGCATTTGGACAGTACCGGGTCTTCAGAAAACAATGAAAAAATTAAAAATATCTGAAATGATACTTTTTACCCCTTTTTTAAAAAAATGCCTTTTGTCTATTGGAGAATTTAGAAAGTCAGTACTAAGAAGAAGCAAGGGCCGGGGTGCCTTAGTTCTGATTTAAGCTTATCAGAAAGGACAAGTTCTAAGTTTCTTGAGTCTTCCATAGTTAAACAATTTAACTAACACTTGGTGATCAAACAGGATTTGGAGGCAGAAATGCAATTAGGAACAAATAATTGTATTTTTTTCCCCTCAGCTGGCCGGGCTGGTGAGATGAGCTGGGTTCAAAAGAGCTGGCTGCAGCAATAAACAGAAAATGGCGAAGAAAGCATGCAAAACATGAATCTGAGTTTCTAAGAATGAGGGCAGGATGGCTCTGTGATGTTAAGGGTCAGCCCCACACTGATAGTGCTGGAAAGAGGGCAAGAGAGAGCGCACACATTTGATAGAATATTCCACCCAAATAAGGCAAGGGATAGGGTTTCAAAAGGTGGAGTCTTGCTTTGTGATGTCAGCAGATTGATTGACATCTTGACAAGTCACACCCACCTCAGGTGCTGTGTGGGATCACAGGCAGAGCAAGAGGAAAGGCACAGTCCAATTAGCATGTAGCACCAGACCAGTCCCCTCATATCGCTCAAATGGGCATAGCTCACACGCACAGCCCTTGGATGGCTCGTGGCATTTGTTTGGGAGAATCCTGCATCCCATCCTTCGAATGTAAGAATGAACCACAGCTAAGTGGATGTGAGTTTAAGTTCAGCAGCATCAGGTGAAGCTTGAGGGATGGGGTGGGTATGGGGATATCCAGTAAAAGCTGGACATAGGAAGTGTCGTCAGTGGATAGGATAACCTGGTCTTGATTAACACAAAGTTCCTTTTGAGAGAAAGGCTGAGAAGTGTCTAATGATCTAATTCCCCTAAATTTTAACTTGGGATACCAGGGGGACAAGAGAGAAGTTAAACTCAGAAGTTGTGTCCTCCACAGAGCAATGGATAAGGTCATACTCCTCAAACACATAGCATCTCTTTATGGTGAATACACTCAAACTCATTTCTCCGGTGGAACAATAACTTAGTACCTCTTAAGAAACATATATTCCTATTTTGACTTTTTTCAATTTGTATAGTATTTCTGCTTCCATATACTAACATAACTGACAATTTTATAGAAGACTTTCTAGGGCTGGGAATGTGGCTCAAGCGGTAACATGCTCGCCTGGCAAGCGTGCAGCCCAGGTTCAATCCTCAGCACCACATACCAACAAAGATGTTGTGTCCGCCAAGAACTAAAAAATAAATACTTTTTTAAAAAAAATTTTCTCTCTCTCTGTCTCTCTCTCTCTCTCTCTCTCTCTCTCTCTCTCTTTGAAAAATTAAAGTTAGAACACTTTCTTGTAAATATTATTTGCTTATAGTATTTTCCACATAGTCTGATTCCCAAAAGTATGGATCTATGTTCTGGTGTAGAAATGAGCCAGTATAAAATGCCTTAAGTTTAGGCAAAATTATGAATTACTGAAATTTACTTTTGAAATCTTAACTGCAACATATAATGACAATAAAAGTGCTCATGTTTTTTCTGTGCATTTTTTTCAGCATGTCTTGTTATTTTTATTTCTTTACGGTTAATTATTTTTATGACAATGACCATTTACTTAGCAGTTTGTGTCTAGAAATATTTGCTTGTGTGTGAAATCAGATTTTTTTCACTGTCATATACATATATTGTTATAAAAAATTATAATTTATAAAATTGTAATTATAAAATTATTTTTATAACATGTATTGTTATAAAAGTTATTCTCATTTTTATAATGCTTAAACATTCATTAGTCACTTTTGATGATTAGTTTTGTTATTAATACTGTACTTATTTCCCTATCAACAAGGCCTTACTAAAAGAATCAGTTCCACAGGGACTTAAGAAAACCATCTATATAGGAAAAGTAAATGAAAGTAACAAATTTTCTCACAAGAGCAGTAAAAACTCCTTAAGTGTTCAGCAGTAATTTTCCATGTTTAAGGAGCATTTTGACTACTGGAAATGAGTAAGAGTTATTTAATCCAGTAACTTATAAATAGATTTCCTACAATGGATACATCACCTTTTGTATCTATTCCTGGTAATTCTTTTCTGTTTTCATCATAATATACCTTTCAAAATTTACCTGAAAATATATTTTGTAATAAGTCTTTTTATAGCAATATCATTTAAATTGTACAAATATTTCAATGAACAACTTTTAAAGTCTAAGAATTTATAATTTTTTCCTCATTCATCTTAATAGTTAAAATTCCAAGTACAGTGACTCTATATAAATCTTTCAACTGGGATGACTATTTTCTGGAACCATTCAGTAGAATCAGTAGAATAATATATCTTCTTCTACCTCCCTTCCTCTCTCCTTCCTTCCTTTCTTCTTCCTTCCTTTCTTTCCTTCTTTTTGTCATCTAGCTTATAATAATTCTTTGGTATCTTGATCACTGTATTCCAAAGTTATCCTTTATGCATTCACTTGCTTCAGATCATATGAGGTGATTATTAAAATGTAGAAACCTAGGTCTTAACAAATATATTGAATTCGTTTCTGTGGGAGAGTCTCAATATCTGAATTCATAACAAGTTCCTCAGTTGATTTTTAAACACACTAAAATAAAAAAAACAAAGCTCCAAGGGTTTTCCTTTTCTAATCTAATATCAGGAAGGCCAAATATAATGAAAGTTGTGTAGATCAAATTAGAAAACATTTACAAAATAACCAATTTTTAACAGCACAATAAAAATTAGTTTTTTTGCATCAATAATCCGGAAATTATTAACTATTCCCTCAAGATATTTGAATTAAAGGAAGTTGGGTTTTTATTTATAAAAATATTCAGAAAACATTTTTAGATATGTATTATTTGATTTTTAAAATCTATTCTTTTTAATTGAATAAAACTTACTATTTAATTGAATAATAATATACACACATAGAAGTGCCCAAAGACTAAGAATACAGCTGTACAAATTTCATCATAGTACTCTGAAGGAAGAAAACATTGTTGGAAACTTTCTCCCCATTGGAAGTCACCACTATTTCCCAGGTCTCTGCATCTGTATTCTAATTTATAATGCCACACTTCTCTAATACTAAAGATTAGTTTAGGCTAATTTTTAATGTTATATACATATATGAGTCTCATTTCCTGGATTATTTTCCTCAATATTATATTCCTGAGATCCATCCCTGCTGTCTTCACCTACAGTTTTATTCCCCTCCTGGTTGTCTAATATTTAATTTTATGGAAGTCCTGCTCATGACCATGGGTGGAAACATCTGGGCTGTTGGTGACCCAGCTGAGTTTGAGTGTGCTCAGCATTAGTCTGTGGTTCTCTGAAGGGAAAAAAACAAAAACAAAACACTCTGATTTACAGCACTTGCCAATTTTTGTATTGTAACTTTTTGCATCTTTGCAAATTTCAGGCAACGGAAGTTGGATCTCATGCGCTGCTCCAGCACACTTTGAGTAGGCACTGCCAAGCAGATTCCCGAAAAGCTTGACGCCCTTTCGGCATGTGTGAGAGAGAATTTTCTAGTTGCTTCATGTGTGCCATGGATTTTTACCGTTGTTGTTGCTTTGTTTTTAGCAATTCTGGTGAGGATGTGGTGAGCTCTATTGTGGTTTTTAGTTTGCATTTCGCTGATGACTAATGATGCGTGGCATCTTTTCATGTATTTATTGGCCATCTGAATATCCACTATGTGAGTGTCTGTTTAAAGTTATGATTTTTTTTCTTACTAAATTGCCTCTCTCTCTCTCTCATATGAGATTTTTGGTAAGAGTATAAAAAATGTAACTTACCTAAAATTAGTTATTCTCTTTCATCATAACTCCTAGGCAGCTGAATATTTGTTACAGGTTTCAGAACATCTGGTTAGACTTTTGCTGCAAACTGATGAGGCCCACTGAACTTTTCAGTAGCAACCTCCCTGATCTTTAAAAGCATAAAACAAAGCTTAGCACTTTTTACTTAAAAACTTTGTAATGATTTTTTTTTTTTTGGTAAAATTAGAACAAAAATGTTCTTCACTAGAGCTTAAAATTCCCTACATAGTCCACGTGATCTTTATCTTCTTGGTGTTCTTCTATCATCCCTCCTCTCAGTGGCTGCTGTCTCAAAGATTATGCTCAGCTCACCCCTCCTTTGGGCCTCTGAGCTTACTCTATTATTTATTTGGAATGATCCACCCACGTTTGCATAAGTCTCTTTGCTTCCTTTTGTTCTCTATTAAAATATCAGAAAAATCTTTCCTGAACACCTTAGCAAGAGTGAACACTCCTTTATAAACTCTCTATACAGTTACCAAATTTTAATAGCATTGCAACAATTGCTAACATGAGAAACTCTGATATGTGTCTATGTGTCTATTTGCTGCCTCCCAACTTTTAAATATGTTCTGAGAGAAAGAAAGTTAATCTCTTTTATTCCTCTATATCTAATGCTTAGACTATGGCCAGGTACATAATTATAATTATTGAGTGAGTAAACAAAATATATATTTTTAAAATGTTGGTGTCTTTACAGCTTTCATCTCCTAGAGCATTGTAAACAATTGTAAATATCACTTGGCTCCTAGCTAAACATTTTAACTTAATTTTTTTGTATTTTCCAAAAGTTTTATGTTTTCCATTTTTAAAAATAATTTTATTGTGGTGAGAACATTTAATAAGTTTTTAAAGTGTACAATACATTATTGTTGATTATAGGTACAAAGTTAAACAGTAAATCTCAAAAACTTATTCCACACTGTGAACTAAAACTTTGATACCCATTGAGTAGTAAGTAATGCCTCATTTTCCTCTCCCCAGCTCAGTCCCTCAAAACCACCATTCTACTAACTTTGAGTCTATGAATTTGATTCTTTAAGATACCTCATATAATTGTAACATTTATCTTTCTGTGATGAGCTTATTTCATTTAGCACAATGTCCTCAAAGTTCATCCAGAAAATTCTGCATTTCACAGAATTTTCTTTTTAAGGACTAAATAATTTTCCATTGTGTATATGTGACACATTTTCTTTATCCATTTATTTATTGATGGACATTTATGTCATTTATACATCTTGGCTTTTTTGAATTGTGCTCTAATGAATGTATCTCTTTGGAATCCTGATTTCGCTTTTGCCAACAGAAACAAAAATAGACAAGCAGGACTATCTCAAACTAAAACAAAAAACAAAACAAAACAAAACAAAAACTACTGCAAGGAAACAAAGAGTGAAAGACAATCTAAGGGATGGAAAATATTTGCAAAAAAAAGGATTAATTTTCAAGAAACAGTTTTCTTTTGAGAAACACAAAGTTAGAAATGAGGACAGTCTTCATAAGGCAGGAAACAACAACTTGAATAAAGGCAAACAGGAGGATATAAGGTTAAAACAAACAAAAGTGGTAAGAAAAGTAAGAGGAAAGTTATAACATAAACTCAGGGGAATTATTGAGAATAATATTTTATTATGGTGGGGTTTCTTTTGAAGTTGTTTGCAAAAATCTCAAAGTCACTGTCCTAGCATCTGACTTTTAACATGTGATTGATTTCCAGCCTTACCTCATTTCCTTTGTCTCCAGTGGGAGTTCTGGTCCTCTTGTGGCAGGGGAAAAAGAACATCATGAAGAATAGAGGTATTTATTTATTGCTGGATTGTGGTTTCTCGGATTTTCTCCTCTGAACTTCGCAGTTTCTTAAGTACTGCAACCAGTCGTGTTATGGCAGGACTTTGATATTGCTCAGATAACAGATTTGTTTTCCATTCTCAAGTGGGACGCTGGATGTGATGTGATGTGGTTAGGCTGAAATGGATTAATGCAGAATAAGAGATGAGTTAATTGTAGAGTCAAGAGGAATTTGAGATGGAATGTAGTTAGGCTGCTGATGACTATTGTGCAAATTTCTGTTGGGTGGATGAAGCGAAATTACGACAGGGACAGGCTTGCCCCTTGGTATTAGAGCTTGGCATCAGGTGGAAAACATTTTTTATCCCAATTTCACCTGTGAGAAAGTGATAAAGCTTATTTGGCTCGTGAACGGGAGATTATAAATTGTGTACTCACATGGCTCAGTTTCTACAAAGTCACATTACAAGGAAACACAGAAGGTCTGAGGACTGTGCAGAAACTTTGAGGCAAAATTTTTTGCTTTCCAATTCTTAATAAGTCCAGCCCAGGCATTTTACTCAGTCACACAGGAAGTGGCCTATAAATGCTTTCAAGTTATAATTTCCTCTTCTCATAATTATACATTCTTGCAGGTCACACATACACAAAATAAAACTATCTGTTATGATTGTTGAGTTTAACTGGAAAATTTCAGCAAACCTATAGGCAGCCAATAAGCAGTTTTTCTATATATTATATGACCCACAGCTGCTAGAAATCACTGCTAACCTAGAAAAAGAATGTTTTAGGATAAGATAGAGGAGATGGATGTGAGAAAAGAGAGTTCTTGGGCATGAGAATTTGCTAAGGAAGCATATTAGATGCATATAAGTGAATAAAAGGAATCTCCTGAATATGTACTGAGGGGTTGTGGGAGAAGGCTAGTGATTTCTGGCACCATGAGTGTTTTTGATTCTCTTAATGCAAGAATGTGTACCAGGGCAAGTCCGAGTAGGAGTTTTTGTTTTTGTTTTTTTCTTTTGGAAAATAGAACTTTCAAGTATTTTCTCTGGTATTTGTTCATTCATGTAAAAAAAAAAAGGTACTGTATAAGAATATTCACTCTAGGATGATAAAAAATATAATGTACAGATATTATATATTTTCATCAATTAATATATAATATCTCAAATCATATAAACCACTACTGTGTGGCAGTTGAATAAAAAGACCTAATCATACCAACACAGAAACATCCTTAAGACTTGCTATTATGAGAATGTATTTTTTTTCAGAAATATTTATATAATACTTATGCCATTTTATATTAAGACAAAATTACACATTTTATAGTTCTAACTGTATCCATTTACGTATATATTTATATAAGTACACAAAAAAATTCTAAAAGTTTACAAAGCCCATTGCATTCATTTTATCTGGAGAATTAAATGCAATAAGATGACAATAGTAAAGAATTTGTACTTTTACCCAATACTGTCTGAATTTGTTATACATAAATATATTACTGTGTTACCACTAGGTATGCAAATACAAAAAGCTTAAGTAACTCAAATATATAAATAAGTGTAAGAACATTTAATGTTTTAATAGCTGATATTTAAGTGAGACTTCAAATACTACCTCCTCTGAAAAGTGCTTTATTCTCTACAGAAATGAAAGGAGAAAGAAAATGAGACAGTAACAATTATTGAAGCCCTAAGACATGTTCAGGAGTTACTTTTAAGGATTTGTGTCTCACAGAACTAGAACCAGGAATTATATCTCTAGAATTATTTAGGTCAGATTTGGCCAAATAACTCTCGTAGTGTTTCCATGTTTTCAACATAAGTTGAAAAGATTTGAGTTTTCATTAAGAACTCCCCTAGGTATATCCTCTGTATGAATTTTTGCTAGAAAGTGTTGATGACCATAGCTAATAAATTACAACATAATGGTTAGCTAGTTGGAGTTTTCTTTCAAAGACTTTTAAGCTTTTCAGGTTGACAAAGTCTTGTCTACATATGTAAGATGGATTAGGCAATTATCCAATAAATCAGAGTGAAAACCCTATTATGGAGGAAAGATAGGGGCGAGGGCTGTTTCTGTTTCTAGGATTAATGGCTTAAATTAGTTAAGCTTATTATCTTTCTAATTTTGCTAGCACAGGGATGACCAAACAAACACTTTCTTTAATGGGTCAATGTCTTGCATATATAAGGTCCTCAATGACTATTGTTAAAAAAAAATGAATATAGATTTGCTTTCAAAATACTTTGTATCCATTTAAACTCATTAGATTACAATATAAATAAATTCATACCTATCGTGTTTGCTACATTGTCCAGAATTTATAAAGTTGAATGTAAGAGAATTTAAAACTAAGTAGAGAAATGCCTAAAAATGTGAACAGGTATCTTATTAAACTAGAAAATCAATAGCTAAGATATCTATGAAAAAAATGTTAAGTATCTTAAGATATAAGGAAAATGGAGGTAAAAATCACAATTAGTTGTTATTTGACACTAACAAAGTGGGAAAAATTTAAAAATCTGATAGTACAGTGTTTATACAATTGGGACTCAGTGGATTCAGACAGCGACCTTTGGAGATCAATTTGGCTTTACCTAGTAGAGACAAACACGTACATAACCTATAAATGCAAAGGTTCACTCTTTAGATTACAATGTAAATAAATTCTTACCTACATGCATTGTATATGTGTACAAGAATTTTCATATCTGCATGTTCTTAAAAACAAAAACTGGATGTTCATAGCAGCACAATTCACAAGGGCAAGACTGTGGAACCAACCCAGATGCCCTTCAATAGACGAATGGATTAAAAAAATGTGGCATTTATACACAATGGAGTATTACTCTGCATTAAAAAATGACAAAATCATGGAATTTGCAGGGAAATGGATGGCATTAGAGCAGATTATGTTAAGTGAAGCTAGCCAATCCCTAAAAAAACAAATGCCAAATGTCTTCTTTGATATAAGGAGAGTAACTAAGAACAGAGTAGGGATGAAGAGCATGAGAAGAAGATTAACATTAAACAGGGATGAGAGGTGGGAGGGAAAGGGAGAGAGAAGGGAAATTGCATGGAAATGGAAGGAGACCCTCAGGGTTATACAAAATTACATACAAGAGGAAGTGAGGGGAAAAGGAAAAAAAAATACAAGGGGGAGAAATGAATTACATTAGAGGGGGTAGAGAAGAGTGGAGGGGAGGGGAGGGGAGGGGGGATAGTAGAGGATAGGAAAGGCAGCAGAATACAACAGACACTAGTATGGCAATATGTAAATCAATGGATGTGTAACTGATGTGATTCTGCAATCTGTATACGGGGTAAAAATGGGAGTTCGTAACCCACTTGAATCAAAGTGTGAAGGATGATATATCAAGAACTATGTAATGCTTTGAACAACCAACAATAAAAATTAAAAAAAAAAAAAAACTGGAAGCAACTCAGTGTCTTTTAAGACCAGGATGAACAAATGAGAATTGCACATTTAAACATGCAGGAAACTCAAAAAAAAAAAAAAAAAAAAAAAAAAAAAAAAGAAAAGAAAGAAAAGAAAAAGAAAAGAAAATTCATTGCATACAATTTACGTAATACTTGATATAATTCAATATTAAAAGTGTCAAAATCAGGTACACTAAGTAATAATTACTGAGGAATATTAATATTGTTACATAAAATATTAAATTCAACATAATGTACTATAAAAATTATAGATAATAAAATGTGGTAGCTACAAATTGGTATATGTCTTATTCTTCATCTATTTATGCACTTTTGGCATATATTTTAAAATGACTATGAAAAAATATGACAAAAAATTTATGAAGCTAAAATGCGAATTCCTCTTTGTGCAACTTAGAGGGAAAGAGTTGGGAAGTTCAACTTTCTCTAAAAGTGCCATCTCATCTATATTTAAGACATTATAGACTCATGCTGTTTTGGTTAAATTACTAAAAACTATTTTCAACAAGATTCCATTCTCCCTTGATTGCTCATTATAAAAACAACAATGACAACAACAACAAAAAAATCTGTTTTATGTCTTATTTCAACTTCCATAAACCAGTTTAGCCCAAAAAACAGTGAGTTTCCATAGCATTTAGATTTTTCTTCCCCTTTAAGAACTAAAAGACACTCCTAATTCAATATGGAGTCCAGAGGGACACGTGAGTGGGTGCCGAGGGAGTGATTGGCTATGAGAAGTCCCAGGCTCTCCTGTGTGGACCTAATTGTCCTTCACAGGGGAAGTTCATCGGGCCTGTTGCCTCCGGTTGCTCCTTGTAGAGGCGAGGAGGACCTGCTGGGGGATACCCCAGGAAACAGAGCAGAATGGCCAATAGATTGCCAGTCAGATGGACACCCGTCCAGGATAAACTGGGCTATTGACAGGCGCATCCATGGATGGGCCATTAGATGGCCTTATGTTTCAGTTATTCCAGACCAAGGAAAAAGGACTTTCTCCTTGAAAAACATACATGACATCTACATTGAGATTTCTGAAGGTAAGTCCTTCTCAGGGATGAGAATTAATGGTTAGGTGAAGCCTGTATTCCAAAGCCTGGGTCACCCAGCATGAGCAAGCTTAGGCTGGGATCATTGCTTTTTCTCTGTGACACCTCCAACTGGCAACTGTTGACTTGGCAGAGCAGCAAGTGACATGTTGAGCTACAAGTGAAATATGCTAATCATATCGATACTGTTTTGTAAAGAGTTTCATGGCAGAAAAAGCTAATATCATTGATTCGGAGGAAGTATGATAGGGGAAACACATATGTTGTGAATTTACTAATTTTGACAGCTCTTTTTTTTTTTATAGCAGGCAGACTGGGTTTCTGAGACAGCTTAAGGAGCTATTTATCATTTGAAGAAAATATGAAAACATCAAAAAGCATTCAGACCAAGGCTTGGGAGAACCAAAGAATTATAAGAGTAAAAAAAGAAAAAACTGGTAAAAAAAAAAAATCTTTGCTATTTTATTTGAGAAGCTTGGTATAAAATGCTTTCCGTGAGATAATGGGTGAGAGCAGTTTGAGGCAGTCAGAAATGGTACTAAGTGCTCATTACTTTTAACTGTGCAATTTAAATACTCAAGTGTATCAATGGAAAGAAGATTTAAATAGCAAGCTTCATTGCTATTTGCTCCTAAAAGAAAACGATCCCTACAGATTATCACATTTCGTTAAAGTCAACATGGGGATGAATAGCAATTTTGCAGTTTGAGAAGAAGAGGGGCATGTGGGAAAACTGAAATGTGAACAAAACAACAGTTGGGCTTTCTTGCATTGTTTATTGGTGCTTTGGGAATTCTCTGCAGCTTTGTCTTTCATGGTTGCTTAATAAATAAAAATACAGTACATAGCCGACATGTTGGGGATGTGATTCACAGAATGGTACTAATTCACCTATGGGCCCTGCCTGGCTTAGTCCAGGGAGCACATCTAAGCATCTGCAACCACACTAGCAGTTTTCCCAAAAGCCAAGGACTTTAGTTATTTCTTCAATCATTTACATAGATCGGCATAAATTATGCAGCCATCTGTATTCTTCCGCACTTAGATTGAATAAAAGAAATTTACAGTCTCCAAAGCATCCCTCCTTGATATACCCTTCATGCTGATTTTTATACTTTTCACACAACTGTAGAATCTGGGATGCACTGAAACCATACACTCCGAACACCTATCCATGCTCATTTGCCTTGTTGTCTTCCACTCGGCTTTCTCCTCCTAACACTTCCCAAACTACCCTTGGCTGTTTGCACTATTTGTTAGGTGCAGGATCTGGAATCAGGCTGCCTCGATTAATATCTCCACTCTACTGTGCTTCATAACATTGAGTGGATGCTTCAGGTTCTTCGTGTTTTAGTTCCTAAGCTTTGAAACTTCTCAGGATAATAATAGTCTCATTTGGACAAAACGAGCCTAGCACACTGGTATGCAGTAAGTACTCAATAAGTGTTAGGTAAAATTGCCCATGTCACATGTCGTTGTTGTTACTCTGTTCCACCCTAGATGGGGTCTCTTTCCTCTGTCAGGTCTGACTCCTTCAACTGTGATGAGTGTCAGTGATAAGTGACATGAGGAACTAGCCCTGAAAAGCCATCGAGTTTCTCAGAGAGCAGAGTTAATCCACAGGGGCGTTTCAAAATATGGAAACTCTTAAGATGGCAGTCAGAGTATTGCAACAGTGGTAATGTCATATGAATGGCAGGTGATATTTTACTGAAACTGGAGTGGGAGAAAAGCAAAGTGGGGAAATTAAAGACAGATGATGTTGAAGTGTGCATTACCACAAAGGGCAATGTCAGGAGAAGTTGCATTGCTATTTGTGATGCTTGGGGTTTGGGGTAACAAGGGGCAGGTGAGACTGTTTCACAGGATAAAAAGACTTCTGGTTTTGACAGAAGGGTGAGTCAGTATGATATGAAGAAAGACAGTCTGGCCCTTGAGTTATCTTAGGTCATAAGTTAAAATGACTCAATTACAGCATACTTTGCAAATGAAATGCTTAAAAATTCCAAGAGTGTTAGTTCATATGTGCACATAAACTAATGAAATGGCTGAGGAGAGACAACTGGATTGTTTGATGATGTTCTGAGGAAGATGGCTTATTTGATTCCTGGAAATCAAATTTATTTATAGCAGAGATTTAAGATATGTATATATATAATATATATTATATATATATATATTTATTTCTGTATTTAATTTAAAATATTTGAATGGTATTTTGCATGCTTATAGGGATTTTAAATGAAAATATATTCAACAATGCTGCAGGAAGAGTTCTATAATCTGTCTTATTGTCTATCATTGTCATGATCCTCCTCCAAGTGCATATATTTTTGTGCAAGGCATAGTCCTAAAACAGGAGGGAAATCACAAGGGAAGCAGGCCTTTTCCTTCCATTTTGATGGAGTTAGAAGTTGCTTGTATAATGTGATGTGAGACTAAACCTGGTCCTCAATATTTCACCTGTGCATCTAGCCCCAAAGTATCCTGACAGAAAGTTATTTGACAGACTTAAGTCTTGCACTTCTATATATTTGAGTAGCTTCTTTAAAAATGCAATTCAATTGGTAGGATTATGGTTTAGATATGAGGTATCCCCTAAAAGCTCGTGTGTGCAGCAATGCAAGAATGTTCAGAGGTGAAATGGTTAAACTATGATAATTGTGACCCAATCAGCAAATTAATTTACTGATATGGACTAACGGGGTGGTAAATGTAGGCAGGTAAGGTGTGGCTGGAGGAAATAGGTCTCTAGGGATGTGTTTTGGGGGTTTATATTTGTCTCTGATGAGCAGAGCGCTCTCTCTCTCTCTCTCTCTCTCTCTCTCCTTCCTGGATGTCATGTTCTGAGTTGCTTTCTACGATGTTTTGCCTCTTCTTGAGCCCAGAACTTATGGAGTCAGCCCACCATGGACTGAACCTCTGAAACTGTGGGCCAAAATAACTTTTCCGCCTCTAAGTTGTTCTTGTCAGGTCTTTTCATTCCAGCAGTGAAAAAACTGACTAAAAGGTAGGCAATGAAAATTGGCCAGAATATTCAGAAACCAATATTCTAGTGAGAATTGGTTTGTTTATAAGAGCACTTTTCTTCTGACAGGTGAGGCTGGAGTTGCATTGAAAATGAGAAGCCAACCCCACGAGAGGAAACAGGAAGAGCACTGGTGTTTTCGAATATGGGCTCTGAATCAGTAATACCTATGTTGAATTACTGACTTTGACATTGTAGCCATGTAAATATCCATTGAACAAGTTAATCAAACAAACTAAGCACCATAATTGGCCATCTAAAAAATGAGGATATTCTGAAATTCATATTAGCGATTATTATTACTGAATAATTAATTGATAAATGTTCATTACAAGGCTGACTTTGGATGAGTAAACACTATAATAGGTTTATAGTAGGTAGAGCATAAATAAATTGATAACGCAAAGACAGAGATTTCATAGCTGCAGTCAAATAATATCTACCATCACCAGAAACATATGTTACTACCCAAACTGTAGTTTTCTCTTGACTTACTCTATGTTGCTCAGCAGCCTTGATTGACTGGATGTTGGCCCTGATTGACCTATGCTCAGCTAGGGCTTTATTGTGGCTTCACAGGGCCTATTGGCCATTAATATTTAATTTGTTTTTTCTCCTACTTGTTTCTGAATTGATAATTTGGTGTTAGATAATTAAAAATCAATTGGATTTCTGTTCTAGGCAAGATATATGTAGTTACTTTTTCATGTATTTGTTTCTGACAAATCAATGAATAAACACATTTTGAAAAGCTTTTAAAAAAATATCAATAACAAAGCAATGAGAAAATTAAAGACAAACTTGAGGACTACTTCAGGTTTCTTCTAATTCTCTTCTTGCTCTTTGGTAGTACTCTTCCATTGCTTTCTCTTTCTCTCTTTTTCTTTCTTTTTTACCTTTTTGGACAAATTACTTACCATCTGTTTCTGAATATCTTGAACACTTTAAATGAGCAAACATAATTCTCTGAATAGGACACTTAGTTATCTAAGTGTTTATATTTCACATTATCCATTGCTTTGGATTTAATTATACTGGACAATTCTATCCCAGAGAATTAAATATCGCACTTAGATATCAACACTGTGCTGAAAGCTCTGATATTGAATTGGTGTAATTTTAACCTTCTAAGAGAAATCGCTGGTGTGGAGTTTCTACTCAGCCAGCACATGCTTTGATTTTAAGAACCATTCTGTGAAGAGTGTCTGATTACTTTTAGGGGTGAGTTCTGTCCTTTTGTCCTGACTAAGCTCACTTTTCCATTCTGGCTGCCAATTTTTTTTTTTTTTTTTTTTTTTTTTTTTTGCCATTGTAGGATTTTACACACCGTTGCTTGGAAGTCAAATTAAAGGTCTTAGGCAATTTCCCTTAAAAATGCCATGAAACAGACCAAATGGAGGTTGAGATTCAATTCTGCTGGTGAGCAAGTTAGGTCAGGTCTACAGAGCCATGGGTGAATATGGATAAAGCCAAAACATTTGGCTTTTTACTTTATTGCTTTCCAAGACAGACTGCCAAGAAAACAACAAAGAAAGAAAGAAAAAAGGCAGACTCTACCTTCCTCTTGCTAGAGGGAAAATTATTGTACACTTTGTTTATTTTAAATAGATTTGCAAACCCTCAAAGCTTTTAGAAGATCAATAAATGCTTAATTAATTTATTCATCTAAAATGTAAACCATGCTATCTCCTTTTTCACATACTGAGCGGAAGCAACTCTTCCTGGAGTCAATCTAACCTTCTTTTATGCTTCCCGTTCCTTCAATATCTCATCTCAGCAGGTCTTTTTGCTGTTCTTCTCTCCCTGCCCATGAACTGACTTGGCAGATGAATAGAGCAAGGTAGGAAAGAGGGATCCTAATGTGGGTGGTTTAATTACTTTCCTCCTGCTCAGTCCCCACCACCCACAGCCCTGTGTCGATACCATGAAGAGACCTGCTGGAGCTTGACTGTGAATTCTGACAAACTACAGAAAAGTCCAGAACAGAGAACTACAAGTCAGAAATTCCTACTGATGAATGGAGGGTGAGGGAAGGCAGAGGAGAGGAAGGTTTTAGGAAACCTGTTAAGGTATACACTTAAGCCATGGCCAGGCTCAAGATAATGAAACCTGTCGACCATTGTATCTTGTACATTGATTTTCCCAGTCTCTCTACCCTTGATTCTCTTGACCCCATCCTATTAGGGTTAGAAGTAGCTGTTACAGAAAAAAGAATGAAATAAGAGAAGAGAAAAACCAATCATTTTGTTTTTCCTGGTGATATGACATAGGACAATTATATTTTAATAAAGATCAAATTATTTCGTGGAGCTAAGCATTCTTTTTAAAGTATTTATTTAGTATTTTAAAAGTCACCATAGGACTTTGTATTACTCAAGAAATCTCTGCAAATAGTGGATCTGATCTGACTTTTTTTTAAAACCCAGAAATAGGATAAGTCCCAGGGAAACTTACAGTGAGAATTCAAAGAAGATTACTCCTGATAAGTATCTCACAAACCAGGTTTATTCACTGTAGGATATCATGGAACTGGCCATGTCCAGAATCCTAAAAATCTGAGCTTTCTATGAAATACTAAAAAAACTTATAAAATCCAAATTATATGGAATACTTTATGTTTAGGGATAAATATTTGATCCCTTATAACACCTTGGTCAGCAAAAAGGAGCAGATCAGGAAGACTTGCAAAGACCTTGGAAGAGCAAAACATTATGAATGACAGCTTCACTAGTGTTTGGTGTATCTCAAATGCTGTCAAGTTTCATCTTTCACCATGAACAATTGTAAATATTGCAGATGTTAAAGGACTTTGTGGAATCTTAGTACTAACCTTTGAATATAATAGAACTTCTTGAGGTTAGATTTAGCTAAACAATATACTTAATGTACAAGGTCTTAGACTTCATTTGAGTTCTTGAACTTTGTAAGAAAATATTTTAAAATGCAAAATTGTAAAGAGAAAAATGCACATATCTTTGTGCCATTTGGGGGACTAAGTTATGATAAATACAACCACTCATGTCACCACTACCTCCATCAAGATGTAGGATTATCTTTAATATGAAACTAGTTTTGCCTAGCTCTGATAATTATTTCCTTTCTTTTCCTAAACTTGGGTTTAGGGTTTTTGTTGTTGTTGTTGTTGTTTTAATCATTTGTGATATAATATTAGGTTGTTGAAATCTGTCTTCCTTTTTGGTGTAGACAGGTGTTTATTGCTATAAACTTCCCTCTTAGAATTGCTTTTGAAGTATCCCCTAAGTTTGGGTATTTGAGTATTCTCATATTTGTCTCTCAGGATATTTTAAATTTCTCTTTTAATGTTTTCTGTGACCCACTGGTGGTTCAGAATCTTTTGTTAATATCTTCTTAAATTTTGTAAGACTTAATTTGTGGCCTAACATAGAGTCTACCCTGGAGAATGTTCTGTGTACTTTTGAGATGAATGTGCACTCCTCTGGTGTTGGATAGAAAGGCCTGCGTATGTCTGTCAGGTATGCTTGGCTACAGTGTTGTTCAAATCTACTGTTTCCAGCCTGGGAGCCTGGTCTGCAGGTTCTTTGTGTAGGGGATCCTGGAAGAGCCTGTGTGCTAAGGTGTAGGTAAAGTCAGGTGCTTGTTTCATCTCCTTCCCTCCTGTGGAGGATTTATCTTTTAGTACAGTGTTGCTTTATAGGACAAAGTTGTGAGTATAATGTGAAACTATGCTTCCTACCCTTTTTTTTTAAATTTTTATTTATTTATTTATTTATTTTTTAATTGTTGGTCGTTCAAAACCTTACACAGTTCTTAATACATAGTATTTCACAGTTTGATTCAAGCGGGTTATGAACTCCCAACTTTACCCCATATACAGATTGCTGTATCACATCAGTTACCCTTCCATTGATTGACATATTGCCTTTCTAGTGTCTGATGTATTCTGCTGTCAGTCCTGTTCTCTACTATCCCCCCTCCCCTCCCCTCCCCTCCCCTTTTCTCTCTCTACCCCTTCTACTGTAAATCATTTCTTCCATTTGTATTATCTTGTCTTACCCCTCCATTACATAGTTCTTGATATATCATATTTCACATTTTGATTCAAGTGGGTTATGCACTCCCATTTTACCCCTTATACAGCTTGCAAAATCACATCAGTTTCTCTTCCATTGCTTTACATATTGCCATCCTAGTGTCTGTTGTATTCTGCTGCCTTTCCTATCCTCTACTATCCCCGCTCCCCTCCCCTCCCCTCTTCTCTCTCTACCCCCCCTACTGTAATTCATTCCTCCCCCTTGTATTATTTTTCCCTTTCCCCTCACTTCCTCTTGTATGTAATTTTGTATAACCCTGAGGGTCTCCTTCCATTTCCATGCAATTTCCCTTCTCTCTCCCTTTCCCTCCCACCTCTCATCCCTATTTAATGATGGTCTTCTTCTCATGCTCTTCTTCCCTAGTCTGTTCTTAATTACTCTCCTTATATCAAAGAAGACATTTGGCATTTGTTTTTTAGGGCTTGGCTAGCTTTGCTTAGCATAATCTGCTCTAATGCCATCCATTTCCCTCCAAATTCTATGATTTTGTCATTTCTTAATGCAGAGTAATACTCCATTGTGTATAAATGCCACATTTTTTTATCCATTCGTCTATTGAAGGGCATCTAGGTTGGTTCCACAGTCTTCCGATTGTGAATTGTGCTGCTATGAACATCGATGTAGCAGTGTCCCTGTAGCATGCTCTTTTTAGGTCTTTAGGGAATAGACCGAGAAGGGGGATAGCTGGGTCAAATGGTGGTTCCATTCCCAGCTTTCCAAGAAATCTCCATACTGCTTTCCAAATTGGCTGCACCAATTTGCAGTCCCACCAACAATGTACAAGTGTACCCTTTTCCCCACATCCTCGCCAGCACTTATTGTTGTTTGACTTCGTAATGGCTGCCAATCTTACTGGAGTGAGATGCAAATCAAAACCACCCTAAGATACCATCTTCCTACCCTTTTAAAAGCATATTTTCTTATTTCTTTTCTCTATTCAGGCTCAGGTGCCATAATGTCTCACCTGGGTCTCTTGGTTTTTGTGAAGGCATTTTCCTTTGTGGATAGCTGTTCTAGATGATATTTTTGAAAAGGGATGGGTACTGTTTCTTTCTGCTGTCTTCCTGATGTCACTCTCAAGCTTTTTTTTTTTTTCCCCTATATGTTCTTGCTTGCTGAGACCACATATAAACTCCTTAAAACAGGAAGCAATGATGCATGGGTGAATACTTTCACACCTTAAAGCATCACAGGTTTGTCATTCTGTGAATTCTTTTCACCAGAAAAGTCAAATACCAGCAGATTTAGAGAACAAGGTGGTTGTTACCGTGCAGAGAAGGATAAGGAAAGTTAATAATTATTTCAGGCATGTGTCACTGAGAACATGGGTGGCAATGATTCTAGCAGAATGTAAAGATAAAAAAATAAAGTGGAATTTGAGTTCAGTTTTAGGTAAAAATAATACTACTTTTCAATTGTAATGTCAAAGAGACAGTCGGATATAGTTTGTACTTGGAGGAGACAAAAGTGTTTGAGATGAACATTTAAAAGTGGTTAACGTAAAGCTGATCTGAATTGAAGCTAGGAGAAAGATGGTGACTTTGACATTAACTACCAGATGCCATTTCCAAAGGTGAAGTTACAGAAGAAAGATGCAAAGTCTCAAAGTTAGGAGAAAGAATATGCTCCTTATTTTAGTGGCCCCAAATCTTCAGTCAAAAAGAAAAAAAAAATGTGAAAATTTATAATTGTTAAATAACTTGATTATCATTAGTAAAAACATTGGCGTTTGTGCTGTTTTTAAGTCAAAACAGTAAAAGTATTTGAAAATAGAGGTAGAAAGATTTTATATTTGACTAAAATAGTGTTTATAAACTATAAATATATTTAAACAAATAATTTAGGGAATATCAAATGCCTTTGTAAAATATAATTATGCACTACATAACAACATTTCAATCAATTACAGATCACATATCAGATGGTGGCCCCATAAGATTGTATTGCCTAGTGCCACCTTGGTTTGTGTGAGTACACTCTGGTGTTCAGACAACTATGAAATAGCCTCACAATGTAATTTTCAGAATGTATTCCTGTTGTTAAGTGATGCATGACTATATTACAAAGTTAAAACCAGAAAATAGTTCCATTAACTTACTATATTCCCTAGAGTAAAGTAGTTACCTTCATAGTTCCAACCTCTGCTCAAAGTAAATTTTACCAAAAAGTGTGAAAAGAATTTTAACTATCTCACTGCAAAAATCGAAGGTTTTTGTTGTTATTGTTGTTCATCAGAATCTTTTCATGGTAGACCTGCCTAGTTACAATTAAGCTCATATTTAACTTCTAAAAATGTTAAAAATAATCAATAACAAACTTCCAAACCTGTTCTCCCTTCCTCTTTCTGTAAATATGCATATATCCGCATTAACTGTACTAGGCACTTTGGCTGATGACATCAAGAGAGTGTCTAGAGGTAATACAAAACATGTACAGAAATAATTACAATACAAATGAGAATATTTTCTAGTTCATTAGGTATGAATTATTGAATGGCAGTTATAAATGTTAAATGAACAAATTCTCATTCATTCCTGATTGATTATGGTTAGGTGTCAGTACAAGAAAAATTTGGATGGAATGATGGCTAACTTCAAAAATAACAATGCTACAATTTTAAAAAAGTAAATGGGTTTATTATGAAACAGATAAGCTTATTGTGCTGTTTTGATATCATATTGATTTAGTTCCCTGAAAAAAATATTCATAGCAATGTAATTAATTTTGAGTTTCAGATACTGTCTTACCGACAGGCCATACAGACTTAACTCATAGGAAGTTCTTAGAAGGCAGAAGAAGTACATAATATCTAAGCTGATGACTATTAGTTTCAGTAAGTGCATTGAGGCAATTTTTAATAAATGTACTTTACATAATTCAGCTTTTCAGACTTGATTATAAATGTTTCTAGAGCATTTCTATGTCAATTAAAATTTGAATATAAGCAGAAAAATATGTAGGCTCATATGTCTGTATAGTCTACACAGGTTAGGGAAAAATAATTACTCATTGAAATTTTAAAAGTTAAAACATTGCTCACTATACACTAGTCACAGGTGAAAAGAATTTCCTACAGATTTTGAACTCAGAAGTGTACATGCATCTTAATTACATAATTACCTAAAGTGACCACTCTAATCCATCTTTTTCACTCTGCATTTTATAAGAGAAACAAAAAAATTATGGTTCTATACAGAGGAAAAATACAAACGAGCACCATGTTTACTGGTTTTATTTAGTCTGGTACATCTTGCTCCTCAGACAGGCATAAATTATAGGGGGTGGGGAAATCCCTACTAAAAATGTGGTTGCTCTTCTGCATGTTGTAGCAGTTTTATTAAAAGGTAAAATGTCATTGAATCAACTCTTATGACAATGGAAAGCATGCTGGCTTTCTTTCTGTCTGGAACCTAGCTGGGATGTGCTGATCATGAAGCCCCACTTAAGAAGAATAAGTGAAAATGGGCTAATTTGGACAAGGTGAAAAAGGATGTGTAGTGAGGGAAGAATGAGGGGATTGTTAGTGTAAGGCACATCAGAGTAATGACAAGTGAAACATTAACGTGAGCTAAAACACAGGCACACAGTGCAATATACAAATAAGGTGCACAGCAGAGAAGAAATATTTGAACATCTGCTCATGCAGACCTGCTCCAAAGGAACACAGCTTTGCCTCTATAAAGATCTTCCATTGAACTACAACTTGGTATATTGTCCCTTCATGTTTAGAAAGGAATAGTTTGTGATCACAGAGACAAAGGAAGCTGTTAGAAAGGGGAGTACTTAAAGCTATGATAGCATGGATATTTCACAGACAAAAGCACAAGATCTCAAGTGTCCCAAGGGATTCACTCTAGTCTAGGACACACCAGGTAGGATCTTAGTTGATGCTGGATTACGGATTGGTGCACCACTCTGATGAACCAGTGTCCAATAGTACTCAAAAGATTTCTGTTAAATTTGAGAACACACCTAGAAATGCCCGGCTTGTTTAGGGTTCTCTACGTGAGGCACCAACCTAGAAAAGATGCAGCCCTGACACTATCAGGGAAGGCAGGACTCTAGATCAGTCCTTTGAGAGATGAGGTTTCTTTATAAGCAGAAATAAACTTGAAAGCGGGGTCATTTCCTGGGCTGAACTGTGAGCAAAGCTTCAGTATATCATTTGCATGGGTAATGGCATTTTACAAACTTTACAAATGCACAAGCCAAATATTGGAGCTACTCCAATCACTTGATTAAATATTACAGGGTAGTATGTGTCAAATTTTATTCCAGCTAGCAATACCATACTTTTAAAGTACTGCTTGATTATAGATGTAGATTACAAAATCTGAAGTGAGTTGTCATTCTAGAGCATAAAAATATGATGTTTATTTTAGTCAATTATATTTTTTTATCTAAATAAAGATGGGTTTTTTGCTTCACATGTAAATTAAATTTTTTATTTTTACACATTTGTCACAAAGACGAACCAGTGTCCAATATTACCGCACCATCTTTAAAGGGTTGATTTTAGACGGCTATGGTTGCCTCTCTAAAAATGTTTCCCTGTTTTTAGTGTAAATACAATCTTGGAATAAGACAGGAATAAAATGGCAAATATTTCCTTTTGATACTTTCTCAATTTATAATTTGATAGTATTTTTTCTAAAAGTCATGTGATAGTCATTAATTGATATTATACAAAGAAAATTCTTAATTAGAACATCTATCCTGAAATCTATTGATCAGTATTAGTTTAATTGGATTTGGGTTGCTCTTATAGGAATTAATTATATTTGCTAACAAATAAGAAGTCATTCTACAAATCTTTTGGGCAATTCTCCGTGTGTCTCTTGCATTGTCACATATCTTGTGCTTAGAGGCACTGACTGCTGTTGTTCTAGGCTATTGTCTAATGGCTTTTGTAAAAATTGCCCTGGAAGATACAGATAGTGTCTCTCAGAACAAAGAGCAGGTTTGCTTAAATAATAGTAACAAGATAATATCTTCCCCTA
Source organism: Ictidomys tridecemlineatus (assembly GCF_052094955.1). Taxonomy (NCBI): domain Eukaryota; kingdom Metazoa; phylum Chordata; class Mammalia; order Rodentia; family Sciuridae; genus Ictidomys; species Ictidomys tridecemlineatus. The sequence continues at coordinate 36,093,679 of NC_135490.1, forward strand.
GAACAAATGACAGGCAGGTGGGTTTACTGTCCATTGTAAAATATTTGGTTCCCTAAGTTTATGATTCTTCTCCTATAATACAGGAATATTATTATTGCAGATACAAATGTCATCTGACTCCTTTTGAGTTGTCCTTTGGGAATCAGTCCTGTGGAATAGGGGCAAGAAAATGCCAGTATTTTGGCGTCTGTTGTTTCTTCATAGTCCTTTGCCTCAGACCTCTGAGTCTCCTGGATTTTGACAGAATCCATAAAATGGTGGCAGACTAGCTTTGAAGTAAAAGCTTAGACTCTTCAACGTTCTTGACAACACCATGGCAAGAGTCTAGGCACGATGGGACCACTCTAAGAGGGAGAAGAGATGGTCAGAAGATTTTGCCTCCATGTACAGTAATTTTTCCCTGTGGCTTAAATATGTATATGTCCATTAAACTAAATTAACATGATTTCTTTAGTTTTATCATCATCTTCTAAATGTCTGTTTGAATTTAGAAGAGAACAGGCTTCTGACAGTTGTTGCAAAGATCTAGGAGCTTAGATTTTAGAAACAGCTGGTTGGTGTTTACTCTGGGTAAGATCAATGAAAAAAATCACACTAGGTAGAAAAATGGGTCTTGTTTTTAACATTAGATCTATTTAATATTGAGGGATATTGAAATAGATTTGATAGACTTGTGAACCGATTTTTACAAAGTGAACTGTGCGTAGTCTTTGCCTTTAAGTGTTATGCTTTAATGAACCGGGTCAGGCTTTCTCAAATTCTCTTTGTTTAGAGTGGGCCCATGAGTGGAATACAGGCAGTGTGACTTCTGAAAAAAAGTAGATCATCCCCAAACACATGGTGGGCTTTCAGGGACACTGGGAGGAAGACTTCCTAAATGAACTTTTCTACTTGCTCTCAGATACCTGGACTTCTTTATCACCAAGACAAAATCCTTTCATGCAGTGTTTGTAGTAAAGGATTGAAATGCATATATACAGGGAAAGGTGACTCTTTGCTTAAACGGACATGATGGTATACCTGAATATGAATTTTCCTGATAGATGGCCTTCAAGCTTAAACTGGGGGTGGAAGAACTTTATATAAGAGAGAAAATGGTTCAGGATGATTTTGTTACTTTAGATAATGATCATTACCCCAATCTGGCACTGGCAAGCAGATTTTATCGTGCATGCAAACTCTACCTGATTGCCAGTGGTTTCCTAGAAGGTTGCTCAGGAAGAATTCTAGAGCATATCCAGGTTCACTGAAATAGCTCCACGGTCAGTTCACCATGGCTGTCAAGAGCACTGAGAGAGTTGTGGCACATATGCTAGATATTTGGTGCCTGTTTTACAATATTAGTTGCAAATAACTTACTAAAAGTAAATGTGACTATTTAGTGACCAGGAAATGATATAAAAAATAATAGAATATTTTCATTTATCCTCTTTGAAATTTCCCATCTTGCAGTATATACATAATTTCTTTTTGCTTCTGAGTTGAGTATCATGGTTCTGGTAGACCTAAAAATGTCATTGGTATCAGATGAGACTGACAACATTTGGTATATCAAATAAGCCAGCAAGTATCTATGATTGTCTGCTTTAACTGGCTAACTCTGCTACTGTTAGAAATATTTTGCCATGATAGAAATCCAAATTTAACCAACCTAAACCAAAAAAGGAAATTAATGGCTTATGTTATCAAATTGCATGAAGGGTCATAGTGTAATCTCAGAGACTGCTAGAACCATGGATTTTAATCTGGATCTCCTGGTTTTTTACTCTGCTAGGGTTTTTGCTTCTTTGCTTAATTTCGAATTTTCTTAGACAAACATTCTTTGTGACTCTAGTGTCAAAGGTCCTAATAGCTTTTGGGTTAACTCACTTTTTTGCTCTTACCAATAAACAGAAAGGAGGCTCTTATGTCTTACCTCCAATTAGAGAAAAAAAAAATGATGATGACAAGCCAAAAGCTTTGAACAGCATCGTAGTCTACTATAAGGTCAATTGACCTTCCTTATATTCCCCTGGCCAGGAAGGTGTACTTGGAAGTGTATATCAGCTTCCCTGGGAAGAGGAACATTTTCCAGAAAATGGGAGAGTCCTGCTTATCAAGCAAATAAGAAAAAAAAAATAAATAAAGAAAAAGAAATGCTGGGCTGTCAAACCAATAAGTGTCCCATTAATTAGATATTCTTAGGTTTCCTAGACAATTTTGGTCAGAAATATAAATCTTATCTGAAGAAACTGAATTTTATTTATAAAACACAAAAACCATTTTACCAATTTTCTTTTTAAAAACTTAAACACTTTCTTCCAGATTCCAAAGAGGCCACATCAGAGGGAGGAAACAAGCATCACCTAGCAGCTCCTCAGCATCAGATTTTCAAAGCAGGAAGACATCCTCTCGGTGAGGTGGATAGCCAAGGGAACACACTGAAACTTAGTAATAAAATGTAAAAACGAACAAACAAACAAAAAACCCAAATTCGTTAGATACAGAAAATCAGATACTTGAACCTAAGAAATGACATGTTGGATAGGCACCAGGTTGGGTGCCAACATGGCTTCCAGTGGTGGAGTCAAGGGGAGCGGCAGTGAAGACAAAGGAGAGGGTACAACTGTCACATCAGAAATTTTTAAAAATTGAATAAATATTGACTTGGATAAACTTGTATATTAGTAAGGAAGTGATTTTAATGGACTCAGAGTTGGTGGGGGCAGTAGCTCCATGGAAAGAAATCCAAGATGGCCTCCCTCCTCCACTGGAAAGTGTTCTCATGCTACCAGACTCGGGGCTCCCCAGGAAAGCAGGTTCCACAGCCACACTCCATAAAAGTTGCCTCCACCTCAGGACTCTGTGCCCCAGGTAGCCCCCCTCCATATTTGAGTTCCCCAATAGTAAGAGCAGCCAGAACTCTCTACTCTCTGAGTAACCTCAGCCCCCCAAAATGGAAATGGAAAATGGCTACTGAGGTAATGGAAAGGCAGGATCCCCTGCGGCCAACTGAAGAAAAAAAAAAAAAAAAAGAAAGAAAAGAAAAATTCCTCAGAAAGTGCCTGAAGCAAAGAAATTGAAATAGGCCTAAAGAAAATTTTACCTGGACCCTTTGTACTCTGGATCCCAAAGGGGAAAGCCCACAGTGTTGTTGGTGCAACAGGGGTCAAATAGGGGCATCTGTACTCAAGTTAAATACTCTGCACTTTATACTCATAAAAGTGAAGCTGAAACCTGTGGAGAGTTTTCCCCTATGCCCTAAAAGTGAATCTTACCAGACACCTGAGAGATCTAGACATCTGGATCTAGAGACTGGCATCTCCTGAGCAATGTAGGGACATGATTCCTTCTCACCCACAAAATTCCAAACTTGGTTCAAGTCTAAACCCCAATTACTGGACTCTCCAATTTAAAACAATACATCACTACATCATCCCTTGCCACAGAAATGCACAATTTATCAACACCCGCATTATGCTAACCCACTGTTAAGGTGGAGGCTCAGACCCAGGAAAACAGATTCAGGATCCCAGCAGGTGAGAGAAGATGGAAGATGCAGTTGGGATAGTAACATTCTTTATTCAGAAGTGGCAGCCCCAACCTCAAGCTCCTGCTTCATTTTGCCCTGACCATTTAGACTCCTGAGCCATTTATGTAGATTTGTTTTTCTTTTTCTTTTTTTTTTTTTGGCAGGATCTTCAAAGAAGGTACATTGCCAACAGGTTACAAAAGTGGGTGCATGCATATTCCCAAGCAAATGTTTATGATCCTGAGTACATATACTGAATTAGAGTGTACATGATCTTGGCTACATACTAAAAACAGCCTATTGGATGCTTCTGCAAGGGAGAGACTAACTGTAGTCATGAACACCTACCATACTTGGAGTAAATGGAAACTGAAATATATTACAACTCGCTATTCTCCCTAGCCACAAAGGCTGGCAGCAAGTGAGAAACACCAAGTTGTTGGGCTTTATAGTCCCCAACCCTCCACCCAAGGGTTATAAACCCAAAAGCAAAAACAAAGAATGAGAAGCCATCCCTGCCAGTAGTTTTGATCTCTGCAAGAGAATAAGCTTTTTATTTCTCAGTGAGATTTTTTTATTTGTTTGTTTTCTTTCTTTTGTTCCATTTTAACCATTTTTATTCATCTTCTTTTAAATTTTAACTTTCTAAAAATTTTCTTTTCAAACATCATTTCATTGTGTTGTATAATTGTTCACATTTTTCCATTATGCATAATTTTTTTTGTGTGTGTAGGTGTGTGTATTCACTGTGTAGATAATTTTAAAAAATCTATATATTCTTAACATTTTACTTTCACATTAATTGCTTCCCTCTGCACTTATTTATTGTTTAGCCTTGAATGGTATTAGGCTTGACTTATTTTCATCTCACATAAGTTTATTCATATTTTGGGTCTTATTCCTCTTATTTCTCCTTTTTTCACTCTTTCCCCTCTAACACCCAAATTTTCTATCTTTCACTCTGCAAAAAAAAGTCAAGTTAAAATAGATTGAAGGCTTAGGAATTGGATCAGAAATCATGCAACTGTTAGAAGAAAACATAGGGTCAATACTCCATATAGGTACAGGTACTGACTTCATCAAGCCCTGAAGTTCAAGAAATAAAACCAAGAATCAATAAGTGGGTTAAGATTGCATCCCACTCCAGTCAGAATGGCAATTATCAAGAACAATTGTACATTCTGGCAAGAACATGGGGGAAAAGGTGCAGTTGTACATTGCTAGTAGTACTTCCAATTAGCATAACTACTATGAAAAACAGTGTAGAGAAACTCTTTAGAAAATGGGAAATGGAACCACCATCTGACCCAGCTATCCCACTCTTCAGAATTTATCCAAAAGAACTAAAATCAGCATACCATAGCAATACCACCACTTCAATGTTTATAGCAGCATAAATCTCAATTGCCACATTATGGAATCAACCAAGATATCCATCAACAGATGAATGTATCAAGAAAATATGCTATATACACAATTCAGTTTTACTCAACCATAGAGAAGAATGAGATAATGGCATTTGCTGATAAACGGATGGGAATGGAGAAAATCATGCTAAATGAAATAAACTGGACTCAGAAAATCAAAAGCTGAAGCTGGATTCATATGTGGAAGCTAGATCAACATAAATGAAAGAAGATGGCAGGGGAGTCTATATCATAAACATAAATCTATATTTATGATATAGACTATCATAAATATATAAGGTAGACCAGTGGAGTAGAAAGAGAACAAGAGGGAGGAAGAAAGAAATGAAAGGGATTGAGATATGGAGTGAATTTAATAATAGCATGTTTCTTGCATATATTAATGTACCAAAAAGAATTTCACCTGTATATAGATGTAGAAAATACCAACAAAAATAAATACATAGTTGGTGCATCCCAGCAACTTGGGCGACTGAGACAGGAGAGGATCAAAAGTTGGAGGCTAGCCTCAACAATTTAGCGAGATCATGTCTCAAAAAAGAAAGAAAAGAAAAAGAAAAGGGCTGAGGACATGGTTTAGTGGTAAAGTGCCCCTGGGTTCAATCCCTTAGTACTAAAAATATGTACATACAATCATACACACAGGAGTTAAAGGAAGATCAATAGAGGAGAGGAGAAGAGGGAGAATAGGGAAAGAAAGAAGGAATTGGGATTTGATTTTAATTTCTTGCATTTGTCAAAATGAATACAAATACTATGCATAATAATAATGCTCCATAAAAAAAGAAAAGAAAAGAAAAAGAGAAAGCTTTTTCAGCTCGTGTTTTCTTCCTGTGTAGTCCTGTTTCCCAGGGTGCTGTACCACACCAACTGCTGTTCCTCCCACCATCATTTTCTGGACTACTCATTCGGCCAGTAAGCTGCAGTCTTTCCTGTGTTCTTGCTTTGGCTCTGTCAAAGATGATTTATGTTCTCAACTTAGAAGACTTCTGTTTTAGATCCAGCTTAGAAGTTTTCTTTTCATGGTAAATTCAGTCTATTCTCTCCCTAAACACCCCCCCCACACACACACAAGGAGTTATTCATTCTACTTTCCATCCTTTAGGAGGGCTTTATTTCTTATTGTTATTTTTATATCATACCATGTTTAATTTTAATAGCTTCCCTGATATATAATCTATCTACCATAAAGTTTACCTATTTAAATGTCAAATTCAATCATTGGAGGATATTCACAAAGTCATTCAACCATATTATCTAGTTTTAGAATGATTTCATCACTCCGAAACCATTGTGCTTAGCAATCATTCTGAGCTCCTTCCCTATCTCTAATAACTCCTCTGTCTTTAGCTCTGGGCAACCACTAATCTTTGCTCTTCTATATAGATTTGCCTGTTCTTGGCATTTCATGGAAATAGATAAATATGATATGTGAACTATTGTGATTGCCTTCTTTCACTTAGTAGATTATTGAGGTTTAACCATGCAGTCACACATATCCATGCTTTATTTCTTCTCTTGCTGAACAGGAATCAGACATTTTAGTCTTATTTCTTAGCATTCACTGTCTTTCCACCCATAAGCATTCTTTTCACAGCTCGATCATTCAGCAAAAAAAGTTATGGTCTCATAGTCTGGCGAGAACATATTTTGTCTATCCATTTATCAGTGGATGGATATTTGGGTTATTTTCATCTTTGGTTATTATGAATAAGGCGCCTATGAATATACCTGTGCGTTTTCACTTCTCTTAGGGAAATAGCTGGGAATTAATTGCTGAATAAAGAAAAAATTCTGTGTTCAGTATTTTGAGGAACTGCCAAGTGCTTTTCCAAAATGGCTGCACTGATGCACCTTCCCATTGGCAATGTGAGACAGTTACAAGTTCTACCCAGCCTAGCTTGTATGCTTATTATGATTTCTGTTTCTCTCTCTTCTCCCATATAATAGAAACTGAATTCTATGGTGTATTGTTTTTCATTGATCTTTATATTATCAGGAATCTTATAAATATATAAAAATATGGACATGGAAAGGAAGACCGAGTGTGGCTATAACTTGATAGATGGGAAATGTAAAATTAATCTGAAATTCTATATTGTTTTCCTTCATGTATCTTGTTCTGACTTTCTTAATGTAATAGGCTTTAACATGTTATATGATCTAATTGCCACAATTATTGATACATAATCATTGAGAGTATAGCTTTATCAATATTTTTCAGTATTAATAATAATAATGTGATACTGCAATTCAAATGATCATTTTCTTAGCAGTTGTTTCACTGTGTTCAGCAATGGTTGCAAGAAAAAAACAGGAAAATTAGAAAATATAAATAAAGTTTAGAATTATTTAAACTAAAAAAAATAAATGGTAAGATTAGTGAGATTTTTCTCAATTAAAAACTATTAAATAATATTTTTTGGACAGTCTATCTTAAATTTGGCCATGACCTTGTCTGCTTTCCATACTTTTCTTTCATAATTTACATAGATTTTGCAAATTTACTCAAGTTCAGAGGAGTGACTGTAACATACATTTTCATACTTCAATTCTCATTTTGCAAGGTGACATGAATGACTTGCTACGGCTTTTGTTCAGAGTGGAGGTATTTACATGACATATTTCAGATGTCAGTCAATCAATCATCAGCATGTATTGATTTAGGATATTTGTGCTTTGCAAGTATCTCTGGGGAAATGGCTAAAATTTTCTTTTGTTCAGGTAAAAAGAGGCCCTGAAGTTGTTTTAAATGACAACTTCATAATTAAAAAATATTTCAAATTGTTTTGTACATTGTGATTACCAAGTATTCTTTAGGAGCCTTTAGTTGGCTTATATCGAATTCATACTAAGCCTTCATATTGTTTTATAAGGAATTCTTATAAGTTTATAATTTGTTATTGTTTTTAAAGGCTTGACATCTTCTGAACAGATTTAATGTTTCCTGAAACATTCAGCCTATGCAGATACGCTTTTGAGAGTAAACCTTTCAATGTTATCTTATGAAATTCCAAGATTGATTTTGCCAGCTTTTCAGAAGCAATTTTTCTAAGAGGTCTATCCTGAAGGATATAAATTATATATAGAAAAAATATATAAATTATAGCAAGAGAAATTATATTGATTTTTTTAATTATAGAAAGAGAAAACGTAATTATAGAAACAAAAGTGATTCAAGCTTAGCAAATCACATTTCCACATATGTATATGCAAATATCATATATACCTTCTACAGTAAAAGAGTGCCCTGAGATCATTTCAATTTTGAGCACAAACATTAGAATGAATTGCATTTATTGTCATCTTTGGGGTTTAACTTGAAATAAAAATTTTCTCAGCAAAACCACAGACATAAGGGTATATAAATTAAAAATTATATATTTTTTAATATTTCTTTCCTATTAATATGATATAGAATACATACAGAGGGTTTTGTTCTATTCTAAATATAATGAGAATGCCTATTAGGAGATTACAACTGGATTTTTTTTTTAGCTTTCAGCTATTACTTAAATTTCTGCTTTATGGCAGATTTGACTCAACATAGGGAAAAAAGAAAATGTTTTGTGAAATTATTACTGAGGCATGATTTGATCAAAATCCTTCCAGTTATTTCCTTTGAGCATTCTGTTTTTGAACTATTTAATAATTTTTTACATTTTTATAGCAGAAAGATTAGTCATAAATATCACTTTAAGGGCCATGCAAATCATATTTTTATTTATGGAGAATAAAATACTATTTTTCTTTTAATGAGAGTTCAAAGTAAAATAATGCAACAGTTCTTAATACTGTTAGAACGTATGTTGAAATAAACAATTCCTATTGCTTTGCATTTTATTATTTGATTGGTTCTTGAAAGGTGACCTAAGAGGGCATAGGATTATAAATTTTATTGCTACAATGTATTTTGAGTAATTTATAAGTACTGTTTCATGAGATTGTGATGTTGATATAATCAGTGTGTCTCAATCTGCAAATCCATAAAAAATACAGCTTGATTTTAATTCAATTATTTACAAATTAAACTTTAGGCCATTTATCATTTAAAGAAGTCTGGGGTTTTTTATTTTAATTTCTCTTCCATTTTCTAATATTTCTTCAGTATTTTTTTGCATATTCTCTACATTTATCTAAGATGACTATTATACATAGAGCTTCAGGGAGATTAATATACTGAGGTTGGAAAATTCAAGTGTTCAATAAGCATTGTCTGGTAAAGTACAAGTACTTCCAACTGAAATTAGTCTTGAGCTTGGTTTGTAATTTGTAACTCTTTTACTTTATGCAATCCTTTACAGTGAGAAAATGAGCATATCATTTACTCATTCATTAACTGAACTGATATTCATAACAGTCTACTGTATGTCAAGCATTATTCTAGGCATTAAAAATACTGGGTGAATCAGGGAGGCAAGCTCTCAGGCTAATGGGAAAGAAATAGTCAATTAACAAGAGAACAATAAATAAAGATCAAAGTGCTATAAAAACTAAACGAGGTAATATGGAAAACAGAGTTCAGTGCACTTCATCCCATAGGATAGTTAAGAATGGCTATTTTTGGTAGATGTCATTTCAGCTGCACCTTCAATAATGAGAAATGAGAAGCTATAACAAGATCTTGGAAAATTACCTTCCAAACAGAGGAAACAGCCAGGCTCAATTCTGTACCTTGTGATTTATAACAATTTACATTTTCCACTTTGCTAGGAATCCTTTATATGAATACTTCCCCAAGATAATGGGATATAATTGTGTCTATTCCAATCAATTCTACTGAGAGGATTATGTAATTTGTTGGAAAGATCAATTGCTGACCCTTCTCTATGTGTATCAGTAGGGATCATGCATTATGTTTTACTGGTACAAGTAGGAGTGAAGGTTGAACATTCCTGTACATGTACAACTAGATCCTGTCTTTTGAATAGTGGAGCAAAGTCATCATGTGGTGAGGAAAAAAGGAAAATACTGGTTTTCTGGACAAAAAGAGGAAGAGGAAGAATACCTGCTTCTGTTCTAAAACAACAAAACCTGTCATATATTCATTTGTGTTTTGTAAGAAAAGTCAATATGTTTTTTTTTTTTATTTATATAACGAATTGTCATTTTCATTCTGGTCCTTAGAAGCACTCAGATGCATGAATTCTTAGAGATTCCTGATTTTTTCCAAACATTCTCAAATTAACCTCTATTCTTGGAAAAAGTGCAATGAACAATGTATTCATTATAAAGCATTGTTCATTGATTTATAAGACTTATATAGATATATAAGGTTTATTATAGTATATATAGATAACATAGAGAGACTAGTTTTATATATATATATATGTATATATATATATAGCTATATATAGATTATCTCTATATATTTTATATACACATTTGCTCACATATATATGTACATGCATATGTTCTTTGCATTTTTATCAGAATTACTGAAATCAACTAGCACCATCAAACCAAACAGCACAAAATGAGGGTAATAATTTCCCCTCACAAATTGAAGTTAAGGTATTACCTATCTGATCAACTCTATCCAGATGCTTGCACATAAAGTCACACACAAGTACACACAACACACAACACACACACACACACACACACACACACACAACCAGCCTTCCCACTGGAGAGAGACCTGTGAGATCAAAAGACTTGCCTGAGGTTGCAAAGTGGCAGTAGTAGGCTTGAGAAAAGAACCAAATCTCAGGGCTTTTAATTCAGTTCAGGTCTCCCTCTAAGGGAAAATGATAGACCTGCTAGATGGTACCTACATACACAATAAATAGCTTTATTCTTTCTTCTCCAACCTTACTTAATTATTTCTCTTGCCATAGAAGTTAAATAGGACATTTTAGCAGGCACTTCAAAAAAAAAATATGGAGTGCCAGTTAAAAATGAAATGGTCTGTGGGTGGTTCTGTTGCAGGATGAAGAGAAATAAGTTATTGAAGAATTTAATAGTAGAGAGGGACATAGCTTAGTGAGTACCCAATGTTGCTGATAACTCTGATGTTCTTATTGCTCTGTTGGAAAAAAAATTATAGGGCCCAATTGCTCTTTAGTTATTTTATAAGAAGAAAAAAGGGACAGTGTTTGAAGCATTGGACTTTTTCCTTTTATTTTATTTTAAAAATTTCTCATTGCTACAGCACTCTGAAACATAGGTGGGTAAATTATTCCACAACTTCAGACTTTTCTGAATGTTTTCTTATATTGACGTACAGTAGCTAACAATGGCAATTTTCCCATTGTTTATCACTCTAACCAATGGTACGTAATTGGAAGTCACTCTTGTTAATGCTTACTGCTTTTAAGTGGTTTTAGTCTTAAACTATGTATCTTATTCCACATCTGAAGTTGTATGAACTTCATGAACTGCTTTCAAATATTTCCTGAAACACTGCTTGCAATTCAAATGAGGTTAGCTCCCATCACTGTCCCATTGAATCTTCCAGATAGTGAGATGACTATGTCAACCTCCTGAATGCCAATGGGATTAGTCACTGGGAAATTTTAAGAATGAAGGAAACATGTATGTTTCATATGAAGGACCTGGAAGGATTACATGAGAATTTTCAAATTTAGTATCCTTGTAGTGTATTTCTTTGTCACAAAGCTCTTTACTGTAGGTGATCATTTGTTGATTCAGAGAGTAAAAACTCAGGCATAAACTGGAAATGTTGGAGAAAGAAGCTATAGATTATTCATCTCTCTATGCTCAGTGTTGGCTCAAGTGCAGATTCTTAATAAATGTTTGATTTTTAATCACATCTGTTCTGTCTTCGAATGGAACAACTATGGCCAAGTGAAATAAATACGCCTTTGTAAATGAAGGATCTCAAAAGTTCATTTATCTGATACATACTTTCTTGTACTTAATCCTCTTTTAGTAGCTAAATTGCTGCAAATGATAAACACTAAGTTGACTGAACTGACATTAGATAATGATTTTCATGTTGTTGCAGTTACATAATATCCAATGCAGGCCACACCCTGGCCCAGAGATCCCGAGGAGAGGCCCACCTACCCTGCATCAGCCTGAAGAGCTACCTGCACCTTTCTGGTTCCTTATTCACCAAGCATGGCCCCACAGCCCAACATCAGGGTACATATAGGCTTGGGGCTGCCACAGCCATGAAATTGGGATATCACTGCTTCTATCAAAGGACAAAAATAAGGACCTGGTAAGATGCCACCAAGGTCCCTCTGGGCCTGGCTACACCAGAAGTTTCTCTACTAGGATTGCTAACATTTATCCTGTTGCTAAGGTAACAGGGTGTATTACATGGGGTTGCCTATCTCTCCTACTAACAGCCAACTTCTTATGATTATCCTCTCACTAGTCATATAATCTAATACCTCAATGTTTTCACATCCTACCTCATAAACATCTCAGCCAACCCTTCAGTGCCCCCTTCTACAATTAGTAAACTATTATGCAAACCTATTGACTATATGGTAGAAGATAACCAAACTCACCTTTTCTGATTATAGTGATAAAACTACAGTGTAAAAATAGAAGCTAACTGATAAATGGCTGCACGTTGGGTACATTGAGTGCTGTAACATTGATCTCTCCCTTAAAAGTGAGGTATTGGTAACCTTTAGGGACACTATAAGACAATAGGGCAGAAGCTGTAATACCCCAGATCTACACTCAAGAGAGGAAGACACATAGACATCATGAAAAAACAAAGGAGGAAAGTGTCCCAAACAAACCAAGATACTACAACAATAAAATCCATAGGTAGCACAGTAGGTGAAATATCAGAGAAGGCGTTCATAATATACATAATTAAAATGATTTGGGAATTAAAGAATGACCTAAGGGAGCAGATACAGGCAAAAATTGATCACTCCAACAAAGAGATAAGTGAACAAATACAGGTGACCATTGATCACACCAACAAAGAGATAAGAGAGCAAATATAGGTTGCCAGAGAATACTTCAAGGAAGAAATAGAGATTGTCGCGACCCCTTGCCCACAAGGAAGACGCAACTCGGGAATCTTCTCTCAGCAGTTTATTCAGGCCTTTAATTATGTGTCTCTGGAAGCTTCTCTTACTACTACTACTACTACTACTACTACTACTACTACTACTACTGTTACTGCTTCTTCTACTTCTACCTCTACTTCTACCTCTTCTACTTTTACCTCTTCACCCGAGCGCCCCAGCCTTGATAAAGCACATCAAGCCCCAATGCACAACTGCCACGTGGACCTTTCTCATAGGGTGTTTTACAGCTACGTGCCATCTCTCCCAAAACAAGGAGTTGTTTATCACAGGCCACGGCGCTTATCAGCGCCATCTTGTAATGGCGACCACGGTCCGCTGACACGGCTCACCACAAGAGATACTAAAAAAAAAACCCAAACAGAAATCCTTGAAATGAAAGAAGCAACAAACCAATTAAAAAATTCAATAGATAGCATCAACAACAGACTAGATCACTTGGAAGACAGGACCTCAGACAATTAAAACAAAACATACAATCTTGAAAACCAATTTGACCTCACAGTGAAGATGGTAAGAAACCATAAAAAGAATATCCAAGAATTATAGGATACCATCAAAAGACCAAATTTAAGATTTATTGGGATAGAGGAAGGTTCAGAGATTCAAACCAAATAAGACAACAGACACTACAGAAATATAGAATAAGATATTTCTAGAGGCATATGATATGCCCAAACTGAATCAGGATGATATACACAATTTAAAGATATCAATTTTAAGCAAGAAAATAGAGGATACCATCAGAAGCCTACCAACCAAGAAAAGCCCAGGACTTGATGGATATACAGCTGAGTTCTACAAGAAACTATTTCAGGAAATAGAAAAAGAGAGCACTTCCAAACAGATTCACCCTGATTTACAAAACCAGACAAAGACACATCAAAGAAAGAAACTTTTAGACCAATATCTCTAATGAGTATACATGCAAAAGTTCTTAATAAAATTCTGGCAAATTGAATACAAAAACATATCAAAAAGATAGTGCACCATAATCAAGTAGGGTTCATCCCAGGAATGCAAGTTTGGTTCAACATACTGAAATCAATGAATGTAATTCATCACATCAATAGACTTAAAGATAAATCATATGATCATCTCAATAGATGCAGAGAAAGCATTTGACTAAATACAGCATCCCTTCATGTTTAAAATACTAGAAAAACTAAGGATATCAGGAATATGCCTCAACACTGTAAAGGCTATCTATGCTAAGCCCCAGACCAACATCATTATAAATGGAGAAAAATTGAAAGTATTCCCTCTAAAAACTGGAACAAGACAGGAATGCCCTCTGTCACCACTTCTGTTTAGGATAGTTCTTGAAACTCTAGCCAGAGCAACCAGACAGATGAAAGAAATTACAGGGATATGGACAGGAAAAGAAAAACTCAAATTACCATTATTTGCAGATGATATGATTCTATACCTAGAAGACCCAAAACATTCCACCATAAATCTCCTAGAACTAATAAATGAATTCAGCAAACTAGCTGAATATAAAACCAACACCCATAAATCAAAGGCATTTTATACATCAGTGACAAATCCTTCATTTACAATAGCCTCAAAAAATAAAATACTTGTGAATAAACCTTACAAAAGAGATGAAAGACCTCTACAGCACATACAGCACACTAAAGAAAGAAAACTACAGCACACTAAAGAAAGAAATTAAAGAAGACCTTAGAAGATGGAAAGATCTCCCTTGTTCTTGGATAGGCAGAATTAATATTGTCAAAAAGACCATACTACCAAAAGCACTATACAGATTTAATGCAATCCCAATCAAAATCCCAATGACATTCCTCATAGAAATAGAAAAAGCAGTCATGAAATTCTTCTGGAAAAATAAAAGACCCAGGATAGCCAAAGCAATTCTTAGCAAGAAGAGTGAAGCTAGTAGTATTACTATTCCAGACCTTAAACTATATTAGAGAGCAAGAGTAACAAAAACAGCACGGTATGGCACCAAAATAGACCTGTAGACCAATGGTACAGAATAGAGGACACAGAGACTAACCCACATAGTTATCTTATATTAGACAAAGGTGCCAAAAATGTACATTGGAAAAAAGATAGCCTCTTCAACAAATGCTGCTGGGAAAACTGGAAATCCACATGTAACAAAATGAAATTAAACCTCTATCTCTCACTATGCACAAAACTCAAGTCAAAATGGATCAAGAACCTAGGAATTAAACCAGAGACCTTGCGCCTAATAGAAAAAAAAAGTAGGACCAAGTCTCCATCATGTCAGATTAGGCCCCAACTTCCTTGATAAGACTCCTATAGCGCAAGAATTAAAACCAAGAATCAATAAATGGGATGAATTCAAACTAAAAAGATTCCCAGCAAAAGAAATAATCAGGTGAATAGACAGCCTACAGAACAGGAGCGAATTTTTACCACAAGCATATAAGATAGAGCACTAATCTCTAGGATATATAAAACACTCAAAAACCTAAATACCAAAAAATAAAATAAAATAAAATAAAATAAAATAAAATAAAATAAAAAAACCCAAATAACCCCAGTCAATAATTGGGCCAAGGAATTGAACAGACACTTCTCAGAAGAGGATATACAATCAATTATATATATATATATATATATATATATATATATATATATATATATATATCCCTTCAACATATCTAGCAATTAGAAAAATGCAAATTAAAACTCCAATCAGAATGGCAGCTATTAAGAATACAAACAAGTTCTTTAAAATGGATACATGTTTTCATGTAATAATTATTTGGTCAATTATACTTCTTTTTTTTTTTTAAATTAGTTACACATGACAGTACAATGACCTTGACATATCATACATTTGAATCAGATGGGATATAATTTCTCATTTTTTCTGAGTTTACAGGTTGCAGAATCACATTGGTCATGTAGTCACATATATACACACATAATAATAATGTCTGTTTCATTCTACTATCCTTCCTATCTCCCCATCCCCTCCCCTCCCCTCCCCTCCTCTCCCATCACTTCTCTCTACCTAATCTAGGGTAACGCTATTCTTTTTTTCCCCCTCACATCTTCATACAGGTATTTTGTATAAAAATAAGGGTCTCCTTCCACCATCCATGCAATTCCCTTTCTCCCTCCCTTTCCTTCCCACCCCTCTTCCCAATGTAGAGGTAATTTTAAGGAATCTGATGTAAATTTAAGGTTTTAAAGTTTTAGATCATTTAAACAATCTTTCTCTGATTTGTACTAATTTGAAATCAGTGTATTACATTTCTCCCCAAAGGTGTTAAAATAAATTTAGAAAAATAAAAGAATACAAACAACAATAAATGTTGGCGAGGATGTGGGCGAAAAAGACACACTCATACATTGCTGGTGGGACTGCAAATTGGTGTGTAGCCAATATGGAAAGCAGTATGGAGATTACATGGAAAATTGGGAATGGAACCACCATTTCACCCAGCTGTCCCTCTCCTTGGACTATACCTAAGGACTTAAAGACAGCATACTTAAAAATAGCTACATCAATATTTATAGCAGCACAATTCACAATAGCTAAACTGTGGAACCAACCTAGATGTCCTGCAATAGATGAATGGATATGAAAACTTTGGTATATATACACAATGGAACATTCTCAGCATTAAAAGAGAATAAAATCGTGGCATTTGCAGGTAAATAGATGCTAAGTGAAGTTAGCCAGTCCCACAAAATCAAAGGCCAAATGTTTTCTTTGACATGAGGATGCTGATTCATAATGGCAATGGGGAGAGCATGAGAGGAATGGAGGAACTTTAGATAGGGCAAAGGGAGGGAAGGCAAGGGAGGGGATAAGGGGGTAGGAATGATGGTGGAGTGAGTTAGACATCTGTTAAGGTCTGTAGACAAGTCAAAATAACACCTGGTATTTTGCCAGAGAAATGTTAGAGTTCGTAAACAAGTTTGGATGGTGCCTGGCAAAATGCCAGAAGGAGTGGTTTGAGAAGTAACAAAAGCAAGCCATTAAGTGTGGAGATTCCTTATTGGTTGACTGATGTATCTAGTTTATGCTAATTAAGATAAGCTGTGCAAAATGTATAAATAGCTCTGTTGTCCTATAATAAACGGCTCCTATCCTTGCTGTGTCAATCTACAGAAGTTATTCGTCACCCCCCGGTTATTCTGCTGCAGCCGGACTTCTGCTACAGCCGGACTTCGACAGACATCATTATCCTAAGTACATGTAGGAAGACATGAATGGTGTGAAAATACTTTGTATACAATCAGTGACTTAAAAAATTGTGCTCTATATGTGTAATATGAAATGAATTGCATTCTGACATCATGTATAGCAAATTAGAATAAATAAATAATTTAATTAAAAAATATCCAATGCATGTTGCTTTTTTAATGATTCTATCCATAGGTTTTAAAATAATTGGTTAAGGATCACAAATATGCCTCCCATTACCCTGAATTATCTTCCAGAACTCACCTTGTGAGTGACTTCTCAATTGCTGGTACTCCTCTGCCTTCACTCCTCCAGAGCCTTTTCACTTCACCTGGACTAATTTTACAAAGAAAATACCCAGAATCAATTGGAAAGTGATTACAAGTCATTAGCTTCTTGCTGGGCTAATTAGAAGTCATTAACTTTGAGCATTAGGACATACATAATACCCTTGCCCTGTGTTTCTGACCACAATCCCAAACTGTACATGAAAGAGAACACCTAAATATCCTTAACCAAATATATTTATAAAGTAATAAGTGTCAGTCTTGTAAAGCCCCAGTGGTGTTACAAAATAAAAAAAGTAAATATACCAGACTGAAAACTCAAATTTGTGAAATGTGACCACCCTCTTAAGATGGACTCTGACCAAGAAGCACTTTGGATAAATTCCTATATCCAGGGTAGTTCTGAGGGGCAAATAAGAACTAAAGATCCAATTCCCTTGTCCTTAGAAGTGTCTTAGCTATAGGAGCACTGGGGACAAGAGCATGGCCTGCCTCATCTGCAGAATGCATGCAATCACCCCCCCCACCACCACACCACATGCACACATTCACAATTCCTCACACACAAACACACAGAAGTATCTCACGTGTGTCACTTGGTAATGTGAGCAAAAGAGGCAGAACTAAAAGTGAAATCCAAGCTTTGGAAAGAAGCTGCTTTATTGTAAATATTTCAGCCTGTGCTTAACATTTGATAACTTGTACACTCATGTTGAGCATAATAAAGCCAAATTTGTTGGGCATTCTCCAAGCACTTATATCATTCTATTTAATAGTTCTTTTAATATTGATGTTTTTATGCCAAGGAATTTATTTATTCAAAGAGAAAGTTCAACAGTTGTTCAAAGGTTCTTTTTAAAGCTAAACTATTTTGTCTACATAGAGATACTTTTGTAGTTGGTCATAGTTGAGAATTTTATAACAGGCTTGATTTAACATTAATATGTATGAAGCTAGGGAATATAGATATTTCCTGTGACTATAATCTATACAGAGGTATAAGATTTGCATCTTGATCTAGCATTATTAATAATGTTTAATGTAATTTTATTTATCCCTCATTTATTTTGTCACATTCTTTATGACCACTGATAATTTATATACTTGAGGGGATGCTACATAATTAGAATCTATTCTTGCTATTGTTCTTAAACTACAGTGTGAACTGAAAATTATATAATATTGAAAAGAGTTAAAATGATTCTAAACACAATGTTGCTCAATTGAGAGTGATAAAGATGATAATTCTGCTCAGTAGACTCTGTCTTGAATGTAGTCCCCACTCAAAATTATGGAAGAATTGTCATAATTTGGAAAAATGATTTTAAAATTTGTATGGAAATGAAAAATACGATTTGTAACCAGGATAATTTTTTTCTTTTTCCTTTTTTTTTTTTTTTTTTCAGTAGTGGGGATGGAACCTACGGGCGCTTTACCACTAAACTACATCCCCAGACCTTTTTTGTGTTTTATTTTGAAACAGGGTCTCACTAAGTTGCTTACGGCCTCGCTAATTTCTGAGGCTCGCCTTAAACTTATGATCCTCCTGCTTCAGCCTCCCAAGCAGCTGGGATTATAGGTGTGTGCCACCTCACCTTGGTAAATATTCAATTTTAAGTTAAAAGTGCATATAATTCTAAAACCTTACGTATAGTGGGTTTTTAAACCTATATAAGCACCACCATGTTTAGGATATAGGATATTTTCAGAATTCAAACTGGTTCCCTCATGCCATCCCTACCCAGTTAAAACCTCCTTCTTCCCTGTTTTAGCACTGACACAAAGACAAACTGTTCTTCAAACTTCTATTAACACAGTATAGGTTTGTTTGTTCTTGTATCTCATACAAAGAAAATCATATAGAATATAATCTTTCGTGTCTGGATACTTTTACTCAGCATGGTGTCTGAAGCATTGACAGTAGCCTTTTCCAAACTCTCTCTCTTTTATCTTTGTAAATTAATCATATCTTCCTTATTTTGTAAATATGTGGAGCTATTTAGACTTTTAATGAGATTATTCCCAAGATCAAGATCGTTATTGCTTTTTAATCATTGTAAATAAGAGTGCATTCATTGATTTTCTAATTGTCAATTGCTAGTATCTAGAAATATAATTTCGTTTTATGTGTTGGTTTTGTATCTAGTAACTCTATTTTATTCACTTAATAATTCTAACTTATTACAGTTGCTTTTGGATCCACAATCCTATCATGGTTGAATATTCCTCCTTTTCAAATTTCACAACTTCATTTTTCTTGCTTAAATGACTTGAAGAAAATCCCTGGTAAAATCCTGACTGGCAGTGGTGTCAAGGAACACCTTTTTCTTATTCCCAGGTTCTTGGAGTAAGTTTTCTGATTTTCTCAAATAAATATGAATGGGCTTTTTGTTGGTTTATTTCAGATGCGCCTTTTCAGATGGAGGAAAGAGTCGAAAATAACCAGAACAGAATACACCACCACATTCAACATGCTTATAAAGCTTTTGTTTCATTTTCTTTATATACCTGGACAGGCATGTGTGAGTGTACATACACACACACTCAAGAACACACTCGTGGTTTGCTGGCTTCAAGAAAGTTTTGAAAGCCACTGCCTTAGAAACACTAGTACCGGAATCAGCCAACCATAGTGCACAGGTCCATTGCCTGGTTTCGTAAGTAGGTATGCTCCTGCACTAAAGAATTGTCTGTGGCTTCTTTGAGCCTCAATGGCGGGTTGAGTAATGCTTACAGAGACCCTCATTGCGCAAAAAAAAAAAAAGCAAAAATATTTACAATTGGATCTTTAGAGAAACAGTTGGCTTACCTCTGATTTAATATATGTGTCCAGGGTAAGGTGAACAAGATTATTTGTTACAGCATTTCCAATTTACATTTTAATAGTAAAAAAAGAAAGGAAGAAAGAAAGTAATACAGGAGTAGAAAACTAGATCATGGAATATTTATTCATACAGGAAAAGTTCTGTATAGAAATAACCTTAGTAATCAGCAGCTTATTTCTCAATATTAACAAATCTATGTAGCATTTTGTTGACCATCTAAGTGAAAATTTCATGAGGGTGAACTCATTAGAAGATATTTTAAGTAAATTTTTAAAGACACAGAAAAATGCAGTTTGGATTTTGGTGAGACGTATCTGTTCCACTGTTTTCAGTCTCTGTGAAATTTCTTTTAAGCACTCAGGTTTATCATCCTAGCTACCATCCTCCCACTAAGTGAGCTATGCTTCCTTGGAAGGCCCATTCTCCCCTAAAATGTTCACCTCTTATCTTGTCCTCATAGAGAGGCAGTGCGGTCTAGTGGTTAAGCGGACATATGCTAGAAATCAGGTGCTTTCATTGAATGTTGGCTCTGCCACTTTGTGACCTTAGGCAAGTTACAATCTGGGTCTCAATTTTCAAATCTGAGAATAAGAGTCATGCTAAAATCTATCTCACAAGTTTACTGTAAAAATCAGTAGTTTACTCTAACTAAAGCACACAGGAGAGTGCCTGATGTATAAACACTAACTTATTATTAACTAGGATTAACTGGATTGCCCCAGGCAGCAATCCAGCCCCCACCATCACTATCCCCAAAACAGTTAACAACAAGCCCAGTGCAAAACTACCCTAAATATAGTTCAACTTCCAGGTGATTAAACATTAAAAAGCATGGGAGAGGGAGCTGTGGTTTTTGAGAGGCATAGAGATAAGTATCCTTGAAAGAATCTCAGAGGCCCTTCTATGTGTAAATCAGGAGCCATAAAAAGGGGTGTGTGTGTGTGTGTGTGTGTGTGTGTGTAGTGTTTCAGCTTACCATCACCAAGAGAAGCAACACCATTAACCACTTTATATATTTGACTTCTGAGTATAAATTGATTTGAATAGTTTAATAAATCTCTTTGTAACCTGGCTGTGGTTGCTATCTCTTTGAATCTGTCATTATGCCAATGCCCTGTGTTCTACCAAACTACAAGTTTAATAAGCTTCTTCTTGTACCAAAGTATAGAATGTATGCATAAAAGTGCAGAAACCATAAGGAAAGTCTAGAAGAATTTTCACATTAAACACTTCCATGAAACTGTCATCCAGGTCAAGAACATTAAAGCTTCAAAAATCTCCTGCCTGCTTCTTCCCAGTATCTGATGTTTCCCCAAACAATCACTACACTGATTTCTAACATCATTGATTATGTGTGCCTGGGTTGGTCTTTACATACATTTACACTTAATTTATATAGGTATGTGTATATGGTACAAATCATTTATTTTATATCTGTAAACATTGTCCAATGTTATGCTTATGAGATGCATCTAGATTGTAGTCTGCAGCAGTGTTTGATTCATTTTCATTGTGGCATGATGTCCTTTGTGTGATCACATGTCATTTATCTGTTGTATAGTTGATATACATTTGGGTTGTTTACGTGGTTGGCTATTACAAATAATACCTCTATATGCATTCTTGTGTATGTCTTTTAATAAATCTAAGTATAAGGTTTTTTTTAGAATTATATTAGAAGTGGAGTTACTGAGTTTAAGATGTTTTGCTAATGTTAACTTCAACAGATCGCAACACATGTTTCCTCGAAATGGTGTTCAGAGTACCTTCCTGCCAAAAAAAAATGCATGAGAGTTTCCATAACTACAATCTTGCCAATACTTGCTATTATAATTTGCCACTCAGTGTTATGCTCTCCATAACTGGTGAAACTCCATCCCTCTAGAGTTTCCACTATGTAGAAGCTTGCCTTTTCACTCTCTTACTAGTAGTGTTTGCGGAACAGAGGTTTGTAATTTTAATTTTAACTCATAAACAATTGATTTTTAGTGTTCTACTTAAGAATATTTTACTTGAATCAAGATCACTAAGATATTCTCCTAGCTTAATTTCTAGATGTTTGTTCATAATTTACATTGAGATTCACAATTTATCAGAAATCAATTTTTTGCTCATGTACTATGAGGCAGGCATAGAGAGAATTTTCCAAAATTCATATTTCCAATGGCTTTTGCATTCATTTTTTAATTGTTATCTTCCCCCTGAAATTTAGTGCCACCTCCGTGTGTCTATTTTTTGTTTTAGTTAGCTTGTTCATCACTGTGATCAAAAGAGCTGATAAGAGCAACCTAGAGGAGGAAAAGTTTATTTTAGCTCATGGTTTCTGAGATTCTGTCCACGGATTGCCCACTTCATACCTCTGTGCTCAAGGTGAGGAACAACATCATGGTGAAAGAATGTGGCAGAGGAAGGGATCTCAGAACAGGGCAACCAGGAACACACAGAGCTCTGTTCATTAAAGACAAACTATAAACACCAAAGCCAGTGACCTGCTTCCCCCAGCCCTGACCTACCTGCCTACAGTTACCACCCCATTAATCTACATTAATGGATTAACCCACTGATTAGACCACAACTCATAATCTAATCATTTCACCTCTGAACATTCCTGCATTAACACAGGAGCTTTGAGGGACACCCTATATTCAAACCATATTTTTTCCTCGCATCAATCTATACTTTGTGAATTGTCATAACTTAATGATAAATCTTAAAATTCAGAATTAAGTTCTTCAATTCTCATTTTTCTCCTTAAAGATTAATTGGCTGATACACTTTCAGCTATGATGGAGAAGTTTATACCAAACTAACCATCCTGCTGACAACAATTGTAAAACCTTCACTTTGTGAGTGTGTGTGTGTGTGTGTGTGTGTGTGTGTATGATTCTGAATACCATGGAAAACAAACCATGCTAGAAAGTACTTAGGAGAAAGCAATCACATAAGTACCTTGACTTATTCCCTCAGATTTTTCAGTTCCTGCACGGAAAACAGCCCAAGCAGAGGAGTTTCACTGTGCTATGAAGGCAAAGGGATGTGGCCAAATTGTTGAAACCTGAGAGGCAAGGACAGAGGAAACCACAGACAGATGCCCCCAAATCTACATACAAATTTTCCTTTACTATTTTATATTTAGCCACATATTTAACATTTCAGGTATTGGGTAATTATTTTTGATTTTTTGTTTAATATAACTTCCCTTCTTTCTGAAGAATCCCTTTAACATTTCTCAGTGAAGAAGTACTGGCAGTGGATCCACTCATGTTGTGTTTTTCTGAAATTATCATTTCATCCACATTTTGAACATTTATTTTACCTTTTAATTTTTTCTTAAAAAAAGAATAATACAATTTAAAAAAATAATACAATCTTATATAATCTAGAAATTCTGACAGATTTTTTTTTTCCTTAAAACACTTTAAAGATGCCATTCCATTGTCTTCTGGACAATGTTCAGACAATTGTTCTTGATTAAACAATTGATGTCATTTGACTCATTGTGTACAAAATATCTTTGTTTAGCTGCTTTTAAGATTTTTTTTAATCTTTGATTTTCATCAGTTTATTATGATGAGATTAGATGTAGCTATCCTTGCTTTTATTTTACTCTGGGTATGCTGAAATTCTTAGATCTGAGAAGATGATATGAGTTATTGTTTTTTCAATTATTTTTAAAACTATTGCTGGCACAAAAAATATATGTGTATTGAATTAATGTTGCACATATGATTGCATTTTTAATTGTTTTTTAAATATCCTGTCATCTGTTATTCAGATTGGATAATTTCTAACACTTTGATTTCATTGTCCTTTCAGTATCCAATCTATTATAAAGCTTATCTGATGAAATTTTACTTTATATCATACACTTTTAAGTTTTAGACATTTTCTTTGATTTTTTAAAATAATAGATATAATTACTACACTGATGCTCTTCATCTGCTTACTTATTATATATCACCTTTTCCTTTAAATCTTTGAACATACTTATTATAACTGGTTAAAAAAAATCAATCTCTGTTAATTCTTGTACCTGTGTTATTTTGAAATATATTTCCATTGACTAGTTCTTCTACTGATTTATGGGAATATTTTTCTGTTTTTAAAACTAATTTTGGCATTGTTAAGACATTTTGGATGATATAAGAGTCTGGCTAATATTGTCTTCTTTAAAGAGTATTGATTTTTTTCCTTCTAACTAGTAAATCCTATTGATACTTGTTAGTGTAATTCTTTCTTAGGTCTCTTTTGTCCTAAGTCATAGCATATGGGCTTTATTCTGGGTTATATTTATTTTTCTGAGTCGTGTCATCTTTCTGAGCCTCAATTGAATGGCCAAGGGTCTCAGCCAGGCCTCCCCACTCTGAATGGGCTGGAGCTCTGAAGTCTCACAGTACAGCTCCATCTCCATTGAACTCTTGGTTCTACACAGCTTCTGTCTCATAGGACACATAGAGTTTTGCCTGTGATCCAGACCCTGTTACTCAGACATGAACCTACATAAAATCTCCATTTAGATATCCGAGGCTTTTCTGTGTCAAACTGCTTTCTCTCTGGAGTTTTCTGATAAATTCCATCTGTTCCTGTCTCAATGAGCTACATTTGTGCTTCCTCAGCTTAGCAGGATCACCATGCTGGTTGTCCACCCTGAACTGTGGTTTAGAAATTGTGGTCTGGGGATATGGATCAGTGGTAGAGTGCTTGGCTAGTATGCCTGAGACTCTTGGTTTAATTCCTAATATTATCACAAAAAGAAAGAAAGAAAGAAAGAAAGGAAGGAAGGATGGAAGGGAGAAAGACAAAGTGTACCCACAGGTAGCTTGGAAAAACATCGGGTTAATTTTATGAATCTCCCTTTACTCAGGGATGAATCCTACATTCTTGTGGTCCAATGCTTAAAAGTGTCCCTTTATATTTTTTTTCCAGATTTGCAATTATTTACAATAAAAATTCAAGTATAGTACTGTTTACTGAGTCAAGATTAGAATTGGAAATTCTCATGATTTGATAACAAGCTTCATTACGCTGAATAGAGTTAACATGAACTTCTTCCCATTTAGTTTTCTGGCACAGTTTTCAAATGTAAACACTGTTTATTAGTTGAATATCAATACAAATCTTTCTCTAAAATGATCTGGACCCCATTTAATTTTTAAATAGATTTTAGCCATTTGTTTACTTGATTAAATCATGATATTTCATGGTTATTGGTCTCAACTAAGATTTTCACTTTCTCACAAGTCATTTTTGGCACTTTAAATTTTTTAAGAAAATTATTGATTTTTTAAAAAATCTAAAATAATTAATTTCTTGACATAGGATTTCATTATAAAAATTAAAATGTACTGCAAATCAATGTAAGCCAAGTATATAAATGTCAAAGAATATGGGCAGGAAATAAATGACTATTAAAGTGTTCTGAAATTTTCATCAACATTCATGAAATGAAAGGAAGATTCTATTTTTAATTTACCAGATTGTTAAAATTAAACTTATATAAGCTTACTAGTTAAGTAATGTGGTAAATTAGGCATTCATATTCTTTTGATGAGAGACAAGATTGCTATAATAACTTTCAAAAATTGTGATAATAATTATCAAAATATGAAGTACTTGTGCTATTTGAGAAATTCTACTTGGGGAATTAATGTCATTACACATTTGTGTGTTATTATATATGTGTGCATATATTGATATATATATCCATATTTACTGGATTATTGTTTGTATAGAAAAAGTCTATTGATACAGCCCAAAACACCATGGAACTGCTAAAAAAGGTCATGGTAAATCTATAAATAATTTTATAGAGTTGTTCTATAGAGTTGTCTCTAATGTATATAAAAAGAAAACAAAGTTTAAAAATGTAACAAACAAAAACAAAGCACACAGAAAAGCAGTGAGTACAGTAATCTTTCCTTTGAGTAAAAAAAATTAAAAATATACACATACCTACATGTGTATGTATAAATGAGGGAACTGTGGAACTGGTCTTTTTAAAAAATTTTATATATTCTAATTTATTATATATGACAGCAGAATGCAATTCAATTCACATTATACAAATAGAGCACAATGTTTTATGTCTCTGGTTGTACACAAAGTACAGTCACACTATTAGTGTTTTCATACATGTACTTAGGGTAATGATGTCCATCTCATTCCACCACCTTTTCTATCCCTATATCCCTTCCCTTCCCTTCACTCCCCTTTGCCCTATCTAAAGTTAGGTTCCTCCCATGCTCCTCCGAGCTCCATTATGAATCAGCATTCTTGTATCAGAGAAAACACTCAGCATATGATTTTTTGGGATTGGCTTACTTCACTTAGCATTATATATTCCAACTCCACCCATTTACCTGCAAATACCATGATTTTATTCTCTTTTAATGCTGAGTAATATATTCCATTATGTATATATACCACCTTTTCTTTATTCATTCATCTACTGAAGAGTATCTAGGTTGGTTCCACAATTTAGCTATTGTGAATTGTGCTGCTATAAATATTGATGTGGCTGTGTCTCTTTAGTATGCTGTTTTAAGTCCTTTGGGTATAAACCCAGGAGTGCAATCTCTGCTCTATTTTAGAGAAGGATTCATGTGATGCTGAGAAGAAAGCGTATTTGCTTGTTTGGAAGATCTATCCAGTGGTGAAAGAGGTGTATTAAAGTAACCCAAAATTATTGTGTTGTGGTCTATTTGACTCTTGAACTTTCAATGAGTTTGTTTGACAAACATAGATGCTCCATTATTTGGGGCATATATATTTATAATTGTTAAGTCTTGTTGGTGTATGGCTCCCTTGAGCAGTATATTGTGTCCTTCTTTATCCCTTTTGATTAACTTTATCTTCAAGTCTATTGAATTTGATATGAGGATGAAAACCCCTGCTTGCTTCTGCAGTCCATGTGAGTGGTATGAGTTTTCCCACCCTTTCACCTTCAGTATGTGGTTGTCTTTTCCTGTGAGATGAGTCTCTTGGAGACAGCATATTGTTGGATTTTTTTAATCCAATCTGCTAGTGTTTGTCTTTTGATTAATGAATGTAGGCCATTAACATTTAGGGTTATTATTGAGACATGATTTGTAGTCCCAGCCATTTTGTTTGTTTTTGGTATTTAATGTGACTTGGTTTCTCCTCTGATTAGATTTTCTCTTAGTGTAATACCTCCCTCTGCTGATTTTCATCATTGTTTTTCATTTCTTCTTCATGGAATATTTTTCTGAGGATTTTCTGTAGTGCAGGCTTTCTAGTTGTAAATTGTTTTAACTTTTGTTTATCAGAAGGATTTTATTTCATCATCAGATCTAAAGCTTAATTTTGCTGAACATAAGATTCTTGGTTGGCATCCATTTTCTTTTAGAGCTTGATATATGTTGTTCCATGACCTCTTGATTTTGAAGGTCTGGGTTGAGAATTCTGCTGAAATATGAACTGGTCTCCCAGTATATGTGGTCTGATTCCTCTCTCTTGCAGCTTTTAAGATCCTATCCTTATTCTGTATGCTAGACATTTTCATTATAATGTGCCTTGTTGTAGATCTGTTGTAATTTTGTACATTTGGTGTCCTATAAGCCTCTTGTATTTGATTTTCATCCTTGGGAAATTTTCTGATATTATCTAATTGAAGAGATTGTGCATTCCTTTGGTTTGAAACTCTGTGCCTCCTCTATCCCTATAACTCTTATATTTGGTCTTTTGATGCTGTCCCATAATTTTTGGATATTCTGTTCATGGTTTCTTAGTATCTTCACTGTGTGGTCAACTTTATTTTCCAGATTGTATACTTTGTCTTCATTATCTGACATTCTGTTTTAAAAATGATCTAGTCTGTTGGTTATACTTTCTATTGAATTTTTTATTTGGTTTATTGTTTCCTTCATTTCATGGATATCTGATTAGTTTTTTTCAGAGTCTCTGTCTCTTTCTTGAAGTAATCTTCTCTACCTGTATTTGTGTCTTATCCTTTTGTTCGAGTGATCAACTTTTGCCTGTATTTGCTTATTTAGGTCATTCTTTAATTAAAAGATCATTTTAATTATGAATCTTCTGAACTCCTTCTCTTACTTTTCATCAACTTCACTGTTCATGGGATCTGTTATTATAGTATCCTGGTTTGTTTGGGGAACTTTTCTCCCTTGTTTTTTTTTTTATATTGTCTATGTGTCTTCCTTTCATGCAGTGTGGATCTGAGCTATTATAGTTTCTACCCTATATTCTTGTAGTACCCATGCAGATTGTCTGTACCTCACGTTGATGTTGGGCTTCTAGACCCTGCTGGTGTCCCTCAATGTATGCTACTGCATCTAAAGGTGATGTCAGCAATAGCAGAGATAACCCAAGATAATAGTGGAGGTGTCCCAAGATAGATGCAATATCTTACAGATTTTACGTGTGGGCCTTACACTTTTTGGGATGCCTGTTCTGAAATGCAGCTGCTTCTAGGCTCTGTCTATTGTCAAAAAGGTAGGGGCTACTGTTGCATGGGGAAGGCTATAGTGATGACCGCAGTGTCCCAAGATGGAAGTGGGTTAGGCTTGGGCTCCCAGATGAGTGGCAGCTAACTCAGACCTACCCTGGACCTGGATTCTATGCAAGTTGGTGTGGCTGGATCTGGTCCAGGCCTGGGCTCCCTCAGTAGTCTACTGGTCAGAAGAGGTGGTCCTGTGCTGGAGGCTGGGCTCTGGTAGTTGTCTGCCAGGGGAGGGATGGACCTAGGCCTACTGTGAGCCTGGAGAAACTGGTCTTTTAAGTGATAGGATTGTTCCTTTTTTTTTTTTTTTTTTTTTTTTTTTTACTATTTTACCCATAAGGACTAGCAAATTTCAGATTTTTGAATTGTGTATGTGTATTAGTCAGATTTTCATTACCATTCAAAATACTTGAGATAAGCTAACTTTACATAAAAGAGGTTTTATCTTACCAGTTGTGAAGGGCAAAAGTCCAAAGGCCTGCTGCCTGCTTTGGGTCTATGGTCGATGGCTTGATGAATGATGTTTTTTGTGTGCATGTGTGTTGCTGGGGATTGTGAATGATCACATTTGATTCAGGACATGGAAAGAGCAGGAGGATACAGCACAGAAATGGCCTAAGAATACTGAGAAGAGCAGATGGCAAGTACCAGGTGTAGACCTGAACCTTGAAACATTTTGTTCCGAAAGAAAATAGAACAATGAGATAGTAATTGGAGCAAGATTTGGCATAAAGGGAACTTTTAAGGTGGGTAATATATAAAAACCCAATGTTGAAGGACTTACTTAATAGAATAGATAACCACCAAAAGGGAAAAAAATAGTTCTATCATGTAAGTTTGATGGTTTCAGAGAGAGGTGCCCTACCAACCTGAAAATATGGTGTGAAGGAAGGCAATGAATGCCATATTGTCCACTGACCTAATTCTGCCCATCGATATATCAGGTCTTTCCCTTCCAATAGTATTACAGTGAGATTTCTCAGCCCTTCAGAAATTGTTGTCAAGTGCATCGATTTTTGCTAACAAATTGAGATGGAGCATTTAATCTTGGGAAGCAGCCACACAAACAGTAAGTTCCAGGAGGGATCATTAAGAGTGAGGATGGGCTTGAGACATAAAGAAGGTCATTCCTTTCTGTCTAGTGCCGTGTAGAGACGGCAGGGGAAAGCTGTCACCTTTGATCTTGGAAAGATCACAGGTTTCAATAAATTGGGGAAGATGGAAACCAAATTGCAGGGAAAAGTTGGTAGTGAGTAGGAAGAAACCATCTGTTCAAAGAAATATTGTCGCCATCTGTAGGAGAGATCTGCCATGGTAGAAGTGGGGAAGTGAAGCTGGTCAATCATCACCAAACAGTTTATGTGGAAGTAGTGGAATCCTTGTTTCTTAATAAAATACATTATAAAGGCAATTATATCACCACATGAAAACAAAAACAGAGTTTTAGAATTATATTAAAAAATTCTAAGTGCTTCCTTAGAATCATCATGAATAATGATGATTTAGGCAGAAGGCAGACAAAGCACAGAGGGATTTGGTGTAACAAAGGTGGAGTTGAGGTGTGGCTCCAAAGTTTTGAGTTTTCTTACAAAGATATAATGATCTCATAGGCTTGAGTTTTCTTATCTATAAAGTGAAAGGATTAGATTGAACCTAATTTTTGGAGATCTAATTTAGATCCAAAATGCCATGATTTTATATTACATTTTGAATTTTGAAGATGAGTCCCAAGATACAGAATAAATATGAAGGAGTCACCAGAAGCAAGCATGGAGATCCATGGTGAATTTTATTCACTTTATTATTCATTTATTATTGTCAAAAGGTATGTGGCATGTGGATGAATCAGAACAGGATCCCTTAATTCTTAATGTTTTAGTATACATTAATGTGGAAGTGTGGAAAGAGAAATATTAGAAAGCAAACCCTTTCATTTTCACAACTGAATCACAGCAGTCTTAATTCTAGAAAGATTTCCATAAAAACTGTTTTGTATTTCTCTAGATCTTTTCAGGCAAATAACTCCAGGCCTTTGATTTCTGCACCAACATTTCTTAGGCCTTTGTGGACTGTACAGCACTTTCTTTAACAAGTCCAAGTGTCAGGTATAGGATCTGGGAATGAAACTATATGCGCTGATTTTTGTGTAATTCCTGTGGTTGCCTTTTGATTGGTAGCATGTGTGGACTAGCATAAAGGGATTTATATATTTTGAGAGCTAAGAGACATTATCTGATTATTTAATATTCCTTTGATTGATGCTGAAACCAGAAAATGGTAACCTGGTATTTGTCACTCTCCAAATCTTACTTCAAGTGCTCAGCATAATCCTTATAATCTTAGCAAAGAGTTACAATAAAGATCAAGCTAACACCTGACAACTGTTCAACATTTCATTTGTTTTTTAAATACAAAGCAAACATTCAGATTGAATTATTGCCTTAATCCACGCGGATCACTTCAGTCATGGATAAACTAGATGAAAGTCAGCAATACTAAATACTGTAGTACTAAAAAGATTTTGCCCTTCTACTATTTAAATGATATAACTTTTAAACTGCTTACAATTGTTCATGCATAAGCTTTGACAAAGCAGCTGCTCATCTGTGGATCCTTTAGTTGTTCTGTAAAGGTAACTGGGAAGAAAGTGTCAGACAGAGAATAAGTGCATGTCCTGGAGTCTCTCATTAACTGAAAAGTGAAATTCCCAAGGAGTTATTTTGACGCCAAGATAGTTTGCTAGCAATTATCACAGAACCATCTGCTGTTAGCCCCAAGTAGGTCAATTAATTGTCATGACCCAGAAGGGAGTGTGGAAAGGGAAATATTAGAAAGCAAACCCTTTCATTTTCACATCCGAATCACAGCAGTCTGATTTTTAGAAAGATTTCTGTAAAAACTGTTTTGTATTTCTTTAGACCCTTTCAGGCAAATAACTCCAGGCCTCTGGTTTCTGTACCAACATTTCTTAGGCCTTTGTGAACTGTACAGCACTTTCTTTAACAAGTCCAAGTTGAGTTGTGTTGTTTTTTATAGCATTAACTTTGATTTGTAAAGCAGAACGTAAATCTTAGAACTAGGGAATATGCAGGTCACACCCTTTCATCTTTTCCCCACATAATGAAGGTTTTTGGAGTTTCCTCAGAGCAAAAAGCAACATTTCATTTTACTTTGTGGCACTGGTTGTAGAGTTGTGGTAAAATGGGTGACAGAAACTAGAGTTGCTCTCTTAGACCCTCTGGTGGCTGACCTCATGGTTAGGGTGACTAGATCTTAAAGTACAGTCAAATAACTTAAGGAACAGAGGCATCATGGTATGTATGAACCACTTTTATGAATATAGTGAGTCGCAAAATGGTATGTAGATTGGTTTTAAGTGTCCAGAAGTGGGTGAAGTATTGTAGGGCTTGAGTATTTCCAGAGTGAATGGCCTGAGTTGATGATGTTCCTGTTATTTTCTGTGTTTATCATAGATGTGTAAACCACATATAATGCACTAATAACAACATTATGAGCATTAATTTTATGTAAAAATTTTGCACAATGATTATAGTTCAGCTTAAACTTTTCATCGAGATCATTTTTACAGCTCTATTGATTTCTTCTTTTGTTTGCTGGCGTATTGCTCAATTTAGTCTCTCGAAACATAGATTTATAATAGTTAAATTTTAAAAGTTTTAATTTTTTATTACACAACTCATGATGAATTATTGATTAGGTTTATGGCCAAAGAAATCATGAATTGATCATGCATATGTTGACTCTTTCAATCGATTAAAAGTACAGTCCACCATAAAGTGGAAATACTCACGTGTTTATGAAGTGCCAGGCTTTCAAGATTCACCCTCTCCCAGTAAACCCAGCCATTCCTGAGCATATGTTTTCCTTTTAATTAACACTTACTAATAATCTGGTTTTCATTTTTTAAAAGCATTTGCAAGATAACTTGGCACAGAAATGGACATATTTTGTTTATTGGCAAGTTGCATCTAGTTTCTTTCCTGTATTGTTGTGTTTCCTTAAACAAATCTGTCAATGTTCATAGAATTAGATACATTTGAGCTGGAAAAATCTTCCTTGATAATCGAGACTTTCCTCTGACTCTTTCCAAATTACTGTTGCCACTTTTTTCCTTGTTTGGCCACAACATTAAGAGTCGAGGATGGGACACCATTTTTCTTTTCCAGTATTCATGTCCATCCAGGATTCCCTGGGTAAGAATTGACTATTTTAAATGTTTGTGTTTTGTTACTCATCACATATTTTTCAGAACTGGATTCTGTTAAAGTTATACCTAGTAATTTTGCTTGTTTTCGATTTCTAGATGTACACAGTCCACCATGGAGGTCTGAATATGATGGTACTGCTGGGAAGCTCATTAAATTGCATAAAATCATTCTATTGCAGAGTATTAAGTTGCCCAAGTTCCTTTCTGGAGCAGAATGGCTTAGGGATGCAGAAAGACCTCATAGGGTTTTGTCACCTATGAGTTTAATCCAAGTTGTAGATCTTACCTCCCCAGTCTGCCACTCTTTCCTTCCTCATTTGTTCTTCTCCAAATCCTATATTAACACCACATTAAAATTTATTCTATTTCAGCACCTTGAACTCCTGTGTCAAGTTTCTATGGCTTTGCAACTTCTTTTCTCTTTTCCTGAGGTAGTCTTCCCATTCATTATAGTCCTCAACTTCTTGTGTTAATTTACCCTTAGATTTATTCCTTTTTTTTTTCCGATGTACCCATATTTTTTCTGACTTTTCCCACTGTAGTGTTATATGCATGGCACACATACATATAGAGGCATATGTGTGTGTGTGTGTGTGTGTGTGTATTCATTAGTCATAAGTGGTTTCACTTTGTCCAATTTCAGTTACCCTCTGTGAACTATGGCCCCAAAAATATTAATTGGAAAATTCCACACACACAAAAAAAAATAAGTCAAGAATTGTAAATTGTGTACCAGTCAGAGTAAGGTATTGAAAGTTTTCATTATTCTGTCCAAGACATAAATCATTACTTTTTCAGCGTATCCACATTGTATACCACCCACCTGCTAGTTACTTGGTAGCTGTGTCTTGGTTATCAGACTAATTGTCATGGTATTGCAGTGCTTGTGTTCAAGTAAACCTCACTTGGTAGCTCAGTGCTACATGAGGATGCCTGAGTCATTCACTTCACTTCATCTCATCACATAGGCCTTGTTACCATCTCACATCATCACAAGGGGAAGGCTGAGTGTAGCGCAATAAGATTTTGAGAGAGACCACATTCAAGTAACTTTTATTACAGTACATTGTTAAACTATTTTCTTTTAGTTATTGCTAACCTCTCTTGTGCCTAGTTTATAAATTAATATTTATCATAGATATGTATGTATAAGGGGAAAACGTTTATGCATGATTTGGTACTAACTGTAGTTTCAACCATCCACTAGGAGACTTGGAACGTCTCTCCTATGGATAAGGAGGACTATTGCATGTATGTATAAACTACTTCGTTTCCTCTTTACAAGGTAAATAAGTAATATTAAAATATACTAGCCATGATATTAAGTATTGGTGAACTGTTACCACCAAGTTGTTTACAGTCCCTTTGGAGAAAGTCTTACAAGATTCTTTCTATTAAAAATCGGGCAGTATGTATTTAGAAATGAAATATATTCAGGCCCAGAGGTAGCACAAAAGTAAGAGTAGTCATTTTTACACCTGAACAGGGAGAAATGTGTTGCTGACGCTTTGCAAAAATGATGTCATTTGAATCTTCATTCTTCAACAGAAAGAAAGAACATCAGAGGCAAATGAAACCTCTGTAACTTAGTTCTTTCTTAGAACACAATGGCAATGAGCCCATTTTTCTTTTTGTTTTCATGTTGCAGAATGTTACTTGTATATTTCCCTTCTGGATTTATGTAGATCAATCTGACCAGATTACAGTAATTGCCATAAAAGTCGTGTGGATATATGACGTGAGGCATATAGTCATCTCTTTGGAACAACACAGATAAAAACAGGTTAGAGTAAATGATAAGGGATTTGCTTGATGGAAAAATACATGTTATAATAGAGGAAGCACATCCAATGGGATTTTATGGTAAAAGATAAAACTATCTTTAATTGTTCCTTTGTGCTAATATATGGGGATTTAAGGCTGATTCTTTTTTCTTTTCTGTTGTGCTGGGACTAAACTCAGGGTCTTGTGCATGCTAGGTAAGCACTCAGTTAACTGAGCTATATCCCCACTCCCCTAGGGCTGATATTTTTATGTATGTTTATCAATCCTTTATCATATCAGTGGATCCATTTTTTTTCCTCTTAGATTAATAGCAAACCAGCTATTATTCTAGGAGACTTTGTATGTAAATGAACTCTTAAAATGTAATATCCTCAACTTGTTGAATTCTAGATACAGCTCTGCTAACAACACATATCACCTACAGTTCTATTAAAATAGAACTGGAAAAGAAAAATCAACATGGAACTAGCACTATCTTTGGTTGTTCTTCTTGTGGCATATGTTTTTTCATTTTTCAAGTGATCATTAATCATTCTCTCACTTCCTAGATTAGTCTATCTCTGAGCAGAGACTGCTGCATCTCTGATGTCCATTATAGTGTGTAAATCTTGCAAGGATCAATTATCATGGAGCTGAACAAAAGGTAGGACTCAGTGGAAAGCACACAGATTATGCTCATTGTAGTAGCTGAATGAAATATAAAATTAAGGAAATTAGCACTGGTTCTAGAATTAGAATGATCTGTTCTCTCTCTGAAGAATATCCAGGTCTTAAATCAAGAGGAATTATTTTGATGTTTTAAAAGAAAAACTAGTTAGGCTTATTAGGTAGTATGTTCTGTGGATTAGAATAGTGTTTTCCATATTTTTTTCTGTGCAAATATTTCTCAGTTGAGTGTAAGCATAAATCAATTAAAAACTGTTATTAAAATTTAGTCTGTTGTTATTAGTTAACATTGCATTATATTATTTTTCTTGAGCATTCCAGGAAGTATCAAGTGAAAGGTTATAACCATCATATTTTGAAGAAAAAATATTTGTGGTTTAATACGCTATGCTCTTAAGAACAGACTGTATAGCTAGCTGACTTGGACCAACCCCAAGGGTGCATTTTTTCACAGAGGTGAGAATCTTGTTATGAACCTGTAGGGAAATTCTGGTATTGGGTGCCTAAGTTTCTGCTGATTTCTGATATCCTTGTGGTTAAAAAGACAATTCATTTTCACCAAGTATACTCTTTCTTTTTGACCCAATTTCGCTGTTAAAGGAATGGACTTTTGCAATACCTTCTTTGTTGGTTAGCCAGCCAGTCTATGCCCTGCATCCATCATCTGGAAGGCGGCAGGACAAATGGACTTGGAGGAAAGGATGCTGTAATATAAGACATCCTTCTAGACTAGAAAAAAAAATGTGCCCTTTATACTTTGGCGATGATGAGGAAGAAAAGAGAAAGGAACGAAAAAGAACAGAAAGGAGAAGAAAAGAAACATAGGTAGACATGTTTGAAGGG
This sequence comes from Ictidomys tridecemlineatus, assembly GCF_052094955.1. Lineage (NCBI taxonomy): Eukaryota > Metazoa > Chordata > Mammalia > Rodentia > Sciuridae > Ictidomys > Ictidomys tridecemlineatus. The sequence continues at coordinate 36,129,943 of NC_135490.1, forward strand.
AAAACTGAGCTCATTGGGGCTTATGTCCTTTTACAACTGAAATTTTGTGAAAAGTCTCATGGACCATTAGTAATGACGGAGATGCCATCACCAAGATGAACTGCATAGAACACCAGGAACAAGTTGGCCACGGCACAGTCACAGCAGGACAACTGGGTTCTCAGAAGTGGTGTGGCATAATCAGGCCTGAGAACTGGGGGTGCCTGAGTTATCATTTGTAAGAAACATGGAAAGATCCCTGAGCTAAGAGCCACAAGTCTGTCGTAGAACCATAATAGTGAGAGACCCACTGCTGGGTGGATGGTCCATGCTGCAGACGAAGCTGAGGACTCAGAGGCATCTTGAATTTAAACACTCAGGAAAGGCCACAATCCTTAACTGAGGAAATGAACAAGCAACAATGTCACCAGGGACTTTGGAAAACAGACAAGTGAAAGTGAAAATAAAAAGCTTATTGACTTGGGTTCGTTTTCTCCCTTACTGACAGAGCCTCAGAGTCTCTCTTTATTCGCTTAAATACTAGGTTGTGCAGGGGTTGAGTGCATGTGAATTTGAAGTTTGTGTGTGCATGCAAGGCACAGGCTATTTGTTTATATGTTTTGGGGAGGGTGGGTGGCACGGACAGCAAGACGAAGCTTTATCTGAAAGAGATGAAGTTCACAGACAATCACTGTTTAAATACTAGAAATGACCTCCACTGTTAATGCATAGATTAGTCAGAGTTCTCCAGAGAAACAGAACCAAGAGGACATACAGAAATAGGTAAGATGGATTTATTAAGAAGTGTCTCATATGATGATAGAGGCTGAGAAGTCCCATAATAAAACTGCAAGCTGGGGACCCACAAAATCCAGTGGTGTAATTTGGTCTGAGTCTGGAGACATATAAACCAATGGTAGCACAAGCTGTCACTCTATGTCTCAGACTAAACGCCTGAGAACCTGGGGAGCAGCTGGTGTAAGTCCTGGAATCTGAAGGCTGAGATCTAAGACCACTGATTTGCAGGGGTAGGAGGTAAATGTTCCAGCTCCAGAAGAGAGAAAATTCACCCTGCCTTCACCTCTGTGCCCATCTGGGCCCTCAATGGTTTGGTTCATACTGCCCACTAGGGAAGAGTAGATATTTTTTGCTCAATCTACGAATTCAAATGCCAATCTCTTTCAGAAATGCCCTCAAAGACACCCCCAGAAGTAATCTTTTAATGGGATTTTTGGTAAACCTTAACTGGGTTAAAATTGAAAATTCACCATGAAAATGAACCAATAGAAGTATTCTTTTCATCTACTCTCCAGTTGGCTGCTGCTGGAATGAAGCTTTGGACCTATTAAAAAAAATAAGAAACAACATTTTATTTGCAAGTATGCGTAATTATGCTAAAGTTGGCACCCTGCTACTTTTAGGTTAAATATGCAATTTATTGTGGGGAAGAAGAGTAAGAGTTATATTAAAATGTTAAAATGTGTCCTTTTAAAAAAGTAGAATCCATTATTATTGCCACTTTCATTCAATTTTCTGTCACGGTATTCCATGTTCTCCCTGCATAAATAGTCATTAGTGTCTGCAAAGGAGAAGATGAAGGACGTTCCTCTGTGACAAAGTTTTGTTTTATGCTGGCTGTGCTTTTGTGGATCCAATTTATCTTACCAACTTTGGTTCTCCTTAAGGATCTATTGTCCTTTGAAGGAGGCAAGTTGAATAAGACAGGGTCCTTTTGCTGAAGAATTTTATACCTTATTAAGGAAAATAAGACAGACACATATATAAGTCTATAAAATCAGGCAGTCAGGCAGAGTGTGACAACAGCCAGGTACAAAGCAAATGAAGTATGTGCCTCAGGCAAGGGAGACTGAGTCTTACAGAATCTATTTTTACTTAAAGTTACATCCCAACTATTATACCTTGGGAGAAAAAAAAATAATAATAGGAGGAGAAAAAAATAAATAATAATGGGAGACTTCTAAGGCTAGATGTCTTAACAGGTCTTTTAAAAGGAATTAGTAAAACAGTGGTTTTGGTTTCACATTAATAACTATAGAGAAACTAGGCTTCCCCAGATTTTCTACATTTGATCCCATCCTATGTAAAATAAATGGGTTTTCTTTTGACCTTTACTTTTATTTTATTCTCTATTCTTTCTATTCCTACTGACCTTCTGAAATAATCCCTCAGTTCTATCCACCACTCAGTGCCTCTGGGTCATCTCTGCACAAGAACAGTGTTTGCAACAGCTTCCCTAGGACAACAGGGTATATAAATGGGCATGTGACTGTGATCCCTGGTAGGTGTACTTTTGACCCAGGGGTCCCCATGGTGGGATAATTCTTATTTTGGGTATACTACAGGGCTATTTCAAGATTAGGCTCAGTTCTTTCTAGGAGTTGTCAATATACAGCATTCTTTTTTTGTGTGTGAGAAAGTGAGTTAATCCCCTTGGGGATGCTGCAGGGATAATATCTGCAGTGTTATAACTAATCTATTTTAAAAGAAGGATGCCTAAAAGATACATTTTACAGTTTCTAAAGCATATTATTGTCACAGTTGAAACGCTCAGGGCAAAGGGGCATTTTAAAGAGATTACGCAGTATATTTTGTCAGAACATTTTTTTCCTGTGATTTCATAGCCTCTCTCTATAGAAAAGAAGAGAAAGATGGGTCTCCTTTTCTCTCCCCTCTTCTCACTTTTGTTGTTCTGAGAGTTCTGAGGAGGGAAAAGAGTTTAAAGATGTTTCAAAAATTTCCCAATCAATTGTTACATCTATTTTCCTCCATTTGAAGTGTGTAGTATGTTGTAACTGAACCGACATCTTGGCTCAGTGCCCAGTGGAAATTTTAGGAACAGGGGACAGTGTGTCTCGGTACATTGTTTCAAATAACTCTTGTTGACTTCTTTAGGGAGATCAAATAGGCATTCCCATTAGGCCAGAAGGTTATTAGATCTCCACAGGAGATTTTGTCCAGGTCCGGCTACATGCCATGAGTATTATTCTGTCAACACAAACGTCATTAGAATCTCCTAAAATTGAATTACTCTTAGCAGCTTTACAGCTGTCTTACAACATTTGACATCTATAAGAAACGCTTCTTGGCACCAATGAGAATTCTTCACTTGGCCGATTTATATCTAAGAAGTGTGGGAAATGAGGTGGAATAACAGTATCACTGTTTCAATGTATAATGTTTACAAATAAGTGTTGAGGTTTTTCTCTCAAATGCTGGGATTGATTTTTCTATGCCACCCACCCCCGCCCCCACTGCCTTTATAGCCCTGGCAACTATAAATAAGTTGAAGGAAAATTACTTCTCCACTGTTTCATAGTGCTTTTCTTATCTGACTGCCACAGCTGTCACATATCCAAATGCTCTTATTTAGGATGTCTACGGCTGAAAATATTATTGCTTATGTTCTTCCGTGGCTGAGGAACATTATCATATTATTTTATAAATTTAATTCATTTCTCCTTTTTGCATCAGTATGCTTTAAAGTCCAGTTATCTCTCAACCATGCTATAATAGATCATTGTCTCTTCTCCTGCCTACCATTCACATTTATCCAAAAGAAAAATTCAATTTAAGATTTTAAGGAATGGATTCGTGTTTCATAACTTACTATATTTTAGTGATCCTGATGTGAACCTGCAAACTGTTGCTGATCCACTTCAGTATTGTTAACAAATGCTCCAAGGTCATTGTGCAGGCTTCTGAAATATCAGACAGTAAATATTTCTGCTGGATCATCTGTGTTGTTCTGTTTGATTTCTTTAAAATTAGATGTTTCACAGTGAAGCTAATTTCATATGCACAATGAAATGTGGCCTAGGCTAAAACACAATGAAATCCATTTGAAAACTTATTTATTTGAAAAATATGCTTATTTTTTCTTTAAAATTTACTATAATTTACTTTTTCCCTTAGTGAATACTATCTATTCCATTCAAGAGCTCTTGAAAGAGTATGTTTTGAAATGAATAAAACAGAGCAATCAAAACTCTCAATAGGACATAGTACCTTAATATTTTACAATATATTTTCCAAAGTCCAGAAGGACCTATACAAATTTCATTAAATGTTTGGGCCAAAAATGTGTAATCACTTTTTTTTTTTTTTTGTAAATACAAGTATTGGTTACCCAGCATACTTTTTCTCAAGTAAATACAAATCAGTTTAAACAACATTTTATCTTGTAATTCTTAGTATTAGGTAAAGTGTAGTCCAGCCTTATCACACGATGACTATCAGTGAAGGAATATTTTAAAAAAGAATGGCAGAATTTCATTTGAAGTGCCCCAATATTTATGCTTCATAAAAATACTCCAAAATGATTCATCTGACAAATATATCATCCAATAAATGGTAAATATTGGAGAGGAAGTAAATATTATTAGGCAAAGAAAACACTGAGAGTCCTGGAGAAAAAACACCACAAATCTTATAGTGAGCAAGTATGCTCTGAAGTTATACTCTACAACTCTCCAAAAGTTGAAAAACAAATCCCCTGGAGTAAAGTAGAAAGAAATTTAAGCCCAGCAATTATTGTGAGGATTTGGTCAAACTGAAGAAACTGAACAGTTAGTTTGGATAAATTTAGGCAAATGCCTCACTTTTTACATAGCAGGGCCTTTCTTTGCCTAAATTCTTTCCCCCCTGTGGATTGTCAGAATAATTTTTTCAGCTCAGGGCTTTTCCTTCTTCAGTTCAACTGGATGATTTCCAACAGCTAACATTTTCTGAATCTCTTGGTGTCATGTTGTGATTGGTTTAGACTGACTTTTTCCTCTCCATTCCAAACAAATATGGAAAACAGCATGCAAATATAATCAAGTGTCTTTCAAAAATATATAATTGCTGATATTACTAGGGAAGCCCATGTTCATATTGCAGGAAGACCTTGAGTTAGTCCTGAAAGGAGAGGAAGGAGTCCAAGGAACAGGCGCTGGGTCTCAGGATGAAATATTTCTTTCTTTGGAGCATGAGGTTTACAGAGGTGTGGAATAAAAGGTTGGGAGAACCAAATTCAGCCAGATTTCGTACTAAAGGTAACAAAACTACTGGAAGAAAAGCTATGAAAAGAAAATTTAAAGAGATTGTTTTTTATGATAAATTATTATAAAAGATACCAATGATAGAATGGATTGAAAATACTGGAGCAATTCAAGCCCTGTCCAAATCTAGAGGCAGGGATGAATCTAAAAGACTTTGAAAAGCAAAAGCCATGATATACCATTGTTGCTACTTGGAGGAGCACAATATAATGTGCCATACTTACAAGCCTATAGGAATATTAATATTTACATCAGAATGACTTGAGAGCAAGCTTTTCTACTCATTCTTAAGCATGAATAGTCTAGGATTTTAAAGGGCAAGGGGAATCTTAAAATTATCTCAGTTGTTGTAATAACAATAATTGTTTTGCTGAAGAAATGAGTTGCAAAAAAATAGAAAACAGATAAAAGTATACAATAAAAAAATCCACACCCTTTACTATTAAATTATGTAGAAAGTTCTAAATGAAATTATGATTTTAAGAGAGAAGTTTTCTAGCCCTTTTCACTGGAAAATCCCAGAGGCAATAATGTTCTTGGTAGGAAGCTATAGTCCTCAGACCCAGATTTTGTTTTTTATTATCATTCCACACTTGAAGAACCAGGCTCTCTTAGGAAATGGCTGATTCTACATGATGAAGCAAGAAGATAGAAGTGGAGGAGAGAACAGCTGAGTCTTATAGGAAATAGTCAAGGACTCCTGGAATGTTATTAAAAAAAGACACAGAAACCAGCCTGCGGGACTCCCTTAGTCCAAATTGGGATAATTCAAGCATGGATAACAAGAACTAAATCTCATTACTATCCATTTCAAAAATACATATCATTAAATCAATAATAAATATTAAGAAAAGACAAAGAAAACCAAACTCATTTGACAACATTGGAGATGAATAATAATAACATATCCTTAGTTTAAAATTGGTAACTATAAGATGAGAATTAAATATTTGAATATTTGATGTTTTAAAAAATAACAACTATAGTTTCAAAGTTAAAAATAATGACCCTAATTGATAGACAGTTTTTATTTACAAGAAGACAAATTAATAAGTAGAATAGTTTGTTAATCCCAATGAAACAACTAAAGGAAGAAACTCTGATAGATGCTAGCTTTTTTTTTTTTTTGGTAAAATGTTGAGAGAATATTCACATAATGCTAATTCCTTCACAAATTACGTGATACTTGTAAAGGAGGAAACATAAATTTGAAGTGGGAAGGTCTTATTTACAAAATTAATCTAGTGGTGCCAGTTCAGTAGTGACAGAAGCCAGTCTGTTAATACAATCCACTTAATAGCAATTTATATTATGACAAATGCTTGCCAAAAATATTTAATCTATATCTAATAATGATCTTAGGTTTAGCCTTTGTTTTATAGAAAGTACAGAAGATATGGAAACAAAAATCATTTTATGAAAATAAATCAGTCAAATTGCAGAATCGAGGACATTCTATACAATATCTGGTCTGAAGTATTTTAAAAATTTAGCTTAAGAAGAAAAAAAAGGTGAAAGCTGTACTTGACTTAAAAGTCCTCAAAGACATAACAAAAAAAGTTCATTAAATGTCTTTTGATTGAATATTCATCCAGTAAAAGGATTTATAACATATATTTAGGAAAATGTGAATTTAGATGGGGTATCTGTTCAGATTAGAAAATTATTGCCAAATTTGTTATGTAGGTATGATAATGCTATTGTTAATCATATGGGAGTGTGTTTCTTTTAATACTGAAGAATTTGGGGGGTAAATATAGTGATATCTAAATTATTTTAAATAATTTATCTAAAAATTAGGCATAAATAGTGATATTGATATACATTATGGAATATAGACCTACATAACATAAAAAGCAAAATAGTAACAATTATTGAATCTGTTGAATTGTTGAATCCCAGCAATCAATTGTGAATATGTAGGTCATTTTTTACCATACTTTTTATTTATATATTTTTGAAAAATTATCATAACAAAATAGTTTATTTTAAAGAAATGTATATTCATAAAACCCCAGCAAGCACTCAGGTGACAATAAGAAATACATTAGCTTTTTTCCCTTCAAAAGTAGTCTGCTTCTGTGAATGAAGTTCAAAGAAATCAAAACAAATTGGGAAAATCAATGATTCTAAGGAGAACTCCATCATGATAAACACCAAAATAGATAGCTGTTAAAAAAAGAAAAAGTCTATAATTGCTTCAATGTGTGTCTTTAGGAGTTTAAACTATTTAGCCTCTGAAGGATACTTGGCTCTGGAAATTCTCTGGATGTGGTTCTGAACCTGCTGGGGTCTGGTTCTGCTCGTCCAGAGTTCTAGACCAGCGCACACTCAGGATACTCCCTCTCAGACTACATATTCCTGGGCAAAAGTAAAAGCACAGACTGTCTTGGAACTTACTTCTGCTTCCAAGATAGCTGGGAAGAGCTTCTAAAGTTCTCACATTCCAGGTCCTATCACAGATCCCTGGCAGGCCAGGCCATCCCAATAGAGGCGTTAGCTCAATAACACTTGGGTACTTTGTAAACGCCTCTCACTGGTGAAACAACGCCTGTCCATAAACTTGTACCTTGAGTTCAGAGTTATAAATTGTGCTTTCAACAGCCTTTGTTTAACCATTCCAGTCTCATGACCAATTCTCGACTTCAATTCGTTGAATATGAATTTCAATAAGAGTCAATTATTTCACAGGGAAAACAATTTTTACTAAGCAGGAAATTCTTTTCATCTTACCAAAGCTGGAACATAATAGTTCAGACATTTCCATTCTCCAAAGCATAAAACATCTTGTACATGGACATTACCCTAACTATTAAATAAAAATGCTCTCCGCAGGTAGAATGTGATAATACTTAGGAAACTCATTAAGTCAGGAAGTATTCACTGAGCCCAGGCAGGCTGAAAAGTATAGTGTTGGTCATTAAAGGAAACTGTCAACAGGAGACTAACTGCATGTCCTTAGGGAGTTACAAATATTTATGAAAGAAATGGTAATAACCTAAGACAAGCTATTCTTGAATTCAGTTATAAAATATTTTTTTTCCTCATAGATTTTATGTTTGGTTTTCTCCAAAATCTAAATTTTTAAAGTTAAATCACTGAGTGTATTTATAATAATAGTATGTTTATACTTTCTGAAATCTTGTATTCTAAATTCCATGAATGAAATCTTATCAAGTATATTTAGTCACTAAATAAATTATGAATAAACCATTAGAGTTTCTAGCATGTGAATGTTAGCATTAAAAAGTAAATTTGTGTTTCTTTTAAATCAAAACAGTTGAATTAAGGCTGTTGTTTCAGAAATTAGGTTTCCTAGTCACTACATGTTATTTTGAAATTGCATTTGGCCCTACTTATTCATGGGTTCTAAATCCATGGTGGATTTAAACAACACAAGATTGAAAATATTTGAAAGAACATTCCAGAAAGTTTCAAAAGCAAACTGGAATTTGTCATTTGCTGAACATGAGGAGAAATTTATATGAATTAAGTGGTGTGCATGCACACCCCGCTATTGCCTCCTGCCATAGGGCAGATCTTCAGTCTCTCTCCAGCCCCTTTTTGATTCTTGTTTGTGGACCACGTAGCTAGGCCTACAATGATTGCTTTTTGTTATGGTTTAGATATGAGGTATCCCTCAAAAGCTTGTGTGAGAGACAATGCAAAAAAGTTTAGAGGTGGAATGATTGGGTTAGGAGAGCTTTAATCTAATCTACACATTAATCCTGATAGGGATTAACTAGGTGGTAATTATAAATAGGTAGGGTGTGGCCTGAAGAGATGGGTCACTGGGGATGTGCCTTTGAGGTACAAATTTTGTTCCAGGAAAGTGGAGCTTGTCTTTCTCTGCTTCCTGGTGTGATGTCCTGAGCCGTTTAACTTCTCCACACCTTTCCACCTTGATGTTCCGCCTCATCTAGGGCCCAGGGCAATGAAGTCAGCCATCTATGGACTAAGACCTCTGAAACCCTTAGTGCCAAATAAACTTTTCCTCCTCTAAAAATTTTTCTTGTCAGGTATTTTGGTCACAGTTACAAAAAAGCTGACTAAAACACATCTTTCTGAACATTTACAAACTTTTTTGATAATTATTCTCTCAATAATAACAATTTATATAACATTATACTTTATTATAATTATAAATAATCTAGATATGATTTAAAGTACAGTGTATGGAAGGATATGCATAGGTTTTATGCAAAAATACAAGGCTATTTTTTTTTTTATCAGTGACTTGACATTGAAGGATTTTGCATCCACAAGGGATCCTGAAGCCAATTTCCCTTGGGTATTGAGGGACAACTGCACTACTTGAGCATTGTTTAGGAACTCAGTGGGACAGGCTTAAGAATCCCCATCTCAAATTATGGAGGATGAGAAATGAGAGTAAGTGTGGATCCGCCTGCAGCACAGTAGTAAAACAGTGGACTGTGTTAAAGAGCTTGATCTCCATATAAGTTGGTGAAAGCATTTTAAAAGAGGATGGACATAATTATATGGTTTTACTTATAATTTATTAAACTAGTATAACAAAACACTACAGACTGAGTAGCTGGCTTAAAACAACAAATTTATACCTTATAGTTGTAGATTCTGGGAAGCCCAAGATCAAGACACTTAAAAGGTTCATCGAAAGCATTTTTGCCCAAATACTTGGTGCCTACTCACTCTTTAGCTATCTGCTAAGTTACCCTTTCCTGATTTACTGACGGCCTGTTGTGTAGGTACTGCTTTCTCCTTGTATGCCTCATTTTGCACTTGAGGAAAGTGATATTAGACCATTCCCAAGAACTTCAATCAGAGGCACTTCTAGGGGTCTAAGAAAGCTCCTCATGTCAGTAACACACTTTCCTTCCTGAATCTTATTCTCCTGTGTTTTTTTTTTTTGTCAGCTCCCATATTAATACATCTAGCTTCCATTTTATCTTATAAAGTTTAAATTTCAAACAACCTTTGCAATATGTAATCTCTCAACTACTCAAGCTATTACAGTAAGCTCAGTGGCTTTGAGAGCTCAGCTGCAAATCCTCTAAAGACTTTTCTAATTTTTTTTTTTCTGGCAGGTGGCACACGTTTTGTCATAAAACTTTTAATGAAACTTTCCATTTCTAAAACATATCAAGTATCTTTAATTCTTTTAGTGAAGACACTGTAAAAATTGTTTTGATTAAGAATTTTCCTCTCAATTTTAAATGAGAATCAATGTAGTGAACATAATTTTACATGTTAAAACTTTGTTTTGATGTTATTTGTTTTGTTAATTATTTATCTATGAATGTAGTATCTAACTCCCAGAATTTGTTGTAATTTTGAAGTTGATTTGTCTTTGTCACCATGGTTGCTAACCTCATTTCAGGTGCATCCTCAATTAAAATGTAAAAAATTTTCTTTCTTTCTTTTTTTTTCCCCTCAAAGGTTATATGATTCACATGAATCAGTAGTGTTTCTTTGGGAAATTTTCAAAGGAAACTTCATAATGTGGGGATTGGGGGCATAAAGTGAATATATTTTAAAGGAATAGTTTTATTTTGGAAAAAAAATATGCATCAAAAAGGATGTTACATAAGACATTGCAGAGACAGGAACTGATGAGGACACTTTTAAGTCTCCATGGCAAGACAAAAGCACTTGTACCATCTGCAGCATAAGTCCTAAATCCTTAACGGGGGTTTCTTCCATGGATTCTTGGAACAGCTGCTCATAGTAATTGTGACTGAATGAGTGACACCTTTGCTTCTGGTGAAGGAATTAATACTGACCTATGGATCAGGCTCTCTGGAGTTGTGTTTTTTTTCAAAAGGTTTTTATCGCTAACCCCCATCCTCCACCATAATAGAATGAGGAATTTTAAATTTAGTTGAAAGATGCAATTAATGATAAGGAGGTCTACTTATTGTCAGGTTCAAAATTCCTAAAGTATCTAGTGAAAACCTAGTGAGAAACACAATTATCCTCGATTATACATATAATTAAAAGTAACTTGAAAGTATCTCATAGGAAAAAGAATGAGAAATGAAGGGAAGAAGAGAGAGAGAGACAAGTTTTCTTTTAATCCCTGAATGTTATGGAAACTAATGATATGATTAAAATTGAACTTGAAAATCTACATGGTCTTTTTATTTGAAATAAAAGGAAAACTTCAGTGCCTATTAGATAAACCTATCTAAAGAAAAGAATTCAATGAAAGTATATAAGGTGAATGTTCTGTACTAATTGAGTAATATATATATATATATATACATATAATTCATGTAAATATGTGTGAGTATATATATATACACACACACACACACATATATATATGTATGTGTATATATATATATATATATATAAGAAACACATACACATATGAATCTAAGCTAATGATATTGAGTTAATGATTTAAGGAAAAACTGATAATTTTAACAAGATCATGTGAAGGAATTACTGAATCAAATTTCATATAATTATATTAAAAAAGCAAATACTCAGTGATTTATAGGCATTTATGGAGTAAATAATTTCTTTACTGTACAAGAATGTTTGCTTTTTATAGCACAAGATTTTATAAATTACAGTAATATTTCATACTTTTGTGAATATTTATAGGATTTTCTTATACTTTGATAACTTTAATAATTACAAAATCCCCTAAAACCCCCAAATTATATCAATGATTTCTAAATAATAGCAGAACCTATTTTTCTTAGTGTGTATTAACTATTATTTTATTCATGAAGTTGACTGTTAATCTGGTTCCTTATCTGTTCTTTTCTAATTTATAATTAAGTCTTTGGTTCTTCCTTTAGGGCACACAGTCATAAAGTAAAATTCCCCTAAAATAAAAAGAAGGACTTATAGAAGATCTTTGTCTGTTGCTGGCTCTAATATATTTAATCATACAACTCTAGACTGTGGCAAAATCTAAAACATTATCATGCCACTTAACATATTAGGTACTTCATGTTAAAAAAGTCTAGAAAGTTCTTTTGATGCAACAGATTCTGCTGTTATAGCAATAAACTAATGAAAAGTAACTTTTTAAAAAGTCATCAGGTATATTTTTGTCTCATTTTTATATTTTTCTTATTATGAGTTATAGATATTCTAAGGAATAAAACTATTGTTTAACATATACATGCTACCACACATTTCTAAGTCACTTTTTATTAAATATATGTCATGTAGGCCCTATGTTAACCATTTTGCACTCAATTCTATTTAAGTCTTGCAAGAATCAAGTAATTTGGGAATTGTCAGGTCTATATTACAAATGTTCGAACAAAGTTGAGAGGCATTTCAACTACCTGAATCTCCACAAAACCATTAGTGATTACAGAATCAAAATTTAACCTATGACAGTTTAACTTCAAAAATTGGATTCTTCCAAATACAATAGTTAATAAAAATGACACAAACAACTGGCAAAGAAGAAAGATACTGAAATAATTATTCCACTTATTTAATTAAAATAATTCACATAAAGTGCCCAATATGGTACAAAACATAATTATGTAGTACAAACAAAAAATGGTCACAACTTTTACTTACACAGTTAGAAAAACTGGGATTTACGGCTTTATTAATCTGTATTACACTTAATTTGTTATAAAAGCACACCCACAATCTCAATTATTTAACAAAATAAAAGCTTTGTTCTTACATAGCCCAGTAATCATCAACAGAGTCAAGATGAAAGGGAGGCTCTGATGTCCATACAGTTACCTGTGGACTTAGGTTCCCTCCCTCCATGGAGTGAATCTGAAATCTCGGGAATTTTTCCTTGGAAGAGTCCATCTTTTCCTAGAAGATAAAGAATCACAGGGGTCTGGCCTGGGAATAGCATATATCATATCCACACACTTGACATTGGCCCAAATTCAGTCATGTGGCCTGACCCTGACTGTAAGTGAAGCTGGGAAAAGGCCTTATGTGAACACATAGCTTTGTCTCTGTCTCAGCAAGAAAAACACATCATCATCAAAATGAGTGGGTCTGGAGTTTGGCAGTGGAGTTGAAATCCCAGAGAATGGGGATAACTATTAGAAATCAGAAGAAAATTCCTCCTTTTGAGAATAACTTAGTTTTAGTTCCAAAATTATAAAATCAGCTACTAAAGAGTCTCCATTCATTTTAATGTTCCAAATATGTCTTACTAGTTAGTCTTCCTTTGCAATGCCAGGGTAAGCGAAGTCTGAGTATTTTAAATACAATGGTGATTTTGTAGCAATTTTAATAAAACTGGAGTGTTTCATAAATTTCCAAATTATGACATCATTTGAAGGCACTATTAACTCGTACTTTATTAAATGTGAGGATTATGAAATTAGAGCTCACTTTTAGGAATAAAGAACCAATTTTCCTAAAATTGTAAATTGTGTCACTCTTGAAAGGAAGAAAAAGACTAATGATACTATCTAATGCCCAAATATAGTAGAAGCAACAGTTGAAAAATTGTCTTCCTCCAACTTTGCCAATGTATATGATTCCCGAGATATATTACCCTGCCCTATTAAGTGTCCTTGGCCTACCTTCAAGTGGAGACTGCCAATTCCCTCAGAAATAGCCAGAAACCTGTGGCAACTTTACTACAAATGGTCTGCTTTTCTTTTCCTCCAATGGAAATTTTATCCCTTTTTTTTTTTTTCCACTTGGGGAGAATTTTGTTCCAAGAGTGTGGCTTATTTGACAGTTCTACAGCTGCACTCAACTACTAAGCTCTCAGTAAAGGATCTTAGAAGGGAATTTATCATTTTAGAACTGCTCACATTTTTAAATTTAAATTCCAAATTTCATTGATCCATGTATTCTTTCACACCAGAATATTTGTGACTTACCTTCCTATGATGGGCACAGGAAAATGACTTGACCAGATCCTGGCTTTCAATTTATCTATTATTTTTTTTTTGTGGGAAAAGACAAATAAATAATCAGATAAATAAAATAAAATCCAAAGTGCAAAAAAGTGTTGTAAACAACACAAATGGCATTTATAGAACTTTTTTTTTAAAGAGAGAGTGAGAGAGGAGAGAGAGAGAGAGAGAGAGAGAGAGAGAGAGAGAGAGAGAGAGAGAGAGAGAGAGAGAGAGAGAGAATTTTTAATATTTATTTTTTAGTTCTTGGCGGACACAACATCTTTGTTGGTTTGTGGTGCTGAGGATCCAACCTGGGCCGCACGCTTGAGCCACAATTAATGTAATGAAATTGGGTCTTTAAAATAGAGAAAAATCCTAAGAAGATATTTTAACATACCTGTAGAGAGTCCTCTGTAGAGGTGATGTTTAACTTGAGACTCAAAAGATTAGTAAGATTCTGTAACATGAAAAGACAAGAAAAGAGAAAATTTGAAGACTCCTGAATGTAAATTTGATGTGTGATTGGGACAATGAGCCAGATGCTGGCATATGGGTGACTGGAAGGAGAGCAAAGGCCAGGTTGTACCCAAGGACCCCTCCACCATGAAAAGCTACTGAAGGATGTTAAATTGCAATGTCTTGCTCCTATGATAAAACTTATGCTTTTAAAGGATCTTTTTATTTCCTCAATGGGAAAATAGATTGAAAAGAGTAAAAGTAGAAATAGGGAAAGTGATTAGTGAATGATCCAAGTGAAGGAAGACTTTGGAGGTGGAGGAAAAGAAATATGAGATTCATAGAGCAGCACCACAGAGAACAGACGAGAGGATGAGAGGGATGGTTGGGTGTAAGGCATGAAAGAGTAATGTTATGGTTCAGATACAAGGTGTTCCCCAAAAGCTTGTGTGTGAGACAATGCAAAAATTTTCAGGGATGAAATGATTAGATTCTAAGAGGTGTGCCTAATCAGTGGTTATTCGACTGTTATGGATTGACTGGGTGGTAATTGTAATTATGTAGAGTGTGGCTGAAGGAGGTAAGTCATCTCTGGTTATATTTTGTTCTTGGTCAGCAAAACTCTTCTGTCTGATTTCTGGTTGCCATGTTTTTTTTTTAGCTGTTTTCCTTCACCACCTCCTTCCGCCATGATGTTCTGCCTCATTTCTGGCCCAGAGCTATGGAGTCAACTGATTGTGGACTGAACTTCTGAAACTGTGATCTAAAAGGAACTTTTCTACCTCTACGTTGTTCTTGTTGGGTATTTTGGTCAGTGATGAAAAGCTGACTAGAACTATGATACTCAGGTTTTTATCTAGGAACTAAGTGAATGGTGATAGCATGTGCTGAAATAAGTTACATCAGGAAAATGTTTGTGAGAATTAAATGATGTAATTGGAGTGTGTTGGGATATCTTGAGCTATTTGAAATGCCTATGAACTATTTAATGTGGATTTCAAAGAGGCATTTGGATATAAGTCTGGATTTAGGAGGAAAGTTTGGGTTAAAGATAAAATTAACGTTTATCAGATTATAGATAGTATCTACATTCAAGGGGAAGCATCAGATTCACTGTTAAACCATATATTTTAGTAAGAAAAAAGTGTTCAGAGGCTAGCTGTGAAACATTTAATTTATAAAAGATAAGTGGAGGGTGATGTTCATATATAGTCTATAATCAAGTGGGAATTAGAGGTGACTGAAAAAAATTGCATTAAAATTAACCAGATTTTCTCTTTTCTAGCAACTGACTTAATTGTGGATCCTTGAG
Source organism: Ictidomys tridecemlineatus (assembly GCF_052094955.1). Lineage (NCBI taxonomy): Eukaryota > Metazoa > Chordata > Mammalia > Rodentia > Sciuridae > Ictidomys > Ictidomys tridecemlineatus. The sequence goes on from NC_135490.1 coordinate 36,145,587, forward strand.
GATACAGAGATATGTTCATTTCTATGCACCAAATATTTGAATTGGGTCTTTTAATGCAAAAATCATATTTCTGATGCCATTTTAACATTGGTAACAGACTTCCCAGCTAATGTATCTTATAATGTCCATATGTATTAAGATTTCCATAAAAACCATTACCATTTTTATTTATTTTGTCTAGATGTAAAACAGACAGCATGTCACATTTCACATATTGCTAGAATTTCAGCAGCCTAATGTATACAGATTTGTGAATTTCAAATGATTTGAAGTTCATGAATATTTTGAGTTTGTTTTGTTTTGTCTTGTTCAAAACCTGGATATCATGTTTTTGCAGTATAACATATTTCTTGAGAGGAAAGAATGTTTAGATTTCTAGCTAAATGTAAAATTGTCAGACAAAATAGAAGTTAAGCATACAGAGAAACAAAGGTAATATGTCTTAGAAAATATTAGAAAAATCCTTAATAGTCTAGGCAAATGCACTCCAATTGCTTTATTTTTAATCAAAACTATAAAGAAAGTGATTACCTTTGGGGAAAATTAATGAATATTGTGTATTTAGACATAAAGTAATTGCTCCATTTTTAAAGTATAGATCAAAGATTTTAAAATCAGTAATACAATAGTAATATGATACAGAGATAAATGGAATACAGATATTTTTGTTTATTTGATGAATTTTGTCTCCTATGCCCTTATAATGATCTGATTTTTCACACCTGCAAGTTGGTGGGTCAGAAAGTCATCTTACCCTTAAATGCCAAATATTATTTTCAAACCCTTGAGTTTTCCTAATAATTCAATCCATTTCGTATGCTTCTGACATGCCTCTTAGGACACTGATTTGCTTAAATCCCGTTCTTAAAGCATATTGATTAAAATTTGTATGTATTAGTTTGGCGCTCAAAGCCTCTTAGTCTTACTGAGTAAAGTTAAAGTGTCCTGCTTCTGTGATATGATTTATATTTTTACAAGACTAAGTTTTTTACCCTTTCCAATGCAATATCTATATTATATAGTATGGCTAATCTATTTATATGAGTTTTATTTTCTTCCTTTATATAATGTGTATTTGTTGGGTTCTCCAGAGAAATAAAGCCAATAGTATGTACATAATTATAAGGCATTTATTAGATTGGCTCACATGATCACAATGGCTGTCTCAAACTGGAGAGTCAAGAGAGCCAGTAGGTTCTCAGCCCAAGAAGCTAGAAGACTCAGAATGAGAGGAACCAATGAAGCAGCCCCTGTCCAAGGTTAAAGAGTAAAACGCCTTGGAGAGCTGCTGTACAAGTCTGTGTTTAAGGGCTAAAGATCCTGGAGTCTGACTTCCAAAGAAAATACACAAACTCAAGAAAAGAGACCAAAAGCTATAAAGTGAGTTTCCCATTTCTTCTTTTTCCTTGCATCTGGCCTCCAGCCTGTTGAATCATGCCTACTTCCCGCTCTGTGTTCCACTTTCTTTATGGAACTCCACACCAGTCTTCTCTGAAAATACCCTCACAGGCATACTCAGCAGTAAACTTTACCCATTTTCCAGGCATTTCCTTGATCCAATCAAGCTCATGCTCCAAATTAACCATCATATCATACAATTTCTATCTTGATATATTTCTTGTGTTTCTACCTCTGCATTGTGACCATCATATTGAGTCATCTGATTAGTGACACATACCCTTTATTATACAAGGAAAAGGCAAAATTGGGTCTATTGAATCTTTTTCTCCTATATAATACCTATAGTAGGGCCATCTTACAAACAGTTTTCAGTAAATTAGGGTGGGTTATCAATAAATGTTTCTTGGTTAATTAGATGATTATCATTCAGAATATTTTTGATACGAAGAGTGAAGAAAAAATGATCCAAGAGGTTTATGAGATTAGATTCAAAACTATATGTATCTATCTTCAAAGTTATGTCTTCTATACTATATAACGCTAACTCCCACAGAATGGTGTCAGTATTCATCTACTAGATTCCATTTATTTTTTTTTCTCTATTTTTCTAAATAGAAACCTGGTCATTTGTCCCTGATGTTTTACAAACAGAGAAATTTCTAATTTGTATGGTATGGATAAAGAGAATCTCTTTTGAGGATTTAGGAAATCAGTAAGCATAATGAGAAGATATTGTGTTCTCTCCATTTTTTCATATGTTTGTGAAAACATATATATGCCATAGATATAATAGTATAGTTTCTGTATTTTAGACTAGGTAAAAAGGAAGTACACAAAACCAAGTGAAAGACTATGTAGTGGATGCTGTGGTGTGCTATGGAGGTCCCCCCTATAGCAATGGCGAAAGCTCATTTTCTACACTGCTGTTGGGACTGCTGGTATTCTGACTTCTCATAGCAGAGTCTTTATGTGGAAATTGCCTTTGGCATTAAGAAGCCACTTGATCAAAGTTATGTGTCCTTCCTGGGCAAGCCCTGCATCCACTGGTGTTCAGTATGGCGATACAAAGCCCTGATCCCTTGTCTCAATTAGAAAAAACTCTAGGGAATCTCTACTCCTGAGCACCCTCAGCATCAGTTAAGGTATGCATGGCAACCACATCAAAGTTTGATTTTGTCCTCCAGTTGATCTTCTTCCACTCTTTCATATGTGTAACTCTTAAGACCAATACCCTATATAGCTCCAGCACACAAACTTCCAATTGAGGAGACCGTCTCCAGGGAACTAACCTACGACAGCACATACTCATAATAAACATTAATAATAGCTTGTTCTCACGCCAGCTTCTACATAGTAGAGATATTTCTATGTGAAGTATTTGGAACTTTTCGGAGTTCCGGGGGTTTTGGGTACCTAAATAAATCACATCATTTTATGTATGCATATAGTGTTTCTTTTAAAAGATATTTGTGTTTCTTGTTCCTTTGTAGATATAATATTTAAATAAGAAAATTTGGGTTTTGAATTTGGACCTTATACTTTTTAGCCTTTTAATTTTCAGTGTCTCAGTTTCTACACACTAAAAAGTCAATGAAATGCATCTATCCTGTGGCTAGATTAGACAGACATTATAATAAATTTTGAAAAATTCTTATGTTTATACAATTAAAATAATCACTAGATTTTTCCCAATCATCCTTGTCTCCTCTGTGATTTTTCTTCAATTTAAATTTTTATAAATGACTTAAAAGTACATATCCTTAAAGTCCCAGAAGAATTTAGACGTTGTTTATTCTAATTTGCTTTTTCCCACAGACAGTGGAATTATGTTGAGGATTTTGCCTTTTGATTTAAAGATAGCCCATCAAAATGATCTTACATAGAACTGTACTGAATATTGTCTCTAAAAAGAGCATACAAGACTCCCTTAATTTGAAATAGAGGTAGCACTAAATATAGACTTAATGAAGCAATTCAACAGCTCACTAATGGTCTTTTTACCTTTGTCTCAAATTAGTTAATGTGGTGTGTGTGTGTGTGTGTGTGTGTGTGTGTGTGTGTGTGTGTGTATGCGTACATGTGCACACATTTTTTAAATAATGGAATTTTCAGATTACCATAAAAAACGCTCCACATAAGAAAATAATTCACATTTGACACACTGGAGAGATCACTGCAGGGCTGGTTGATCAAAGTTAGGTGTCCTTCCTGGGCAAGCCTGATTTCTCCAATCTGATTTCTCCAATCCCATACAATGTTTGACATTTATGAAGAGAGTTTGAAATTTTAGTAGAGCTATAAATAAGGACAATAAGCTGGAAAGAAGTATACATAATTAAAAAAAGAGAAAAATAACACACACATCCATATATATATATGGGGGGTAAAGGGGCACTAAATGTTAAGGGGGCACCAATGCCAAGTAGAACTCAGAATACATTGAGAGAAAAATACCATTGGGCCTACAGATCTCTAATCCCAGGAGGAAAAGGATGCTTTTGGATTGTTCTAGCAAGGCCCTTCCATTAATTATCATTCAGGCATGTTTCAGGGGGAAAGTATCTATCTCCTACCTGGCTCCTCTTGTTTCCCCAAGTGCTGCTTCAAGGGTAAGTTCATTGCGTGGAAAATCTCCAGGGAGTGCCATCCACGTCATCGTGTATTCATATTTGAATGACACCAATGCGATTACAGCCTGAACAGCTATAGGTGGACCTTGGAAAGGCCTTACAGAGAAAATACTTATTTCAACTTTCATTCTTTTTATTTTCTGATTATCTATTTCTTGCTTATTTTTGAGAAGCAGGTATTTAAAATTTAGATTATTCTTTTCCATGACAATACAAAGCATACACCATTCATTCACGACTTGTGAACTAGGAAAGTGTAGATGCTATTGGGCAATGCCTGACGTTTTGTTTTTAAATATGGTTAAGAAAATAACCATACATTAGCTTCTGTGTCCCTTCACAGGCAGCAGAGTCCTTCCTCTGTCCCGAAACAGTATATATAGGGATTTTGAGAATATTCAATATTTTATCTCAAGAAGTGAATGATTTGAGTGTAAGTGGTTGTTTCTCCTTCAGAAATAATAGCAAGCACAGATACAGCTAAAGAAAGGCAGCAGCACAGAGCTTTCACTTTCCTTGGGATCCAATCTTGCCTGAAAGCTATTTAGCAAGAGGCTGGATACTGTGTGAGGAATGATCTGTCGTGGCTCACATTCCAATCTAATGGCCTGAAGAAGCATTGCTCTATCTTAGTCTACTGGGGTTGCTATAACAAAACAGACTGAGCAGTTTATAAACAACAGATATCTATTTTTCATAGTTCTAGAAGGTGGAAGTCCAAGATGGAGGCAATAGCAGATTCTGTATCCAAAAAGGCCCATTCTGTAGTTCATACAAGGTAACTTCTCCTTGTGTCCTCCTATAGTGTTAGGGCCAGAGGCAGCAATCTGAGACCACTTTTATTAGGACACTAATCCTATTCTTGAAGTCTCAGCCCTCATAATTTAATCCATTCCCAGAGGCCTTACCTCCTCACACCACCATTTGTGATGATCAGGTTTTAAGATACAAATTGGCTGTGGGTGTCGGGGGCAGACACAAACATTCAGACCATAGCAGTTACAGTATAGCAGTCAGGAAAACGGAAGAAAATCATTATCGATGTGGAGGAAGAAATTATCAGTAAATATGATCATTGATTTCAGATTCTAGAGGTGATGAGATGGAAACGATTATAAAGATTACAGAAAACACAGTGACAATGCTTACAAGAAAAGAAAAACAAACAGAAGAAGATGACTTTCCTGTTTAATGCTAGAAGATTAAATCCGGAGCATCAGCCCATTGACATTTCTGTCGTGGTGTGAGGAAGAGGGCAGAGATTCAAGTTTGTGCTAAGCTCTCCAGTGTATCTCCACTCCACTGGACTCTGAGATCAGATAATTATATTCCTTCTTTTCTTTCAAATTTATCTTTTATCACAAAGCTATATGACCTTTCCTGTCAGTGCAACCAACAAAGATAGCTGGGTAGTGAGTGACCAGACACTGCAAGCCTTCCCAATCCAAGGAAATTATATATTTCAACCACTCACACTGATTTTTTTTTTTTAATGCCAAGCTCTGCAGCTTGGCTGTCAGAGCAGTGAAGTGAAAATAAAATTAGAGGCCAAATGCCTAAACCCTCAAGAAATGCCATAGACGAGAAGAAACAAGTACAAGGTTTTCCTTATTATTTTTTTTAATGTTTAAATATATGGATTTTTGTTATCAGTGCACTGGAAATGGAATCGGTGACCCATCAGACCAAATGCTCATGTTCAAGAAATACCTTGAACTTTAAATAAACTCCGCATTCTTTTCTTTTGGATTAATTTACTTGTAGATGTGTGACATTGCTTGGGAATATATATTCAGCTAAAAAAAAATACAGACAAGGGCAGGGCTGAACCTCATTTTCTGAGTATTCAGACTTTATTGAATAGATATCATAGCTTTCAAAAGAAACATGAACTTCTCTTTTTTAATTCACTTCAGGGACAGAGAGATTGAATTGAAGGCAGAATTCAGAGTTTCCTCCAGTGACCAAAAAATAGCATTTTAAGATCTTGTAGTGTTTTGTTTTTGCTGCATGTTTTGATTTTTTTTTCTTTTCCTTTTCCTTGGCAGGCTTGTGAATTTCTAAGTAGCTAAGTCCTGCTGTTCCTTATTCCTGCACTATGAGCAGTAATGATGCATTAACTAGCTGAGCAGCTGTAGGGAATTTACATCACCTCTCTGGGCCTTAGTTTTTGTCTCTATAAACAGAGAGTTGGACTAAATAATTTCCTGTTGCAGTGTTTGGTCGATTTTCTAGGTTTATATTTGGATGTCCCCTTGTGGGGAGGTGGAATCTCTTAGTATAGTTCAGAATACTAGTGCATCAGCTAGGTAATGGGTTGTAGCCAAAGACAGAATTCACATCAGTTGGAGACAGAGACTATGCCTGGTGATTGTGTTGACATTCCTGAAGATATGACACCTCTTTCCCTCTCTCCTACCCAATAGCAATTTCCTATTTTTAGTTTAGCATTGTATAGATTTAATTACACTTTGTCTCATTTACAAAGAAAAAGCAATTTTCATTATCATGGATGATGTTATGCTTTGGATCTTAAATGTCTCCTGAAGCCATGTGCTATATATAGGCTTGATCACCAGCCTGTGGCAATATTGGGAAGCCAGAGACCTTTAGGAGTTGGTGTCTAGTGAAGGAAACTGAGGTCATTAGGAGTGTGTCCTTGAAGGAGATATGGGGACTCTGACCCCACTTCCCTCTCTCTTTACTTTTTGGTTGCCATGAAGTGAGTTGCTTTCTTTACCACATGCTCCTTGCCATGATGTTTTTATTCACCATGGGGCCAAAGTCAAGTGACCATGAACTGAAACCTCTGCAACCAAGAGCCAAAAAAAACTTTCTTCCTTTTAATTTGTTTATCTCAGGTAGTTTGTTACAATGATGGAGCTCTTACAGATGATTAGAAAACAAAGCTTTAAAAGACTAAGTTCATGCAAGCATCTTTACATCTTGAAATATTAGGGAAGATATTCAAATTGGATATTGATCTCATTTCAAATAGCCAAATGTGCAATTATGGGGAAGTTCTGTAGCAGTTACGTATTATCTCTTTGTTCAGGTTCAATATATTACTGATATTGATATATTATGGATATTCTTCACATTTTTAAAAATAATATTTTAGGCTTATAATAACAATAATTTAAAAATTATTCTAGTGAAATAGTTCTATTATTTATAAATAATCTCCGTTTTAGTTAAGTTATTTTTCTTACTAAGAAAACTAAATATTACTCATGATGTTTTGAACAGAATGATTATAAAACATAAGGGGGGGTACTTAACAAATTACCACAAACTAGGTGGCTTAAAACAACAGAAAGTCATTCTGAACTCTCACAGTTCAGAAGGTCAGAAGTCTGAACTCCAGGTGACCAGAGGGCCACACTACCTCCAGCAACTGTAAGGGATAATCCTTGTTCCATTCTCCTCCAGCTCCTAGGGTGTCCAGCAATCCTAGAATTCTTACCATGGTTAAACATCACTCTAGTCCTGCCTCTGCCTTCTCCTCTCTGTGTCTCTATCTTTTCCTTTACAGTTAAAAATACTCATCATTGGATTCAGGGACGATAGTAATCCCTCATGGTCCCATCTCCATATTTTTGCTTTAGCTATATCTGCAAAGAAACTAAATTTTAAAAAAATGGATCATATTCTGAGGTTCTAAGTGAACATAATTTGGGAGGTGGGGTTTCTCTTCAACTCACTACTCAGGCAAGGTCATGGAGCTCAAGAGAAGAAATAGCACTTGGGTCTCAGAAACCACCAGAACAGCAATTAGGAAGCTCTCAATCATCCTCTGTCTCCTTCTGGGCTGCATTGATCCTTAGTTTGCTTCTCTTTGAAAGTCAGGTTAGGCTCAAATCATTCTTCTTTGTAGGCTGGATCTCCTTATGGTCAAAGATGATCCTGAAATATCTTAAACTTATATGCCTTTAATTTAAGAGCACATAGAAGTGACTAATATCTTTCAGTCTTGAATGAAAATATATATAATTTTTTTCTCCAGTATGAGGAATTGAACCCAGGGACACTCTACCAGCAAGCCATATCCCCAGCCATTTTTATTTTTTATTTTGAAGCATTGCCTTGTTCAGTTGCTGAGGCTAGCCTCAACCTCGAATCCTCATGACTTAGCCTTCCAGGTCACTGGAATTACAGGCAAGTGTCACTGCACCCAACTTTAATTCGAAATTCTTGAGAAAAGCAATTTCATTAGCTAGTTTAAGTCAAGTCTCTATTATGTGTCCCCTCAACAATGTCTCGAGTTGTGATCAGTCAATTGGGGATGTAAGAGGAAAAGGCATTCTCAGTTTTTTAATTATTTTAAATAGAGTGCTAAAGAGCTGAAGGTTCATAAGAGATTTTTATACTCTTCCCAATATTGTTGATTAAGATACCATTTAATTTTTTAAAACCATTCTCCAAAAACTTCAGAGACATCTAAAATGATTGCTGGGTTTAGACTTTCTGAACATCTATGATCCACATCATGATTTAACTATCAATTTTAGTGTTCTAGTATCATAGTAAGAGCCTATAAGAATAGTGAATGTAGTTTGCAGTGACTTTTATTGAAAATCTTTCAGAAAACACTAAGCCACATTGCCTGCAATTAGGTTAACACTCTCAGTTTAGTCTGAAGTTTCTTGGCAGGCCTGCAACATTTTCTGATCATCTATTGGTGGGTGGTCTTTGGGAGAAGTTATTTTTTTTTTTTTAAAGAAGTCATTGCATGGCATTAATGGAAAACTATCCTCAGGGAAAATGGGTCTAGATGTGTTGGAGGTGAGGTGGTAGTGGTGAAGGAGATGTTAATTGGCATGAGATAAAGAGAAAGAAGTCTTCAGAAATCTTAAAGGGAAGGGAGGGCAATTAGAAGCAATATACTCATTGGATACCAAAAAGTCCCAGGGAGAGAGAGAAAAATGCAATGACCATAATTAAATGAAGTAAGCTCTCCTTCCCCTTGACAAATCAGGGAGCTTTCAGAAGTGTGTGACGCTTGAGTTTTGGATGGAGAAATATGAAAACACATGGATGGGAGGTGACCAGCATCTATGGCTCCACTTCCAGATCTCAGAAGGATGAAAATGTAAACAACTGTAGGAATTTCAGTGTGAAATTCAGGTGTTGGAGAAGTCCAAATAGCAAAATCACATCCGGTTAAAATCTTATAAAATAGCATTGTCATGTACAAGATAAGAAGTTGATTGGCAAGGGAGAAGCAGGGTTGTCAATTTCATTTGCCAACAGCTGATATAACACTGTATGTGTCAACTGAACTAACTTGAAGAAAAAAATGTGATTAAAAGTGCTATCATGTTATTGAAATAGGTTTAGAATTCAAAAAGAGAATGCCCAGCAAGGGCAATAGAGTAAGTAGAATGACCTTACAATTGATTATAATAATTTTATTAATTATCGGGATACATGTAGATAAGAGTATGATCTTAATATTGTAAATGCTATGAGCTGAATTTTATCTTTCCAAAATTCGTTTATTGAAGTCTAAACCCCAGTGTGGCTGTATTTGAAGACAGGGACTTTTAGGAGGTAATTAAGGTTAGATGAAGTAATAAGGTGGGTATTAATCTGATAGGATTGGAAGCCTTATGAGAAGAGAAAGAGAGACATCCCTCCCTCTCATGCATGAACAGAGGAAGATATGTGAGGGCACAGCAAGAGGGCATCCGTCTATAAGCTATGAGAGCCCTCACTACAAATCCACCTTCTTGCATTGATCTGAAACTTCAAAGCTGCAGAGCTGTGAGAAAATAAGTTCTGTTGTTTGAACAACCCAGTCATAAATGCCATAGTATTCTTTATCTGGAAACCTGAGAAGATTAGTACGTAAAACCATTTTGTAATCATGTACAGGTATCATATATACTTATTTTTTCTTTATAGAACAAACATTATCCTACTTAGTGCTCATATTTAAAAATGAGATGCCACCTACCTTAATTTTCTTTTTGGATAGATGTAATAATTTGTGGGTAACTGAAATTTTGATCAGATATCTTCAGAATCAAATTGTCAATAAAAAAGGAAGATTAGGGGAGAAAGCTAAAGAGTTGAAGACATGAATGCTATAAAAATGGAGGTACTGAACAGGAATATCACGCTAACAGCTCTTTGTTTTCCTCTTAAATGAAGAATAACCTTCTTGATTATTGGTTTTGATCAAGAATCAAGAGAGACACTGATGTCTGCTCACAAAAGTGTAAGTTTGTTTTTCCTGAATCACTGTAAAAAGGTCATTAAGTAGAAAGATACTGAGATACTCAGATCTAATAAGACCCCTTCTGATGCAGACCATGTCTGCTCTACATCTTAGGACAAATAAATTGGGAAGTTAATCTAATTTTATAGTAGTTATCTGTATATAGTACTTTGATGTTGAATTCTAAGTCCATCTTATGTAACAAATTTTAATTTTATTTTTTGGTACCGGGGATTGAACCCAGGAACACTCAACCACTGGATCACATCCCATTAAAAATTTAAAAAATTTTTAAAAGTCCCCTTCTTTTTAAAAATTGATATTTTTGAGACAGTTTCTCATTAAGTAACCTAGGACCTTGTCAAATTGCTGAGGCTGGCTTCGAACTTGTGATCCTCCTATCTCAGCCTTCCGAGAAGCTGGGATACCATGGGCTAAACTTTTTGATTATTTTGTTCATTCTGGGTTCTGTGCTGGTTCCAAGAACATTTCTAATGTGCTTGATGTGGCCAAACATGATCTCATTTTAATATAGGTAAGATAGGCATTTTTAATGAGAAAAATAAAGTACTTGTTTTGAATAAAAAGTTGGAGATATTAGTTTCCACATCCCCCTTGTTCGTGAAGATCTAGGAAGAAAATGGGGACTAGCAAGAAAACCATTAAAGAAGACATTGGCACAGTTTTATAAATTTTGCCATGAAGAAGCTTAAAATGGAATGTTTAAAACATTCAGACAATGGAAACTGGATAGATCACAACTTGCTGTGTGGTGCTAAATAAATTTTAATTAGAATTCATTGAATGTGCCTCTTCCACTTATGATCTGTATACTGAACATATTTGCCAGATTGTTTTATCTTGTACAAAGATGGAGTGAATGTGCTTACCTTCATTGCAGGTATTTTGCTTGCCTTTAATTGAGAAGTTATTTTTCTAGCAGCAATTCATGCTGTTGTGTCCAATCTTTATTATTTGATCCAATAACAGTAACAGGCATCTTTCCAAGCAAATAATAACTCACTAATTCCTCAAAACCAAGAGAGTCAACAATGTCATTTCACAGCTGGGGAAACTGAGGCTTACAGAAGTTTAGGAACTTGACCTAGTAGAAAAGTAGTAATAAGATCTAAACCTGAGTATACTGATTCCAGTTCTCTTCCTCTTAACCACTTGATCAAACTGAGTAGCACTGTACATTGTTCTATTAGAAAATATTACCAGTATTCTGGATTTTACAGCTTACCTTCAAGAAACTACATGAGTTTTTCTTATAAAAATTTACATCTAATCCATTGTCACAAATCTATGTATTTGTATCATAAAGTCAGGATAGCATCTAGGTCTGAAGAATGACTGTGTTACCTGGAACCACCCCAGTTTGGCCAGTGGGTAGAAGAGAAGGATGGCTGCTTTTTTTTTTCCTTTCTGACACTCTTGCACAATGCTTTAAGGCATAAGAGAATTTTAGCATTGGCACCTGTCCAACTCACAGATGTTTTACCTTTCTTGAATGTTCCCCAGGGCCTTGGCTTTGGCTAGAATGAATATAAGCTAAGCAATGCTGTGGGAAAACCATAAGGAAATGAGGCTGAAAGCCCCAAACAGCTGACATACATGGGAGATGTACACCAAGAACAAGAAGCCCAGAGTCAGGGTAGACATCTGGGGTGGGAGGTTATTAGAGCTGAAGTTTGTCATGCCTGCTGTAAGAACTGTGGTTTGGAGGCCCAAAGATCTGGTTGGTGGGCCAGCCATGCAGAGCAACCTGAGAAGTACTATCAAATCTTGCCACAGTGACAGGGGGCCTTCTTTCTTAGTCTAAATCTCACCTTCAGACAGCTGGAGGGGATCCCACTGAGAACTCAGTAATAATAACGAGATAATTCAGGACCTTAATGTTTGCTAGGCAATGGAATCTGTATCCATTAGCTCATTCTTCTCTGATTTGTTAGAGTAGATTGTATGTGGAATGGGGTTCTGAGTTTAGAGCACTATCTTTTGGGTGCCTGAACTCCAAATGGCCTACCAGTAGGCTTCTATTTGAAACATAAGTAATGTGTAGCATCCTCAGTGAAGTTGACATAACTAGAAAAGAGGAATAGTGGAAATTTTGATTTGAGACCACATAATGTGACCATACAGTTTTGTTTCCTATTTATTCATCTTATCAAGGTTACCACCAGAATGCCTATGCAGGAGAAAAATATAAGGCGGGGGGGGGGGGATGTGAAGGCAGAAGTGACAGGGGAAAGTTCTGAGAAAAGTTTAAATTGACTGACAATCCAATAGGAGAAAAGACATTATCATTTGCATATATTAGCACATTATTAAAACACCCACTCAGGCTTTGAAATATCCATTTAAAATAACTTAATTAAAACCCAATTATAGAAACTTTCCATACTAACAATGAAACATCTATTTTATTATCATTCTGCAAATCAGTGGCCTTTAATTTTTAAAGATGATCTACAATGCCTTTTTAAATGAGCATTAAAGTACAAAATAATCACGAATGTTCCAAAGATATTTTTACCTTAAATTGAGAATTGAATTTCAGTTGTACCTTCTAATATGAGACTAACAGAAAGTGTAATAAATAGAGGATGCCCTTTAGAATTTATAGTGATTTAAGAAATGTTAATCTCGCCGCATATGAAATAACCAAACTATAAAACTTGAGCTTAGGCAACTGTATTAAAATGTCAATTAAAAAATATATATGCATATTCTGCATGTCAATGCTCTTATGATATACCATCTTTATAGCTTGTTAAAAGTATTCATTCAGAAAGATGTTAATTTATTAAACATTTTGTAAAACTTGAGAAAGGTGTTAATTTAAATATAAAAAAAAAGTTTTCCAGAAAGTCACTTCTCATTTTGTATTTTTGGCTGGAATCCTCTTTTAGCAAATATAGGGCTGAGCAGACTTCACAATGAGGTGATGATCTCTTGTTCCTGGATCACACAGGGATTTAGTGATTCATATTCCTCCGTTTCTTGAAGCACTGAACTCTGCCCAGTATCCCGTGTATGCTTTGCCAGGCATCTGCCACTCAGGAGCCAGAGCCCTGTCACAACCTTATGAAGGGCAAGTTTTCCTAAGCTTCCTACTAGATTCCTTTAGATCGTACTCTCTGTTAGATTTCATGCGATGGTATGTCTCAGGACCTCAAGAATAAGGATGCCTATAAAAAATGTGTATTTAGATCCTTTGTTCATTTTTCAGTTAGATTATTTGTTTTCCTACTAGTGAGTTCAGTGCCTTATATATTTTGTACCTTAACCCCTTATCATATGCATGGTGTCCAAATATTTTCTCCCATTCAATAAACTGCCTCTTCACTCTGTGGACAGTTCCCTTTGCTGTGCAGAAACCTTTTAGTTTCATGTAATCCTATTTGTCTATATTCGCTTTTGTTGCTTGTGCTTTTAGGTTCATATATAGAGAACCCATGTCCAGATCTTGTCATTGGACATTTCCCTTGTGCTTTCTTCCTGTAGTTTTATGGCTTCAGGTCTTACATTCAAATCTTTAACCCATTTTGAGTTGACTTATTGTATGTGGTATGAGATGAGGGTTAGACACAGAGAGTGGAAAACAGGTGTATTAAAAAATTCTCAATATTCGGGAAATGAAAATTAAAACCACAGTAAGCTCTCACCTTTTACCTGTTACAATGGCTGTTATCAAAAAGAAAAAAGATAAATGTTGGAAAGGATGTGATGAAAAAGAACCCTTGTACACTGTTGGTAGTAATACAAATTAGTGTAGTTATTATGGAAAACAGTATGGAAGTTCCTCAGAAAATTAAAAATAGAACTACCATACGATCCAGCTGTTCTACTACTGGGTACAAATCCAAAGCAAATGAAATAGTTATGTTCAAGAGATATCTGTTCTCTCATGTTCATTGTAGCATGATTTTCCTATAGCCAAGATAATGGATGAACTTAAGTATCTATCAATGAGTACAACAGTAAAGAATATATACAATGAACTAGTATGCAGATGTGAAAAAAAAAGAAGGAAATCTTGTCATTTTTGATAACATGGATGAATCTTGAGGACATTGTGCCAAGTAAAATAAGCCGAGCACAGAGAGATAAATACCTCACGATAGTGGTTTTATCATTATATGTGGAATGTAAAAAAGTTGAACTCATAGAAATGAAGAATAGAATGTAGTTGCCAGGGATTGAGGAGATGTTGATCAAAGTGGGTGTGGGTGGGGGGTGGGGACCAGGGTTATAATTTCAAATAAAAAAGAAAGGAAGATCTGTAAATTCCATTTACCTTTGCCATTTTTGTTTTTATTTGAATTTGTCATATCCATTGCTAGAATTAATAGAAAACTGAAATGATTATAATCAAATTTTTATTTTATTCCAAGACTGGGTCTCACTGAGTGGCCCAGGTTGTTCTCAAATTTGTGATTCTCCTGCCTTAGTCTATCCAGTAGCTAGGATTACAGGTGTGTGCCACTGTGCCTGGATTTAAGAGAGTTTTTTTTAATTATGCTTTTTTTTCTGGAAATGACAGAGAAAAAATGATAATAAAATGTTTATAGAAATTTAATATGAAAAATTTCATGCATATGGAATACATTTATCACATTTTTCCCCCAATTTTGGAAGCTAAGTGCATATAGATATGTGTGTGTGTGTGTGTGTGTGTGTGTGTGTGTGTGTGTGTGTGTGTGTGTATTTATACGGACTTCTTAGATCTATTCTAACAAATACCATCCTTTATACTTTCATATATTTTTATCTTTCGTGAGAAACACCAAAGTGAAATAGGTCATTTCTTTCCATGGTGGAGCTGATGGCTCACTGCAAGCTGTGACCAAATGATCTCTCTTTGAGGCCAGATGAGAAATATGAACGTGGGCTTATTTTTCCTTATGTGTAGATTCAAGAGTTCATTAATAATTCTCCTTTCATTTTGATGAGAGTTAACTTTTAGTACCATTTACTTTTTTACAAAAGACAAAAGGGACTGAGAGAAGAGCTCTTCATCTTTTCATACGGACATAACTTTTCCTGTGGAATTTCTAAAACTCTTAAAGGACAATTATGTGTTTAGAGAAAATGTGGGGACTAACTCAGAATCCTGTACTGAAAACTGCTCCAGTTACCTTTTAAAATTTTATACTCTGAAGACAGAAAAATTTCAACTGTTGGAACTTTGTAAAAAGTGGTTGTGTTTTTTGTTTGATGCCATTAATTCATTTTTTTTTCTTTTCTAATAGAGAGAAACATAAACCATTAAGATTTTCCTAAGAAATTTAAAGAGTGATAGGTAAGGTATCGTGCACACAATTTCTAGCTATTATTAATACCTTCTCACTGTGTAAAATTCTTTAGGCATCAGTTCATTTAATCTTCACAGCAATCATATAAGTTAAATACCACAATCACTGCCATTTTCTGTGGAAAGGAATGAATTTAAATTGCCAAATATCATAGTAATGGCAGATCCAAATTTTACACCAGGATAGTCTGATTACAAAGCTCCTGGCTTTAATGACATTTCTATTCAGCCTCCCAGACAAAAGAAGCCTTATCTGGCAGCTTTGTCTCTGCTGGACATGAGAATCTCCCTTGAGCACATAGTTACCTAATGATAGCCCAGAAAGAAGCCCCGTGCTGTGTGCTTTTGTGCACAGGGACAAACTGCCCTTCAGGGAACATAAGATGCACCTTGTAGATCTCACTCCAGCCTCCTCATAATTCTCACCCCAGCCCCCTCATAATTCACATAATTCTCACCGTTGCTTATCTGGGGACTAGGATTTCTTTGGGGAATGGGTATGCTGGTCATGAGTTAGCTGACTTTGAGTGCATTAATGTGTACCTTAGGCTGTTCATTTCTTCTTGTCTTTAACTCCATGAGGGAAACCCAGGCAATTTTCCAAAATTTAATAGTTTGCATCCTCTGTATCCTCAATCACTGAACAATAAACAGTGTGATTCCTACAGTTGACGGAATGATGTTTTTGAAAATCTTTTATTAAAAAAGAAAATAAACAAAATCAAAATACTATACAAATGTTACATTTTTTTATTCTTCCATTAAATGTTGGCCCTGAAGACAACAAGTTTGCCCTAGACTACCAAACATAGCCTATGAGAAATATTTCTTTTTTTTTTTTAAAGAGAGATGAGAGAGAGAGAGAGAGAGAGAGAGAGAGAGAGAGAGAGAGAGAGAGAGAGAGAGAGAATTTTTTTAATATTTACTTTTTAGTTTTTGGCAGACACAACATCTTTGTTTGTATGTGGTGCTGAGGATCGAATCTGGGCCGCACGCATGCCAGGCGAGCGTGCTACCACTGGAGCCACATCCCCAGCCCCCAAAAATATTTCTTAAAATGAGAAAATTTCATGGATACATGTTTTAGTCTTCGAATGGCTTAAAAACATGCATTGTGGGACAGTCCCAATGTATCCCTTGCTACTGCGTAATACTTCCTTGGTTGACCTAAATATTTTAGATAAAGAATGATCTGTGCTGTCAAATAAAATAATCGAAATTTTGGAGTTTGCCAATGATGCCTAGAGAGGTATGGATGGATGGTGGAGGAAGTGAATTTGGGATAAAATACTGGAGAAAGGTGAAACTCCGCAGAATTGCCTGGACTTCTGGGAGACAGGGTCGGTGGCATTTCCTTTAGCAGGGAATGACTGATAAATTTCTAGGAAGAGTCTCCCTCCGCTATTCTTTCTAAATATTCTCAGTAAAACTGTGATAAATGAACTCAGCTTGTGTTGCTGGTGCTTTGAGGAAGGCAAGAGGGAGACAGCCTGGAATACAGACTGTGATCCATAGTAAAGCAAGCAGAAGCCCAAGGCTGAGCTCAGAGCAGCCCAGCAAGCAAGGAAAAGCAGGCTGAGGGTGGGCTCACCAGCAGGGGAGAGAGAGCCCATCCTCTTTAAGAGTGTGAGAAAAAGATGATCCACCAACAAGAGAAAAACATATTCTATTATTGTGGAGTTTGAAGCTCCAGTCATTTTATTTGGACATTAAAGGGAAAAGGTCATCTATTTCTATAGGTATAAATATGACTTCATATTTATTTCAATTTCTTCATCATGTCTGCATGGCATTTTAGCTCTCTTCATCTGTAAGGACTCAAATGTAGCCCTTTAAACATAGATACTCCATCAACTATGTATCTATTACTATTTCTAGTGTCCACTACAAATCTATGCTGTCAAGTGTCATAAGGAAATCTTTACTCCCATATGCAAATATGGGTGATAGCTTCTGGTTCCCTTAAAAGTGACATCTTTCTCTTTCTGACTGTGGAATGGTCTGCTGTCCTAAGTTGTCTGCTCTGTGCATCTTCGCTCTTCACTGTCACCAGGACTGACTTTAGAAATAACCTCAGCTATTTGGGGCTGAAAATCATGAAAGACCACCAGGCTAAGAAGAGCCTGAAAGCAGTTATTGACTTTGCTGCCTGCATTGAGTGGTACCCGCGATTCTCTCTTCACCAATCACACCCCTGGCTCACACTGCTCACAGCAGCTAGCTGACATGCTCAGGAGGAAGCATGGTCTTCTCCCCATTCTCTGTATTTTTGTATCTTTGTCTTTCTGAGGTATTACCTTCTCTGAGTTTATCTTAATTCCAATATTTCATCTAACATGGCTTTTTCCTACTACTTTTTATCTTAATGCCTGTTTTGCTTTTTTTCTTTAGCACTTATAATAAATCATTAGTTCACTGCTTTAAAGTTTATCACCCATGTAGGTCAGGGACTTTATTCTTCTTGTTCACCACTATTTTCCCTGGAAATTTAACAGTGCCCAGTGCAAGGTAAATACTTATTAAATTCATGAATGAGCAAAACACATTGTCTCCTTCAACTTCCTTAGTTTTTCTGATTTGTGATTCTATTCCTAAAATATGTGAGCTGTGGTTAGGTTTCTAAACTTCTCAAAATGAGATGAATTATTAAAATGAAATACTATTGGCACAAGAATGAGTTACAAAACAAGATAGATCATGCAATGAATGGAGGAGAATTTCAAAATAAATATTAGGTATAGTTCTGTCTTCTTCTTCTTCTTTTTTTTTTAAAGAAAAGTTTGTTAACCAGAAAATAAAACCCCTGGAGTAGATAAAACTGGACTAGCAAATGTATTTTTCAAAACCTCGCAGAGTGGCCTTGGAATTGATATTCTCAATAATTAATCTAAGGTTATTTAATAGGTCACTTGTTCCCAGTCCAGGAAATTTTTTCTTATTTTCACTCTATTTTTCAAAACTCTGTTTTGACAAGATAAATTCAACTTGAATTTACACGGTAACAAATATTCTGTTGTGCCTCTTTTCTTTATTTTTTGATCTTTCTTTTGACCAAATAAGCTGGTCTTTCTTTCTCTCTTTAGCCTAAATTACCTATTGAAGAAAGTTAAATGATTACATCTACAACACACACTCTCTCCATCTTAAAAGGTTCCTGAAACATAAGAAGTACAAACAAAAATGTGAAAGTAATTTTGAAAGACTTGATGGATTTTCATTTTTCGATTTAGCACATCAGTTTGGCTTACCATTTGGAATTTTGGTTCATATAAAAACTAGGTAATCTCAAATATTAATGATGTAATATAAAGAGAATGCATTTTTAAAGTAAATCTCACGTTTTTAAGCCATCATGAATCATTCATCACCATGAAAGCCGTGAATTTATATTCCACATGGGAATTGTTGGAACATTTTTTAACACTGGACATGTATGAGCGGAGATAGTAGAAAAGGCAGACCTCATGCACTGGGTGGAATCTTATCTGCTGAAGGTCTCAGGAAACATGGTCTTCTGTTCTGTGATGACACAATAACTATGTCATTGGCATGTCATCTCTTTTGCCTGACCCCAGACTTCAGGCACTGCTCATATTTGTCAGATATCTTTAAACCAAGTCAGCAATATCTAGAGTTAGTAATGTTTAATTCACTAAATTAATCACTAAATCACTAATTATTTGTTACTATAAAATCAGTGAGATTTATTTCGACAATAGAACATTTTTTCCTGAAAAAACAACTAAAACCCTTTTTTGATATGTATATGAGTGCTCCTGTATAAATGTTCATTCAGTAGCTTAATTTGAATGCTTTTTGATAAATCATAATCATATCCATAAATTTATTGATATGAACTAAAAGGCAATAATTTGAGAAATAGAAAAATCAAATTTTCCTGTTTTGTAGAGGTGTCCAGAGCCCTTTCAATTACTTTTGTGAGCTAATGAACCATATTTTTCCTTAACCATTTTTAGAAGCTTCAAATAAACCTAGGTGATGAATTATTTCAAGTAGTACAAAGAGTTCTAAGAGCTGAGTGACTTTTTGATTGTGTCCTAATAAGAAAGTAGAAATAAAATTAATTTTCAGAGAGAATCTTCTGGTCCTTGCTTTGAAATATGTAATTCCTCAGTCCTGATCAGGTGTTAAAACCCAACTAGAACTCTGTGATTTCCAATATGTTTAGGATTAGAGGATGATCAACTGTCCTGGATGTAGTACTGTAAGTCCTGGGTTAAAGGAAGTCTTTAAATGCCAGAATTATCTAGATGTTTGGTCATCCTAGCCTGCATTTAAAAATATTCAACACCAAGCCTCATCTGCTATAGTTTTAGCCAGTTTATCTTATGGATGCCTTTCTGTCTCCTTCTTTCTTATTCTCCTTGCTACCTTCTTTTTTCACCAACTCTCATATTGTTTTTGTAGTTTTTGGTCCATAAAATCCTCCAGTTGGCATCCTACTCAAGCTTCCTATTTCCAACAGTCACTTTAAAACTCCACTCCTTACCATAGGACCCTGCTCTTTATAATAGGGCTATAAATTGACAAATTACAATATACTAATGAATGATCATGCAATGGTAACCATTTGTAGTTTTGGAAAAAATAGCTTAGATCTAATATGCCAGTACAATTTTATAATTGAATGTTGGAGATAACAAATGGAGTAAGCATGTGTTAGAATTTGAAAGCATAACATAAAAGGCCCAATATGGCAGCTAATTTTAACTTAAGTAAATATATACACAGGCATAAAGTAATGAAAGAGTACTTCTACAGAAATTGAAGATATTTACAAAGTGGAATGTGAACTCTCTTGATTGCATGACTATAGAAAAATTAAAGATTAATTTCACATCATGTTCACTAATTTCCTTAATTACCTGGGGTTAAGCTTTTTCATTATGATTTATATGGGGATCTTGAGTAGAATGCATTGTGATGGTTGTAAAATTTGAATTAATGGACATGTTATGGTTTGAATATGGAATGTCCGTCAAAAGATCATGTGTTGAAAGCATTGTCCCTAGTGCAGCAAACTTGAGAGAACTTGAGAGGTAGCGTTTTTAGGCAATAATTCGGGCTCTGACCTTATCAGTAGATTAATCCAGCAAGTGGATTAATCCATCAATAGCTGATTGGACAACTGATGGGTGGGACCTAGTTGGAAGAATTAGATAATTGTGGATATGACCTGAAAGGATTTATCTAGACCTTGACCCACTCCCGCACCCCACTCAACTAGCTGCCATGAGCTAAGCAGTTTTCTTCTGACATGCTCTTCTGCTGTGATATTCTGCCTTGCCTCAGGCCCAAAGTGATGGTGTTGGGACCGTGGACTGAGACCTCTAAAACTGTATGCCAAAATAAACTTTTCTTCCTCTAAATTGTTCTTGACATATATTTTGGTCACAGCGACACAAAGCTGATACAGAACCCATATCTCCCTTTCTCATTTTCATGTGTTAGGAAAAGTTTGGGGCATAAACTTTGTCCCCGAGAGGATTCAGATGTGGTTTGGTCATATACAAAATACTTGAGAAAGTGTAGGGAGAGTTTTCCTGTATACAATTCAGGTCCCAGAACAGTCAGTCAGTGTGAAAGAACTGGCTTGTGTAGTTTTCTTTCTCTACTTTCTTCCTGCCTTACCCACATCAGAGACCTGTGTCTAGGGAGTCAGCAACTAAATCATTAAAGCTCTGGGGTTTGGGGGTTCAAGGCAACATTTACAGGTAACCAATATTGGATTTATAATAAAATGTGGTCTAGAGATTGGGTCTAGTAAAACCAAATCTTTGATCAAGGGAACCACAAAGCCAATATCTGGAATAGGAGACACATCAGCCATATCATAAACAAATTAGAAAAAAATATTATTTTGCCACTTATGCTATCTCTAAAGGAGATATTCTTGGCTATATTGTCCTCTTTATCAGTTTTGCTACAGTCACCTGAGATAGAAGGATAGCTGAAAACTTATAACTATGTATGGGGACATTTTTAACCTCCTTAGACATCTGATCTGTGAAAGCATAGGTGATATGTGTTCAAATAAACATAAATACATAAAATATATATGCATGAATATTTATACACATATATTTAATCTGCCTGGTCTTCTGTCTTCTAATGGGTTGTGGGGGGGGGGCTTTATCCTAGTTTTTTTGGCATAGAAATCATTGTTGGCAGCATAGTACTGTCCAGAGAGTGTCAATAAGGTTGAGAAATAATGCTGTGCTTAAAATATAGAAAGTGCATCATGTGTGAAATATAAGCAAACAAAAATCGTCAAACATCAAAACCTCCAAGAGGTTTATCCTTCACACACTGTTGAGTTTTGTTAACTGTACTTTCATTCTTCAATTTAATTAAGTATTTAATCACTTTTAAATTCTTAGATTATTAATATAGAAAAATTCTTCCTGAGAAAAAGAAATAGAATGACAAGTACAGAATCAAAATATAATCCTCAAATTAATCAACCTTCTAACCCAATTTAAATTTTAACAGATGTAGAGAATGTACCCCTTTTTAAAGCATATCCAGTTGAACCTAGAAATTAGATAGTCTACATTAATGCAAAACTTAGTAGTAACATTTTACCTCTGACAACTCTTAAAAGAAAAACTATATGGGTGGATATATTAGAGGTATGTCGCATAACATGCAAATCCTATCAAATATAAAGTCTTTATCATATTCAAAAGCACATTCAACTGTCTTTCATCTGTTCCTTTGAAGGAGGATTTCACTGTTATAGGGTGAGACAAGATTATAACAGTCTTTTAGGAACTAACTCTGCTCTACCTTCATGAGGCATTCAGCTTATGACCTAGTACTTTGTTCTCTTTGAAGTATTTTACACATTGATTTTGTATTGATTTTTCCCCCTCCCCCCTCCCAAGATTGCTCTTAGGTAGATATGCCGAATTTGTGAGTCGGAAATTTCAAGGGTCACTCCTTCAGGCTATCCACCCATAAGCACAAAGGGCAGAACATAAGGAAACATTGTGTTCATCATGTGGATCACATTGTAAGCAAGTCCCATCCAATTCAAAGCTAATGGCCTTTGAACTTTGCCATACTATCTTGTTTTGTTCTTTTTCACCATCCACATATCCATCTTCCCTCATTCAACTTCACCCACAGCTCCCCCTTTATGAAAGATAGCAATAGAGGAACCAACAGAGAAGAGATAACATGAAGATACGCCTGGAATAAATGCAAGGAGGGAGGGGTACAAGGAGACAGTAGATGCTCATAGAGCCCAGATTAAGATTTCTTGAGCTGCTTGACACATCACCCTCCTGTTATGGAGAAACCAAAGATCATGTTACTGTTTTATTGCATTTTGAGCAAATGATCCCTTCATCCGGTTGCTACTGTGTTAAAATACACTCTGTAGTGCCAGTATTTTCCACTGCCATCAGTAGATAGAAGACAAAATTGCAGGAATCATTTCTTATCCACAGACACCAAACTGTGTTGGTTTTCTTCCAGGCATGTTGTCTATAAAATTTCTATAAAATTGATCTCTAATTATAAATGAAGTAAAAGATTATTTCTCTATACATCTTTGAAGGGAATTACGCAAGACAATTCATCTCACTCAATGTGATCTAGCCTAAGGGTATCTCACTTACCTTTGGAAAAAAAAAATCACTTTGAAAAGGTAGAAGTGATTTTTGCAAATCAGGAAAACTGTGATGATGTACTGAGAAGCTCCAGGTGCTTCATGATTTGAAAAACAAACGAGGTCAAATGTTAACTACTGAGTTTAAATATAGGAGGAGTATTTTACATGTTAGGTTTGAACAACAAAATAACAAGTCATAACTTCTAAACTGAGATAAACTTGTAGTGTGAGAAAAGCCTGGGATTCCTGCAGAATTTATTTGCAATCTTTAACCTGATTCTAATTCAAACTTTATGTTCAGAAATGCATTGAACATATCAGTTAAATATTTTCCTCTGTGTTTGCATACAAGTCATCCGGTGTTCTTTATCCTTTTAAGAGTTTGTAACAGTTATTACAAACAAGAGATCCTACATTGCCCCATAAACTTGGCATGTGTAACTGCCTGTTCCTTTCTTCTTCTTTTTTTTTTAATCTCACCTTCCACTATCTAGAGCACTCTTCTAGTATGTACATGTTTGTGGCCCAGAGAGAAGGCAGGAAGGAGAGAGAAGGTGACATATTTGCTTTAAATCATTGCATTAATTTAAGTCTATTAATTTCATCAAGGCTGAAGAAAATGAATCATTTCAAAGTTCCCAATAAACAAAATAGATATGCTGCATCATTGCCAAAATTATGACTGTATTGCTTAAATATTAAATCTAATTCAGAATAGAATTTGCAAAGTGATGTGAATTTTTAATTGAAATTTATTTTAATTGATATGTTAAAACAAAGATTGCTCGTATTCCTGGGGTAAACATGGGATGTTTCATCAGATTAAACACATTTCCTCAAACACTTTTTACTTCTGAATGGTGAAAACTTTTAAAATCCTTTCTTTTCACTTTCTGGACTGTACAGTACATTATTATTACCTGCAACCACATAGCCATATGATAGCACAGCAGAACTTCTTGCTTTTATTTAACTGTGAGTACCCATTGGAAAATACATAGTAACCTTTCATTGATAATTAGCATTAGATAAACATCGATTTCTGTGGACATGGATCTATGTGGGAGGCTGAACAATCAAGAGTGAGTGATAAAAACTGGGTAACTTCCCATGCTTTTCTGTCCTTCATTTCCTATCTCACTACTCTCTTCCACCCACTCTATATCTCTGAGATTATACTCCCTAATAAAATATAGCATGTGCTACCACTGCCTTTGCTTTATAGGGACCCAAATTAAGATAATGATAATGAAATTTATTTTGTACTTTGCACTTTGGTCCATAGCCAAAGAAAATTAAAATAAGTATAGCAAAATTTAACATGGTATACTTGCTGTGATAATTAAACTCTTTCCATTCATACTGAAAAGTTTCTTATCTGGGTCATGTTAAAACTGAATATGTCTTCCCACATAGATGGAGAGATTTATAATATTTGCCTGGAACCATGCCCATCCTTGATTGCAACAAGAAATAAAAACACCTTAGAGAGAAACAAAAGATAGCACAAAACATTTTGAAAGAGAAAAAAGATAATTGAGAAATCATATTCTCATAAAAACCCAGTGTCATTAAAAATATCAAATATTTTTACAAAACCTCTAAAATTATAAACTCATTTGCATATAAATCAACCTTTTTAGTTCAGAAGTGAGAAATTCTGGTGTAGAATAGTAACCCCTAACTCCATAGTGCTGCTCTGGGGTCTTGGAATACAGAGATCCAAGAGATATTTCAGAAACATACATGCAGAGATATTTCAGAAATTTGCTAAATATGGAACATTGCATGTTCTCTGTCAAGAGCTTTCTAGTAAGGAGAGAGAGAAACAAGGCAAGAAAAATAATTCTAAGCTGGAGGATTGGTTTAGCCAGGCATCCCAAAGAAATCAGTTGCTCCACTGACTTATGGTTGGTCTTCTGCAAAAGCCGTCCCTGAGTTCACATTGGATTTCTCAGCAATCAACGGTTAGAATTTTAGAGACATTAACTATGTCTTTGTACAGGCAGATCCCTAGAGTTTTCCTTTTGGGCAAAACAATATACATTTTTGTTGCTATCTTAAGATTAGAGTTAGAGAAGTTAACACCCAAGGTTTATAAAACAGTTCTTGTGACTCTTTGCTACTAGAAGTGCATTTAAATTGTGCCAAGAGTTTAATAAGGTTTGTTATTATAGTGATGTTCTGAGTTTTCCAAATTAAAAAAAAAATGTTTGATGGTTCTGAATTCTAGAGATTCAAGGTAAACTCAAATAAAAAATTTCAAATAGCCTCTTCCTTGATGTGGTCAATAGAGATACTTTGAGTAACATTCTCTCAGGGAAGTGGGATAGAGGATCCATCTGATAAAGTGATGAGAAATAATAACTCCCTAAGGCAGATGCCAATGTATGTTGGACGTGGTGACTCTGTGCAGTTCTGTTGCTTTTGTGGATAGATGTTGACTACCAGGAAATTTAAACAATGATTGCTTATTCTCTTCATATTTGTGAAGAGAGTAGTCAGTTTTCATTAGATGAGAGACAAGGATGAATATGTTGAGACATGGAAAAAAAAGATTGATATCAAGGGACAAGATTAATAGAGAATGCTAAACATTTAAACAGAAGTATGAACTTTAGTGTCTTACAAACTATGTTAGCCATTTTAGGTCTTCTTATCAGTATTACAAAGATAAAAGGCTATTTCTCAAGTCAGATCAATATTGTATCAAGAATTTATTTGGTAATGCTTAGCTGCCTTCAAAGGGTATTGAAAAGAATAACCAAAATGATGGCTGTGAGCCAGTTTTATAAAAATATGGGTAGTGTACTAATGTCAGTGATTGTTACTTGCTGTTACAGTAGCTGTTCTGATTTTATCCTGATCTCAGGGGGAAGTTTTAGAATAGGAATTACAGTTATTCTTAGTAGACTAACCACAACTTGGGTTAGTGGAATCCATTTTCAATCACATTCTACTCAGTCTTGATATTAAATACTCCATAAATTGAGTTGAGAGTATGCTAATTGGATTTGTGGACAATCCACAGCCAGGAATAAATGCTTTAGGAGAGGATTAAAATATAATAGGATTCTGATAAACTTTAGGAAATAAGCCAACTGTCCACCAAATGAGATTTTCTGAAGGTGTTCACAAAAGCCCAAAGCATTAAATAAAATGCCTAAAATAACAAGATTCATTCATCTTTCAGCAGCATTATTTATAGACACATTAAATTTTTATTCTTCAATCTTTCCTTTTATGCTAAATTCAAAATTTCTTCTTTTCCGCTGTTCCTCTTTGTTTTCTGCACGTCTCTGGGTATTTCTCCTGTACCATTTTCTCCCCATTGTTACTCTTTGAGTTAAAATTTGATTCTGCATAGATTGGATTATTTGCAGTGAAAGACTGAATTTGCTATTTCAAAGGAAACTTCTATGTACTTCTGAATTAAGGGAATATCTTATGGAAAATTGCATGAAAACTTTCCATGAATTACGTGGTCAGGAGAGTCCTTGACCACGTGACTTAGCACAGAGGAACAGACAGACAAAAAACATCTGGCCATTTTCTTCATGAGCATCTTTAACATCACTAATTACTAATGTCTATTGTAACTATTACTAATGTCACTTCTTGAATCATATCAGACTTTTTCTAAGTTCAAGATCACTATGTTTAAATTGCTCAAAATACAGAAGTTTTGAATCAGTGTAAGATGCAGCTACTGAATATTCAGTCACAATCCTTGGTTGCCAATTCTTATAATATTAAAATTGAGTTGGCTTTTATTTATTTACTTATTTATGTGTTTACTTTTGATCTTACAATTTAAACACTTTTAGTTATTGCTTTTAATGGTGGTCTTTAAGGGGCTTTTGATAATGTATTTAACACTTGCCAGAGTGAGGCCATACCCTCAGAAATAATCACTAAGTCTGTGTTCAATCTCTGCCTCCTTTGTCACTAAATTTGACAGGTGACACCTATAATTATCTAAAAGTAGTATTGATTGATATTTTTTGGACTTGTTTGTTTTCCCTAAAGATAAATTTGTTGTTAAAATAACATAAATATGTGTAATAGACATAACACATATTTATGTGTTATTTATGTTGGATAACATACATATGGACAACATAAATATGAGTAACATATTTATGTTATCCCCCAAGCGGATTTCACTTTACAAAAGGTCTCGGTTCCTCACCTGCTGGGATAATGAAATGAAATGTCTACTTCCTGGACATTTTTAGATCTAAACCTCTGTGATTGAAGAGAAATTGGGTTTCTCTGAGGAAAGACCTGGTAGCCCACCTAAAGCAATTGGTTATAATAGTGATTCTCTCAGTCCTTCTGAAGTACTCATGACCATTTACTCCACAGTATAGAAAGCAGAATGTTTAAACTAAGGAATGCTGGAATCAAGACTCAGATCAATGGTGATACCTGGAGACCTGAAGAGTCAGCGTAGTCCCTTTGCTAGTATAGAGGAATGGGATGGGTAGCTAACAAATGATGTTGTATCTAAAGCCAGACTCTCTGTGGGTCTACATGGTCTGTTAACCTATCCAGGGGTAATTTGTCTGTCCCTCCAATATATAACTGGGCTAGACATACATGGTATTTGGTATAGTTCCTACATTGTACCTAACTTGCTTCATAATAGATATAGTTCTTTCTCTATAGACTAATAGCTGTTACAGAGGTAAGACTAGACAAATCCCCTAAAAGTAGTCCCCTATTCTGCCAAAATAGTGAAATAAATTTGTACCACCCTTAACATATAAAGGATGATTCACATCATAATTCCATTTCACTCAATCGTCTGGCTTCTACAGAAACTGGAAAGATCCCAAAGATCCCAAGTTTAGCCTTCATGTTTCATCTTGTATTTTTGCTAAGGTACCTGGTACATGGCCTCAAGTTGGTGAAGGAGTTTTTCCTTTGCCCTATTGGAAGAGAAAATTAGAAACAGCTTCCATTCACATGTAGCATACAGAAGTATGCATTCACCATTTTTTCTTAGGGCTGTTAATTAGCCCTCCCAGAGCCATAATAGAATCTGCTACCATCTAATCGGTCTGATACCCATATACTCACATTGAGCCAATGTGTCACACTACACACTAGTCAAGCTAGATATATGAGAAGCAGGTAGCATGTTAGAGACTTTGTTTGGGCATGTGGGCTTCAGAGGGTGGGAGACAAATCTCATATATATTCAGAATTCTTTTGATATCACTAAAATATTAAATGGCCAATAATTGAACCAAGATGGGCATGCCAAGAAAAATAAAACTGTATATTATTGTACCTTTCATCATGAAGAAAATGCAATGCCAGATAAGCTACTTTGGGTCTTGGAAGCCACAAATCCACACCTGGGGATACTGATCTGACCCATGTATTACTAAAGAGAAGAACTGCCAACTAAGAGTGGGGCCCAGGGCAAGAAAGAGCTCTGTATCATGTCCAGTTTTGGATATAAGCAGTCCTGCTATTTGGGCCATATAAACCAGCAGACTCAATAATATTAGAGACTTCTGTGGAAGAAAAAAAGATGCTATGTGTAACATAAAACAAGTTCCAGTTCCAGTGAAAAAAAATCATAATACATGTTCCCAGAAGTCTGGAGTATAGCCAAGCCACCTGCAGTGGGGAACTATATACCTTTTGAAAAACAAACTTGTCATGTATTACTGGGCCCCGGTACAAAAATGAGAAGCTGACCATGGTCCATCAAGTGCCCACATGTCTGGAACTGTATAAGATGGGCCCAGAAAAACATCTATCAAAGTATGGAATTGGTATATTCTAGATCTAGTATGAGCAGAGACAGAGAACACAAGCAAACTATACAAGCAGGTAGCTCAACTTCTCATATTATCCATCATCATGCAACAGGACCTTTCTCTCGTGTCACCTCTATGACCTGATGGGTGGTGATGGGGTCTTGAAAAACCTGATAAGAAGGGAAAGAAAATCTATGGCTGGTTCACAAAGGGTAGAATTGGAATATGATTATAATCCAAAATTGGACAGTTGCTATGTATCTTTAATTCAGAAGCAGACTCAGAAGATTACCAGCAAGGGGATATTCCAACAATTGGAAGAGCTTCCATCGGGCAGATAAATAAACTGAGGTTAGGATACATAAAGAGGCATAAGCTTTGGAAAATGGCTGGCCAAGTTGTTCACAAGTCTGGAATAGACAGGACAGAAGCATGTAGATGGTTATATAGGAGTGGACACAGAGTAAACATATCTTTGAAGTATCACACAACAGTACCTGTAAGAGAATATCTACCATAGGAGAGATATTAAGCAAGGTAGTATAAAAGCTGGGTTAGTAAATATAAGTCAGCTTCTATTAATAGTCACCGCAGTCTTGTCACAAAGAGCTCAAGTACAAGGTGGTAACAATGGAAGAATGGAGGTTATGTGTTGGCTTCTACATACCAAATCTGGTCAAGCTATTTCACAAAATGTCCAACATGCCAGGAATAGAGACCAATGCAGAGCCCCACTATAGCATTGTCTTTCAAGAAAACCAACTGGCCACTTGGAAAAGGGAATCCCTTTCAAACAATTTATTTTCACAGATGTGAACATATATTCCATGTAAGTAAACATATAATCCATATTCCATAGGATTTCAAACAGTGTCAGATAAGTAGATCCACTGTATAGCAAAGGAGACTTGAAAGTAGGATGCCCTAGGATCTACTGGTCACATTACATATTGTGCCACCCAGAAGCTACAGATATTACAAGGCATTAGAAAGCCCACTGAATGCACAGCCCACTAACTGTACCAGTTTAGCAATGACACTTTATGAGGATGTGCCACAGTCTTTTGGGATGTAGAGTTCATCTTACATTGAAGATTTTAATAGCATTATCTCTTAAATAGGAGAGATACTTGGGCCTGACAAAGTGACACATGTCTGTAATCCCAATAGCTCAGAAAGCTGAGGCAGGAGAATTTGAGTTCAAAGTCAGTTTCTGCAACAGTTAGGTGCTAAGCAACTCAGTAAGACCCTACATAAAATAAAAAATAGAGCTGGGGAAGTGGCTCAGTGATTGAGTGCCCCTGAGTTCAACCCCTGGTACCATCCACCCCCCCCCCAAAAAAAAAAACAATAGGAGAAATACTTAGGGTAGAAGAGCAAGGAGTGGAATCAGCTGTGCCCTGCTTACCATCATTCTCAGTTACTTTCTGGGAGACTGGGCTTTATATATGGACAAGTCTGGGCTTCATAGGGTAAGAGATCTTAGTCTCCACAGGTCAACACTTGAAGAAATAAGGGTCTTGTTCAACTATAACCTGTGACTGCTTCCTGACCACTTTGGCTTCCTTGTTTCTAGAAACTAGCACTGGAGAAGAAGAATCACTAGCTTGGCAAAGATAATTGGTGTGATCAAGAGTGGGTGAGACTGCTGTTACAAAACAGGTTAGGGAGTGACAAGTGTGGGAACCAGGTGATACACTGGGTTTTATTTTGTCCCCTGGAGATGAGAATGTTACTCTTGGGTAAGCCAATAAGACCATCAGAGGCGCCAGCAAAGTTGAGGGGAATCTAGAATGTGCAATAGAGGAGGGAGGCAATGGGTGTAAGATACAGTAGCAGGGGCACTGACTGCTCTTCCTACGTTTCCTTTAGGCAGGGTGGCCCGCCTGCAACTTGGATGGTGTGCATGATGAAGAAAGAGATCTGAGTAGCACCAGGGTTGACTGTGATGGACAAGGAGTTCCACTGCAGACATATCCCTTCGAGATGGGATTTGTTGCCCTATATATTAACAACCATCAGAAGACACTCTCCTTTTGCTGCCTCTCTCAGATCTTACCTCAGCCTCAAAGAGCCACTGCATGCAAGGTCACCTCTTTCCCAGTGTGAGCAACATCTGATGCATAATGAAGAGGAGAGTATAAATAAATGCCTGATCATTTTAACCCAAAATAAGACAATTCTGGTGGATTGTTTTTGCTCTGGAGCTCAACTCTGTCCCTCCCCAACTCTGGTACCTTCCCTTTTCTTCCTTTCCATGGTGTTGATATCAAGGATACTCCCAAATGAACAACCTGCATCCTAAACACCTTCTAAGGTATGTTTCTGAGAATACTCAAACTACAATGGAAGACTTGCAGCTTAAGGAGTTCCTACTAGTCTATGAAAAACAATAGAAATAAATATCACTATTAGACCATTAAGGGATTATAAAGTATATGTGTGCTGAGATCATATGATGAAATCACTTCATGGGTACCAGTTAGCTAAGTGCAGTGGCAGAAATGGTTCAGTATCAGCTGATTGTCTTATAAATGGTATCTGATGGCCATAAGTGGGTATAGGTAGGAATAGAAGTGCACACATAAGAATAAAATAATGAGTGCAAAATTCCTGAGTCATGCACCTTATTAATGATATGGCTATTTAATCAATCACCGACTATCTGTCCTAATGTAATTTGCCCTATATTAGGGCTTCTACCTAATGTGGAAGGATGGCTAGAAAGTGGCAGAATCCCAGAGCCTAAGCCTGAATTCTGTGGCTGTATTTGAAACCCTGTCTGAATTCCTATTATGGTATGGATCTTAAACTTCCTCCCAAAGCTCATGTGTTCAAGGCCTCGTCCCAGCTGATGGTGCTATGCAGAGGTAATAGAAACTTTAAGAACAGAGGCCTACTCAGAGAAAGGTAGGTCACTGGAGGTACACCACTGAAGGGTGTATTGGGACCAGGGCCTGTTCCTCTCTCTCTCGGCTCAGCTCTCCTCTCTCCCACCTATAATGAAGTAAGCAGTTTCCTTGGCCACATGCCCTCTGCCACGATATACTGCCTCACCATAGATCCAGAGGCAACAGGGACAAGTGGCCATTGAAATCTCTGAAACCATGAGCAAAAAGTAAATCTTTCCTCCTTTAAGTTGCTTCTCTCAGGTATTTTTCACAAAGACAGAAAGCTGACTAGAAACTCCTTCTTTCAAACACTATAAACCTCTCTTTCATGAAGTATTTGGAAAATGGGAGAACTTGTTTATCTAATATAGAAGAGGCTGTAAACCTCACAGGGCTGGATAGGCAAAATGGCTCTGAGCAGGGATCTGCAAGTTTTTCCTTAGCTTAAATGGGCAGTCCTCTGGCAGCTGCCACATTATTTACTGCCAAAGTCTCTGGTGGACATAATGGCCCAGATGTTAGAGAATTTTTCTGTATCTGATTTCAAACTTTAGGGTGTCCTTGTAAATTTCATGTACAGACCTTGCATAGATCCTTAAATGTGTGGATTGATAGGAAAAAAAACAGTGAACTTGGAGTTAGAGGTCATGGGTCTCAGTTCCACCACTTAAGAGCTGGTGAAATTTTATATATTTCCTCATTGGCAAAATATTTCATTATCCAACGAAAGAATTTTAAACAAAAAGGTAACTTCTGAAAAAGTGAGTAAAGCAATCTCTTGTAGTACCTGAGAGCACTTCTAAGGCTCAATTCCTGCTAGTTAGTTTTATAGGTGAATCTGGATTCTTTGCCTTAGAACCCACACCCTCTCTCGCTCTCTCTTTCTTTCTTTCTTAGACACATATAAAACATGCTAAAATTCTACTTTTAGTTATCTTTAGTAAATAACCATACAATTTTGTCTTAACTGTGATCCCTGATAATAAGGAGCTCTGCTCCTGTACCTCTTTCTTTACCACTGGGCATTAGTATCTAATACATTGTTGCTTTCTAGATCAGCATAACCATGTCTAATACTTATAGATACAAGAGTGTGTCAATTTACAATGTATACAAGTATCAAAGTATTGCATTCATAATTTTTTGTGCTTTATGTATCAGTTTAAAGATAAATTTATTTTTTCAAATAAAGAGTGAGTGGCTTAGGAAAGTCATGAAAATATTGATGCTTTGATGAACTTTTCTGTATTAAATATTTTATTTCTTATTTTGTAGTAATATATTTTGATTAAAAATGACAAATAACAGTAATATCTAGGGTAAAAGAAAGATATCTGTAATACTAGTCTCTAAAGGCACCATATATAACCTATTAAATGTTTGGTGTGCATTTCTACATTTTTCTGTGCATTGGTGTATACCTTTCAAACAGAAACAGTATCATTTAGCAAATATCTTTTCAGTTTTTTCCCTATATATCAGTATACTTTATAAAGCCATTTATAAAGCAATCAACTACTCTAGTTAAAGAAAATAGCAGGGTTTGACTATGGTTAATATACAAAGAAAAGGAAAATACTGGAAAGAAATTGGGTAGTTTACAGAACAAGTGAAATGTAGAAACAATTCAGAAAAGGAACCAAGGAGACCAAGCATAAGTTGGAACCAGCCTTAGGAGTCATGCCCAAGACCTCCCCTGACCTGAGCACTGTTCTGCTGCCCTTAGGCTCTTGACAACTTGGTCAGGACCCTTGACTGTACTTGGAAGCAAGTTTAAGGAGGGGATGTGCAGTGCTTATTTCATTCTTGCACGTAGTCAAAGGAATTATGTCCTGGATATTAGAGGTGAATTATCTTTTCAATTGTCTCTCAAGACATTTAAAGACCTCAGTACCTTGAGTGCTTCTCAGTTTGTGGCAGTCTGGGGGCAGCATGACCTTCCTGCACAATGGCTCTAAGTATGTGTGACCCTTCAAGAATCATGGCTAGTTTTCCAGTTTTTTCAGTGAAGTGGACCATGTAATCTGTGTTCTATTTTTAGTCATCCCTGGGCCTAACCTTGGGGAGGATCAAGGTAAGTGAAAGTGGCTTTTAACCAGAGGACAGCTCACACTGATGAGCTAAGGAAGGTGCTACTCAGCAACTAAAAAGAAAGCACTTAACTCTGAGAGTCAGATATTTTTCTCTCAGGACCAATTTGATTCTGTGCTATGAAACCCTATATTCATTATCAAGTAGCACTGATTAAATGTTCAAATGTGCATAGTGCTGTTCTAGGAATCATACAAAGAGAATTATCCTGCCCTGTAGGACCTTAAAATCAAACTCAGAAATTTATTACCTGAGAGGTGTCGTTTGGCACCCTGGATATGGTAAGAAGTAAGCACTTCAATCATTCAAGACTGCTTTTGACTCCTAAGCACACTGTTTCAAGTTTGGGACTCTTGTGAATTTTTCTCTTCAATGCTATTTAACCCCATAACTTGGGGATAGCACTGAGTGTACACAGAAAACAAATTAAATGTACATTTTTATTTTATTTTATTTTCATAGAATAAAATACAAAATAATTTTTGTTTCATTGATTTTGAACCACTGTTTTCTTGAGCAAGTGACAACAAGTAATTTTACACAGCATGAGTATAATTTCTGTAGGCCTTTTCCATTGTAACCATCATAGCAATGTCTTATACATATGTCTTCAACTCCCTGCTCTTTGTAAGCCATAAAGGGAATATTCCAAAGCAATTCTCTAACAAACTGTTGTGCTATGCACTATATCCATGGTGACCATGATACTCTTAATATTCTGATATGATCCTGGATTTTTTTGAAGCACTTTCTTATGCCATTGCCCCCCCCAAAAAAAATTATGATATAATCATAGAAATCCTAATATTTTTGATGCTCAAGCCTCATCATAAAAAACTCACTTTTTGTACTTTGAAATAGTATAACAATTTTTTTATTAAATGATATGTCTTGATTTTGGTTAAGAAATATAGATTAAACTGTATCTTTACTATTATTAGTATTCCATCAATAGTCTCCTCTATCCCCACAGCACCACAATAAAACCCCAACCTTCAGAAAAATCAATGCAACCAAAGCACAAAAGAATAGATCTGACAGATTGTGGCTATCCAAGGAGATTTCAGGATGAGTCAGGTAAAAATAACATGGTAAGATTTCAATAATTTTATTCCAAGAGTGGTGGAGCATTCTGCTGTGTTGCTGACTGTCCTTCACAGGGAGATATTTTATTTCATTTTTGTCATTGTGAAAGCTCTTTTTATTATTCCTATACTCAGGTGTCTGTATCTCTGTTCAGTCTTGTATAAGCACTGACAAATAACCTGAGGGTTGAGATCAGAAGCACTTAGCATTATATTTGGCTCTTATATCACCCTAGGAAAGGTGCCCCTGCCCTTATGTCTTACCAGAGCAGAGTTGTGGTAATGATCTTTGAGACGGGCAAATCTGTCCCGAAGAGAAAGACCTGTGCTGCCTTTACAAAGTGAAGTTACAGAAACCATCTGGCATCTATGGCAGGACATCTATTTTGTAGCATCTGAGAAGACCAGCTATAATTTAGGTTTTAGGTAGGGCTTCCATATTCTTGGGCACAACTTCAGACTAAGAATTATAAACCTCAATATAAGGACTGCATTGGTCAGCTTTGTGTTCCTGGGTTCAAAATGCCAGGCAAGAACAGCTTAGAGAAGAAAAAGTTTCTTCTTGTTCACAATTTCAGAAGTTCAATCTAGGGTAGGCTGACTCCATTGTCCTGGGCCCACAATGGGGCAGAACAACATGGCAGAAAGGCTGGTAAAGTAGTTCTGCTTCATTCATGGAAACCAGGAAGCAAAGAGAGAAAAAGGAAGGGGCTACAGAGCCCTCCAGGATATGCCCCCAGTGACCTGCCATCTCAGCCATCCCCCACTTGCCTACATTTACCGCCAGCCAATCCATTCAAACTAGGATGGACTGATTAGGTCATTGCACCTCTGAACTTTCCTGTATTAACACAGGAGCTTTGAGGGACACCCCCATATCCAAACACAAAGGCTATGATTCCTCATTAGATTAGCTCAAATACCTGTTTTCTAAGTCTTGACACTTCCACCCAAGTAGTCCAGTGCTTTATGAATGGAACAACAATTTTAATACTGTGAAATCCTCAGCACCACTCTCTGATCTATACAACACCAAAATCATTTATCATCTTTAAGAGAAAAATAAATATTTTTATTCACTCTTAGGGTTTAAAAAGTGAATCACAAGAAATTTAGTGTTTGAGTGAACAGGTGTAAAGAAGACATAAATTATAGGCAGAAAAGCTTAGGGTTTATAAATAGAAGTTATAAATAAATTTAATAACCTAAAATCATAAACAATTTCAAAGTGAAATACAAACTCCTACTAGTGAATATTACGCTAATTGATATTAAAATTGTCCATTCTATTACACTTCACTTTATTTCCTGAGAATGTTTTTATACTTAATCATCAGTTGTTAAGGAGATTAACTTGCTCCCTCAGTTTTTATTAAATTCTCTTTGGACAGAATTTTAAGTGCACCTAGAATACAAGTTATTTCTCAACACTCTGAAATCTTTATTATCTGGCTAATTTACTTAAGCAAGGTAAGCTGTGTAAGGTCAGGCAGTGGTGACCAAAGGGAGGCAGATTTAAAAGGCTGCTGAATGAGGCTTTATTGAGATTTTGCTCCTGGGCAGAACTCTCAGACCAACAAAGCTGGTAAGAACAGGGTCTGAGAATAAGTGGGAAGGGGGTGGGTGCCTTGACCAGACTGAATTTTTTATTGGGCTTAGGGCAGGAAGGGAGGGCTTGGGACAGGACAAGGGGTTTTTAGAGTCCCTTGTCCTACTAGGGTTGGTCAGGGGTGGCTGACTAAGATCCGGGATTGGCCAGGAGACCCCAGTGATTGACAGGCAGCTCTGTCAGCACCTGATTGGTGGTTCTTTTGTGCCTGTGGGTTCCTTGGTGCTTTGTTCCTCAGCCACCTCCATCTAACAAGCTGCTTTACTATTAAAATCTACTTCAGATTTAAAGTTTTCCAAAAATATTGCTCTAGTTTGACTTCTAGGACTATTTTAATCTATGATCTTATCCTAAAATTCAAAATGACAGTCATGTGTCTGTCATTTGTAAGAAGTAGTGAAGGTGGATGAGGATATATAATTCTGTATTCTCAACTGCTTAAACAATCACAAATCTATTAATTCATTTATCAGTTTTGAGCACTTAATATGTGTCCATGATTTCCATGATTAGAAGAATGGAACAATGGAAAAACAGCTATTATGAGAATAACCTCCCATAAAAATAGTTTGGAAATATTTAAAATAATTTAAAAGTATTTGAAGTTACTGGAGAGTGATTAATATTGATTAGATAATGGAGGGAAACAATTTTTTAAAAGTAACAGTTTTGAGTAGTGTTTGCATTTATGTGTTTTTTTGTTTTGTTCCTGAGAGAACTACTTTGCTTTTTTACCTAGAATGAGACAACAGAAGTTTAAGTAGATAGCCACAGTTTACTTCCTTGAAAAATCAAAGAGCAATTTTAGAGGCCTAACTTTGGAATTGAGGAGCAATAAGGGTGAGCCAAGTCTTCATTTACATATGAATTCCATCCATATTTTTGGCTGATCCCTAAACTTTGCATATGGGCAGAAATTCTGGGAGCTCCAGAGGAGGCTGAAACAATTGAGTAGAGATTTCTGTTGCAGTGTAGAGCAGGGGAGGCAAGTCTTGTCTGTCTACTTAACTATTTTCTAGAACAAAAATCAACATGCCAAAAAGATAACAGGACACAAAATCACTAAAATCTATTATTTGAATGTCCAATACACAACCAAAATTAATAACATCTGAAAGGAACAAGAACATGAGAGCTACAGTTAAGAGAAAAAAAAAACAACTATATAAACAGGCCTCAAGATGACCAAGATATTGAAATTGGCAGCTAAAAATATTATACCATCTACTAGAAATTTCTTACAGGACTTGAAGGAAAAAAATATATCAGATAAGTTATTTTAGTAAAATAATAGAAACTGAAATGAAATAGAAATTCTGGAACTGAAAAGTACAATATTTGATAGAATACCTTGGCTTAATGTATCTGTGATTGCAGAAGAAAGGTTCACTAAATTTGAGGATAGATCAAAAATTATATTTGATTTGAAAGAGAGAGAGAAAAAAAATGAACCATCTTAGTGATCTTTAGAACAATATTAAGTTGTCCTTTGTAATCTGTGTCCTAGAAGGAACAAAGAATATTTAGAGAAAAAAAAATGGAAAAATTGTTCAAAAAACCAATATATGGATCCAGAAAGCTCAGAAAACTCCAAGCAAGATTAGAAAAACAAATGAATGAACAACAACAATGAGACATCATAGAAAAATTGCTCAAAACCAAGCATAATTAATGTTCCTATAGGTCAGTACCACACATAACCCAATTATGTAAATGTCCTCAGTTTTGGTGGGTTTTCTCACAATGAAAGAAAACTGTATCAGCATTAGACCTGAGGAATTCCTGAAACCAATTTATTTATTGACTTCCTTCGTAGGGTCTCATAAAATAAGCATATCATATGCTCTAATAGCAAGAGATCTGTTGCATAGGTTGCTATGTTAACATTTACATTTTAATTTATACCAGATGAATTTCAAGCAGGTTCTTAATGCTGCTCAGAAATTATAACAAATTTTCTTGGTAATTCGTCTTTATAGTTAATTAAATGATTGTTTTATACCCTCCCTTCACTCATCAAATCTCCAGTAACCCCTCCACACTCTAACATTCATGACTTGGCTTCCTGTTCCACTGCTAATACTTAAAGCCACCAGGGAGATGGTCAAACTCTTTCCATCACACATGTCCACTCCTAGCACTCCGCTCTCCCAACTATTCCCAAAATACTCAGGCTACTTTTTATGGCCAACCCTTTCACTGGAGCACCAAAATATAGCAAAATCAATTCTCCCCAAGGTCATCCTTTTCTCTCCTGGATCATCATATTAACATGCAAACCTGTTACTATTTCTTCCATCTAACAACAAACACTCTCTTGATGTTACTTTCTTCCGTTGGTCCCAATTGGCCCATCTTTCTAGCAACAATCCTTGAGAGATATGTCATCTTATACTTTCCAATTCCTCTACTCCCTTTCCTCTTCCACCTAATCTATCCAAGCATTTATTTGTATAATTCTGTAAAAACCATTATTGTCAAGCTCATCAATGACCATGCCATTGATACATCTTTAGGTTTGCAGTCTCCATATTAATGGTAGCATTTGACAGTGAAATTTGGCAGCTTGTTTTTCATCTTAAAAAAAAAAAAAATTTCCTCCCTCAGCTTCTGGGATTTCAGCTTTTTCCAAATCTTATTCCTTCCATGGCCACTCTCTTCCTCAATTTCCTTTGCTGGTTCCTCTAAATTTCTCAGGCCTTTTAGAGTATCGCCAATTGGGTCCTTGAATTTCTTTATTATCCATGTTTTTCCTTGTGAAAATTTTATAGATTTATAGCTTTAAAGTCATGTGCAAACTAACTACTCCCAAACTTAAATCTTCAAACTTACCCTCTCCTAATATTTCAAATTGACTTATATGACTATGTTACTTAAGTATCCACTAATAGACATCTCAAATTCAACATGTCTAAAACTGTGCTTTAAGACGAATGGATAAAAAAAATGTGGCATTTATACACAATGGAGTATTATTCTGCATTAAAAAAATGACAAAATCATAGAATTTGGAGGGAAATGGATGGCATTAGAGCAGATTATGCTAAGTGAAGCTAGCCAATCCCTAAAAAACAAGTGCCAAATGTCTTCTTTGATATAAGGAGAGTAACTAAGAACAGAGCAGGGAGGAAGAGCATGAGAAGAAGATTAA
Source organism: Ictidomys tridecemlineatus (assembly GCF_052094955.1). NCBI lineage: Eukaryota > Metazoa > Chordata > Mammalia > Rodentia > Sciuridae > Ictidomys > Ictidomys tridecemlineatus. Next base: position 36,185,404 of record NC_135490.1, read on the forward strand.
CATTAAACAGGGATGAGAGGTGGGAGGGAAAGGGAGAGAGAAGGGAAATTGCATGGAAATGGAAGGAGACCCTCAGGGTTATGCAAAATTACATACAAGAGGAAGTGAGAGGAAAGGGAAAAATAATACAAAGGGGGAAAATGAATTACAATAGAGGGGGTAGAGAGAGAAGAGGGGAGGGGAATGGAGGAGAGGGGGGATAGTAGAGGATAGGAAAGGCAGCAGAATACAACAGACACTAGTATGGCAATATGTAAATCAATGGAAGTGTAACTGATGTGATTCTGCAATCTGTATAGGGGTAAAAATGGGAGTTCATAACCCACTTGAATCAAAGTGTGAAATATGATATAACAAGAACTATGTAATGTTTTGAACAATCAACAATAAAAAAAAGTGAAAAAAAATGTTGTCCTAACCTATTTTTTCTTTTCCTTTTTTTCCAAGAAAAAAAATAAACTGATCTATCCACAATTTTTCCCATCTCATTTGATAACAATTCCACCCTTCTAATTGTTTGTGGGAAAAAAAAATGTGGTCTTCTCAGACATTTAATCCATTAGCAAATGGAAGCTGGCTCTACTTCCCAAACACACCCAGAGTATGACCTAAATGTAATATGATTTTTTATCCATGGTATTTTAATATGCTCCTGCTTCTACCCATCCTTGCCTTTCTCTGGTCTGTTTCCAACACCAACAGCCAGAGTGACCCTGTTAAAACAACAGGTCATATCTCTTCTCTTTTCAAAGCCCTACAGTGGTTCATCATCTTACAATAAAGTGGGACCATTGTCTGGTTAAGGGTTAGGTTGCCTCTTCAATGTCATCCACTAATGCCAGTTCCAATCATACCAGACCAGTTCCTCAATCATGCAGGGAATATTCCTTGGTGCCTTGGCACTATATTGTTTTAACTTCTGCCCTTTTCAATATATTCACATCCATAAGACTCTTATCTTTATATTGGTATCAAAATCTCAACTTCTTAAGTCTTCCATGACCACAAAAATTAAAGATGCCATTCCATCCCAGCTTCATTTCCCTTATTACCCATGACATTTATTATAACACTAAATGACTTCCATGTGATAATTATTTTATTGTCTGCCTTGCTTTCCCTCAACCTCTTCCCTCCCCCTCAAAAAATAATATGAATAATTTTATGAGAGCAGAGCACTTTATCTATTTTGTTTATGACTATATCTCAGAGTCTAATTTAATGTCTGACTATGGTTGATGCTCAACAAATATTTGTTGAATGTGGTATTATTTAACCAAATGTAATTGACTAGTAGTAACATCATGAAGGCTTACTATACATACAAATACAAATCAAAACAGAACAAAAACAATTTTCAGAAAGCAGGAAATAAAAATTAATTTCTAAATTTCTATATCTAATTTAATAAAGTTGTAAAATAATATTCTCTATCATCTTTCAATCCACATGTTACATATTATATATATACATATATAGTGTATATATATGATTCAAAGTATACATCACATTTGCATAATCAGTTTTTCAAGGCATTAACTCTTATAGAATCAAATTTTAAGATGTTCATTATTACCAAAAATGTTGGAAAACAAACTATAATTGAAAATGATAATTTTACAGTATTATAAAAAATTCTCCAAGCCTTTTTTAAAGAGCCAAAGGTTACTAGTTTAATGTAATTAATAAAATTTTATTATTTAACTAATGAACTGAAGATAATTTTTTTCAATTTTTTCTTTTATATCTTTACTTTTTTATTGCTAATTTTTATTTGCCTGTTCACTGAATCATATAAACATAATCCACTAAAGCAAATGTAAGTATTTCATAGTGGCTTTTTGTAGGAACTTATTACTCTTAATTATTTCACAAGTATCTCATGAAAGCAGCAGTTGAAGAAGAAAGTAAATTAATTAAGACAGAATCTCATTATTCCCTCACTCTCTCTTAATAATGAACAACAGTATACATGTGTTTCTTAATAACAGTAGGTGACAATTCAATACTTGTAATAAATTGTAATTTTTTTCTAATTTATTTTCCTGCGAATTTTAGGCCCTGGATTTTTTTTAGTACAAAAATATATTTAGGTTTCAATTAATATTAGTTGAGAAAGAGGTTATTCCTGTGGTAAAAAAAAATTAACAGCAATATTTACTTTCCTCAACCTATTTTTATTTTTATCTTAAAGAGTTTTATAAGTTAATAAATAAACTTCTCTAGCTAAAAATGTTATAATAATATGGGGCATAAACTGAAAGACATTTTAAAAAATATGGATCCCATAAAAGAGCTGAGATGCATTTGATTTTGAAAAACTCATTTTTTAAAAAAACTAATATAATTTGATACATATTTGTTACACAACTTATTTATGCATGGTATTATATTCAGTGCAAAAGAGACAAAGATGTTTTTGTCTCTTCCCTCAACAGGAACATAAAAATACTCCTCTTTATTATCACAAGTTTACTTCTTGAATTATGAAATTAATCCCACTGAGAAAATTGTTACAAAACATTTACATAAGTCACAGTATTATGAATGTTCTGAACAGGTTATCTATCCTTGATTATGAACCATGATGTCACTTTAAATTCTTTGGCCAGAAAACTAAATTTGAGCTTTGAGATATATTTAGCCTAAGGTATAAGAAATATCTTAATCTTCCTAATAATTCAAGAATAAATATTTGGATAAGTCTTTTACTCAAAATAAAATATCTGAGAAAGATAATAGTCTAAGAGTTTTCTATTATCAGGTAAATTTAGCTGAAGAGAACTTCCAAAATTTCTTTTGTTAAAAATGCAGGAAATGTAATAGACAAGATTTTATTGTCAAGTGATATGCTGAAAACTATTTTTCAAACCCTGTGTATTGGTAGTAAAGTAGTTTGGTAAACTTGTTTGTTAGTAAGCTCCTTTTATTTTGCAAAAATGATTAAATATGAATTCAGAAAGAAGGAAACAGTACAGAAATTGGTTTTGCTATATTAGAGTAGAAAGTTTGAAATTGATAAGGAAATTTTATTAAGTATGGATATAACAACAGTGAAATACGCATAAAGAACACAAAAAGATAACCAGTCCTAAATGGCTCATCCAATTGAGAAAGTTTATATTCAGACACCCCGAGTGTAAGAACAGTGGGTTTGAATCTGTTAATTGGATTGTCATTCAATCAGTGATAACCCCTCTCTGGATATCCAGTTCATGGCTGGATTACTAATTAGATCCTTCAAGTTCAAAATATTATTTCTTTAGTTTTTTGATCTTTGATGATTTCTCAACAACATTTTTTAGCCTCTCTATAATTCCTCTCCACACATGCATTCTGGATTTATATACCATTAAACATGTCAACCCAAAAGCCAATGACCTAAATTAAATTCCTGACTATGCCATTAGTCAACTGTATGAAGATGAACAGATAAAATCAATCCCTTTGGGCACTACTTCTTCATCTGTAATGTAAGTATTCTGGACAGTTACTTTACAGATGGAGATACTCTGGTGATACTAATGGGAAAATTTATGAGTGATATATATGACTTTTGAAATGGAGAAAACCTAAACACAAATTAGAGAAAATTTTGTTTATAGGCTATTCATAAATATTTTTTCCAATTAACTATAGGTAACTATAGACACTTATAATACATTAATTTCTAATTTTGTATATTTAGAGATTATATATTATATATAATTATACATTGATGAAGAAATTACATAAATTATATATTGTTACCATAAGAAAATATATACATAGTATATATAGTTTATAATTACTATATTATAATATGTGTTTATGATAAAATATAATCAAATTTCAATGTATAATTATTCTTAAAACTCAACAGTTTTGGAAAAACAACAATTATTTTTCAGGAAAATTTCTTATTTGTTTTTAAATTAGCTTAATTTTTTCTTTCTGAACAAAAAATTTGCCATATGAGTGTTGCCAGTATCCAGCAGTGATACTATATGAGTGGATAAAAATAGGCCACCCTTAGGATACAGAAATATACTCCATGGTTTTTCATGTGGAAATTTGCTTAATAACAATTTAATGAGGATTGACTACATGCCAGATACTGTGATGTATAATGACATAAAGATAAATAAGACAATATCCCTGTATTTGAGCCACATATCACCTGACCATACTAATCATCTATCTTATAATAAAATCTCCAAGTACTTATAAACTTAAAAAATCCATTCCCTGTTATTGCTATCTCCTTGTAATTCAAATTATAGCATCATATGAAATTCTTCCATTGTTCCTATAGTTAGCTTTGTTTCATTTAAGCCCAAATAATTTTCAGTTCATTGAAAGAAAACTAATTATTCAAGCAATGTTTTTGAATACTTATGGACTTTGCTAGGCTGTGGAAATTATATTGGCTACGCTTATAAACCACGTCTTTGAAGACTACGATCTTTATATGTGGCATTTGTTAAATTTGTTGTATAAATACTGCCACTGAAGTTGATTTCAAGTTACTAGCAATTTTGTAACCAGCTTGCACAATTCTTGAATAATTAATGATTGCTTCCCCAAAGCTAGTAATTAGCTAGCTTTAGCATACCACTGGATAAAACATAAATGTGTTCTCGTCCTCTCGCTTTCATGGGGAGAAACAGGAAAATGTCTTAGGGGATCACTACCTTAGTAATGTTCTACAGCTACCCAAGAGGAAGGAATAGTAATGGTCAGGGAAGGCTTTAAAGAACTGCATGTTGCCGTTTGAGTAGACTTTCTCAGGTGGCAAAATTTCCCTGGTTTCAGGTTGTGTGGAGACAAAGCAAGGCAATCCAGGAAAATGAAAGTGTGTAAAAATATTATTCCACATTCTGGAATAATAGGACTCAACCAGAGAAATGGGAGGGGCTGTGAGACACGAGGAAAATTGGTAGCAAGTGGAAAGCATGAGGGAGCCTGCAATAAGGATGCTGTTTGCTATCTGCAAGAGGTAAATTGGATATGGAGACTTCCTGGATTTCCACAGTGGAGTGACAGGATTGGCTTTCTAATTTAGAAAGAACACTTTGGAGACAGTATAAAGCAGATCCTAAAGGTGACCATGGAAGTGACAAGACCTAAGTAAGACACATGGGAGGTTCCCACCATATTCTAAAAACAAAATGAGGAAAACATGGGGAGAAATGTTAAATTTGAGGTGCTTAGGGAGGTCTGTTATCATTGAAATTTTTAAGAAAGAAAAGTTGTTTTAGTAATCACAGTAATTATTTTTAAGAACATAAGCATATTTTCTTCAATCTGCTCTTCCTTTTTTCTGGGATATTCTTGTTGGATAAAAAATAACTTATTTTCTTCTCTTTCTTTGTGAAATTAAGATAGCAAATTTTGTGACAATTTCCTTTATTATTAAGTTTCTACATAATCTTGCTTCCATCAACTAAAATGGTATTTGATGCTAGATGTAGTAACAAATCAAATGTGGGTGGATGATATGAACAAAAGCATATCTGATTCAAGTGTATGTTTTTGACTAGTCTAGCATTTACCAAGTTTGGAATTCATGGAAATTTAGTAGTCTTGTCAAACATATATAAAGAATGTGTTAATCCTACTTTAAAAGACATGTTATTTTCTCAAGAACAACTATTCTTCAAAACTGATTCAGAGTGCAAAAAATCTGTGCACTTTTCTTCTCATACATTTGTCTTACCATTCATATCTCTCCTACCCCTCAAATATGAACAAACATTTATGTATTTCTAATGTGCTCATAATTTTTATTCTCTATTTGAAGCCTGCATAGTGTCCCAGGGTAATGACTAAGTAAGCACACATATAAGGTTTTAAATGTGGATGCCTAGGATAGTCTGTCTTGGCTTCTAGATCCTTGTGGTGGTTGCAAATAAAGGTTCCATGCAGAAATTTTAAACTTAAGGCATTTGATACTTTATTTCCTTATGGAATCCTGCCAAACTCAAATGTAGCCATTGTTTCTTATGAGATATTAACAAGGACATTAATGGGGAAAGATTCTGAACACCATTGATATGCATGCCTGCTTGTAAAACTTCTTTTCTACTATGGATAAAAGCATTTATTTTGATGACAGAAAGCAGGTAAACATAGACTTTTATTCAAGGAGCAAATTTTAAACCCATGTGAAAATTACTTCAAGGTCATGTCTATACATGTCTATATTAGAGCAGTTAAATGAATGAAGTAATAGATTGTGATTCAGTCATAATCTGGTGACCTTCAAGGCAATATGTCCCCTACTCTGCTTTTTTGGGTAAATATAAGTTAAAAAAAAAAAAGAAGTTTGGTACTGTTATTAGATACCAGAAAGTTCAATTCACCCTCAAATGGACACTTTTGAACTTCTCACCTTTTATGACTGAAACCTTCAGGTCTTTGAGTTAGTCATTTTTTTGGAAGAGGAAAGCCAGAAATTTAAGAATTTAAATCTTGGATTCCAAGTTTGACCCTTCTAATTACTATCTGTGTAGCTTCACAGATACTCACTTCTTCGTTTATCCTATGAGAATAATATTGTTCAATTCATGTAGGTTTTCATAAAATGTCAAAATTACCAGTGGAAAATGTTCATTATTGAGTGAGATGCAAAGTGGTACTTTACTTAGAAAGTTTAATTGCTACTTAATTTTATAGTGTACTGAACGAATTTAGTTCATCTCTCCAGATATTTTCAAATAGCTCACTTCTCCTTTTGTCTTGACCACAAATCCTCTGCTTTTTCTCCTTGGGTATCCCTTGTTCTATGATTTTATGAAGTTACATGAGTTAATTTAAAGCTTAGAGATTCAACCTCAGGGGAGAATAATCTCTTGTGAATTTCCTATGCTTTATGCTAATGGTAGAATTAGCTCCAACTCCATAGGCAACATTTCAAAGACACACCATGACACTGCAGCATATGTGATCTCGTGAGATACTATAATCTCCAATATTTCCAAAGCACAGCCAGGAAGAGAAAACAGAGTTAATGAATGGCAAAGCTTGTCAAAATAAGCTAAACTTTAATCTGGAATATTTATGTATAGGTGACTGTTAGAAGCAATCCTGGGGACCCATGTAGAAGCTGATAGGTATGTTTTGAAGAGCACACAAACTAGTAAAAACTCTTTTATACTCACAAATGGAAATCCCTCCTGGTATCCTAGGTTGCCAGCTTTCTCTTTTTTTCCTTTCTGAACCAGTTCACTCTGCATTCTTCTCCCCGAGGGCGCATAATCCTTTCTTGACTCATTTCTCTCACTTTTCCTCTTGGGTTGTTTTCCTGTCCTGGGTTATTTTTCCACGTGCTTCAGAGATTGCTTTCCACACTCCTTGGAATTTCAGGTAGTCAAAGAACAAAGGTTACTTTTGTTCCCCTAAACTCCATTCTCTATCCAAACAGTTAAGTTTTAAGATATGTTGAAGTTCAGGTTTATGAGTGTTGTGAAAGCAGTCAGAGGAGAAGGGAAAACTTGTCAGAGAGATTTCAGAAGCACACAGGGCATGAAGGCAGGGCGGGAGGAGCAGGGCCAGTGCACCCTAAACCCTGCGGGCTCCTGTTTTTCCAGTTCTAATGACTTAGTACTTCATTCAATTGCCCCACACTCTCCACATTCTTTTCTTTCTTTGTCCTAACTTTTAACCTTGTCTTTGGGCTGAGAAGACTGTGCCACACTAAACCTACTTACAAAGAAAACATATGCAAAAAAAAAAAAAAAAAAGGAGCTCTATTACTTTAAGCAATGTTGTAGAAGCAAAGAAAGTCAAGTGGGCGACTCCAATTCCCTTCCTCCTTTGCTTCTGTACTTCTTATCTCTCTCAGGCATAGTGTCTCCTTCTGACTCCATCTCCCATGGCCTCCTTCATTAGGATGTGCAACTTTTTGTTTTTCCTATTTGCCCCCAGCCTCACAGCATTTCATGTTTCTCTAATGAGAATCATACAAGACAAGATTCTGTACTTGCCCTACACATTTACATCTTCAACTGGTTAAACTTAGTCAGGCTTTTTTTTTTTTCCATATTAGATAGAGATTATTTGAATGCAGGGACTGAATCTTTTCATCTGTGTGTAACTTTTAGCACTGAAAACACAGCCCTGAGCATAGGAAATGCCCTATAAATTATAATTGGATTATATTGAATAGGACTGTCATTTTCGTTTTGGTTGTAGTTGAGGATAACAGAATGTTCAAGTCCATCATATCATCAGTCTCTCCATTTAATTTCCCATTCCTTAAAATAATTCCCCTTAAGACATCAAGGAAGGTTGAGTGGTCAAAGCCCAGTCTTATGAGTCAGAAGATAAGCATGTAAATGTGGACACTCAATAGGGTTATAGAACTCCTCATCTGTGAAATGATATAAGAACTTCTTCATAGAAATACTGTGCAGAATAAAAGAGTTTCATGTAATAATACATCCCAAGCCAAGAAGCATTTGAGGCAGCCTAATGCACTTACAACAGAGGAATAATTTACAGGGTGAGGTTTTGTGTTAGAAACCCAACTAGATACCTGTCTCATTTAACATCTACACATTAGATTTCCCTCTAAATTGCATTTTTCTTATGTAACTTGAAATATTTATTATAGAAGTCAATATACAATTTCTTGGAATATTTTCTACCAAATAGGTCTAAAAACTATTTAATCAAAAGAAATACAAAATTTATTTTCTATGAAATTTTTCTTAGGCAAAAAAGCCAACAGAATCAGATTAAATAAAAGAAAATCAGACAAATCTCCACATTACTGCTTACTCTCCTTAATTTTTACAAAACCTCAAGAATTTGACTAAAGTGATTCTACATAGGAGTAAAGATTTATTAACTCAATACCATTCAGTGAAGTCATGACATTCTAAAAGGTAATCTTGCATGCTGGATTGAGTTATGCTGGCAAACTGGCTACAGCCAGGATTTATTCCTGATAAAATTCCTTTTCCAAAACTATCAGAATACTATGTGACCATTTTTATTTTCATGACTTTGTGTTTCAATTCCTGTTAGTTACTTACCATGTGCTTTGGTTGCCCGAAAAGGACTGTCTAAATTCTCTGAAGTATATATATAAACAACAAAGACCTCTTTTTTTAAAGTACAGAGTGAACGTCTACCCCCAACTTTTCATTCATGAGTTCCCAATATTTATTATTAGCTCTTTCATAGTTTTGTGTATCATATGAGAGGTAGGTTAAATATATAGTTCTTTATTTTCCTAAATATCTCACTAAAAATTATTTAAGAAAGTTAAGATAGACTTTTGCACTTAACGTGTACTTAATAAGATTAAGAATTCAAAGTAAGTTGATTCAGAAGGTCCTTTATGTGGAGACAGTTGGAGTTCTAATGCAGATACTGAAAAGACGGCTAAGCTAGCTGAAATCATATACTATATTTTGGCTGTTGGTAATTTATACCAAAGGTACTTTGATGTATAAGTAATCCCATTTACTATTCACTCACTGTTGAGTAGGAAAGCACATTTACTATTTCAGACCATTCAGGTAAATAATTGCTGCATTGCTTCAAAGAACAATTTATTCTTTGAGAAAATCTAGTTGAGTGTTTTTGAACTTATGTTTTCTAAAAACATCTCTCTGCATATAGTTTAAAATTTGTGTATCACTCTACTTTTATAGAATAAATGATATAGTGTATTGAAGCCACCAATTCAAACCCTCATGACCCCAAACACTCTTGCAATTGCACCCAGTCACAAAGCTTTCCTGAGCTAATTGCAGAAGGAGTAGTTTCCTTTTCTCTTTCTGTGGTTGTTTCTGAATTGCTCAGGAGTATTTATTTCCAACTAAAAAAGAAAGAAAAAAAAGAAAGACTGCTTGTATATTTCTTAACTATTGATTTGAAGTTCCTTTATCGAAGGATAAAAATAACTATTTTTTTGTTTGAGACAATGATTCTTTAAATTATATATGTTAAACAAACTCATCTTAAACCTAATTCATTTAACTGAATCCTTTTGCAGTTTACTGGTGAGAGTCTCTATACCTGATTGCTAAATGGAAATTTCAGGTCATTCAGTTCCTGAAAGGCAGATAGGTTGATATCAAGTCCTCATTCTTTTAGACATTTGTTTTAATTACTTTAAAAGTAAACACAGTTTGCTTTTGAGTTGCCTTTTTTTTCCAATTAATGAGATAACAGAGCAGTGTTTACAGGACATTAGCTGTTCCTCAGTGATAGCAAGAAAACAGCAGAACTTACATCTGTAATTGGTTTTCTGATACAGCCTTACAAACACACATAAGAGTGAATTTCATGGAAGGGATAAATGGATTTAGTTACCTTCACAAGCTACCTTCAAAGAGTGGTTTAATTTTGCTCCCTTATAGCAGTTTCTCTTCCCCCAACCCATTAGAGCTTCTTGATTTATATACAGTAGCTGTACCATTCTCAGTAAAGACAGGATTTTCTCTTGTCAGAAAATGTGGCTCCCTGGTGATTTTATCCTGGGAGAGTAAATGAGATTCTAAATTGTTTTGGGTTATTACTAAAGGCAGTGTCAAAGAAATAACTTTTTTTTTCCTATTAGCCACACATTCCAATGAACATTCTCAATTAATGGATTAATTTGTACAATTTATAGTTCAATATGTAGACTATTAATCATAAGACATCAAAAGAAATGCTTCCTGTAAAATCACTTTTCTGTAGCAGCCAAATGACTTGAAAGTTGTATGATTTGTTATAATTAGGCATGCATATTACTTATGAGGGTCAAAATCATACTCAAATGGCCCAAAGGCCATTGGTTTTTACTAATGATGCACAGTTTTCTCTTCATCAGTGCCTGGCATTTGCTTCATTGGTCTCACAAAGTCAGATTCATTCACAGTGAAATCTGTGGCTATTTTCTGAACAGATTCTGTGTCAGTCTCCTTCTAAGTGGTTTGTCACCACTGAATGATTAAATAGATACATGAGAAAGGTCCTTACCCTTAGAAAACTAGGGTAAAGTTCAATAGTTTTGAAATGTGTTTCAGATTTTGTTTCTTATTGCTATTAATACAAATTATGGCTAGGGCATAGTAAGATTACATGTGGGATACATAGTTGAATGAAGCATAGACTCTATTCCTGATGAGTTTGTTGTCTGAAAGAGAAAATCAACAAGAAAGTAGATCATCCTAATATCATATGGTAACTAGCACAACCAGTGCACATTTCTTACAGTACTGTGTGAATGGGTATAAGTGTCACTTTGATAACTTTTAAGCAAACCAGACTTTCCTATGTAGTTTTTTGATTTTATTGGGAACTCCTTAAGTTCAGACACTTTTTAATTGGGGGAAAGACAGATATAATTTGGGGGAAAAAGTTATAATGGATGATTTTAGGAGCCACAGCAAAGAACCAGGCTCCTAAAGTGGTAATGGATACTCTGCAATCAAAAGTCATTATCAGAAAACCACCGAGAACAAGCAGGTTCGTTTTGCAGGTGGAAGCTAGAAAGTAAAGGTGAGCTTCTTGCCTCTGGGGTAAAGAAGTCACCAGAGCAACCCTGACATGTGCCTCAGCAATATACATTTTCCTTCTTAATTTCCAGAATGGCCGTCATTCATGTAGGTAAAGCCTAAGGAAAATACAATTTTGATTTATAAGTGTTTAATCAAATAGATATGCCACTCTCCATTATAAGTTATAATGTGGGGTACCTAATACTAAATATTTTACCCTGTGTATTAGAGCAATTGAGAAAATACACCCTACATTCAGTTCATATTTAACATTTTGAAGTGCTACCATAGGAGGTGTTCTTTACACAGAACTCTATGCACTCTTGTTTTTGTAGCAGCCTTGTTCTTAAATGACAAGATTGGAAGCAACCCAAGTATTCATTGGTGGATAAATTAGTAAATAAAATGTGGTATATAACTACAATGAATTACTCAACCTTAAAAAGGAAAGAAATTCTGTCACATCCTACCATATGAATAAAATTTGAGGGCATTATGCTAAGTGAAATAAGCCAATCATGAAGAGACAAATATTATATGATGCCATTTATGTGAAATATCTACAGTAGTCATATCCATAAAAACAGAAAGCAGAAAGGTAGTTGCAGAGTTTAGTAAGGGGACAGGGAAGTTGTAGTGTGGGGACAGAACTTCAGATCCATAGATGAAATTGTTCTGGGGATCTGTTTTAGTATAATATAAATATTCTTAACACTACTGAACTATATACCCTTAAAATAGTTAAGATGGTAAATTTTGGGGTATGTGTTTTTCCCCAATAAAAAGGCTAAAAACATAAAGCTAGTCAATCTATTACTTTTACATTTTAAAACATCATTATATCAGAAATCTTGACTAGAGAAATCCACAATATATGTAGATTTACTCTGGAAGAATTATACTATCAAATAAGCAGTATAGGATCAACATTTTGTCATGCAATTTTAAAATTATATGGGGAAAAAAAGACATGCAAACAGACAGAATATAATAATTTCATCCTGACCTGGAAAATGACTTTTAATAACTCTTAAGACCCCCCTTTTTCTCACTCATTCTATAATAACAAATTTGAAATCCACTTATAAACAAAAATAAATGTTTAACAAGGCATATAACAGTTGTTTAGTAGGTCACATTTCATAATTGTATTTAAGGGAAAAATAAAGAAAGAGAGAAAGAGGGGGAGGGGAGGGAAGAAAGAGAAAGGTAGAGAAAAAACAAACCTCAATACAAAACTTAGTTCTTGAAGAGAGCTTTATGACATTCTCATTATTCCTACAAAGCCACACTGAAATGACATGGAACTTAAAATGATAAAGAAACAAACTTTCTGAGACCTAACGTGTAGTCTTAGAAGCCCCTGTATTTCATTCTCCACAAATGAGAACCAGACTGTTCTTATTCATGCCACATTTCCCCCCAGAGATTTATTTGGATCCAGAGATGAACTATACTATATCTTTAAAATGATTGGTATTAGTGTTGTCTTTCAGACAGGCAAGAAGTTTGAGATGCAATGGGGAAGAACTGGCAAGCTACCCACACTGTAGGCGTTATATGTGATGTTCTATTTGTGTGAGATATGTTTGTTGCAGAATGTAAATCACCAAAATGGAATGTGGGGAATGTTTCCAGTCAATCTTGAACATATGCTTATGGTACCTGTAGAAAACATTTTAGATTGAAAATGAGAGTAAATTTAAGAGAGCTACTGTAAGAATAGTATTTGTGAGTATCAGAATGACAGATCTGGATACATTAAGTTCTACAGTGACCAATCTATAGTCTATAGGAACTGCTTAGAAACCTAAAACTATTATTCGTTACATACCATTTTATCGAGAAAGAGACAAAGGCAAAATGACTAAGGAGAAGCTGGTTGATAATATGTAGACTATAATGTTGGCATTACAGAAAGCAAATCTTTAATCTGAAAGTTGTAATATGCACTTTTTATATTGGAATGAATAAAATCTTAGTGGTAATAAACACCTTCTTTGTGATCTACAGAAGCATCGCTTTAGCTCTCTATGTTATATTTTCTTTTTTTTTTTTTCATCTTAGAGTAAATAATTTCTTTACGGCTTCTTTTTTCAGAACTAAGAGTTTTTGTTTTTTCCTGATTAAAGAAAACTGTCAAATGATAGTGCTGTTGTGTTTTTTGTTTTGATGTAAAGACTTGTCGTGTCTACATGACAAAACAAAGTATTCATTCCACATTCTCATAGTAAAGACTTAAAAATTTGTTTTCTGTTGCCAAAAACACCCACATGATCATAAGAGAAGATCATGACTCCTGTTGCTGCAGGCTTTAATCATGAAAGGAATATGAATATATTTGAGAAAGATTTTGTTTTAATCTGCTCTCTGTAAAGCAGGTGAGACTTGAGTGCAATTTGCCCACATGTATTATGTTGTCTTTTTTTTTTTCTTACTCAATTGCACTGTATTTTCAATTTGTATTTCCAGTGGTACTCGGCAAATAAATGCCAAAATTTTGGTTCTAGATTATTTTTGAAAACAAGTATTATAAGGAGGATGGCTTGTGGGCTAGTCAGCTTTTCATCATTATAAAAAAATGCCTGAGATAACCAACTTATTAAGAGAAGAGTTTAATTGGGGCTCACATTTTCAGAGCTTTTAGTCCAAGAGTAGCTGTATCCACTGCTTTTAGGTCTCGAGTTGGGCAGACGTATAACATAGTTGTAGCAGGTGGTAGAGTAAAGCTGCTCCTCTTATGGCAGAAAAAAGGAGAAGGACGAAGGGACCTGAGCCCCAGCATTCCCTTTAAGCACACACCCTCAATGACCTGATCCATACAGTGCCAAGAGAGGACCAAGACTTTCATACATGGACCTTTGGAGACACTTAAGAGCTAAATCATAGCATTTGGTTTTTCAAAAATTTTCTCTCTCTCATTTTCTTTTGTGTTAGAAAATCACCTGACATAAAGAACATTTTCTAGTTGTTTATTGTTAAGAGATTCAAAAAAATATAGGAATTGTTTGATTTCTGCCCAATATAAGCTAAGACAAATCTTGTTGTGTCTAGAACCTAGAAGTTCTAGGTTCTAGATTTGATAAACAAAATAATGGTCATATGACTACTAATAAGACATTGGTAGAGCACGTGTGACTTTACATGGTCACAAGTGAATTCAGCTGGGCACATGGTTAACACAGAAATGTTTAAGGTGTGTTTGCACACCTAGGTAGTTCCTGGCAAAGCCAGGACCTCTATGTCTAACTGAGAATGTGGACTCAACTATAGACAGGAAACAGAGGAAAAGACACAAGACACCAAGTAAATACACACAGAGCCTCAGGCACATAGACAGCTGAGACATCTCCCAGGTGATTTGCTTCCTCACCATGTCTCTCCTCAACTTGAATTGTGCATGTGTCTATTCCTGCTTGTATTCTCTTGCCGCAATCTGGTTGGGCACAAATCACGAGCCACTGAAGCAGGAACAAACTTTATTTTTGAACTCCACCAAAACACTTCACACACGCTCCTGGGGAATTCTCCCCAAATCCACGAGGCTCCTCCAGGAACCAGCCACCGGAAATATCTCCTCTGGAAATCCCTCCTCCTGCACTTCCCTAACCAATGGGAACTCTCTGGGAATCCCCAGGAGAACTCCAAAGTAGCATGGAGAACTCAAAAGTAGCGCCGAGGTGGATAGTAATGCCTCGACTGTTGGCAAAATGCCAGGGGCCATACAGACTCGGCTGTGGCTCTCAGCATCCTCTGATATACATAATTGTTTCCATTACTTTCCTCAATTCTTTACTCCTCTTGCATCTTCCCTCTGTGCCATTTGCCTGCCACTGTGAGGCTAGGCTTTGCGACTTATTTTGAACAGGCAGTAGTTGGAAGCTGGTGTGCTAGTTCTGAGCATCAGCCTTGGGAAGTGCTGTGTGTCATAGCCTGCCACTACTCAGTTGAGTCAGAGTGACTGATCGGTAAAGCAAAACTGAGTCTAATGTGAAGCCTTGAGCCAGCCCAGCAGAGCTCACTATATATCAGCTGACCCCTGGTGACCCCAGAGGTGCATGAGAGAGTACCAATTACTGTTTCAGGACCCTATGTTGTGGGCTGTTTGCTTTATCACATTATTGTTTCATTAGCTGATACCCTGAATACCATCAACTGTCATGAAACATTCTCTAATCTGGCTTGGATTTTGATTCCAGGTGTAAAAAGAGTCTTTTCTTGTTTCTCTGTTCTTGGGGGAGGAGTAAATTTAAGTAGCCTCTTGGACTCAAGTAAAATGAGCTTAATAATGTTCAATATGTGCTATGCTTGGAACTTGCTATCATAATTTAATCACATGGTGCTGATCTTCACTATTCTTCTTTATAAAATGAAGAAGATAATACCTCTTCATTATTCCTCTTGGAACTCATTTGTTCATTTATTGGCATATTCAATTAGTAGCTATTGAGAATCTTCTATTTTTCTAGAACATACAATGATGAATAATATAAAGTCCCTGGTGACAGAGTCTTATAATCTAATAGATATAAAAAGAATTGTTACTTTTCAATATAATGAATAGTATAATAAAGTTAAGTGAGTTCTTATTGGTATAAGCATACAGTGGAAAATATGTTAGATAAAGGAAAAAGTATTTGATGGAGCCCTAAAGAATTAGGGGAAGGGAAAAAGAGACAAGTTCATATCCTTATAAACATAATAAATACAAACTGTAAAATAATAAGTTTATAGTAGCTAAATTTGTCTAAACAATCTTAACCCAGAGATCAAAGTTAATTGATCTAACCAATTATTAGGGCAAATGAACTTCTTCCACTTTTTGATAGGAAGCTCTGAAAAATGCAGTATTAATCATGCAGTATCTTTTGCTAAAAATGCACAACCTGAATATACTCATCTGAAAGTAGCAGACTTAAATTGACAGAGATTCTACAAAATAACTGGTCTATATTCTTTCAAACTGTCAATGTCATAGAAGACAAAGGAATTCTGAAGAACTGTTCCAGATAAAAGAGATTAAAAAACATAAAACCAAACATATTTGCTATATAGTACACTCTTGTGACAATTGGCAATCCGAATAAAGTCTGTGGAATACATAATAGTGTTGTATAAATGTTAATTTCTCGATTTTCAACATTTGTACTCTAGTTAGAAAGAAGAATATTCTCTTGCTGAAATACACACTAGAGTTTTTGGAGGAAAAGGAGTAAAAATGTGTATCAGAAAAACACTTTTTCTCTTCTTACTTAGACAATCTAACATAGAACATTTCCTGTCCAACCACAACCAGTACTCAGGCAGACACTCACCAGGTGTCCTATAATTTAACTCAGTTCTGGTCATTTACTGAAGTCAGCATATACCTCACAGGTCAGGGACTCAGTCCCAAAATACAGCTACCCTTACGTACAAACAAATCCCAATTCGTAGATTGTGACCTGGGCTTTAGACTGACGATCTATTAATCTGGGTTCCCATTTCCCTCTGTGAGTTTGATAATTTGCTAGGAGAACTCATAGAAGTCAAAGAAGTTTTTGCTTCTGTATACCTGTTTACTATACAGGATATAGATGAGAAGTCGGAATCAAAAGGTACAGAGGGTGAGAAGAATATATACATCACGGAACTTCCATGCCCTCCCCAGGCTCACCATGTCTAGGCACCTCTGAATGGTCAGCAATTTAGAAGCTCTCTGAATCCTGTAGTTCAGGATTTCTATGGAGGTTTCAACATTTAGGTGCTGTTAATCATTATAGCGGATCCTTTCCCCTTCCTGGAGGATAAGGGTGGGGCTGAAAGTTCCAAACTTCTAATCATGACTTGTTCTTCCTGGTAGCCAGCCCCTCAAGTTTCCTCCATCCAGGAGTCCCACAAAGAGTTGCTGCATTAGAATAAAAGACATTCCTATCACCTGGGAAATTCTAAAGTATTTAGGAGCTTGGCATTAGTCACCAGAGTCAAAAATCAAATATTAAAACACCTGGTGTTCTGTGAGTTTGGTAATTATAAGATTTTTAGGAGTTCTGTGCCAGAAAACAGGAATGAAAACCAAATATGTATTCTTATTATATTATACTATCATTCTCTCTGTGTGTATATACGTCTGTGTGTATGTGTGCATGCATATATGTAGATGAATAAAGAGGGAGAAGAGATGATTGATAAAGCAAATGTGTAAAATGTTAATATTGGAACAGTGTGGGTAAATGCTCTATGAAAATTATTTGTATAATTCTTGCAGCTTTTACACCACTCTGAAATAATGTCAAAGTAAAAATTAAAACAAAGTACAACAAAGCATGGGGAAGGGTTTGAACCAGGGATGCAATGATGGCAAAATCAAAGGCTTCAGAAAGAGTGTGTCTCATGTTGTGGGTACATGTCCAAGCTTGGCATGGAAAAATAAGATGAATGAGTCTTTCTTTTATGTATTTTAGATGTAGAATATGACTATAGAATTTACTAACTTTCCTACATAACAGTGAAACTGATGAAATTGGTATAAGCTCTGTTGGTTGTACCAATATTAATTTCCTGGTTTGATATCATTGTGTAATTAGGTCACATGTCACCCTTGAGGAAGGTTGTGTGATTGGTACATAGGTCCTCCTGTTTGATTCCTTGCAACTTCCTGTGAATCTATAATTATGATTAAAAAATGTTTTCTCCTTAATTTTTTTACCTTTCTAATTCCTCTCAAAATGAATAAAACTCATCTTTTTCAATTTCATTGATATGAATGATTCCATGTGCTGACCTTTTTACCTCTAAAAAAGATTAAGACTGTTTACATTGATGTTTAGCAATTTTTAAATTCAGTATAAATGTCCTAAGAACCATCTCTTTAATATTCCTTTGTAAGGTGAATATTAGAGCAAGGTGTATTCAGGTTCCTCTGAGCTTTCTCTTGACTAGACTCCAACCTTGACCTGTAAAGACCCGAATGCACACTAACAGTTTCTAACACCTCACGATCACATCTTTAGCATGAACTTATACTCCTTAAACTGTCTTCCTAAGAAAACCTGAAGCTGCCAAAAGAATTTACTGTTTGTTCCAGCCAATACATGAAGACAAGGCCCCTGATTCTCAGTCTCTGTGTGAGAATCGGAGCCTAAATTCAGTAAGTGCCAGTTAACAAACCATCTGTGTTTCCAGGAACCAATGGCCCTTTTCAGCTTTTTATAAATTTTCACTTCCCTGACTTTGCACAAATCCCTGTAATTGCCATCCCATACTTCCTCATTTTACCTTTAAAAATGCCTAGTACAAATCTGAGTTAAATTTATTTAACTTTTCCCCCAGCACAGCAGTATTTATTACTGATTAAAATCTATCTATGACACTTTACTAGGATCTGGCTTTGTTTATTTTTAATAAAATTTAATTTTATTTGTATATGCTCTGTCACTAGGTATCCAAATGTGCTCCAAGTGTCACAGGATTTAACATCTAAGAAAAATCTCAAAATATAATAACAGCTACTCTTTGTTGACCATCTGTTAGGCACCAACCATTTTACATTCATTTTTGTATTAAAAAAAAACAAGCAACAACAATAAAAAAGATCTGGAATCCTGGTAGAAGGGGGCTAGTGAATGACGAATCAGAATGTGAACCCAGCAAGGTGCAGCATGATGTGTCCTCCTGCGAGTCTGCTGTGCTTGTCAGATGACCTTAAGTGAGTGCTTTGTATGACACCAGCCATTGTTAGTTCCTGAAGAAGCTCAGTGAGGAAGTAAATGGAGAAAATTCCAAGGCTGATAATAACAAAAGTTGACTTAATTTTTGATATTTGGCTGCTGACAGCTTTTAATCCTATCTCATTCTCTTCCCCTTTCTCTCCAAGTTTGGGCCAGCTGACAAGAAGCTGGATGCTCACTCTCTTGATACCAACAGTAATTTCCTACCACATCAGGGAAACTTCACCTTGGCCCCACCTTCAAAATACCTTTAAAAACCTCATATCTGGGGCTGGGGCTCAGTGGTAGAGCACCTGCCTCATACATGTGAGGCACTGGGTTCCATCCTCAACACCACATAAAAATAAATAAATAAAGATATTGTGTCCATCTACAACTAAAAACAAACAAACAAAACCCCTCATATCTGTCTCCTTTTCCTGCTTTCTCACCTCATTTTGGATCTGCTTAGAGAGTTCTCCTCACTCTCCTTGCTCACCACAGCATGTCTCATTGTGTAAGGAGAACTTCTCCTAACCTTTTGATGGATGTATGTGGTATTTTCAGTCTTGACATTCAAACCAAATTTTGCAAGGGTGTCCACTGTATTTCTTCTTGATGAGCACAACAATGATGAACCATTGAAATGTTTAAATATCAATAAATGTATTTAGAAAGTATTTTCAACTCATTTAATATTAAAATCATAGAAAATAACTTGCCTCTCAAATGGAGCCTAAAGTTAATAAATATTTATTTAACATAAACATACCAAAATTCACCGTGTGCATTGACACTAATATTCCCCACATTATCCAGTAACTAGGCAAATTTCAGCTTTCCTTCTCAAACATGCAAAGATTTCTGGTTTGTAAAAGTGGCTTGGAATGTTCTTCTTGTGAAAAACACATTTATAAAAACACATTTGGGGTGTGTTTCTCCTGGAGGGAACATATATTTCTTTAGGGAGCCTAGAAATGCTTATGAAAACAATATAAAGTCTGTCAGTATTCTATTATGGCTCCATTTTATACCTTCATTCCTAATAAATATTTTTCATTCATTACTAACTTTTGACTTTGGGTGTGATATAAAGAAAACATAAAAGCATGAAATGGTGATTACAATTTTCAGTTTAAAAAGTTACTTTAATGTTACATTGACATAACATCTCTCCTAGTGAAAATAAATTATCAAGAAGTTCATATTGATTTTTTAAAAAAAGTTAAAAGTACTTACTTTTAGGAAAACAAAATTCTCTCAAGTTCTATTAAGCAAAAACAAACAAACTTTTATACATTCCTTGGTTTGACATTCCCATAAATGCATACTTGTTTTTTTTTAAATGATCAGACAGAATAAGGAGGTTAGAAGAAAGTAAAATTTTATACAGAAATGCAGCACACTTAAGTATTTAACAGAAGTCTTATAATAAAATTCACTACGCTATATCCAAATATTAATACCAAATTTCAAAAGCAGTACAATAGACATCTGCTGTAGCTTTGGCCCTCAAAGTGGGAGACATATTAGACTGTCTGTTCTTCATACACAATAAATATAGCAACATCTCTGTTCAAACACAAAGGCCTCTGCTCAGAAAGTCCCATTTGGGTATTTTAATTATTGCCCTCCAGTTATATTTTTGAAGGGCCCACATGCATAGTATCTATATCAAACAAACTAACCAGATTCAATTTCTCCCCTCTGAGAATTCATGCTAGAAATCAGACCCTATTCAAATGTATATGCTTTAAGTGGGGTACTTCAACACAAAAATAGCGGGAAGCATGTAAATATGTTTATGATGGTGGAAAGTTTTAATGCTTTACTTCACTCATTTTTTTAACACTATTTCCATCCAACAGGCCACTGTTGAGTAGACACAAAGTAAGTCAAATAGAAAGAAGACAGGTATAATATAATTGTCAGCCATGAATCATTTTTATTTATGCACTGAAATTTTATGAACTAATTATCATTAATGTTTTTAGATATTGAGAGTAAATTGTACACAGGGCTCCTGAGCTCAAAGAAATAAGCATCTAGAAAAGGAGATAGAAATCTGAATGCACTCCTGCAATGTGGTGTGACATGATCATCAGTAGAACGGTATAACAGACACAGTAGTCAGGAGCCATCCTTGGGCTGTGTGCGTGAACTAAGTGCCTTTGAGCATATGAGGGGTCTGGTCCGGCATTGTGCGCTGATTGGGCTGTGATCCCACACAGCACCTGAGATGGGTGTGACTTGCCAAGATGTCAATCAATTTGCTTACCACAAGACAACACAAAGCAAGACTCCACCTTTGAAATCCCTTTCCCTGCCTTATTTGGTAAAGAACATTCCATCGAACCTCCCTTGTGTGTCCCCCCCTATAAAATAAAAAGAATCTGGGTTTGAACTCTTTCCAGTGCTACCACCATGGAGCTGACCCTAGACCTTAGAAACTCACGTGTTTTGTGTGGTTTCTTCCCCATTTTCTCAGTTATTGCTGCATCCAACTTTTTTGAACCCAGCTCATCTTGGCAGCCCTGCTAGCTGGCTACACACAGTGGAAGTAGCTTTGCTTTAAAGACTTGACGCCGAAGACTTAATTTGGGTGCAGAAGAAGGTAAGGGAGGAGGTAAGAAGGGGGTGCAATGCATTAATGAGTGAATGGCATATCCAAGGCACAGATATATGGAATAATTTGATGGATTCTAGATAGTGTCATGAGAAATAACTGACTGGCAAGAATACTGAGACATAAGATTGCAGAAACTGGTGGGATGATGGCAAGAGAGATATGTCATTAGCAGTCTCTATAATTCGTATTTTATACATAAGCAATGGGAAAACATCCCTCAGCATTTGTACAGGAACCTGAAACATCTCCAGGTATTTAAAGCAGAAAAGCATTTCATCTGGTGAAGTAGATATTTTCAAGATCTATACCAATTCTAAGAAGTAGGTCTAAGTTTGAACTCTTAGAATTACACTCAAAACAACATTGAACAGAATAATAGAATTACAATCTCTGAGGCCATGACATTGGAACTAAAATAAGAAATAAGGAGCTAAAATTAGATCTCCTGCTAACACTGCCCTTCCAGAACCGGGAGTCTTCACAATGGACTCTTGGTTGGCCACTGGAGAATTTCATATTTCCATAAGCTTGATTGTTAGCATCCAAAACTTTCAAGAAGACAGATCTTGCTCACTCCTTCCTTCCAAATTTCTCATGAGGCATCAATCCAGAATTCTACCTTTAGAGTGTTGAGAGCCACAGCCAGTCAGAATGACGTCTGGCATATTGCCAGAGGGAATAATTGAAAGGTAACACGAGCGGAACCATTGAGATGATGATTTGAGTTAAGCTGTATATAATTGCTGTGCTGCTGGATTGATTGAGTTGTATATGGACCCTGCTCTGGGAGTTGGGTGGCTCTGGGAATCTGCCTCAGTTGCTGCTACTTTGGAGTTCCCATGCAGTTCTCACGGGGGTGGGGGTGGGGGTGGGGTGGGGGGGTGGGATGGGGTTCTGGGAGATTGGGCCCGAGGAGCGCGGTGGAAGGAGTGTGTTCCTGAGTAGTGTGTGTGTGCAGTGCTGGTGAGAGTTGGGGAATAAAGAGTTGCTGTTTGAACCTACAAGGCTTTGTGGCGGCTCGGTTATTTGTGCCCAGCCAGACTGAGGCATTAGAGGAGTATGGAGAGTATAACTCTGATATTTCCTGTCTTCCCAAATGGAGAAAAGGTTTTAGGGAGATTGACTGAACCAACACAGAGTCTCCAGCAGAAATACTACCAAGAATTCTACACAAACAAATATGTATTTGGAATCTTTTACTATCTCTTATCCAGGCAGTATAGAAATATGGACTTCCCAATAAGGCAGCTATTAGATAGAAAAGTTTTGTATGTATGTTTCCAAGTTGGGCATTTATTTGCAATATGAGAATTGGTTGCTAGGATAAGAAAGAAAAGATAAATTGCTCTTTTATTTACTTGGGAAAAGCTTATGAATGACAAGAGATTATGAGAGCTCTCCAAAGAGAAAAATGATGGTTCTTGGTGAAAAAAGGATAATAATTAATTTCAGACATAAATGGAGGAAAGGAGGAATTAAGTTGAAATTTACAATAAAAAATTAAGAGTCATAAAAACAGACTTGCCTGTCTCTAATATTTAGAAAGGTGAAAGAATGAGAGAGAACTGGACAATCCACTATGAGTGAAATTCATAGCATGCAGGAACTAGTGTTCTTGTCATGAAGGAAAGATTATTCAAAGCAGCCCATCAGGGGAAGACACAGGGCATTCTCTAGGTCCCTAGGATCTGAGACATGGAAATAGTGTCAACACTCCCTGAAAGAATATGTCAGCTGGAGAACAGCCGGCCTAGAAAAGCAGAAGTTATGTTTGTCAGAGTCCAGCACAGACCAAGTGAAAGTGAATCCAGAGAAGTATTTTTTCCCCCCTGTGGAACAGGAATGTCAGAGTGAAATTTCCCAACCCCTTGATGACATATGCTTCACTTGTCCTTTGGTATGAAAAGCTAATGAGCAGTTTCGCAAATAGTGTGGGTCTTATGGGTACCTTAATATTAGGAAGCATATGTTTTGAATGGAGTGAGGACATTCCCTATAATACATGCACATATTTATATTCTGATTGCCACATATTCTTACATAATGCCAATGCTGAAAATCTGTAGTCTGTGGTCAAGTTTTCAGAAAACGGAAGCTGAGATCCAGATACTGGAGTGTGACAAATGACCACTGGAAACTACTCTTCTAAATAACAGCTCAATCTGTCTCCCACAACCATGCAGAAATCCAAAGAAGACATAGTGATACTGTGATACTCCGGGAAATTATTCCGCGGCATGCTACCTAATCAGGATTTACCTATATCTTTGAGAAGAGAGGAAGTCTGGCAATTAGCTATTGGAATAGAAAGTGAGGTATGTGAAAAATCTCATAGTTCAGCATTAGTCTCCTTGTGCAGCCCCCAAAATATATCAACATATGAAGACAGTTCTTTTATCACACATACCTCATGAGACTTTGTTTTCTTTTATTAGTTACATTTCCATACCTCCATTGAAACACTTCCTTATTTGTGGATCGATCTCCACAAGGATCCATTGGAAGAGTTTCTCACACATTTGGCAAAGCTGGGTGAAAATAAGCATTATGCTTTGTGAGTAACTACTTATACAGAAGCAATTCCAAATTGTTCAGTGTCTTTCTGACTATATCCTCAGACTGGCAATCTCTTCCTGAAAACTTGCTCTGAATCATGGTTGCCCCAGCATAGCTTATCCCCTCTTTCTTCATTTATTTAAAAAAAATGTTTAACTGAATTCCTACTATGGACAAGTCACTGTAGGAGACTGAGTTTGGTATGAAACATGACCTTACAGCCAAGAGAAATAAGGGAGGAATAATATGGCTTTGAGACGAGAAGGATAATGAATGACACGTGTCACAAAAAAATATACAGAAGGTTTTATTATTTCACTTGGGGGAAAAAAAACAACAACTTATCTGCCGGGGACAGTGGTGCATGCCTGTAATCTCAGCTGCTCAGGAGACTAAGACAGGAGGATCACAAGTTCAAAGCCAGCCTCGGCAAAAGCAAAGCTAAGGAACTCAGTGACACACAATCTCTAAATAAAATACAAAAAAAGGACTGGTGATGTGGCTCAGTGAGAAAGTGCTCCTGAGTTCAATCCAAAGTACTTCCAAAAAAACCCAAACTTTTAGAGACATGAACAATTGGTAAAATTTAGACAAATACAGGTATGAGTTTTTGTAGAAAGCCAAGGAATGGCTTTCTTTTGTGGGAGCCAAGGAATTATTTGTCCCCTGAATAAGATTCTGGAGAATTAATAACGAAGTCTTCTGAGTTGTTTGCAAGTGAATGTTTTGTCACTATTAGGAGTGAAGTATATGACTATGTGGCATCATTTCTTATAAAAGTGTATTTATATTGTAATTGACACATAGTACTTATATATATTTATTAGGTACAATGTGACACTTCCATACATAAATTGAATATGGGAAGACCAGGTTGTGGTAATTGCACATTTATCACTTCAAATATGTGTCATTTCTTTTTGTTAGGAACATTCAAAACCCTATTAGTGGTTTTAAAATATATAATAATTGCTGTCAAGCATAGTTATGTTATTGTGCTATAGAACATTGGAAATTGTTCCTCCTATCCAACTCCCCCATCCCACCATTAACCATATGCTATCTATCTCTTTCTCCCCCACCTAATTTTCAGGATTTAATAACCAGTATTCTACTCTCAATATCCATGAGATCAACTTTTTGTGTTATATTATTAATGATGCTTTGATAAAACATTTCAAAATAGGCTGACACAAAATCATTTAATAGAAGCCAGAAAATCATACCTAGTTTGAGAGGAATTTCCAAGCTAAATCCTGTTCTAGTTCACTGCATTGCCACACTGTGTTGGGGTTAGGATTTGGGCCAATATGAATTCAGCTTTGTTTAAAGCACAGTCAGCTTTGCATAATGTTTGTTGCATCCTGGGATGAAACTGAGCCTTGGAGAGAGCCCTAAGATAGTAAACAAAAGCAAGGTCTCTAGAATCAGATTGCTTAGATTTCAGTTCAGGTTCAACCCTCCCAAGTTGTGTTGTTCTGAATAAGTCACCTACTTTTCCTAAATCTCACTTGTAAAAAGAGAGCAGTAATAGCTCTTATCTCATGAAGTTTTGAGAAATAAGAAAATTAACAAATATAAAGCAGCTAATCAGAAGAAGAACGCAATACATGCTACTGATTATGATGGGGGTGATGGTGGTGGTGGTGGAGGAGGAGGAAGAGATGCTCTTGGTATATGAAGATAGTGGTATAGAAGACATTATAAACAAACATGGTCTGGGACCAGGGCTTATAGAATCAGCTGGGCCTACCAGAAACTCCCAATAGTGGATCAAACACAAATCAGTTTTGCTCCCCTAAGTTATACTTGAATAGATGCCACCTCCTGAAACTCTGAACATCCCTATTCTGGTGACTGTTCTGCTCCAGATATTTCTAAAGACAAGTTTAGGAGACAGAAATCGAGAATGTCCAGGAGATGGAAATGCTGATGCTAATAAAGGGCATAGGGTCAGAGTGGAAGTGTTTGTCTTATGTTATGACATCTGTAAAGCATTTTCTTTGCTTATGTCATAGCAAATGTGTTGACCATTCTTTAAATTTAAACTCAAAACCTGCCTTGACAACACACTCACATACATACACTCATACATACCAATAAGAAGGTTCATTTTTAATTTTTAGTCAGCTGTACAGAATTTCACTGTAAAAGTTTCATCTAATTCAGTAACTTTCTTGTTCTTAACATTTGAGTTATTTTCGGTCTCTATCAATATTGTGGAGAATAAACTGCACATATGTAAAATAAGTTGGTTCCTAGTGTTTTTTTTTTTAATCAGTGTTTCACTTGTATGTAGGATGAGACACAGGCTAACAAGGCTATGAAGCTAATACTTCATTCATTTTGTAATGTCTCTTGAAAAGACATGGAGTATTTTGGTTATAGATGAAAGATACTGTTATTTATTGTTTCTCTTCTTCTTTAAGTGGAGTTCTAATGAACCATGTGTGGAATAAATAAGTCATTAGAAGGTCAAGAAGCTTCAGAGACAGTTTGGACAAGTTCCTGATATTGTTGCTGAGTGTTAAATACTGCATTTATCCTTTGCTCTTCTAACTGCAGCTTTTTCCAAGGAAGGAGAAGAGGAGGCAATTCATCCTGTTCCCCGCCTCCCTCTTTTTTTTCCCTTGAATTCAATGCTTAGCCATTTAGACAGAAGAAATTTTGGGAACAGGAGTTCTTTTGTGCTCTTTTGTCCCTGAATTAGGAGGAGATTTAGTGAAATCTCTTTTACCATTTGTCTACCTGTCATGTTAAATCACTGTAATATTTTCTATCAATGGTTACAAAACTGAGTATTATGGTTTGGGGCTTGTTAATTTTCAAATTTAGAATTTTGCAAGTGTCTATTACATGGACAAAGGAATATAAAGTTGCTTCCTCTAAACGGCCAAGAAATCACACAAGAGAGAGTCAAAGGACACCGGCATTTCTATTGTCCTATTCAGTAACTTAAGAACTTAGCATTTTTTAAAAATGTGGGCATATAATAGACTATTGGCTTTTCATGTTAAAATGTTTTAAATGAAAATCAACTCTGCTTTTTTTCCCTGGTCAGTTTCCCATAATGGAAATCCTTTCCTTTTTTTCTTCATATGACATTCTAGTTCTAAGATTCTAGTCCTTGAGAATCAAAGAATATTAAGGTCATAAGCATTATTATGATTCAGTCATATAGGCAAGCTTCTTGTTTTAAGACACAAAGTTCTGGGAAAATTAAGAGAATGAAATTCAGCATTTTAATTTTTATTTTACAGTGTTAATTCTTTTTATCATAAGCTCCTTGAGGGTAAGAATTTGTTTTATTAATTAATGAAGCCCAGTGATACAATGAGGGTGACAGAGTAGATACTCAAACAACATTTGAAAAATGTTGCTAGCACTATTCAAAGTCACACAGTGATGAGACCAGCAGGTCAGACAGGATGAGCCCTATATCCACTGACCACTGGTCAAGAACAATGCTCCTGACTTCCTCCAATCCAGTTATTTATTTATTTTTAATTTGAAGGAAAAACAAAATATCTGTTTTATTTACTTGCCAAGCAAAAAGTTCTAAATATTTTTGCAGATATTAGCAAAAATGTTCTACTTTACAATTTCTTCTCAAATTCAAAGCAGATGCACAGAATCTCTGAATGACAGTACAAAATCAATTACCAAAATTTTTAAAACAGGGGGAAATGTCACTAGCAATAATTAAATAATCAAACTGGAACAACTCCAGGCCAAATTTCAGAGAAAGAAGAATGAATGGGAAATGAAAGAAAATAGAAAGGAAGTAGAAGTTTGAAGTTTAGAGTTTCTCTTAACCTTGACTCAATCCCTTGATAGCTGCTTCTGAGGACATCAACAGCAAAGGAAAAATACCAGGATTCACACTACATTTGGTACTCAAGTTGAAGATAAATTACTCCCAGGGAAATAGAATAATTCATGGCAGAAAATGTTCAACAAAATCTGAGAGAAAATCAGGTTCGCCAAAATTCTTCTCCTAGCTTATTTTTCCCTTTCTTCTGTTTTCCCAAGCCTCAGTCTACAGAAAATTATGGCTCTAAAGGAAAGACAAAGGTCTCAGATAAGAAAAGGGTATTAATACTTCCAGTTTCATCCTACCTATGTAAGTACTTCGGATGCTGTCATCCTTGTCCTTACAACAGAATAAACTGAAAATAAATGACTTTGTTGAATTATCAGAAAATTGAGGTTGCAAGGCAAAATTCTCCTCCAAAGTCTAGGGACAGGCGAATACTGAAAAGCATAGTTGAGGTCAGTGTGACGAGAGCAGAATCCACTGGAGCTGTTTGCACACTGAAATGGTAATTTGAGACATTGGTAGAGGGTAAGTGTGGACTAACATAACTGGAGGCCCCAGTTTCAGGGAACCCCCACTCATTTTTCTGATTATACTTCTGATAACATCCTCTCAACACACACACACACACACACACACACACACACACACACACACACACATTGAGTAAAAAGCCAAAGAATAATCCCTTCATGTCTTTGATAGCCAAAGGGAAAAATATCTATTTTGAAATATGTCTGAAGCATTCTCCATGACAAAGATATACTCTGTAGGGAAAGACTAAACCACAGCCTTATCTGAATTTGAGGGAAGAAAAATTAAGGAACTCCAGTTTCTATATCCTTCTTGTCTTACCTAAGAAAAGATTAAACTAAAAAGCTAAAAACTCTTCTAAAGGTGCAGAGGTTACTAGAAGACTGTGGTCTACTGATGGATTACAGGTTGCTTTGCCTGTCCCATCCCTTACCAACTATCAACAGGACTTCAGCATAATAGCAGTGTATTGTAACTAAAAATGATGCAAGATACAGACTGGATTTAATGGAGGGGTTCCAAGAGTAATCTGAAAAACAACTAGATGTATTTGAAGCTTTTGGCAAATATACTATATTAAACATTAAATATAGCTAAATTGCTGGTCAGAATGACATAAAACCTCACACTAAAGGTTTGTGCACCTCAATTCCTATAACCTAATACATCACGGAAAACTGTGGTCAGACAAAAGGCAGGGAAAGATAAACCCAATATCCTGAAAAAGTAAAACAAGCATCAGAACTAGATATGGCAGATTATGGAGGGAACAATTGCACATATTATAGAATTGATAGGAAATCAAAACAAGTTTAATTAGTGTGTTAAGAACTCTAATAACAAAATTTAAAAAAACACATGAGAAATGTAAGCAAAGAGAAGGAAACCTCTAAAAATGTATCAAAAGAAACGTAGGAATCAAAACTATAAAATGAAGTATTCACCTAGAGGGATTATGAACAAGCTGGACCTAGCCAGAGAAGAATCATTGAGCTTAGAGATATGTCAATATAAGCTTGACAAATTAAAATACAAAGAGAAAAAGTATCTGCAGGATAATTTCAAATGCATAACATATACACAATTGCCCAGTGTACAGAAAAGAGAAGTGAGAGCAGAAGAAATATTTGAAGTAACAATGGCTAGAATTTTCCAAAATTAATGACAAGAAAAACAAGTTACAATATAAGCTCAGGGAACAGCAAAGACTTATTTATTTATCCAGTAGGCATATTGTATTATACTCAAACTCTTCAAAATAAAAAACAAAACTTAAAAAAATAAAAGAATCCACAGACACCTTACCTAGAGAGGAACCAGGATAAAAATTACAATGGAGGTATCTTCTAAATCCATGAAAACCATAAGAGAACACAATGAAATATTAAAATTATTAAAGGTAAAACAAAATCAGAACACTAATCTCAGGCCCTGGATTCAGAAAAATATTCAATAAAAGAGAAGAAGAAAGATTGATCAAACAAGAATTATCAGCCTTATAAGACATATTTTTAAAAGTTCTTCAGAGATAAGTAAAGTGGTATGTTAGAAAGTCAGATGAACCAGAATAATATATAAAAGAAAGGTAGACAGGAATCAAAGAAGGAAATTTTAGAATGTGTAAGTGGAAGTAATTAGAGTCTTTTATTTTTACTCTTCATTAATCTAACAGATAAAGTTTGTTCTAAATAACACTAGCAATGATGTATTTAGTAATTTTTATAGGATAATTGAACAGGGTATCATCAATGTTATAAAGGATGGGAAGGAGCCGCTTAAATATTCAGTAATAAAGTACCTGTATTATTCATGAAGAAGTAAAGTGCTATTTGAAAGTAGACTTAGATTAGTTATATATGTATATGCAAGCTCTGGGGTAACTGCTAATATTATTTTGAGAAAAGTATAATTGGTATGCTGAGATAGAAGAGAAAATGGATATGGACAAGATACTCAATTCAAACCAAATAAGTCAATAAAAGGGGAATGGAAAAAAAGGCAAGAAATATAAAACTGTTCCAATTATGATAAATAATATAATGACTATACCAATAATCACTTTAAATGTGAATCACCTAAATACACCAATAAAAGCACAGAAATTATACAAATGGATAAATAAAAAAATTCACCTGTATGTTGCCTAGAAGAAACCCACTTTGTATATAAAGACACAGATGAATTATATTTAAAGTGAAGAAGATATACTACATACCATTTACCCAAAGAAAGAGAGTAGTTATATTGATATCAAATAAAGCATAATTCAGACCAAGGAAATTTATGAGGACTAAAGAGGAAATTACTGGTAAAAGTGTTGGTTCTTCAGGAAGACATGATCACCCTTAATGTGAATGTGCTTTGTCATGGAGCATCAAAATATGTGAAGTAAGAACTGATAGAACTGCAAAGAGAAACAGACAAATCCACAATTATGATTGGAGAATTTGACATTCCCTTGGTTTCAGTAATTAGCAGACTCAGGAGGCAGAAAATCAGTAAGAATGCAGTTGTAAGGATAATGCATTAGTTTTTCGTAGCTGGAACAAAATATTTGAGAAAAATAAATAAGAGGAAGAAAGATCTATTTTTGCTCATAGTTTCAGAAGTTACTAGTCCATGGTCATCTAACTCCACTGCTTTGGGCTTTAGAGAAGGCAGAGCGTCATGGTGGGAGGACATGGAGGAAGAAAGTTGCTCACCTATGGTAGCTTGACGTCAGGGACAAGATATACCCCTCCAGGTTATTCACCCAGTGACATGTTTACTCCACTAGACCCCACCTCCTACATTTTCTACCATGTACCAATAATGCCTTCAAATTATTAATAGACCAATGGATTGATTCATTGATGCAGTTATAGCCCTCATGATCCAATCATTTCCCAAGACTCCTACTTTTGAATATTGCTGCATTAGGAACCAAACTTTCAACAATCAGCTTTTCGGGGATATTCCAGATACAAACTATAACAAGTATGATTAAATAATTTGATCTAATTGGCATTTATAGAGTGGCCCTCCATCATCAGCAGAACACACATTCTTAGTTCACATGAAACCTTTACCAAGCTAGATAAGCTTCATTTCCACAAGGCATACTTTAATAAATTTGGAAGAATAGAAATCAGGCAAAGTATGTGCTCAGATCATAATGAAATTAAATTGTAAGTAAATGGTGAAGGTAACTGGAATCCTCCACTTCCCAAATGTTTGGATATTGAAAAATAAATAAGCTGAAACATTTTTTTTTACTAATTTATATTAAAAATAATCTTCAAAGACAAAAATAATAGAGCAATAACTACTTCCCTGAGTGAAAGGATGTATAAAGGATACATCCTTAGTAATCATACATAGTCTAATTTTATTTCATACATAAAGGTCATAGTCAGACATTCTCAAACCTGAAAGAACTTAGAATTAGGAAGCCAAAGGATAAGCGAAAATAAAGAACTAAGGAAAGAGAAATAATCAATTTAGAAAGTTTAAAAGTTAAGTGATGCTTCTTTTTAAAAAACAGAAGCAGGTCTAGATAACAAAGAAAATTGTGTTTACAAAACAGAACACAACAAATTTATGATACTACTATAAATAACAAAATCGAACAATTAGATATAATTGTTTTCTCATTTTCTATGACATAGTATCTATCAATCAGAACTGATTAAATGAAAATATATTCCTAAATAACTATATTATCTATATTTTCATAAGCATACATAGAAATTTAGAGGCATCTTTAATGGCTTATGTTCTTATGAGTAAGATATTTTTTAAGACATCTTTTATATTCAAATTTGGTCATGTGTTCATGCTTTCAAAATAATATTGAGTTTTAACTGAAAAAAGTGTACATAGTAAAAGTCAACTAAAAATGACCTACCATAACATTAACCATTGTAACAAATACCTGAAACATCTCAGTGGCACACTAGAAAAAATTATTTACCTAGCTTATGAGCTTGTGGGTTCAGCCGATACAGGCTGAGCTTAGTTGGCCTTAGTAACTCTCTGTACAGTCAGCTGTGGGCTAAGAGCTCTGATGATTTTGGCTGGACTTCATATGTCTAGAGACTGGTTTACTGTTGCTAATATAGAATGGCCTCAATTAATGTGAGTGGGGAACATGATTTTATTCCATGTGCCCCATTCTTTTGCAGCCTAACCCAGTGTGCTCTGGTGGTTATTGTGGGAAGCAAGAACAAGCCAGCTGGATCAGCTAGCACTTCAAGTCTTTATTACTGTGTCATGTATACTTACCTTCAACTTGCTTCAGAAAGTCACAAAGTTGAGCCCAAAATCAGAGTGGGAGGATATTCTAAAATTATCTGGTAAAACCACCTGAATACAGGGAAAGGCAAAAAAAAAAAAAAAGTGGCCACTTAAAACTGTATATATTTTCCCTTTTGTATTCTATCCACTCATTAAAACAGGCATTTCTTTGTATATAAATAAATGCATATTAACATGAATATAATATTTCCAAATACTAAATTTTAATTATTATTAAGTAGTAATTCCTAAAAAAATAAACTAATATAGTGAAGTTGCTTAAAACCCTAATTTGATATCAAGGCCATCATTATTGAAGATAAGTGTTAAAATAAAATTGGAGATACAATTCCAGAATGGTGTCATGAGGAGCTCCATAGATGCACAAATCTCACTGCTATTGGTGAAAGCTATTAAAGAATGAAATCCAATAATTTAAAGTTCTTGGAAATTGGCCTAAAGACATACAGCAAAGGAAGAAATATTTATTCAGGAGTGTCTACTGATTTTAGAAAAAACAGCAATTGTATGAGCATAGTACTCTCACCCCCACCCCTAGCTTATGATGGATGATGCTCCATTTTATGTGGCCAAGAAGACAGGACTGACCTTCACCCTCCAAAGTCTCCTTGGGAGAGTCAGGAGTGAGCATTTCTCAGCTCTAACTACCCTCAGCTCTATCTTCTAGGGCTAAATTCTAGGAAAGTATGCTCTAGGAACCGCCTTGTTCCATTCAATCATTTTTCATAGTGTGAAGACTCTAAATGAGGTATGTCATCTACAGAATACTGGAGCTCTGATTGACTTCTTCCTCGTTCAATTGTAGAGTATGAATGGTTATGGAAAATAATATTTCTACAAGACAGCCCTCAGGAAAAATGGAAAGATGGATTGGCATGGGAGGAAGAAGGGAAATTAGCCAATCCTTAAACCTCTCCCAGTAAATCCTTTCCCAGTAACAATGGGCCCTGAGGGAAAAAAGCAAACTTCCATGCCTTCCTGAGTTCATCACCAGCATCTCCACCAAAAACTAACCTTTATCCCTTCCCAATCACAATGGTTCTTGAAGGGGGAAGGCAGATACTGAAATGGTGGGCTCTGGACTTTTACCCTTTCCCATTCCTGATGAGTCCTGGAAGGAGAAAAGCAAATATTAAAGCTCTGGGTAACAATGAATCCCAGAGAAAGAAGAGAAAAAGTGAACACCAAGTTCTGTCTGAGCTTTTCCCAGCGACAATGGATCCAAGCTTTTTACAACTTCTTTCTGACTATCCAAACCAACATGTCCAAAGTTTCCAATAATTAAATCAACCTAATTGTAAACTATAAAACTCAGACCCCTTCTGTAACTTGGGGGCATTTTCATACCCAGAAAATGAGCCTTTCCAGTGCCTGATTGATTGACTCCACTGCAGAATAAAGGAGAGCTTGCCCATCTATTTGAGATCTGCTTTCATCCCAATTATTTGTGTTTTCAAAATGATGCTGAGGCCATGTTGGTTACTGTTGCTTACACAGTAGAGATTTTATTCTGGGAGCAAACTATCAAGACAACCAGAGGCTTCCACCACTGCCTAGTACTACACTGTAAAGTAGAAATATAATTCTAAATTCTGTTCCTATTGTAGCTGAGGAGCAATGGCTCAAAGATTTTTTGCCTAAAGAGAGAGGCAATTCATAAGAAAAGAAAGCTCTGAAGCTCTTATCAAAGATGAAAACTTTATCTAGGAAACTGGTGAAGTTCAAGCTTAAGGGCACTCTCCAAAAGAATTGAGATTTTGTTAGTAAGGAATTAAGAAGATAACAGGAGCTCCCTAAGGGCAAGAAGCTAACCCATAGGCCAGATGGCTTACTAGAAATAACCAGGGAAAGAGATTGCTCAGAAGAATCCACCTATGATAAAATAAAAACTCCAAAGACCAACTTCAGAACACACCCCTGCAAAGAGCCTAAATTTAATTGGATCTGTCTGTGGAGTCATTTATCTGTAGAACAGAGAGAAAATAAATTACAAAGAAAGATAAACACAGTCTCAAGAGAAAACTGAGACACCATTATGCCTAGTGGGCATGCCAGAAGGAAAGGAGGACAGATGACAGTTGAAGAAATAATGGCTGAAAATTTCACAAATTTGATGGAAAACATGAATACACACATCCAAGATGTTCAGCAAATGGCAAGCAAAGTATTAATAGAGAGATTTACACATAGGCATATCATAGTAAAAATGTTGAAAAATGAAGAATAAAAATCTTAAAGGTAGAGAAAAGGAATTTATCATGTTCAAAGAAAGATTGATAAGATTAATGTTAAGGACCATGAAAACTAAAAGGTAGTTGGATGATATATTCAAAGTACTGAAAAAAAGGAACAACTCTCAGCTCAAAATTTTATATCCAGTAAAAATCAAATTTCAGAAATGAAGGACAAAGAAGGATATTCCAAGCTTAAGAAAAAAAAAAAAAACAAGGAAATTTAGCACTCAAAACAAAATTGCTAACCTCATAAGAAATTAGGTTGAAAGCAAGTGACCCTATAAAAAATCTGATTCTACATGAAAAATAATAAGCATTATTATATGAATATAAAAGGAATACTAGTATGTATTTGTTCCCATTTCTTAATTAACTTAAAAAATGTATAAAATCAGCTAGGGCTATAGCTCAGTGGTAGAGCACTTGCCTTGCACATGTGAGGTCTGGGGTTCGATCCACAGGACCACATTAAAATAAATGAAAAAAAAATAAACATATTGTGTCCATCTACAACTAAAAATATTTTAAAATGTATAAAATATAATGTATAAAGGTGTATTGTTAGACTTATATAGAAATATATAACGATAATACCATACATAAAGTCATTGGTTGATGGCAAAAAAATATTGGTGTAAGATAATAACAACAGATGATAACTTGAATCCTCAGAACAAATGAAGAGAAGCAGAAATGGCAAATAGAAAAACATAAAGTGTTTGTAAATATATACTTGCTTTTATTAATTTCATGAAGTTTTTTAAAAGACATAAAATTATGTTAAAATATATTGTTGAATATGATGGATATGTTTAAGCAGAATAACAAAAAGAGGAAAGAAGAAATTGAGCTATATGCATACTACATATATAATACTCAGTCATTATTCGTGAAGTTTCACATATGTGTGCATGTGTGTGTATGTATATCACACTAAATGGAATTAAGTTGATATACATCTAAAAATGATTCTGGCAAATTAAGATGTATATGTAAAACCCAAAGTATACTTTGAAACTACTAAGAAAATAGAAAACTAATTGGGAGATAAAATGAAAAATTAGCTGTTAAATAAATTAAAATATTATACTGAGAAATATTCACTTAATGCCAAATAAAACAGTATAAGAGATACAGAAAAGCAAAAATTATGTAAGCAAATAAAAAAATCAAAAAGTATAATGGTATGTAAATTCAATTAGATCAATCGTAGTTTTAAATGTGAGTATAGTATCAATCCAGTCAAAGACTAACATTATCAGAGTGGATTAAAAACAATAAGATCCAACTATATGCTTTCAGTAGGAATCACAGTTTTGAATTAAAGATACAAATATGTGTGCAAAAGATCTTTTTTATGGAATGCTTGTTAAAATGGCATGGTAGATTTTATTTGACTAGTGCAGTAGGGGAGAGGGACTTAAGTAGAGAATTCAGCTGAACTCTAAATACAGCACAAACAGATGAGGATCTATAAGCTATGAGAAGAGTAAGGAGTATCAGTGGGACTTTATTAACACCAAAGGAAGAAAGATTCTTGATAAACTTGCTTAGCAAGATTCTTTACTAAACTGGACTTGGAAAGTGCTGTGGTTTAAAACATGCAAGTAAAAACTCCTTTTAATTTCAATTCAAAATCCAAATACAAACATTACTGATATTCAGAGGTAAGACTTTTGAGAGATGATTGAGTCATGAGAATTATTAAGTGAATTAATCCATTAGTGGACCAATGGATTAATGGTTTGTTGAAAGATTGACTTTACTATAAAAGCACACTCTCTCTTGCTCTGGTGGTATGTTGCCCTAGTCCAAGTTATGGTGTGACAAGATGACCTCTACCTGAATGTTGAGCAAATGCCAATACCATGATCATGGACTTTGTAGTAACTGGTGCAATAAACTGAACAAACCCCTTGTTATAAACTTACTGGTCTCAGGCATTTTGTTATAGAAGGAGAAAAAAACACTAAAATAGAAATCATAAGGCAGGAGTAAATCAAAGTTAGGCCTAATTGAGAAAGTGGCACAGAGGAAAATTATTCCAATTTGGTTAAGAAAGAAGTTCTCTTTAGTACAAAGTAAAACGTGATTCCAACTCTTTCAAAGAAAATAAGTGATCATGAAATAAAATTTACTTGGTTTATTACTGTTTGCTTTCATATTTGATATATTCCTATATTTAGTATTTCAGTAATTATTATTCCTGTAAACTTTTAAAAAACCTGAGGACTATAACTTACTACCATCTGCAAAGTTTTCATTTAAAGTGTGACTAAGATGTAAAATAAATGTAAAGTGAGTTAATTTTTTTTAAAAAAAGAAAGATAGTAAAACATGAAAAATATATACCATGCAATCTGCAATCACATAAAAGCTGGAATGGCTATACTAACATTAGGCAAATTAACATTAAAACAAAACAAAAAAGCTACTAGAGAAAAAGAGAAATATTTCATAATGATAAAACCATCAAAATTTTAAGAAAACATAATGTTTTTAAATATATGCTTACCTAATAATAAAGCCTGAAAATACATAAAACAAAAAATAAGAGACCTGAAGGGTAAAATAGACAAATGAATAATAGTACCTCAGATATAAATACTATCTCAAAAATGAATTGAAAAACAAAGCAGGAGTAAAACAAGGATATAACAATGCTTGAATAACACTATAAACCCAACCATAACCTGATAAATATGCATGTAAATTCTACTAAACAGCAAAAAAAAATCATTCTTAAAGGTATTTGGAGAATTTACCAGGACTGCATATGCTAGGCCTTAATGGGTCTGAATATATTTAAATGGTTATATAGATTATTATCTAACCAAGATGCAATAAAATCAGAAATTGAGCATAAAAATTTAGGAAATCCTCAAAGAGTAGAAATTAGCAAATTCCTAAATAACCAACTGGTCAAGAAAAAGAAAATCACAAAGAAAATTAACATAAATACAGGGTTTATGTTAATTTTGTATGAAAATAAATATATAACCTACCCATATTTATGAGATATTGCCAAAGTCTTAGAGTAAAATAATTTTGGCTCTGAGGACCTGTGTTTACAAAGAAACATTATTAATCAATAATCTAAATTTCAGTGAGACACATGAAGTAGAGCAAATCAAATGAAAAGCAAACAGAATGAAGGTGTTGAAAAAGATTAGAGAAGAAATTAATGACACAGAAGACACAAAAAAATGAAAAGAAACAAAGTTGGCTTTGAAAAGATCAATAAAACTGAAAAAACCTTGTTAGATTAATCAAAACAAAACTAGAAAACAGTTAAATTATCAAAATCAGAAGAAACACAGGATATGATCACTAAATGTATATGGAGGATAAAACAAAATAAGGGAGTACTATAAATAATGATTTATCAATAAATTAGATAAGTGGGATGAACAGACTACCAAAACTAGTTCAATCTGTAAATACTATATACTGTATGATTTTAACTATATAACATTCTGGAAAAGACGAAATTACAAAGTCAACAAAGAGATCAGTGATTGCCAGGATTGGGAGTAGGGTGAAATGATTTTTTTGAGCATAGGATTTTTAAAGCAGTGAAAATACTTTGAAGGAGACTATTATAGTGTATTCCATTTTGGTCAAGAAGGAATATCTTTTTAGTAGAAAGTAAAACATGATTCCAATTATTCCAAAGATAAAAAAGTGATTATGAAAAAACAGCAAACTATTGGCTGTGAGCCCCTATAAAAGCCAGAAGCCAATAGCATGTGTACATGCACACACACACACACACACACACACATGCCATTTTACATTGGTCCAAATCCATAGAATGTACAACACTCAGAGTGAACCCTAATGTAAACCATGGGTGTTGGGGGATGACAATGTGTCAGTGTAGGATCATCAGTCATAACAAATGCACCCCTCGATGGGGGATATTAACAATGAGAGAGATTATGCATGTGAGAAACCTCTCTACCTTCCTCTCAAATATTCTCTGAATCTAAAATTGCTCCAAAAATAAGATAATAAGAAAAAAAGGAAGAAATTTATATTATTATGAATAGTGACACAGAAACCTCCTCAACAAAATACTAAGAAACCAAATCCAGCAACATATAAAAAGAATTATACATCACAGGTAAGAGGGATTTGCCACAGGAATAAAGCCTTTTTAACAGATAGTTCTGGGACATCTAGATATTCACATGTAAAATAATAAAGTTAGATTTTTTAATGCGATGCTCAAAAATTAACCCAGAATGGATCATAGACTTAAATGTAGGAAGCAAAATTGTAAAGCTCTAAGAGGAAAGCTGAGGATTAGACCTTCTTTTGGTTACGAAGTTTTCTTGAAGCATAAATGACATTCTGAAGTCAAACAACAACAAGTGCTGGCGAGGATGTGGGGAAAAGGGTACTCTTGTACATTGCTGGTGGGACTGCAAATTGGTGCAGCCAATTTGGAAAGCAGTATGGAGATTCCTGGGAAAGCTGGGAATGGAACCACCATTTGACCCAGCTATTGCCCTTCTCGGACTATTCCCTGAAGACCTTACAGGGATACTGCCACATCAATGATCATAGCAGCACAATTCACAATAGCTAGACTGTGGAACCAACCCAGATGCCCTTCAATAGATGAATGGATAAAAAAAAAATGTGGCATTTATGCACCATGGAGTATTATGCAGCACTAAAGAATGACAAAATCATGGAATTTGCAGGGAAATGGATGGCACTAGAGCAGATTATGCTAAGTGAAGCTAGCCAATCCCTAAAAAACAAATGCCAAATGTGTTCTTTGATATAATGAGAGCAACTAAGAACAGAGCAGGGAGAAAGAGCATGAGGAAATGATTAACATTAAAAAGAGACATGAGGTGGGAGGGAAAGGGAGAGAAAAGGGAAATTACATGGAAATGGAGGGAGACCCTCATTGTTATACAAAATTACATATAAGAGGTTGTGAGGGGAATGGGAAAATAAACAAGGAGAGAAATGAATTACAGTAGATGGGGTAAAGAGAGAAGATGGGAGGGGAGGGGAGGGGGATAGCAGAGGATAGGAAAGGTAGCAGAATACAACAGTTACTAATATGGCATTATGTAAAAATGTGGTGTGTAACCGATGTGATTCTGCAATTTGTATTTGGGGTAAAAATGGGAGTTCATAACCCACTTGAATCTAATGTATGAAATATGTCAAGAGCTTTGCAATGTTTTGAATAACCAATAAAAAAGAAAAAAAACAAAGAAACAAATACAAAAACTGGACTTTGTCATAGTTAAAAAAAATTGGGCTTCAAAGGGTTACATAAAAAAAGAAAATGGAAGGACCACTCAGAGAATGTGAGATAGTATTTGCAAATTATGTAAGTACTCTCACAATAAGAAATTGTTTTAGTCAGCTTTTTATTGCTATAGCCAAAATATCAAAGAACAGCTTAGAGGAGATAAAGCGCATTTGGGGCTCTTATGATCCAATCATTTTACATTCAAATATTTCAGCATTAACATTGGAATTTGAGGAGGGAACACCTTATTTCTAAACCATAACAATTTGACCCTGGTTGCCCAAAGGTCATGTCCATCTCAAAATGCAAAATGTATTTTGCTATGATGTGTCCCCCCAAAATTCATGTATGAGAGATAATGAAGAATTATTAAAGGCGAAATCATTAGATTTTGAGAATTATAACCAAATTGGTGGGTTAATTCACTTATATGCATTATCAGGGTGGTAACTGTAGGTAGGAAAGTGTGGCTGGAGGGATTAGGTCACTTTGGGACTGATAGTATATTTTGGGTGAGTGGTGTTCTCTCTCTGCTTCCTGGCAGTCATATCCTGAGTTGTTTTTCTCCATGATGCTCTTCAACCATGATGCTCTGCCTCACTTCAGACCCAGAGTTATAGAGTCAGTCAACCATTGACTGAACCTCTGAAACCATGAGCAAAAATAAACTTTTCCTCCTCTAATTGTTCTAGTGAGGCCTTTTGGTCACATAACTAAAACACAGCTAATTGGAGCACATTCAGTTTATCTCCAAGAGTCCCATAATCTTAATGGTTGCAGTACTTCCCAAAAGTCCAGGCCCAAAATCTCCTATGAGAATCAAGGCAAATTATTGACTCTGAGCCCCTAAAAAACCCCAAAGCCAAAGGGATCCAAAATAGTAGACTAAAGGGAGGTTGAATTCTTTGTCGCACGGGGACCTGGGATTCAAGTACTGGGACTACTGTATCTCCACGAGTGATTAGAGGACCCCTGACAGCTGCTCCCACGCAGGAGTCATGGCTGCCAAGCATACGCAGGTCTCCAGGCCTCAGTGTCAGCACAGCCACTTGCCCACGCAGGATCTCTGGCCTTAGTGCCACAGCAGGACCATAGGCATCAGCACCCACCCAGGACTCCTGGCCACACACCCATGCTGGAATCCCAGCTGCCACTCCCACACAGAACACTTGACCAGTGCCCTTGAATAGGACCTCGGGCCATCACTCCCATGTGGACCTCCATCTACCAACATGGGGCTGCCCAAGTAGCCTCCATTTTGGGACATTGCAACCACTTCCATAGTTCCCTACATGTGGTAGTCTCACCTAGGAATACCACACAGGGCCTGGAGATAGCTGCCAGCCACAACACTTCACACCACAAAGCTGAATCTCTGAACACACCACCCAATACCACCACCCGGCCCCACCCAACCTGACACCTCATCCCTGAAAGCAACCACCTCCATCTTGGGACAAATTTGTCACCATCTTTAGTTGGGGCAACTCCCAGCTCAGGACACCTGCTGGGGCTTAGCAGCAATATCAAGGGACCAATAGTCCCCAACTCCCTGCTCTCCCAGCACAACTGTTAACCCAGCACAGTGCTTGCGGCTATGCTGTCAGACCATACTTTGCAAAACCTGGTCCTGAACTGCCCAATTCAAAACAGCTCTTCACGACAGCTGCACAGACCCCAGAGAGCAGCCCATAAGACCTCCAGAGAGAGAGGTTCCTGATTGGGAAGTAGAAAGGGAGAGGGTAAGATACAGATTAGAGACTAATTAGAGACCAGAAATTGTGAAGTCTACAGGTGATATAAGGAGATAAGACCAGGCACTCACATTACATGAGTGGGGCCCAAAGGAGATCCTTCAGGTGCAGTCTCCCATCGGGGACCGGCAAGTGCTATATCCCACTTCCAGGAGCTCGACCCATAAGACCAACCCTCCCATCCTAATAACCTTCAGCATCCTGAGGGTGGAGATACCAGAAAACAACAGACAACCCCACTTATTGGATTAGAAGGGAAGCAGAAAACATACTGATCTCCAACAAAAACAATCCTTATATCTTCTGTCCAGATTTTCTCTTTTTCTTTTTTCTTTCTCTCTCCTCCTGCCCTCACATCCCTAACAAATATGAAACCAAGTAACTTTCATGAATTAGGCTACTGAGGACTGGGATGTCTGAATAGTCTATTACAGTTGTATTGTATATTCTTTTACATTTTTAATTTTTCTTAATATTTATGTTTGCTTTTTTTACTCTATTGTCTTCCCACTTATTTGTCTCCCCCAAATCACTTTCTCTCTTTTTTCCTGCTACTAAGAAATTTTTTAGGTTGTTCTTTAACACTCCCTAAGTTCTAATAACTCTATATCCTCACCTTCTACCCACTTAACATCTCATCTAACACCTCACCACCAGTTCTCTCTTTGTCCACCATCAGAAACTGTAGACCCTTATGTAAGCTTAATGTTTATATTGTAGATAATAACTGAACTCACCATTTCTGTATATTGTGATGAAACCATAAATGTCTTAATAGCAGCTATTTAAGACTGTATATTGTTTGTACTGGGATCTGTTAATATTGTTCTCTCCCTTAAAGGAGAGGTATTGGAACCCTGCAGGGTCACTATAAGCCTATAGGGTAAAAACATGATACCTTGTATCTGCAGTGCTAGAAGGAAAGACACATGAACAATATGAAAAAATAGGGGAAGAAAGTGCCCCAAACAAATCAAGATACTACATTATTAGAATCCATGGCCAGCACAAGAGAAAAAAGGACAGAGAAGGAGTTCAGGATGTACATAATTAAAATGTTCTGTGAATGAAAGGATGATATGAGAGAGCAAATACATGCAACAAAACATCATTTCAATAAAGAGTTACATAAGCAAATACAGGAAGCAAAAGATTATTTCAACAAGGAGATAGAGATTCTGAAAAAAAAATGAACAGAAATATTTAAAATAAAGGAAGGAAACAATAAACCAAATAAAAACTCAATAGAAAGCACTACCAAAAAATTAGCACTTGGAAGACAGAACCTCAGACAATGAAGACAAAATATATAATCTTGAAAAAAATCTTGACCACACAGTGAAGATGATAAGAAACCATAAGCAGAACATTCAAGAATTATGAAAGAACATAAAAAGCCCAAATTTAAGAGTTATTGGGATAGAAGAAGGCATAGAGTTATAAACCAAAGGAATGAACAGTCTATTCAATGAAATAATATCAGAAAATTTTCCAAACATAAAGAATGAATTGGAAAATCAAATACAAGAGGCTTAGAAG
This sequence comes from Ictidomys tridecemlineatus, assembly GCF_052094955.1. NCBI lineage: Eukaryota > Metazoa > Chordata > Mammalia > Rodentia > Sciuridae > Ictidomys > Ictidomys tridecemlineatus. Next base: position 36,229,212 of record NC_135490.1, read on the forward strand.
ACACCAAATGTACAAAATCACAACAGTTCTTCACCAAGCCACATCTTAATGAAAATACCTAGCATACAGAATAAAGAAAGAATCTTAAAAGCCAAAACAGAAAGAAATCATACTACCTATAGAGGAAAACCAATTAGTATCTCTGCAGATTTTTCAACCCAGATCCTGAAAGCTAGAAGATCTGGAATGACATGTATCAAGCTCTGAATGAAATTGGATGCCAACCAAGAATCTTAAGTCCAGCAAAATTAAACTTTAGATTTTATGATGAAATAAAAACCTTCTATGATAAACAAAAGTTAAAAGAATTTACAACTAGAAAGCCTGAAGTATAGAACATCCTTGGCAAAATATTTCATGAGGAGGAAATGAAAAACAATAATGAAAATCAGCAAAGGGAAGTATTACACTAAAGGAAAAATCAATCACAGGAGAAACCAATTCAAATAAAATACCAAAAAATAAACAAATCATGTCTCAATAATAACCCTAAATGTTAATAGCCTAAATTCACCAATAAAAAGACATAGACTGGCAGATTGGATCAAAAAAAAAAAGACCCCAATATATGCTGCCTTCAAGAGACTCATCTCATCTCAGAGAAAAAGACATCCAGAGACTGAAGGCGAAAGGTTGAGAAAAAAACATACTACTCACATGGACGGTGAAAACAGCAGGGGTTTCCATCTTCATATCAAATAACATAGACTTTAAGTCAAAGTTAATCAAAAGGGATAAAGAAGGATATTTCATATTGCTTAAGGAAACATCAATAAGACACAACAATTATAAATATATATGTCCCCCAAAATGGAGCATCTATGTTCATCAAATAAACTCTTCTCAAATTCAAGAGTCAAATAAAACAAAACAAAATAATTCTGGGTGACTTTAACACACCTCTTTTACCACTGGAGCGATCTTCCAAACAAAAGCTAAAAAAAAAAAGAAACTATAGAACTCAATAATACAACCAATAACTTAGACTTACCAGACATATATAGAATATTTCATCCATCAACGAGTGAATAGGCTTTCTTCTCAGCAGAATATGGATCCTTCTCTAAAATAAACCATATATTATGCCACAAAGCAATTCTTAGCAAACATAAAAAAGTAGAGATGCTACCCTGCATTTTATCAGATCATAATTGAATGAAATTAGAAATAAAATAAGAAATAAAAGCTACTCCAACACTGTAAGACTAAACAATATGCTATTAAATGAACAATGGGTTGCAAAAGACATTTTGCAAAGAGTAAATTAAAAAAATTCTTAGAGATAAATGAGAACACTGATCCAACATATCAAAATCTCTGGGACACTAGGAAAGCAGTAATAAGAGGAAAGTTTATTACATGGACTCCATTCCTTAAAAGAAGAAAAATTCAACAAATAAATGACCAAACATTATAACTCAAAGCCCTAGAAAAAAAGAACAACAAATAAACACAGAAAGCAGTAGAAGACAGTGAATAATTAAAATCAGAGCTGAAATCAATGAAATCAAAACAAAAGAAACAAAATAATTGACAAAACAAAAAGCTGGTACTTTGAAAAAATAAATAAAATTGATAAACTGTTATAGTCATGCTAACACAGAAAAGGAGAGAGTAAACTCAAATTAGTAACATCCATGTTGAAAAAGAAAATATCAAAATGGACACTACAGAAATACAGAAGATAATAAGAAATTATTTTGAAAATTTGTACTCCAATAAAATAGAAAATATTTAAGGTATTGACAGATTTCTAGAGTCATATAATTTGCCCAAAATGAATCAGGATGATATAAACAAGTTAAAAATATCAATTTCAAGAAATGAAACACAAGGTGCTATCAGAAGCCTACCAACCAAGAAAAGCCCAGGACTAGATAGATACACAGCTGAGTTCTACAAGACCTTCAAAGAGAAACTAATACCAATACTCCTCAAATTATTTCATGAAACAGAAAAAGAGGAAACACTTCCAAACTCATTCTATGAGGCCAATATCACCCTGATTCCAAAACCAAAGAAACATCAAAGAAAAAAAAACTTCACACCAAAATATCTAATGAAAATAGATACAAAAATTCTTAATAAAATTCTGCAAATAAAACACAAAAACATATCAAAAAGATAGTGCCATGATCAAGAGGGATTCATCCCAGGGATGCAAGATTGTTTCAACATATGGAAATCAATAAATGTAATTCATCACATCAAGATTTAAAGAATCATATGATCATTTCAATAGATACAGAAAAAGCATTCAACAAAATATAACACTCTTTCCTGTTCAAAACACTAGAAAAACTAGAGATAACAGGAACATATCTCAATATTGTAAAAGTTATCTATGCTAAGCCCCAGGCCAACATCATTCTAAATGGACAAAAACTAAAACAAGACAGGGATGCCCTATTCACCACTTCTATTTAACATAGTTCTTTAAACTCTAGCCAGAGCAATTAGACAGATAAAATAAATTAAAGGGATGTTGATAGGAAAAGAAGAACTCAAACTATTACTATTTTCCCATCCTAGAGGATCCAAAAAATTCCACCAGAATACTTCTAGAACTAATAAATGAATTCAGAAAAGTAGCAGTATATAAAAATCAACACCCATAAATCAAAGGTATTTCTGTGCATCTGTGACAAATACTCTGAAAGAGAAACTAGGAAAACTACCCCATTTAGAATAGCCTCAAAAAAATTAAATACTTGGGAACCAACTTAATGAAAGAGGTGAAATACCTCTACTATGAAAACTACAGAACTCTAAAGAAAGAAATTAAAAAAGACCTTAGAAGATGGAAAGATCTACCTTGTTCTTGGATAGGTAGAATTAATATTGTCAAAATGACCATACTATGAAAAGCACTATACAGATGTAATGCAATTACAAGCAAAATCCCAATGACAACCCTCATAGATATAGAAAAAGCAATCATGAAATTCATCTGAAAAAATAAGAGACCCAGATTAGCTAAAGCAATCTTTAGTAGGAAGAGTGAAGCAGGTGGCATCGCTATACCAGACCTTAAACTATACTACAGAGCAATAGTAACAAAAACGGCATGATATTGGCATCAAAATAGACTGGTAGACCAAGGGTTCAGAAAAGAGGACACAGAGACAAACCCACATAAATATAGTTATCTCATATTAGACAAAGGTGCCAAAAGCATGCATTGGAAAAAAGATAACCTCTTCAACAAATGGTGCTGGGAAAACTGGAAATCCATATGCAGCAAAATAAAATTAAGCCCCTATCTCTCAACATGCAAAAAATTTAACTCAAAGAGGATCAAGGACCTAGGAATTAAAACAGACACCCTGCGCCTAATAGAAGAAAAAGTAGGCCCAAATCATCATCAAGTTGGATTAGGCCCTAACTTCCTTAATAAGACTCCTATAACACAAGAAATAAAATCAAGAATCAATAAATAAGATGGATTTAAACTAAAAATCTGCTTCTCATCAAAAGAAACAATCAGTGAGGTGAATAGAGAGCCTACAGAATGGTAGCAAATTTTTACCACACACACATCAGATAGAGCATTAATCTCTAGGATATATTAAGAACTCAAAAAACTTAACACCAAAAAACAAATAATCCAAACAATAAATGGCCCAAGGAACTAAACATACACTTCTCAGACTATAATATACAATCAATCAACAAATATACGAAAAATGTTCAGCATCTCTTGCAATTAGAGAAATACAAATCAAAACGACTCTAAGATTTCATCTCACTCCTGTCAGATTGGCAGCTATCAAGAACACAAGCAACAATTGTTGCTGATAATGTGGGGGAAAAGGCACTCTCATACATTGCTGGTGGGATTGCAAATTGGCAAAACCAATACAGAAAACAGTATGGAGATTTCTTGGAAAACTTGGAATGGAACCACCATTTGACCCAGCTATCCCACTCCTTAGTTTATACCTAAAGGACTTTAAAAAAGCATACTACAGTGATGCAGCCACGTCAATATTTATAGCAGCATAATTCATAACAGCTAAACTGTGGAACTAACCTATATGTCCTTCAGTAGATGAATGGATAAAGAAAATGTGTTATATTTAAATACAATGTAATATTATTCAGCATTAAAAGAGAATAAGGACTGGGTATATATCACATTTGGTAGAATGCTTGCCTCACACGCACAAGACCCTGGGTTCAATCCCGGCGTCCCCCTCCCCACACACACACAAAGAGAGAGAGATAGAGATAGAGATAGAGAGAAAGAGAATAAAATCATAGCATTTGCAGGTAAATGGATGGAGCTGGAGAATATTATTGTAAGTGAAGTAAACCAATCTCATAAAAACCAGATGCCCAATGTTTTCTCTGATATGTGGATGCTGATCCATAATGCGGATGTGGGGAGAGCATGGGAGCAATGGAGGAACTTTAAATAAGGTAAAGGTGAGGGAGGGAAAAAGAGGATAAATGGGGGTAGGAAAGATGGTGGAATGAGATGGACATCATTACCCTAAGTACATGTATGAGGACATGAATGGTGATTCTACTGTGTGTACAACCAGAGGCATGAAACATTGTGCTCTACTTGTGTAATATGAATTGAAATGCATTCTGCTGTCATATATGACAAATTACAATAAATAAATAAATTTTAAAAATAAAACCCCAAAGCCAATAGCATGTGAACACGTGCGCGTGCACACACATAAACACACACACACACACACAGTGGCACACAGTAAACACTCCCATGCTAAAAGGGAAATATAGGGGCATGAAAGAAGGGATGGAATCAAAGCAAGATTGACATCCAGGCAGGTAAAAGGACCTAGTAATTCTAAAACAGTATCTAGTACACATGGCTACAAGATATTATTTCTAGAGGACTTGAGCAGCCCACCCCTTTGCCCTAGAAAATAGATTATCAGTTGTTCAGAATGGGACAATTAGGTATAATAGCTAAGGGCTATGGGGTTTCTTTTAGGGATAATAAAAATGTTATAGAATTAATTATGAAGATAGATGTGTAACTCTAAGTATACTAAAAACCACCAAGATATAGACTTGGAATGAGTATATGCTTTGGCATGTAAACTTTATCTCAACAAAGCTGTTTTAAATATAGATCAAAGCAATGCTCATACAACACAATTCTCTTGTCAGAAAACTAAAAACTTTGAAAATTCATGGATCATTTGGTTTTAGTTTAAGGTTTAATTAATGAATGTAAATCCTCAAAAATACACAGAGTTCAAAAAAGTCTGAGGCTCTTTTGCTAGTTTGGAAATGTATAAATAACACCAAAAGTAACATTTTTGAAATTTGTATTATTTAGCTTATTTATTCTTGTTTAATTTTAATTTATTTCTTCACCATTTATTGATGATCACTAAAATTTATTTTGAAAAATAACTTTTGATAATTTTTTTGTTTTAGGATCATCAATAGCTTCGGGAAAAAAAAAATGTAACCCTTCGCAATTCTTTTCAGAGTAAACACACATTGGGATTTACATTTAAATCATGGCAAGTAAAATCCAGGAACTATTATCTCAGGTCAAGCCAGATTGTCAGACTGAAGGTTTTTGAACTGCAGCCAGTGTTTCCATATCCTGTTGCTTTGCTGTCTTAAAGTAGGAGAATTCTGTTCATATTTTCATAAAGATTCTCCTACTACAAAGCATATTTGTTTGGAGGCCTCCTTAGTGATAGTTCACAATGGTGAGAGTAAATTATGGATTTATTTCACTTAAAATTTTAATTCCCATGGACAGTCTTCACAACTTAATGAAGGCAGCTAACCTTTTCCACTACTTTTTATGTAACCTTATTGTTATTGTAGATAACAAGAATTTTTCTCTCCTTCTGGAAATGCTTGTTTTGTGTGTGCATTTTAATTTTCATGGCAGAGTTAAGGACCAGTGATTGATCTGCTCAGATCCACTGATGAAGGACTTTGATTTTATATCTGCAATATATTATGTCTGATGATACAAGTTAAGCCAAAGTTCTTGGTAATGAACAGTCAAAGGTGTCTTAAAAGTTGAGAACAAGTTATGTTCAGATGTATGAATTCTTAGATTGAATATCAAAAACTGCTACTATGCACATTATTATTAAACTGTTTTCCATGCATTAGGAGAATTATACTTTTGGTACCACAAAATTTAAAACGGTGTTTGAATCTAGCCTCCTACTTAAATTAAGGCAGTTGTTTTTCTTGGCATAGTGGGTACCACACAGGATTTCTGGACATGGAGTCTTAAGTCTAACTCCTTGTTACAGCATTTTCTTGGAGCAAATATGTAATTCTTCTTATCTTAGTTTTCTTACATATGAAATGTGCATTTTTTTACCTGCTTGATAAAATTGTTGTGATAACTAATAGAAATAGCATATATAAATTATCTGGCATAGGAATGACAAACACTAAAATGATTTTTAACAGTAAAGTTAAGGGTGAATATAGAAGCTAGATACTTAATCTGTTTTTAAAATTCTACTTTGGTAATATTCTAATGCTATGAATCACATACATTATTTGCATAAATTCAAATAGCACCACATTGATCAGTATTATGGACATATACCTTACATTATCCTTTGAGAATAGCAATTATGTGTTTTGTGATAAAGAGGGCAGCTTAGTTCATTTTTCTGTGTAATTTTAAGACAGAAATTCTAATGTAAAACCAGAATTTTCAGATTATCACTACAAAATGTCATGCCACAATAATAATATTCTCCTTGTCCAAAATTAAAATATTTGAAGGTATGAGAATTTTTAGTTTCATGAATTGATATTAATTAAAATTATAATATTAATTTATATTCATTCATATTTTGTAATAAAAATTTTAAACCTCTAAGAGACTCTTAGTTCATTTTAGCAATGTAATAAATATTTAGCACCTCCTGTGTGCCAGGCTTAGAGTATATCATGGAACAAAACAAAAAATCTCATTTTGGGGGTGTTCACATTTCAGAAGAGGGAGACAGACAATAAATTATACACATAAAAATAAGTGACCTGTGCAGGATAGTGGGAGGCAGTAAATTCTTTGGGAAATATAAAGAAAAATACAGAGTAGAGAAAATCCGGATTTTAATAGTGGTACAATTTTAAATAGGGTAGTCAGGGTATGCCTCATTGAGAAAGATTTTAAGAGAAACCATTTAAAGGAGGTGAGGCATTTAGCCATGCAGATAATTAAGGAGAACTACTATCAGAAAGCATGGAGGGTAAGGTCCCCAGAGTGGGAGCGTGCCTGGTATGTTTGAGGAGAAGTAAGAAGTCTTTGTGGCTGGAAAAATTTGTGAATGAGAAATAGTAATAGATGTTAGCAAACAGGTGACAGATGGCTTCATCATGTAAAAGCCTGTAGACCATTGCAAGGTTTTGGAATTTTACCGTAAGTGAAATTCAGAGGGTTTGAAGCAGAACGACATGCTGACACTCAAAAGGAACACACTGGCTCATGTGTTGAGATTACACACTGTGGAGAATGGCAGAAAGAGAGAGAATGGTCAGGGGACCATTGACATAAAGGAGACAATGAGGGCTTAAGGTAGGTCACAAGGAAGCAGGGAGGGGTCCAAATTCAAGGCATATTATAAAGATGAGGTCAAAACGATTTCCTGATGCAATAGATATGAACTATGAAAGAATGAGAGAAATCAAAGATGATTCCAATGTTTTTGACTTGAACAAGAAGATAGATGGAGTTTTAATCAATTACGTTAGGAAGAATGAAAGGAGATCAAGTGTCAGGGAGGTGGAGATCGGGAATTCAGGTGTGTGTGTGTGTGTGTGTGTGTGTGTGTGTGTGTGTGTGTGTATTTGAGAGAAGTAGCCTTCTGAAGAAATTTTCTTCTTGTTGCTTGCATTTTTCTCAATGAAGAAAGACATGAGATCATCAGCTGAAAATACAGATGAGGGGAGGAATTATGGATGAAAAAAGGAGAGAAGAGAAGATATGCAATAGTCATTGAGATGTTTGGTAAGACTAGCAAATATAGTAGGACTGCCGAGAACATTAAGATCCCACTTGGAAGGTAGAGTCATGAATTAAATGTATGTGAATTTTAAGCCACATTGGCTGTTTCACCCAATGACATTTGCTTTTATAGATGCAGATCTGGAGTAAGCAGAGATCAAAATTAACCAAGGTTTTATTTCATTTTAAGTATTAAAATGTGAGCGCATTAATTTCCTATGGTCGTAGTAAATCTTTAACAAATGTAGTACATTAAAACAATAGAAATTTATTCTCTCACAGTTATGATGTCTAGAAGTCCCAGACCAGTGGTCAATAGGGCAATGCTTCCTGTAGATGTTGTAGAGGAAACTTCATTCCTTTGCCTCTTCTAGCTTTTGGTAATTTCTGGGCATGCCTTGGCTTGTGGTTACATTGCTCCTAGCTCTGCTATCTGGTCACATTGCCTTCTCTTCTATGTGCCAAATTCTCCTGCTTCCTTTTTATAAGAATACATATGATTACCACTACAGTTTCACATGGAAAATCCAGGATAATCTCTCCATCACAAAATTCTTAATCTAATCACATATTCAGATTCCTCCTTTGCCCTTTAAGGTGACATTCACAAATCCAGGCATTAGAATACAAATTACTTTAGTGGGTACACTATTCAGCCCACCATACTGAAAATAAGAAAAGGTAGTTGAACATGTATTCAAGAGAGAGATCATGGTCATGGATCATGAAATTTAAGCTTTGTTAGAACTGTTGTCACAGACTGAGTGTGCTGGAATGATAGGTAAAAAGATGGTGCGTGGAAAAAGAACCGACACAAGACAAGTCACCAGAGGAGTTCCACTTTATTACAAAAGGCTGTGGGCTTATATAGATCTAAGCAGAGGTGGCAGGGTTTAGGAGAATGATGGGTCACCCGTTTATTGGTAAGTTCTTCCAAATGTCAGTACCAGAGCCCACGAAATTAGTTCTTATTGGGGCTAAGGTTCCCCGACAGCGAGATTTGAATATTGGCACTGGCGGGAAAGGGAGAGAGGAAGAGAAGCTACTCAGGATCCATGATGGGGTTTTGGGGGTGTGGCTGCTGTTATACCTTTTCCCAACAGTGAGGACATATTAACTCATGAAATAGAAATGATGGTTGCTCATGTTGATAATAACAGAGTCTAGTTCATGGCTAAGGTAAGGTGGGATGCAAGATTATTGGGGAAGAGGAAGTTAAGAAACCAAGAAACTGAACAGAAAGATCTCTTCAGGTGTATTGAAATTGTCAGAAATTAAGATTGAAGTCAGTGGGGGAAATAAATACATAGAAGAATTAGGTAGAGGAATAAGTAAAAAAAGTAATAGTTAATTTTATGTCATTCACTATGTGATGTTTGTCTATGTGTGTATAAAATTCCACTGTAAATTCATCTCATCCCCCATATAACTAAATACTGCCACTTAAAGTTTAATTTTTTAAATCAAGATTAAACTATCACCAATGGGGTTTTTCAAATATATTTTATGTCTGCTCTGTTTTTAGGCACAGTACATGTAGCCTGAGATCACAAATGTGAACATGAGTTTGTCTTTTGGGTGAGAGTATAATGATGCTCCAGGGGTCCATCAAGGTGTCTGGAAATATTTATTTTTCCTTTTGCTCTAGACAGCTGTGTTTGTTAAGACTTGTGTCTTCTATTTATATTTTCTGTCACCTTTCTTGCTGTTTGGCTGTCATCTGTCACTTTATTTTGGTGTTAGTGTGCTTTTAGGCTCTTACATTCCAATTTGTAGTTATAAGATGTCTTAGGTAGGGCAAAGAAAGAAACAAGCTAATTATAATTGCGTTCTAAAAATGAGAAATGTGACTCTGAATGAGATACTGTGTTTCTGAACAAAGTTTATAGAGTACATAGTGTATGCATAGCCAGTCCATCTTGTACAGCTATTTCTCATTTATACCTGTGTTATGGATGTCTGCAAATTTCTTTTAGGTGTCTATTTAGATGCCATATGTATGAATACTGATAAATCTCCATAAAAATTAAAGGACTGTATATCAATGTTTATAGACGATATGCATAAAGAGTGCATGTATCAGGTCCTGTCTGGAAACAGATGGCTCACTCAAATTGGTTGTTTTTAAGAGAGTTTCATAGGCGATTATTTGCAGAGGTGAACACAGGGTTTGGGAAAAACAAAAGATAGTGCAATAGTCTGGGGTTGGTAACAGGGAATGGTTTCCAGGATTAAGCCTGAAAGTAGTTGTTGCTAAATTCTGGAGGGACTCTTTGATACAGGGGGCTATCTGAGGGGCTATCTGGTCTTCCCTGGACTGACAGTTAGCCCAAGGATACCCAGCAAGAAGAAAGCAAAAGGAATAAAATATGATAACCCAACTCTCCTTTTACCATGACTTCCTACTGAAGCCTCTTATTGCCTCACTCAACAGTAAATCAGAGTGGAAGGGAGTACACTGATTTTGTTTGTATTAACTGGACTCTTAGGAGCAGAAATCAAGTGGAGCTTGGTGTACGTAGAAGAGCAAATGGAAGGTACTCACCAGATAGTTTAAGCAAAATTGAACTAGCCTTAGCAAAAGAGCTGCTTACTAAAATATTATGTGTATAATTTAAATAATATTGTTTTTTTTAATTAATGATATTATTAATATACAGCTAATAGGACTGTGATTGATATATCATCTCTTTAGGAAGTTTCTGCAAACAAAATGCCTTAACTCTAGGAACTGTCTCAAAAAGGTTATTACAAAATATTTTGAAGGGGCTGGGATTGTGGCTCAGCAGTGGAGTGCTCACATAGCACAGGCGGGACCCGGGTTCGATCCTAAGCACCACATAAAAAATAAGGGCATTGTGTTGTGTCCATCTACACCTAAAAATATTTAATAAATATTAAAAAATATTTTAAAGATGCTAATCATTCATTTAAGATGAAAAGTTAAGATTATTCTTTTCCTACCTATAGTCTAAGAAAACACAGCAGAATCAACAGATTGACTTTTCCCAATATCTAAGAACTCCAATTTTTATTATTTACTTATTTAAAAAATTATGAAGAGTATAATACCAAATGAGGGAGGGTTTTTATTTTTTGACAAATTTACATACCTTAATTTCAGTGCTTCTAGAAAGAAGCATATAGCTCACTTCCATCATTAAGTTATATGTAAAGTATTACACTTTTTTATGTAGTAGATCTGTTATTCAAGTTCATATTAAAATAGAAAATGTTGCTGGGCATGATTAGTGATCCTAGTTACCTGAGAGGCTGAGCCAGGATAATCACAAATTTGAGATCAGCCTTGTTAATGTGACCCTGTCTCAAAAAATGAAAAGGTGCTTTGGATATAGCACAGTGGTACAGTGCCACTGGGTTCAATCCCAGTGAACTATCACTTTCTACCTCTAATAATTTCTTCCCATTGTTTAATTCACCCTTTAATACTTTACATACAATCTTCTCTGAAAAACTATGTTGATCAACTCTCTCACAGGCAAGACTGAAGTATTTCCTTCTATGCCCTAAAAACATTGTATGCTATATCACTCCTAGTAACATTCACAAAGAACACACACACACACACACACACACACACACACACACTGAAAAAAATAATGTAAGTATGTTATAAACTTCATGAGAGCATTTCACTGTGAATGATAAATATTTAGGGGAAAAAGTAACAGTCTTTCAAAAATGACTAAAGAAATACTAAATATATTCAAAATCCAAAAGTTTGTGTATACTGTAAATCATTTGTATTATTTTTCTTAACATTATTTATTTTCTAAATATTTAAGAGCATGGTTAACTTTCTATAATCTCAACTTTTTTTAGATAAATTTTCTTTCATATATTCAGAGAGAAATTTCTTCATTGTATTCAACTCCATGAGTGATAATGCTTCAGAATGTGTGAAAGAATGACCTAGAAAGAATACTGTATCTTCAGGCTAAGAAAAAGAGATAAATGAAATCTCATTATCTCTCGGTAATGTGTTGTTGTAGTTCCAAACTCACAGATTCCATTTCATATCCATTTTCTATAATTGAACAATTTTGGTAAGGTCTCTTTTTATAGCATTAAGTAAACAGAAGCATTGATGCTAAGTGAACTTAAAGAGATGCTGGTGCTCCTTTTTAGTGATTATACTATACAGTTCAAGAAAAGATGGCTGTCTGTGTTGAGGCATTGTGTTGGGTACATCAGAGCATGAAAATGAATGTGACACAATTCTCCTTCTACATCTATAACAACTTTTAATACATGTACGGTGCTGGGTACTCTGCTAAGTGTTAAAGATGTTGAAGAGGAGTGACACAGTCCTGTCCTAGAGGAACTATAATTAGGTAGGATCAAAACAGGAATTTAATAACAGATCTATGCTTACAAGATTTTTAGATTATAAGGGAGAATTCCCCAATCTTGCCTGTGAGAGAGTAGATCAACATAGTTTTTCAAAAAAGATTGTAAGTAAAGTATTAAAGGGTGAATTAATCAATGAGAAGAAACTATTAGAGGAAGAAGGTAATAGCATGTTCAAGAAATAACAGGTGGTTTTATGCAATAAAAAGAAACCACAAAGTTGAACATTTATACATTATATTCTTAAATAAAAGCACAACTTGTCAACTAACTATCCCCGTCAGCAAGGATTTTGATTTTTAAAAAAGGAAAAGAGGACTTAATTTCTCTTGAGCACAGATATCAGCACTAATTAATAGGAAAAATCTTTGCTGATAGGAGGAAAAAAAAACTCCCCACATAATTTTATATCCTGTTGGAGTAGATTGGAAATGCCATAGGAGAGAATTGTTATAACCAACTAAACAACTAACCAAACAACAAACCAAAGGAACTTAATAACACTGAGCACAATTGAGTAGAAATGTTTTCCAACTCTGAAGCCCCATAGAATTATTCTTGGGTCAAAGCAATATATTTTTATGTATTACTATATAATTAAAATAAAGCTACATTCTAATTCAAAAGTTTTATCATTAATGATGCTAATTTAATTTAAAAAATAACTTAGCTAAATAGACTTAACTGACATATATAGAATATTTCATCCTTCAACAAGAGAATACACTTTCCTCTCAGCAGCACATGGATTCTTCTCTAAAATAAACCATATATTATGCCACAAAGCAACTCTTAGCAAATACAAAAAAGCAGAGATACTACCCTGCATTCCATCAGATCATAATGTAATGAAATTAGAAATCAATGATAAAATAAGAAATAAAATTTACTCCAACTCCTAGAGACTAAATAATATGCTATTGAATGAATAATGGGTTGCAGAAGACATCAAGGAGGAGATTAAAAAAATTTTAGAGGTGAATGAGAACACAGATACAACATAACAAAATCTCTGGGACACTATGAAAGCAGTTCTAAGAGGAAAGTTCATTGCATGGAGTTCATTCCTTAAAAGAAGAAAAAGTCAACAAATAAATGACTTAACATTATGTCTCAAAGCCCTAGAAAAAGAAGAACAAATCAACACCAAAAGCAGTAGAAAAATTGGAAATAAGTAAAATCAGAGCTGAAATCAATAAAATTGAAAGAAAGAAAACAATTGAAAAATTGACAGAAGAAGTTGGTTCTTTGAAAAAAGTAAATAAAATTGACAAACCCTTAGCCATGCTAACAAAGAAAAGAGCGAGAAAATTCAAATTCCTAACATACATGATGAAAAAGGAAATATCACAACAGACACTACAGAAATCAACAAATTTATAGAGTCATATAATTTGCCCAAACTGAATCAGGATAATAGACACAGTTTAAACAGATCTATTTCAAGCAACAAAATAGAAGATGATATCAGAAGTCTACCTACCAAGAAAATCCCGGGACCAGATGGATACACAGCCGAGTTCTACAAGACCTTTAAAGAAGAACTAATACCAATATTCTTCAATTTATTTCAGGAAATAGAAAAAGAGGGAGCACTTCCAAACTCATCTATGAGGCCAACATCACCCTGATTCCAAAACCAGGCAAAGACACATCATAAAAAGAAAACTTCAGACCAATATCTCTATGAACATAGAAGCAAAAATTCTCAATAAAATTCTGGGAAATCAAATACAAAAACATATCAAAAAGATCGTGCACCATGATCAAGTAGGATTCATCCTAGGGATGCAAGTTTGGTTCAATATATGGAGATCAATAAATGTAATTCATCACATCAATAGACTTAAAGATAAGAATCATATGATAATCTCAATAGACATAGAAAAAGCATTTGACAAAATATAGCACCCGTTCATGTTCAAAACACTAGAAAAATTAGGGATAACAGGTACATACCTCAACATCATAAAGGCTATCTATGCTAAGCCCCAGGCCAACATCATTCTAAATGGGGAAAAATTGAAGACATTCCCTCTAAAAACTGGAACAAGACAGGGTGCTCTTTTTCACCACTTCTATTTAACATAGTTCTTAAAACACTGGCCAGAGCAATCAGACAGATGGAAGAAATTAAAGGGATACACACAGAAAAAGAAGAACTCAAATTATATACTATTTGCTGATGATATGATTCTATATCTAGAAGACCCTAAAAGTTCCACCAGAGAACTTCTAGAACTAGTAAATGAATTCAGCAAAGTAGCAGGATATAAAATCAATACCCATAAATCAAAGGCATTTCTGAATATTGATGACAAATCCTCAGAAAGAGAAACAGGGAAAACTACCCCACTTAAATAGCCTCAAAAAGATAAAATATTTGGGAATCAACTTAATGAAAGAGGTGAAAGAACTATATAATGAAAATAAGAGAACCCCAAAGAAAGAAGTCAAAGAAATCCTTAGAAGATGAAAATATTTACTTTTCTCTTGGATAGGCAGAATTAATATTATCAAAATGATCATATTACCGAAAGTACTATAAGATTTAATGCAATTCCAATCAAAATCCCATCACAAAATAAGGTCTCACATAGTACTTCATATTTGTGAATATATATTATTTACACATACATAAATGTGTATAAATATACATGCACAAATGTGTGTACATATATGTATGTGCATACATATACACACATCATTGTATCACTTGTATTTTTAAAATGAAACAGTACACCTAAATAACATGAGGAAGGTTAACTATGAATAATTCTTAGTAGACCAAAACTGATTTTGAATAATCTGTATACACACACAAACATAATAAATTATCTACATCTCCCTATATATATTTATATATGTCTATCAGTAAATAGATAGAACCATTGAATCAGTTCTTACCTGAGAGAGTTTCATAGCAAGATATTTTAGATTCATAAATCCCTAAAGTTCCTTTTTAGTACAAGTCATTTTCAGTTGAATTTCTGTTACTTCCCACTAAAATAACTTTAAATAATTTATTGAAGAATAATGTAATTTAAGTGTAGCTTAAATATAAATGCTGATAATAATTGAATATAATTGGAAAAATAGAAAAAACAGGAAGGAATAGAAACTAAATTCAATCATAGATACTAGGGACAAGTAGTTCCCCCTTATAAGTAAGTAGTCCCTACTTAGAGTTTTTAACTGCAAGCAATATTGAAGAAGAATTAGGTTAGAATTTTTCTAAACTATAGGATTATCAAATTTCCAGAAACAGCATGATACATAAAGGGATTGCAATATATGGGAAAAATGGAGGAACTTTGATTGGGCAAAGGGGAGGGAAGAGTGGGGAGAGAGAATGGGGTCAAGAAAGATGGTGGAATGGGATGGACATCATTACCCTAGGTCCATGTATGACTGCACATATGGTGCGACACTACATTGTGTAAAACCAGAGAAATGAAAGGATGTGCTGCAATTGTGTACAATAAATAAAAATGCATTATCCTATCATATATATGTAATTAAAATAAATTAATAGTTTAAAAATATTGAATACATTTTAACTAATATAATTTTTATTTTTGTCATGAGAAATTTTTGGATTTTAACTTTTAATTTCCAAATTTCATGAATATGTATGAAATTATCTTGATAATTTTGGTTGTTCTGCATTTAACTATTGATGCAGAAAAATTTGACACTCAGACAATTCCTAATGAAAGTGAAAAAAGTTCTTGTTAAAAAAAAAGAGGTTGAAATATGCAATGGGATATTAAACAACACTTTGGCTTATCAATGTCAACGATAGCAATGAACGTAAACATTATTGAGGATATACGTTACAGATTGTAAACAGCATCTGTAAAACGTTGGAAGTTTTGGAAATAAAAACAACATGACCCTTGAAGGGAAAGATTGTAATGATTGAAATTAAGAGACAACTTTTAACAATTGTTCTAGAAATTGAGACTAAGTGCCTTACCTTTGCTCTCTCTATATACGGGTACACACACACACACACACACACACACACACACACACACACACAGTTCTTGTAACTCACTAACTAAAAACAGCAGCTTAAAATAGAGGGGACCTTCTCCAAATAAGTCTGATGACTGCAGGGCTATGTACCCAAACAAGCAAAGCAAAGCAACAAAATGACATTTTATTTGAATAAAATTCAAATAAATATATGATCATAAGCTGTCTCCCTACTTTACTGCTTCCCCAACCCTGGCTTCTGTACAGTTGGCTTAAAAATTGCGGTGAATTTTTTATTTTGAAAAATGTATTCATGAAATGTAATCATGGCTTCCAAACAATCTTTGGGTACTATCCAATATTAACTTGTTTTAAGAAATAAATAGAAGAAACAGCAATGAAAGAGATACTCAATAGAAAAAGTCTCTTAGGATCCAGTTTGTATGGTACTGGGGAAAATGCCCAGAAGGTTGCAAACAAACAATGAGCAATATAGACAGTGTTCAGAATAATACAGTAGATTTGAAAAAAGGATGGAGTATACAAAAATACTTTGTATTTAGAAGGCCAAAATTCTAACTTAAGGACCTCAAAAGTAATTGAAAATAAATCTTTATATTGAGACTATAGCAAATTTTATTTGATAAGAGAATATTTAATACATGGAAGATGGGTCTTCTGAATGGTAAACATATCTCACCAGGGATATTCACTATCTATTTCCTTTTATGTGGCCATTTTTAAAGGACAGTGATAGGAATTCAACTGAAAAAAATATTGCAGTGATTCTGGTTTATTTTAATGTGCAATCTTTTTTTCTCAGTAAAATCCTTTATAAGAATAAAGATTTTGCTGTCATTTCCTGGACAAATAAGTGGATTGCTTTACAACTTCACAAGCAAGAAAGACAAACTCGAAAAAATGATTATAGCATCATTTTATGGGTACATAGAAATTATGTCTTTTATGTTTTATAAAAGAGACCTTAATAAGTGGTTTGGAAAATTATATTACAAGACATTCTGCATTGATTTATTATCTCCTAATAGTCATTTCTGCCATGCACACAACTCTCCAAAAGATTAAAATTGGTAACCATTGTAGTTTGATGCCAGCTCAGAAGTTTAAATAGCAAATAAATTTTTATATTAATGGTAATGGTGTGAAACTGAGAATTTATTGGATTTATTTGTAAAACTTCAGTATGTACTTATCACCAGTTTTCATATATTAAAAAAACTAGTAGAGAAAACAGCATTAAGTGTTTGTCTAATACACTCATGAATTCAGTTATTCTTGGTCCTTCTGCCATTTCAATGGTTTTTGTTCACACATGGAGATCTCTTCAAGGAAATTACACATAAAGAAAATGAGACATAATGTTGAGTGTAAGCCAGGATGGAGATTTATTTTTTATTGTGAAATGCAAAAATCGATACATCAGGAAAGCAATACGACAATCCCGACTCCAATAGAAGATTGGGAAAAGACATATGCAGGTGTTCTCGGTAGATTTAATTTAAAAAGGAAAAATATTTTATACACACTTTCAAAAACATTTTTTGAAATATTTCTTGACATCCATTTGGAGAAAGTGATTATTATTATTATCGTTGTTGTTATTTGTACTGGGGATGAACCTAGGGGCTCTCTATCCCTAAACTACATCCCCAGCACTTTTTGTATTATTTTGAGACAGAGTCTCACTAAATTGTTGAGATTGGCCTGGAATTTGTCATCCTCCTGCCTCATGCTCCTGAGTTTCTGGGATTACAGGCTTGTGTCACCACCTCTAACTGAAAGTGAGTTGTTTAAATGTAGAAAATAGTCTGACACTTATTCCAAATTAGGACCAAAAAGAATACTATATTAAACTGTTTTAAATGTCAAAACATTGTTTCTGATGATGTGCATTCACCCACTGTCTCCTTCTCATAGTTTTTCTTTGTGAAAGATCCTCAGGAGTCACCTTTAGCAGTCAACTTCTGCAGGCTGCAAGGCAGTATCAGAATATTAGAACTGGTTGACCTAAGCTTCCGTCAGTGTTTCCATTATAAACCTATATTATTTGGAGTTTATAGGTTGACTATAAAGCTCAGACAGGAGCTGGGCATTGAAATCATCTTTAAAAAGTGATATATTTTTAGTCCATGTGGACTACAGGGGTGGTAGGAACACAGGATATTCAGACCTAAATATAGCCCTACTTTACTACACACATTTAACACGTTAAAGTAAACCAGAAATGTCCCGACTATTTCTAAATTCACAGAACATGAAAAAGAACACATAGTTTTAGGCCACCATCCAAATCTCGTAGTCTGATTTTGCCCAAAATCTGTCTTGTGTCATGATTTTGCTGAGAGTATTGAAAGCATTAGGAAGTTTTCAGAAACAGATGACCAAACCTAAAAGAGTTGAGGGTTTATAAACCACTCATCTTTGAATTGTTGCATATGTTCTAAAGCATCCATGTGAAACAGCTAAAGCTCTTTGCTTTCCCTTTGACGGTCGTTTTCTTTTCACATTCTCAACCTTAATAAGAGCTATTTTTATAGAGCTCCTTACTTCATATAAAATAATGCAATATGCAGTATTTAAATTTAACTCTAAAACATCCTGTACTATTAATCTCATTTTACAGAGGAAGCAGTTGAGGCTCAGTGGGTACATGGTTCACTCAAGGTCATGTGGACAAAGCTCAAGTTCAGAACTAAGTCTTCTGATTCCGGGTTCTGTCTGGTGCTGCTGACAGAACCCTTATCATTTCAACTTTTCTGACTCATATTGAATCTGCTATCATCATTGTGACCATTCCTTCCTTGATTCCTCTCCATTTCTATTTCACTCCAACCTTCCTCTGCCCCCTATAGCTTCATAACTTGGCTATTTTCAGTTATATTCATCATGTATCATTCTAGCTCAATGCTTCTCAATTGGGATGATTTTGATCGCCCCCACCTGAAGATATTTGGCAATATCTGGAAACATTCTGGGTTATCATAATTTGGTATGGGAAGGATAGGATTCAATTGGTATTATAGAGTAGGCAGATGATAGGATTGCTGCTAACATCCTACAACGCTCAAGGCAGTCAGAATTATCCATCCCCAAATGTTCACAGTACTGAGGTTGAGAAACCCTGCCCCAGCTGATCTCATGATTAACAACTCAAGATCACTTAATCGTCTGCTTAATTAACTCTTGAACTCTAGGCAACACCACCTTCAAATTTCTTCAGTTTCTAAGTAGTGCTCTTAAATGTCAAATGCTACTTAAGGATTCTATAAATTAGTCTAAGCTCACAAGAAAACCAGAATATGAGCTCCAGGAAGGTTTTTTTTGGGGGGTGGGGGTGGGGGTTGGGTCTGTTTTACTGTTCAGTACCTACATTATAGTAGGTGCCCAATAAATACCTGCTAAAGAAATAAGAAGGCCAGGAATATGTTTCACTGTGTCACAGATTTTTTTTTTAATCTGTGACTGACCCTTCAGAATTGTCCCAAGTGGGCTTCTCCAAATTATTTCCAGTCCTGAGGATTTTGTCACCCCCTAGCAGTTTCTTCCTCCTGCCATTCCTTAGGACTTCAGGACAATCATGGCCCCTCTCTCTTTATGTTCTTCATCAATTGCTGTTAGTTTCATCTTTATCATCTTCAAGGATATTGAAGTCTTCCTTCTAAAATAAGTCCTGTTCCCAACACTTTGAATGTATTCCTTTGACTGTTAAGCTTCTTTAATAATTATCAGCTCCAAATTACCAAGTACAATGGGTGAAGTTTTGTAATCTTGGTGGGTTTCCCAAATCTCTACAACTACTGCTCATCTAAAATCCAATAACAGTTTCTTCATTTCAAACTGAGGAAAAGCTATTGTCTTTGGAAGTATCCTGACTGCTCAAGCATATGACCCAGTTTATGATCTCCATCATGAAATTCTTTCCTCTAATTTATAAGAGGAGATATATTCCTGTCCTTTCCTGTATCTTTACCTATCTGATCTTATGTTTCTCAGTGGCAACTCTTCCTCTTCTATTCTTCTCAGTTGGATATTTCCTAAGATGTTGTTTTCTAAGGTTATTTTTCTCTTTCTAAGCTTCTCCTCTTAATTCTCCTATTAATTCCTCTGTGAATATCCAACAAATCTCTCTTCCCAAGCTTTCAGTGTACATTTCAAATCACTGGCCTAACATGCCCTTCAAACTTAAACAAATGCTTTCTTCTGTCTTCTTCCAAGGCTTGTTTCCTTCTGCTCTACAGCCCCCAAAGGTCAGAAGTTTCTATCTAGGGATACAACTGAGCCTGCTCTGTATTTCAACCATCCCTTCCATTTTGTCAAGTTCATCTCTTTCATCTAAATGCAACTCTGAAGAACAAGCAATACTATTGAGTCTTCTTAAATGAGCTACACTTCAAAATCATACCTCGTGCTAAGGAAAACAATTCTCAGATGTTTCCTAATGGCAATTGGAGGACAATTTCATAGTGGCAATTGGTAACACTCATATGTATATGTTTATACACATTTACTTATTTAATATAAAAATTCCTTTGGGGATGTGCTATTATTATGAGCAATTGTTACAGAGAAGGAAACCAAGGCAAAGTAATTCACCTAGTTTACTACAAGCAAAATACCAGAGAGAGGATTTGAACAAAGCAAACTGGCTCAGGAGGCCATACTAATCCTCTACATTCTATTGCTTGATTCAGGCTAGACACATAGAATTGCTCACCAATGCTTGAAAGTATGAAATAAAACAAAAGCCAGTTTTAAAGATAAGTTTAGTGGCTCGAATAGTGGCCTCAAAAGATACATTCAAGTCCTAAACCTCAGAACCTATGAAGGTGACATTATTTGAAAAAAGGATCTTGACAGATATAATTAGGTTAAGAACCTCAGGATGGGTTCCTAAATCCAATGGCAGGTGCTCTAATAGTAAGGAAACATACAGAGATCAGAAAAGGAGATATGAAAATGGAGGCACAGATGGGGGTGATATGTCAATGAATGAAGGCATATCAAAGGTTGCTGAATACCACCAAAACATAAGAGAGGCATAAAACAGATTCATTCTTGGAAGGAACCAGTCCTGCTGAAGCCTTGATTTGAGACATCTGACCTCAAAACTGTTATAGAGTAGCAAAGATGAAATGAATACTGGGGATCTGTTAATAAAATGCATCTCAACCAAATGTCTGCTGATCATTGTTTGCATCTTATCAACAGGTTTTAGTGTTTAAAAGTGATTTTTGGAATGGATGAATAAAGATAAACACTATTTTTTACTACCCTACAAATGTGTAAAAGTTATGTAATTTAAAAATTTACATGTATTAAAATGCTGGATAAAATATTTTTGCTCAAATATCTAAACTATTAAACACCACTCTGGCTGTATATATTTTATGAAACATTATAGAATACTCTGGGTGTGATGGTATGTAACAGAACCCCAACAATTCAGGAGGCTGAGGCAAGAGGACCACAAGTTCAAGGTCATTGTCGGCAATTTACTAAGAACATGTCTCGAATTTAAAATCAAAAGGTCTGGGATGTGCTTCAGTGGTAAAGCACCCCTGAGTTCAATCCACAGTACTGCAAAAAGAAATATTCTGGAATATTATTATAGCTATATATATTATAGGATCATCTACATATCATGTCTATTGTGATTTCACTTACAAATAATTTGAGTTTATAGTATTGATAGGTATAAAATATGTTTCAAAAACTTAATCATTTAGAAATTAAATAATACCTGGCTTCTTGAAATCTAGATTCACATATGTGTTAAAGAGGGTGATTATTTTCTCAAATCATCACATCACTGAGAGGTGAAACTGAATTGAACACAGTGTTGTCAAGTGTGCTTTGGATCCTGAGTGTCTACTCTTGTTGGAATAGTCCACTGACACTCTATGAAAACATTTCTTCAAAAAACAACTCTTTGAAATAACTGGTCACATGAATTGATTAAAAAAACAACCAAACACAATAATTGAATTATTGGTCATTAGGAATCCTGGTCTAAGACAGTGCAGATATCAATTTTCTTAGGTAGAAAAATCCTCTGGGGACAACTATACATATGCATTCTCCTCCTCATTAGTTTAGGGCCTATCAACTAAAGATGGGGCTAAAATATTTTGAGAATGTAAATTGACACAAAAATTTTAAAACTCAAATACTTCAATCTTTCACATGTTTGTATATATAGGAAATAAATATATTGGAAAAATATGAAATGAATATACAGTCCTGATATATTTGATACATACACATATCATATATATATATATATATATATATATATATATAAACCTATATATTTCAGACATATACTTTTCATATCTTTTCAGATATATTTTTTTCAGATATGAATTTTATGTTATATGCATATAAATATACACATATATACATATATACATAGTTGAAAGTTCATGCCAGTACACATATTGATTATTCTCTTAAATGAAAACCAGGAGTTTTTATTTTGGGACACATTCACTATTTTGTGAAAATAATCATCATCAGTTCATGTAGGACTTAGCTAAAAGCAAAAAGTAGTCAAAACATTTCTAAGGAAAATGTTTAAGTATCAGCAATTCTACTTATTTCTAAACAACAAAAAAATGATGTGTAGAGTTACTCATTGGGCTAATTAATATTTTTCCTCCGATGGAGATCTGAAGTAATTTCAGGATAGAATTTTAAAAGTGGGACAAACCATGGAAAGTTGAAATGTATACACAGAGAAGCTTGCAAATGTTAGACACCTTTCTATCCAGAGCTTGCGTTTTTATCTGTGCTCTCCTACAAGATAACCAGCCTTGCAAATCCTGGATTTCCACATTTAGAAAATGTTGCTGAAGATGTCTATCATATTTCATGGGGAAGTCAATGAGAAAATCAGTGTAAAATGCATTCTGTAGAGGCTGCTGTGGTCTTCCTCTCCTTTTCATTATCCCCAGGATAGATAGCTCTAAGCTTGTCTTTACCTAATTCTACTTGTTCCATACAAGCCAATTATAGCTCTTCACTAAATAAAATTGCATTTGTTTCTCTCCTAATTCTAAATATCTTTTAGCCTTGAGTAAACACCAATTCTGACACATAGATAGTATCTCCAAGGCAACTTGCAGCTTCTTTGCTAAGTAATTAGCCTTCATGAAATCAAGTGTTTACTTAAACAATATATTTATAACATTGTCTGTGTACAGGGAGATGAAGCACAAGAAGTAAAGGGAGTTTATTAAACCACATTTACTCAGAGTGTATATAATTTTTTAGTTTGAAGTAAAATGTTAATTGGTTTAGGAGTGTTTTGAATAGTAGTAAATAAGATCTGTTCAGAATGAGCATTATAAAATAGGATTGATTCATTAAGCTTGGTCTCTTGAGTACCCATGTCAATGCTTTCAGCTTTCAAAATAAATTATATCAATGATTATTTAAATGTAACATTGATAAAACATTTTAGTTCATACTCATATACTTATAATTAATATCTATACATATATAGCTAACAAAAATATGGGTGATTAGCTGCAAGGTCTTTAAGTTAGATCCAACATATGGACACATTCATGAGTGATTTCTGTAGCTTTGAAAGCCTAAGAAGTAAGTGGAAATGGAAATACCTAAGTAAGTATCATGCTCAGTCCTTTCTCAGCCTGGTTTCCTTATCTGTAAAATGGAGATGATGACACTGTATACTCTGGAGTGTTTGTTTTTAAAGGGTAAATTACCAATACACTCTCATTATTCTTGTTATTATTATTCTATATAATCAGGACACTATGCCATGCTCTGTAAAAATGTAGGATGGACAAGATGCAATAATACATTTTCTGTTACTGCTGTAACATATTATCACACATATAGCAGCTTAAAACAATGTTAATTTATCAATTCACAGTTCTGTGGGTCCAGAGTCTTCGTAAACATGGATAAAGTCAAGGTCTGCATGGCAGAGCTCCTAAATAGGAGTGGAGACTCTGTTTTCTTGCTCATTGAGATCATTGACAGAATTCATTTCCTTGCACCTTTTTGAACTCAGGTTTGTTTGTTCACTGACTGTAGATGGGTGGAGGGGTGGGTATTTTCAGCCTCAAGAGGCCCTCATAGTCCTTGTCCCTGGCACGTCTTCTATCATAAGATTCAGGAATGACAAATTGAGTCTCCCATCAAATCTTTCTGACACCAGTAAAGGTTCTCATCTTTTAAGAATTCCTGTGATTGTGTTCTCCCCATTTCAAGTTCCCTACCCCTAACCACATTGCAAAGTTCCTTTGGATTTGGAGATATATATTGTACTGGGGATTGAACCCAGGGGTCTTTTACCACTTAGGTACATCCTCAGCCCTTTTCCCCTTTTTATTTTGAGACAGAGCTTTGCTAAACTGCTTAGAGCCTTCCAAATTGATGAAGCTGGCCTTTAACTTGCAATCCTGTGTCCCAGCTACCCAAATCACTGGGATAATAGGCATTTGCCACCTTGCCCAGCTTGCAAAATTCCACTGGGACATACTGTAGCATAGGTACAGGCTCCAGGGTTTGGGGTATGGGAATCATTATTTTGATTACATAAACCTTAACTACATTTTTAAATGAAAAGTCAATAAAACAAGTGTGTAAGTAACAGCCAACTAAAAAAGAATGTACATCCTTATATAAAAACTATGATTTCAATGTTGAATGTCTAATTAGAAGAAAGTTATACAACTTCCTTTTCTTGTGAATATAGAGCTTTTACAAAAGAATTTTTTTCCCCTCCTTTTAAGGAACTGTTTTCACTTTCCCTGACCTCCTTTGGCTTTACCTTTTCTTGTTCCTGAAGCAGTAAGAGAGTACCAAAAATGGAATGAATGTGCCATTTTATAGGTGCAAACCATTTCTCATACTCAGACAATACAGCTTCTAGCCTGATGGACATGGACATTCTGGGTACTTACACAGATAATAAACTTTAAGACTTTTTGTTGTTGTTAAAGGTATTTGTGGAATATTTGTATAGAAATTCTCCTCTTTCTTTTTTAGTTACCATAAAGAGATTATGATCAGAGATTAACTTTGTGACTTTGGTTCTCCTTCTATGGCTAAATCCTCGAAGACACTGCCAATATTAGCAGACCACAATGCATTTCCCCTGTTACATTTTTTATTCATTTTTATATCTTCATCATTATTATCTGCTGTCCTTCATCACAACCTAATTTTATTTTTCAACTCAATCATTTCAGAACTGTGAACTATTTTTCTTGACCTTTAGCTAGCTTTGCAGAGTATTTAACTATAATAACATTCCCTTCCACTATTTGACTACTTCTAGGTCTTCCCAATTTAAGCAATGTATAAATTTCCATTTCTTCTTTTCTGACAGGGTTTTGCACTAAAGGCAATTAAAAACATTCTGACCTAGATTAGACTGATTAATATCTCATTGGTTTCATTTGCACAATATTTAAGTGCAAATCAATTTTAACACTTGCAAAGTGCTAACCTCACAACCTAAAGATACGAAGGACTTTCTTTAGCACAAGATAATCTCAACATTTCCAAGATCAAGATAAAATCACATGTTGTAGAGCAGATTTAATTAATATGGACAAAAAGACTAAATCATTCAAATAGAAGAAATGAAGAATGGCATGTTCAAGAGCCTGGGTTTAGAAATCAGACAGCCTAGGTTGGGACCCCAGCTCTACCAACCACTATTCCCTCTTTGATCTTAGAAAGCTTATTTTATTTTATTTTATTTTTTGTTTTAATTAGTTACACATGACAGTACAACGATCTTGACATATGATACATTTGAATCAGATGGGGTATAATTTCTCATTTTTCTGAGTATACAGGTTGCAGAATCACATAAAGAGTGTAAAACATAAGTTTTCTTGTAGGATGAAAAAATATTATAATATCCATCTTGGGTAGTAGTTGTGAATTGATAGTATATGTTAAATACTTGACATGCACTGATAATTTAATAACGGAGTTTAATATTTGCTTGGATGTGGTTTGAATTAAAAGTAGACCTAGGATTCCAATTAACTGAGCAGTGTAATAGAGAGGCCTCTGGTGCCACTTCACCGGTAGGGTAGAGACAAATCTCTGTGTACCCTGCTCAGTGCATTTCCTAACAGGTAGCATTTAATCAGCAAGTTCTTTGTGTTTAAAATTGTGCTAATAGCCTAAATATATTATCTCTTAAACTTCAGCCCATAACATATTTTACCAAGAAGGAAAAGCTCCTATTCAATAAGAGGAAAAGTAACTTTCTCTACTGCATGTTGCTGTTGGAAGTAAACTGAAACACTGAACCTGGATTTTGAACCCAGAATCTGTGCTGTGCATTTATATTTAAAATAACATCTTTCCTAGAAAACTTTGTCTTCTCCAGACATCTCTCAACTTTTCAAAGGAATAAAACTACTAATGATTCCTCTCTTGAATTTAACATGATAAATTATGCACGCATCATAATCCAATTAAAATAGCATGTTGTTAATTTTATCCATTACAACACAAAATTCTCCCAAACATGGAGGTTGAAACAGCAGTTTCATTATATCCTGGCTAGGGCTCAATTGGTGCTTCTTCCATTATTCTCACGGTGAGTTTTCAATCAATTGCTATCAAAGGCTGGCTGGGAGTCTCCCACCTGCTAATGCTCCTCTCAGGGGCCTCTTTATAAATGTATTTTCCAATAAGCTTTATTTTTTGGATTTACAGAAACCTTGAGAGTACAGAGAGATTATACACATTTCACAGTTTCTCCTAGTACCTCACATTAGTGTTGTACATTTGTTACAATTAATGAAGCAATATAGATTCGTTATTAGCCACTCAAATCCATAGTATTTTTCAGATTTCTTTAATTTTTACTGAATGTCCTCATCTGTTCGAGGCACTCATCCAGGACATCATGTTACATTTAGTTGACATATGTTCTTAGGCTCTTAGCTATGACAGTTTGGGCCTGACTTTTTATGGGGTGTCTTGTTCTGCAGGACCTCTCCACAGAGTGGTCTCTCTCTCTCTCTCTCTCTCTCTCTCTCTCTCTCTCTCTCTCTCTCTCAGGCCCACAGAGCTCCTGCTGCACATGAGCATAAATGATAATTTGGATTTCTTCTATAGAGGTCAAAGGCTCTACGATAGAGGAAGGAAAAGTGTCACACGCTAGGCTTGGACTCAGAAGTTCCAGGATAGCACTTTCCTCTTAGTTAAAGCAGCTACACACCCAGCTCAGAGTTACAGAAGAAAACTGAGGCTCCATCTCTTGATGAAGAGAAATGCATGTCTACTCAGACAGCAGCAGAGGAAATGCTCAATGGTGAAAAGTAAATCTTTGAAATTGAAAAATAAGCCAGGAAAATACCCCCAATTGCTTGATTTTGGGCAGATAATGATAAAATCATTAAAATAAAGTAAGAACAAAATGACATATTGTTGAATTCAAACACTTATTTCAGCTATACATCTCAAAACCAATTATTGCCATAGGATATAACCTCTTAACATAAATATATATTTATCATGGAATGAAATCATTCATAAAAACATTTAATGTGCCAAATAATAAATGCACTAGTTTTTCCTTTGGTAAGTATAACAAATGCATATATTTTAAATACAATTTGTTTTTACTATTCACCATATAATTAAGAGCTGTACCTCTCATTTAAAAGTCTAGGTTGTCTCCAAGCATAAAAATGGAAATAATGATTCTATGACAACACAGCCTGAATTTTCTGCTTTGCAGACACCAGATTTATTTTTAAATGGTGTGAATCAAATCTGTGCTGAGAGGCCAACTTCAAAATATAAAGGAAAAATTGGCAATGGAAAGATTTTGCTGGTTTGGCTGAAGTGAAGCGCTCTATAGCATTTTATTCCAGTGGAGCGTCTGACTGTGAAAATCTTTCCAATTGTAATTCTCTTTGGCTTGCCAAAAGGGGATTATAAACTAAAGTCAATGTTGCAGGAAATGTCACCTGTCCTTTGAAAGAAAATAATAAATCAAAATGGCTTTGTTCATCATGTTTAAAAGAAAAAAATGTTGATAGACTTTGGGATCTTCTCTTATTCCTTGACAAAGAACACAATTGAATAAAGCAAAATTTCATTGTAACTTTCATTTCAATCCTTGTTCATCTCCAAAGAGAGAGAAGGAAATCTCTTTTCCATATATATTCAATAAAAGAAAACATAAAGACATAGAAAGGCAAGTGAGATGAATAATGTATCATTACCTTGGAAGCAGAATTTTTCAAGTAAGATATCAAGGAAAATATTTTTAAAATCATATTTGGTTTCTTTCACAGATATGATGGTGCCAATTCAAAATTATAAGGAATTAAAAAAAATCTGGATACTGATTCCTCAAAAATTCTAGGTGTTTGTATACAATGCTTTAAGCAAATAACAAGCACAACAGAAATGAAATTTTTCTTTGACGATGTTTTTCCAGTGATTTTAGCAATAAACATTATCTATGATGAGTACTCACCACTTCAGAGAAAGTGATGTTCCTAGCTTATTGTGTGAACATCATGGGAGGCTGACACCACTTCTTCTTTAGAAAAAAATTGACACTACTTCTTTGTGTTTATTCATCTAAAACAGGTGGCAGAGCATTTTAGTAGTTAATACCACTACCATGAACTCTATTTGATGTTGTTGTTGTTTTAGTCACTTGCTAATGATAACAGTTAGAATTTTAATGTAGTGACAAATTTAGAAACGCCATTTGGCTGGAGAGATGAAAGAGCGCGTATTATGACCTGTATTAGTGTTGCTATAATGTGATTTAAGAAGCCAAGTAAGCCAATAAGTCAAAAAGGTGGTAAGCTCATTATGAAGTATACATCGAATTTTGATAGTGTGTTATTTCTTCACTTGTGCATTTCCTAGTATTTTTTTGGCATAACAGAAATAAATTTTTAAAATCTGTTTTAAAATAAAAATATTGCATTTTCATTAATTTTTGTTATTGATTTTAAATTGCATAAAGTAAAATAAGTCAAATACACCCATGAAAATTTTAATTTAAGCAATGCACAAAAGAAAATAAGCATATTGTTTTTAATCAAGCTGTGTTTAATGTGATGACTCTCAAATACCAACATTAGAGTGTGGTGATATGACATTGCCTTATAATATTGTTCTGTCCTTTGATACTGAAGTTTAGAATATCTTCATGATGATTATATCAAGATAAACCACCAAATTGTTGTCAGGTTGGGAGAAAGTCATCATTCTATTTAAGTATTTCGAATCAAAATTAGTAGACACATAGAAAAATATATAGTTAAACTCTCAGCAACATTTGCATGATTTCATATATCTACTATGCTTTTATTTCTTTCTAGATTCAGATTTCCAGTTAGAGAGTAAATTTTGTTTTCAATTTTTAGTTTTTTAAATTTTTCAACATCATTATCTAATTACATTTTTTGGTTAGCAGTTGATTCTTTGTCAGTTTCTCAGCTGTCATCCATCTGCAATTTTGATGACATCAAAAGGACTCTCACCTTTGCGGAAGCATCAGTAAACCATCTTTGCTAGGCCTGAAGTATGTCCCAGCGTTTTTCAACACCTCTCTATATAACCTCCTCACAACACTAAATAGCTCAATAAATGTTGTTGACTGACTGCTTCCTACCCAGTTTGAAAGTGGGAAGAAAATTGAAGATGTTTTTGGTACATTTCCTACCTTCAATATTTTCACTACTCAGAGGAGCTAAATGTAGTTGAAAATGGTGGAAGACATATCAATTATGTTACCACAAAAGTCTGAGAACTATAAACTTATTTAGAGAGAATGTAAGAAA
Source organism: Ictidomys tridecemlineatus (assembly GCF_052094955.1). Classification (NCBI taxonomy): domain Eukaryota; kingdom Metazoa; phylum Chordata; class Mammalia; order Rodentia; family Sciuridae; genus Ictidomys; species Ictidomys tridecemlineatus. The sequence goes on from NC_135490.1 coordinate 36,259,383, forward strand.
AGTGGCACTGATCTAAAGTCAGATTATTTGATGTTTTTCTGTTAATACCTTGGCCCAAATCAACTCTAGTTTTTAAATGTGATTACAGACAAAAAGTCCCATTGTCTTGACTAAAGCAGGCTTAGACTGAAGGACACACCATTCTTTGGGGGAAATGTGAAAGCTAATTGTAAAGTATACATGAGTAAAAATGACATAAAATATGAAGGTTTTGAAACAAGACAATATTGAAGTCAGCATGTTTATTTTTGTACTCTTTTCAAAAAATGTAATCATTTTGAAATATCTTGAGCATTATTCAGGTAATTTAAAAACGCTTTATCAACAGTTACAAAATATCAGGCCTTAAGGAATATTTCGACATAGTACATAATTTATTCTGCTACAGCTGTAGAAGGAGACATGAAAAATATAAAGAAGAATTATAACTTTATGTGATTTGATTTCGGTTATCTTCCTTGTTTGAAGCTATGTAAACTTAAAGTGGATATAGCTTTGCTAAACTGAGGAGGAAGATGTATAAATATTGAAAGATGGCATTACATTAGCAATTTGGTATCACACTTGAGAAGAATAAGCAAATTACTTATTTTTTTAATCCAATGAAATTGATTCATGTATATAGATGTAGTGAGCACCTATTTCTAACAAGTTATTGATCTTGACTCACAAAGAGCTACTAACATTTCTGTTATAATCAAGTAGTGTATTATTGGCATTTTGCAGTTACTTTCCTCTAGTTTTCTTTGTTCCCGTGCCCCTTTTCCTTTGGGTTCCCTTCAATTCACTTTTCATCCGAAATCAGGAGTCTAATGGTGGAATCACAAAGAGAGTTCTGAGATTGGATGCCCACTCATACTTCATTTTGTCACGCTGAGCTTGAAAAAAAAATGTTTTCTTTAGCATCCCAAATTAACACTCTAACAAGGAGGAAATTGCTGAATATTTAGTAAGATTTTTAAACCTGGTTTGTTGCCCTTTGAAGCCATGCCTATGCACCATTCTTTTATAAAATGGTTCACATTCATTATGAATCCACAGTTTCCAGCTGCTTTAAAATCCACGTCTGCAACTCAACTTCCCTTTCATAGGCTGCATTGCTGCTTAAAGCATGGAAGCATTGAGATCATCTGGGAGCTTGTTAGAAATGCAAAACAGCTTAAAGAGAATCTGCATTTTAGTAAGATTTTAACCAATTCATGGGTAAATGAAAAATGGAGAAGGAATGAACTAGGTCCACCACCATCCTCAAAAATAAAGCAATGCAGCCCTAACCCTTAGCTCTCTTTCTGGTGCTTGTGAAGGTCTTATCTGGCTTTGCCTAAGTGACCAGTTTCACATTTTCTCAGTTCCTTTCCACTTTCACACTCCTTTCTTATTTGGGCAGGAAAAAGAGGGCAATTACATATCCCATGACATGGACTCTCAGCTCAGTCCTGTGTGCCCTCTGGAAGGGTGCCACACTCACAAAAATGAAATTCTATCAATAATTGCTTTAAAGATCTATAAAGAAAATAGATATTATCTCTCTCCCCATTTTGCAAATAACTAAAATAGCTTATGTTCACCATTAAATATGATTAGTATGAAGGGGTTTCCCCGATGTTACAATGCCTTTGTGATTTTGAGAAACATTCCTTTTATCCTTGCTTACAGATTTGGAGTGTACCATAAATGGATTTTGAAGGCATCGTCAATTATCTTTTTCCATAGTGGAATTATTGTCATGTCATAAGGTCTACTGGAATTATAAACCTTGAAGAAAAGGGTCATTGAGGGTTTGGGAAGTTCTGACACACAATTAAATAATGAATGGTTTAGTACAGAGCCTAGTTCCTGGGCAGACACATTGTTGACTGGAAGAAAAAAAAAAACAGCAAGCAAACAATTAAATAAAATTAAACTAAAAAAAATTGTCAAGACAAAAATGCTACTTCTACTCTGTAAATGCTTCTCATTCAAACTTAAACATAACAACTAGAAAAATTCAGAATGATGACTTGAATTATATAATTAGTGTTAAGTGGGTATTAAAACTTAGAAAACTTCATTGACTGTCTTGGTTTTAAATTATAAATGATTAGAATGTGATAAGGATTTTCATATGTGTATATTAGTATGTAGTATGATTCTAACTCTGATTACATTCAATATTCCATCTGTTTAAAAACCATGTTTACTCATTTCTTTCCCAACTATGTACATTTCTTAAAATGTTCTCTCAATCCTCCTACCAAGAGCCTTAAAATGCTCATAATCTATCACTGAGATAAATCTCCAGGGAAGTTTTTTGTGACAAATATAGAAATAACCTGTCTATTAGTAAGAAGTGATTAAATTGAAAAATTATACACTTATATGATGGAATATTTTGCAACTGGAAAAAAATGTGAGGTAGAATAATTCTTCTTATTTTGAAAAATGCCCAGATATGTTAACTTTTAAAACAAAAATAAAAATTTCAGGGCTAAGTGTGCCATAATTTCATTTACATTAAATCTCTACTTATAAAAATAAATCTACTCATAGAAACAAATGGATTTATATTTTTATCATTACAGATAAATTTATTTATTTATAATAAAAAGATAGGTGGAGGGATGGATGGGTGGAAAACAGACAAGACAGATAAATATGGAAGTAGAGATAGACATGCCTCTGGGAATTTTTGAAAAGAAAATAGATACCAATAACGGAATTCATTTCTGGGTAATGCAACTGAGATATAGGAAATTAAACTTTTACTTTCTTCTAAATGCCTTCATACAGTTTTTGCATTTTTTACTCATGTGTGTTACACTTGTAAATTTTAAGTTATGTCTTTTCACAGTGGTAGAGCATTCACTTTGCATTACAAATATTCTACCTATCTTATTTCTTCTATATTTGTACTTACTGGTTCTTTCTCCTCTTGGACATATTGCATGTATCTACTCATTGCTCTCTGTCTGAAATAGCCTCCTGCTTTGATTCTGTCTTTACTCACTTTTTCAGACTTAAAAGTTTACTTCTTCCAGAAAAGAAACTGATTAAATAGATTTAAGCAACCATTCCTATCTTCTGAGCATGACTTAAAGCATTTTCCTTCTTAAGTTAGAGACCAATTAACTTTACTTTAAAATTAAGATATTTAAATGAAATGCTTCCAAACATGAGGCATATCATCTTAAGTAATGTTCTTTTTCTCTAACATAAATGAATACATGCTAAAGAATCAAAAATTTAGAAAAATCTGTCCTAGAAGATTCATGCTATAGCAAAGAATAGAAATAATTAGGAATATAAATATAATTTAGAATACATCTCTCAATAGAATTGATCCTATACTTATTAACACAATAAACATCAGGAGGTGCTCCATCTTCCTGGTTACTTCAGAACTATCATTCAACATTTAAAATCTTACACTTTTCATTGTGTTGGTCTTTAGTAATTTGTAGAGGACTGCCAGATTTTTGAAACCTGTATCCTCCTTCATTCTAGAAATTTCATGTTTAGTAACCACCTCGCTGCTGGGATGTGGAACCTGTCCCCACCCTCCCACCTGCTCCACCATGTCTATGGCTTTAATAGAGCAGCCTGTTTCAGTGTTGTCTGCCTCATACTGTGATTGCTTCACTTCTATTCCATTAGTTTAGCATCTAACACTGTTTCATAGAGAGGTGAGCACTTAATAAATTCTGCCAACCATGTAAAGGTAATGAGTGCAGTTAAATGAGCAGCTGAACTCCATTTATTCAACAAACGCTTGTTGCATATTTACTGCGTAAGTTGTGTTATACATTAATGGGAGGCTATAAAATGATTCCGTTTGTTCATCATTACAATGAGGCCATTGAACTGGAAGATCTCTAAGGTGAATTGCGGATCTAATACTTTGGTTCTAAATGTAAATTTCTAAATGAGAGAATAAAATCTCTTTCCTCGATTTAAACTTATGCATGGGAAGATACAGAATTTGTAGGTAAAAACATTAGAAAATCTGAGCAAATATTTAACTAGTGTGGAGAGAGGTTAAGGGAAGCTTAATTTGAGGGGGTTCAGTGAGGAATTCTGTTTGGATAAGGTAAATCTTCAGATATGCCTTAAAGGAGGTAATAAGTAGAATTAATGAAATAAATTTTTATTGAATTTCAGGTTGAGATTTGAGGGGTACTCCAATGTTCATAAACTACTCCCTTCCACACTCATAAGGAAAGCTACCTCTCATTTACTAACAGGCAGAATGAGAAGGTAGGGTAATTTGCATTTACAATTAGTGATAGCATATGCAACAAAAATATCAGGGCAGAAGTGTAAACTTGTGAACACAGGAAACTACATACAGCCATGTATGTGGCACATAATGGAAGACTGAAATTTCAGAGGAGAAATTCCAGAGGAGCTAGGGAGAAAAAGGGAGTTGTGTGTAGAAAACGAGAGAGGAGGTTGGTATGAAAGCCGGAGATTGTCCAGGGAGGTCTAAGCACTGAAACTTTAAAATCATGTTTTGCATGATGCTGGCGGACAAGGAAGATCAACATTTTTACCCTCCAATTCAACTTGACAATTACAATTTACAAAATATATCTTGAGTTAAAAGTTGCTTGAAATTCTTGACCTGTATGGGTGGGTTTAGTAAGAATCTAGACATGGATGTGGGGAATAGTAGCCAGAGAAATAACTGGTTCAGGATGACTAATACAGTTTCTAATTGGAATGGGATATACTTTATGTATGTATAATATGTCAAAATACACTCTACTGTCATGTATATCTAAAAACAACATAGTGGTAATTAGAAAAATAACAACAAATTTGCTTTGAATAGTATAATATTCAAATTATAGTTTCATATTAATTTAATTAAATTTTATAAAACTCTCAACAACAACAAAAACAAACAATCAAAAAAGATTCTCTCCTGGCCAAGAGGTGACCATATGGAAAGCATTTCATCTGACTTCTCCCCAGCGAACAAGCATCCTGGCAGCCCTAATAGCGCACAGGTTAACTCCTGGAACAGAAAATCCATTGAAATAGAATTTACTGTCCAAAAAATGTGTAACATCTTTCAAAAAATAGTAAATTTGTTGACCCATTTAAAAAGACTTTCTCCAATGATTGTTCATAAAACTTTAGAAATTGACCCAAACTAATCAAAATATGCTCAGTGCAACATAATCCTAGTCCTTGTTACCACCAACTGAAAATTTTAATGAGTTAGACTTTCTTCCTTACATTGGATTAAATAGATTTGTTATTTCCAGAGGCAACTCAGAACTTAACACAAGATGCAAAACCTGAATTTACAACAGAGTGCAGTTCTCTTTTGTGTTAAATTTGCAAGATAGAGATTTATTCCCCAGCTTGATTTGTTCACAAGCTTGCCTGGAAAATTTATTAAGAAGCACATCTCTAGGCAGGTTACTCCACGTAATTAGTAAGCTAGATATGTGATATAGCTGATATCACTAAGCTTTTAAAGATCATGTTGTAAAATAACTGAAGTTCAGGGAAAATTATGAATAGGGCTACAGTGTGAACAGAGTCACAGGACACAACTTAGTCCTCAAACACCTTATGATGTTAGACAAATTGTGAATTCTGGGATTTATTAACATAATACCACAATAGAATTGAAGAAACCCATATAGTTTCATACCTTTATATTAATATTACAGATGTGGATGCAGTGGGATTGCTGTGTGAGTGAAAGTGTCTCCCCTTAATATCGATCTTAAAATTATACTTGATGTATCTCTCCTGCCAAATGAGTAAGAGTGATTATGGCAAAAATATATAATAGAAAACCAAATTATTTCTTCTATATAGCCATAATGAGTATAATATTTCCATGTCTGCTAACCTACCAGACATGTGACATTGTTCTGGGCTAAGTTAAGACTCTGGTTATTTATTTTTTGTCTCTGTATTTTTCATGGAAACTCATATAGTGCTCATGATTTCAAAATGTTTCTTTCAGTTGTGTAATTTAATCAACCTGAACTCGTAAGCCTCTCAAAACCTGAAGAACAGGCTGATGTAATTCCCTCTTAGTCAAGCTTTTAAGTTGAAGAAGTACTTGATACAGTCCATTTGTGGCTGTTCTTTGTCCCTTAATTGTAACAGACTTAGATGAAGTTGGTTTGGTAGATTATAAAACTACCGCATGGTAGAATACTCTGGGGTTTTTCTTGTTGAATAAAATCCAAAAGTACAGTTCCTAGAATTCTAACATAGAAACATTTATGTGTATATGTGTGTGAATGCATACATGTGTATAAAATGTATAACTATAATCATTTTTATACATGTGTACAGACACATTTATTGTTATTTATTCTATAACTATATGACAAATGAAATTTTTAATCTTTCTTATGATTAAAGAATTTTGAATTGCCAAAATAAAATAACATTGAAAGTTATGAATTTATTCTTTATATCTTAAAGGTTAGGTGTAGAGCTGGGGATATAGCTCAGTTGGTAGAGTGCTTCCCTTGAATACACAAAGCCGTGGTTTCAATCCCCAGCACCTCAAAAAATAATTTTTAAAAGTTAGGTATAAATGTCTGTTCTTCAAACTGTGTAGTTTCACAAATATTTTAAACATGTTCACTTTCTCACCCATATACATCATAATTTTATTGCATTTTGTAATTGAAATCATCATGCATTCTTTCAACCATTCATCCACTGAAATGAAGAGTGTTACTCTATGCTGTGCCCTGGTCTAGGTCTTGAGAATTCAACAATGTAACAAAACAGATATTTACCTCAGACAGTTAATATAGAAACACAACACAAATGAGTAAAAAATATATATGCCATATGAGAAAGTGATAATTTATAATAGAGAAAATATTGTAAGTGGGTGGTAAGGGGGATAGAAAATGTTGGAGGGTCAAATAGATTGCCAGTCATACATCATCTTTTTTGGGGAAAAGTAGGTTCCAAGAGAGGGGCCAATATATAGAGGAATCTTGAAGCAGAAGCTTGTGAGGCTTGAAGCCATCAAAAGGTCTAAGGAGATATGTGACATGGTTTGACAAACTTTAGTAGAATAGCTCTAACTTGACTGCTTTGTGCATAGACTTTTCAGAGACAAGGGCAGACTAGGTCAGACTAGTTAGAACACTAACGAGCACAGGATGGGTATTACTTTCATAAAGTCAGGAAGAGAGGCAGGAAAAAGCCAGATTAAAGAACCAGAAGACCCTTAAAAATAAGTATGATGTGAATATTCAGTTGAACATTTCAAATGAATTTTGATAATTTAGAAATTAGTGCAGACATTAGAAGGTAAAAAATAATATCTTTAGGGAAGACCGATAACAAAGCAATCAAGACTGAGAAACCTATAAAATCTACTACATGGGTAAAAAATATGGATTTTTTAAAAAATCATACAATAGTCAACAATGGAATAATGATCAAAAGCTAAGGCTTTAGGATCAGAGGTACCTGAACCTCAAATCATACACTTGCCTATTCCCTGTGAGACCCTTAATAAATTTCTTTACATCTTTGACCTTAGTTTTCTCATCTGTTAATGCTGATAATAATAATTTCTAATTCATGGGCATTAAGAGGATTAGATAACATAATTTGTTAAAAACATTTAGCACAAATAGGGGGGCATGGTAAAAATGGAGGAACTTTGAGCAAAAGGGAGGGTGGAGAAGGGAAGGGACATGGGGGCAGGAAAGATGGTGGAATGAGATGGATGTCACTACCCTATATATATGTATGACTGCACATATGGTGTGATACTACATCCTGTACAACCAGAGAAATAAAAAGTTGTGCTGCAATTGTGTGCAATGAATCAAAATGTGTTCTTCTGTCATATATACCTAATTCAAATAAATAAATTATAAAAGCATTTAGGACAGTACCTATTAAAAGCTTTTGATAATGATAATAATTATTAGTTCTCAGTTGCAGCTTAGTTTGTTATTAAATGTGCCAGTTGTTTAAAGGCAAAAGAAACTTTATTTTTGAAAATTACACAGGGTTGCTGTATCTCATAAATATTTGTGCTTAAAATATGTGGCTTCTTTAGAGATTTAGGAAGAACTGCTGACAAAGGTGGAGAGGAATAAGCTTATTTAATCAACCTCCAATTAACTAACTCAACAATTAACTGATGGTCTTCATTTCCGCTGTCACACTCTGCTGCCATAGCACACTGAAATCTTACAGCTGGCCAGACACACTCCACTGCCACTATGCAATGCTGCTCCCATTACTTCAGTCCTATGCATATTGAGTTCTGCTTATATTTTTTCATCAAGCCTGTTTATTCCAGTTTCACTTATTCTAATAATTATCTATTTTAATTAGCAGCTCAATAAAGTGATGAAATATGGGGCCTTGGAAGAGTTGTTTCCATCAAAACTAATAAAAATTCTTTGGAAGGCTTACCAACATAAACTGTAAAAATAAATTGCTGATTATATGGGCTCAAGATAGTTAAAACAGACTGGTGCTGGGGAGAAAGTCCAATAGGATTCTACATCCACATAGCTATATGAGAGTTTGTCAAATTGTAATTCCTTCAAAGAAATCATAATTCAAAAGTGGTAAAGATGTATTATGAGAGTGATTTGTTTAAAAAAAGGGTATACCCCATCTATGAACCCATATTCAAAACTAAATCTGGCCTTGATCAAAAAGTGACTATTAAATAGATAGATGGCTAATAAAATATTCAGTGTAGAAGTAACAGTTCTGATGACTTTTCAAATGCACTAACTTTTTCAAAGAACCCATCAGCAAGAAGACTTCACTGAACCAGATCAGGGGACATAACCTTCTTATATTTTTATTGGGGTCTTTTCAAGTCTCTGCATGAGTGTCAGTGGTCACAGAGCAAAGCTAGCAAACTCTTGAAGACCAAAAGCATCTGTCCTTAACCTACCTTATGCAAGACATCCCACAGTGGCCACTTATGTAATCATCCTTTCTTAATTTTATTTTCTTTTGCTGAAAGGCTGTGGCTCAAGATAAAAGGCAAGTAAAAATGGGAGAGTTGAGGCATTCTTTAAGAGAAACCATGCCTGGTTGGTGATAAAGGAGGTGCTAGGGCACATACTTTCCCTTTTTTTTTTTTTTTTTTTGTCCAAGAAAGTTGGTCTTACAACAAAAGATAAGTACTAAGCAAGGAAGTATTAAGAAACCTTAGTGGAGAAAAAAAAAAGTGTAATAGCAATTAGTTACAAAAGAGCTAATGATTTTGTCAATGTAGTGCAAGCTTGTGAATTATCATTTCCCAAGACTCCCTGGAGGAGGAAAAAATATGTTTTACTAATGTTAATAATACCAAAATTTTTAAAAAGCACTTAAGAAGAAGAGACCTGTCAAATGTTCTCCTTTATAGAGCCTTCATTTACAGGGTATTTGTAACCATCAATGAAGATCTGGGCTAACTAATGCTTAAATGATTTATCTGATCTAGTATTTTAAAATTTAGTACACACACACACACACACACACACACACACACACATACACACACACACAAAACTGAACGGAAGCAAAGGAAAAATTCTGCAGAAAGATTTGCCAATTGATTTTATAATAGATTGTGGAGGAAACTTTTCTGTGAATAATTTTGGGTGTAAAATTTTCAAGACTATGTTATTATAGTATTATGTGGCCATACTATCATCTTTCATAGCACAAGCTTGGATGTAAAATATATTACAGTATTGATTGCATATATGGAAATAAGCAAAAATAAAACATTAAACAGGCCCGTTCTGCAAATAACATAGACATTTTAATGCATTGGATTATATTTGTGGACAAAATATTTTAATGTATTGGATTATATTTTGTGGACAAAAAATTCCTGTTTCTTAATTTATTTTCTACAATGCCATTATATTTTGGTCAGGATTACTCTAATTCTTGTCAACTCAAGTATATTTAATTTTATTATGGGTCAACCAATCATTTTACTATTTCTTTAGCCTTAAACTATTATTTATTCTTTTAATAAGCATTTCATAGTTGAGCAAAGAACTGAGCCACATCTACAAAGCAGAGACACAGACTGGTCCATTCAGTGACTTAGGTAGGAATTATGGCAATTCCTAATTGGCTGACCTTTTTCTTTTCTCCTGCCAAATAATCTGCTGTTGTATTTTCCTACTAAAAATATAGATCTGTGTTATCAACATCTCTTTAAAACTTTCTGTGGTTATCTATTGCCCATCTCCAGGATACTGATAAGAACTTAGCCTAGTCCCAAAGTCTCTATTGAGAAATTGAATCCCATCTTCTACTTTTCCCTTTACATCCTCTACACATTGATAAAGCTGTTTAGTTCACATAAGTATTTCATGTTCTTTAAACTCTATCACAGTATCACTGTTCCCCTGAATTTTTGCATATTCAAATTCTAAACTCTACTCAAACCCTAAATCTCCACTTAGGAGGAATGTGTTTATATTTTAGTAGCATTTCCGTTGTATCTCCAAAAAAGAAATCACTGCTTTCTACCTTGTATTAAAAGTTTTGTGTGCATGCCTTGCTCTTACTAGAAGGTGGCACTCTTGCAAGCAGGATTAGGACTGATTTATCTCATTAACTCTTTTAACAATTTGCCATAGTTTATATACCTAGTAAAGACAATATTTACTCATGTATATGGTAACAAAGATTTATTGAAAATTTAAAAGAGATAATCTTAAATCAGAAAAAAAAGCTAGTGCTGATTGTATATAGCTGGTTAAAGATTTAAGAAAGAAAGGAGGGAAAGGATGATTTCACCTGTACTTACAGATTAGAATGTTAAGACACAGAGTATAAAGAAATTTGTTGGCAGTCCCATAGCACAGATCCTAAGATAGGATGAAATTTTGAATAGCTTCCAAAATGGAACTACTTTCATTTTGCTTTTCTAATTCATTTCCACAATTGTATCCTACCTCTAGATATCAACTCAAATGATCAGGCAGCAGTTTTAAACTCACCATTCCAAAAGATCCAGCTTCCCCCCACTTACCTAGCCAAAACAATAGACTGATTGTTTTTCTTTTATTTTGGCCCATACACTTGGCTATAATATGATGATGTGGAAAAGAATTAGAACTTTGTAATTAGGTAGAACTGGATTTTATTTTCTCCCTTCCACTTTCTAGCCCATAATTCGAAGCATTTACATTGGCATTCTGATCTTAAGTTTGCTTATTTGCAAATTTAGAATATTGAAAAGATATTAGAATATTGAAAAGATAATTACAACTAATATTATCTAAACCTTGCTAAGTGCATACTGTTCTAAATGCTTTAATACTTATTATTTTAAATATCAAAACAACTCCCTCAGGTAGCAGCTACGATTATTACCCACACGTGTATAGATGAGGTAGCTGTGATAATTATCCTCACATTATAGATGAGGAAAAAAGGCATAGACAAATTAATTGATGTGTAAAGCCCCACAATTCCTGAGGAGTGGGGCTTGAACTGAACTGAGCTCTTGTGACTTTAGAGCTCATGCACAAAATGATACTGCAAAGGGCAAAGGGCAGCACTGATATCTGTTATGACGTGAGCTTCTCGGGACTCTAATTGAATGCAGTTAACATAAGTATATCATCAGTTAATTGTACCTTCATTACAAAAACCTTCTTGGTTGTGAGGTTTAAGCAACAAATGCCACAGTCTGCATCATGTTTTTACCCCATGTTTAAACAGTAAGAGCCTTTAACTATTTTTTTCTATTAATGTTGCAATGTCTTAAATTCTGGTACCTGTCCTGCGTTTCACAAATATTGGCTATATCTATTCATTTTGCCAGCTGAAGACTCTCATGACCACTGAATAGCCTGGGGTGCTAGCAGCAGGTTTCCAGCAAAGTCTTTCCCTACATTCCTTTCCAAATGCCTTCCAGCAAAGGGAAGAATCTCCTATCAGAAACTACTACCTGATAGCTCAATAGGTTTTGTAAAACATACTCTTCTGAACTATTTAGTATGAATTTCTATCTATGTCACTGGAATATTCTACCTTCTCCATAACGTTTCCTTATTTAAGCTTTTATGATAAATATTGTGGTTTAATTATGTTCACTAATATTATTAAAATATCATGATAAGTTACTATCATGAAAGGTATCTTCAGAAATTTGCAAGGAGGATAGAGAATCAACCAAATGCACTAATTCACTAACATCTGCCCCATCTCTTCTAAAATAAAAGACAATGACATCAAATGCTTTTACTGGATTATACAAGCCACAGTTTTACTATGAGAGTCCTGTAACAAATTGGATGTAATATTGTTGAATCTGAATTGTTGGTACATTGGGAATGAGTTTTTATAGATTTGAATTTTTCAGAAAGATTACCAAGACTATACGACGATACATCCAGCAGCTATGCTATTTGCCCTTTTGTCTATAAATTTGTCTTTCATCTATAAAAGAGGTGATTGCTTGTGTTAGGAGTCCAGCAGAGCTTACGACCATAAAACATCATGAATCTATGACCCAGAGAGGTAGATGGATAGGACAGACCAGTGACTCACCTAAATAGCCTCCAGGCATCTTGGTATGTACTGAAATGTGTCATAAAGGAAAGTGATTATTTTCTTCTCTTCCTCCCACTCTTCTGCAAAGTAAGCCCCTGACTACAGGCTTAAAGTCTCCTGGCTGTGCTAAGGAATTTCAGATATCAGCCATTTCCCTGGAGTACACAGAGGTTGGACTCAAGCCCTATCCCAAACGCTGGAGTTGACTGAGGTCTCCACAAGTTTTGTAAATTTGGGGGTAGGATGGGAATTTGAGCAAGGAGGCAAGGATTACATTTTCACCTTCATTTTTTGTATTAGTTTATTCTATTAGGAGTTTCTCTGTCCTGTCTGTGACATACCAGGCCTGAAGGACTGTTGCTGCCTCAGTTTCCACAAGAAACTCATGAACTTGTATTCTAAAGTGATACCAGAGCCAGAGTCATGAAGTCAGTCAATCAAAAAGGCTGAGGTTTTGGTCTACATGCAGTGTAAATGACACGTGAAAAGACCCTGAAGCGGGCTGGGGATGTGGCTCAAGCGGTAGCGTGCTCACCTGGCATGCGTACGGTTCGATCCTCAGCACCACATACCAACAAAGATGTTGTGTCCGTCTCCCTCTCTCTCTTTAAAAAAAAAAAAAAGACCCTGAAGTAAGACATAACAAGACATACTCTTGGTCCTCAAGAATATTCAATAGGACTTGATATTTTCCCCATTTGAGGGTTAGAGGTTAAGTATTTCTCTACTCATTTTCAATTCAACCCAACAAGTTAGCTCTACAGTTCCTCAGACAAGACCAAAATGCAACCCTTTATTGCTGTTCATTCTACCATTACCAAATTAAAACCAAACTTTAACTATGTATAGGACTTTCTAGTTTTCCGAGCAATTTTTACTCTCTCATTTTAAACTCTCAATGACCCATCACCATCAAAAATATCAGCGAATCATCTTTTCAAAGAACCATTTGTGGGTTTCAGCAGCAAACCAACAATAGAAATGACTGAATCACCAAACTTTTTAAAAGTAATCGAAAATTTTAGCAGATATTTTTACCAAAAAGCAACAGAATTTTTTTTAAAAAGATGTACATACTGTTACATACAACAAAGTACCCAATTTTGGAGGGTAGGTTGGGAGCCACAGCATCTTTCCTTTATAACCAAGAGCTGAAGAAATAGCATTTGTAATAATTGTTGACATATGTATAAATATTTTAAAAAACAGTCTTCATAATACTTTGAAAATGATTCACTGCTACATTTTTATTCAAAAATAACTTTTCATCTTTTTATTTTAATTAGGTTTACAGACAGGGTCTGGCTAAGTAGCTGAGTTGCTTAGGGCCTTTCTAACATGCTGAGGCTGGCTTTGAATTCATGGTCCTCCTGCCTTAGCCTCCCGAGCTGCTGGAATTACAGGTGTGCACTACTACATCTGGCATCACTTTTGATCTCTATGATATTCACTCCATATGAGTCTGATGATGGTAATGGAGGGAGCAGGCCCCTGTGATCATTTATACTGCAAAGGATTAACACACTGGGTTCTGGGCCTACCCACACCTTGACTGTTATACAGTGGATTCTGAGGCTACCGTACCTTGCCTGTTAGCAGCTTGACATACCCAAAGGTGCACAATTGACCATAATAAGGCTCTCTTGACTTGCCTGTAATGTGTTCAGTCAGAGAGGATCTTATTGAAAGCAAATTATGAATGCAGATGTCAGAACTATTAAAAGGTAGACTTTTGTGCTCTATACAATTTTCAGAAACAATTTATTCTCCCTATCTGATCCTCCTGCTGATTCTGGGCCAAGTGTCTCTCTGGAAAGACTGGTTTCTCCCAGTGCCCACTTTCTGTCTGTGTTTCTGGGTTACCAGACTTGCTTACTTTGCAGTACCCTCAGAGCCCATGGCTTCTTCCCCTGTGCTTTTGCTCCATGGAGCCTTCCTTTTCTCAAAAGTGGTCACAGGCTCCTCTAGGTCTTAACATCACAAGACTAAGCACATTTCCTTTTGGCCAAAAAGCTCTATTCAAAACAAACTAAAGAGGAATAAGCACATTGCTTTAGCAGCATGAATGCTCATTAAAACTGAACAATACTCAGGAGCACAGACTTGTTCCCTCAGAAAACCACAATTTCATCACCAGGTTATTGAAGTCTTTGAGCATGAGTGTCTGCTCTGTGTGGAAGTGTTACATTGACACCGTTCCCATGAATTTCACTTTTCCACAGTTTGGATAATTTTACTTCACACTTCCATTAAAATTATTATTTAATACATTTAACACAGCGCTTCCTCTTTTTCTGACAGGCACCAGACCAAAGTTGATGTGCAATAGAAAGGAAACAGTTATTAGAGAGCAATGTAGTGGAAAGATCCCCACTGCTTTGCATGTTAGAATTGGAAGTAAAGCAGCTCCACAGGAAGGTATGCTATTTCTTTTATTTCTTTATAAAGAGAAGGATTTACAAAAAAAATATTGATTCCTGCCACAGGAATCAGTGACTTGGCCTTGAAGAAGATCATGCTCTTGAGCACTATAGATAAGACTTGATGGAAAAAACACAGGTTACGTGATCTAAGAGCTGGCTCAGCAATACTGCTCAGTAGATATGGGAAGCCCTCTAAACCCCAGTTTCCCTTCTGTAAAGTAGGTTTCATAAAATAGCTTCCTTCTATCTTATTGCAAGGGCTAAAACTAAATATATTTGTATCATTGCCTAATGGATAAGTCACATAAAAATCACTCAGTAAATATGTAAAGGAAAAAATTAAAATAGAGTAGCATTGGTCTGGGACACTTAAAATGGAGTTTGGATGCACTGTTAATCAGATCTTCAAAAATGTCCACTGCTGAACTTTTGATCTGGGCCAATTTTCTTTGGACTAAGCCAAACTGCAGTTTCCTAAAACATTGTGTGAACCTCTGCTGATCTTCCATGCAATGGACTCCTGTCCCCAAATTGGGTGTGAGATCACACCCAATCCCTTTCTTACAAGACAGTTTAATTTTGCCAGTACCAATCATAACTCCTCACTAACATGTGATGTAATTTCCAACACCCCCTTCAGCTCACAGGTATAAATACAGCCACCATTTTGTAAAGCCTTAGAGCACATTTTCATGATTGCTAGAATCTGTGTTTTTCCATATTGGAATCCTAATTAGTGCCAAATAAAGTCAATTTACTTTGTTCTCAACTAGGTTGATTATATTCTCAGTCAACTAAAATAAAGCATTATTTTTTTGTTAGTTCTGGGTTTGGATATATTTGAATCTCTTCTGTACCCTTATAGATACTTTGGTTAGTTCACTGGAGCAGAGGTGAGTCGACAGCTTTGGTAGTAGTGAAGGGCTAGTTAATAGAATGTTGGAACTGATACTCGCAATTGAATTAGTCAATTTATCCATTACTGCAATGTTATTAAGGGCAGACAGAGACTGGTTGTTCTCATTGTGATAATTCTAGAACCTTGCATAGGGCTAGAAACAGCAGAGAGTCCAATGGACATTTACTAACTTTGAAAAATCTGGCACATACTTAATAATGAAATTTTCAAAACAGAAAATCTAAGGTTCAACTTATGCACCCAAACATTATGATGTTTTATCATATAGGAATATAATTAATTTTGAATGAACACTGAAAGTAAATAACTAAGAGTGACAGAAGATCTATATTGTTGCCCACATATATTCAATTATTTGCCAAATAGCTGTAAGTTAGCCTTTATGAGTCAGAACAATGTCTCTGTTATTAATAGGACATAAATTCTGTAAGGTTTCTCCTAGTGTCATTCACGGTACTTTATGTGCCTGATGTATATAACTTCTAATACTGAAATTACACTTAGAAATGATACAAATGGAACAGAATTAATAAAGAGGTCATAGGAGTTAGAAGTGTAGAACATCATTCTTGCTTTTCTTGATTCTTCTATGGTATTATTCACAAGTAACTGAAATTCTTTATATTTAAGCTCCATTCTATAGGTTTTATGAGATAAATTTTAAATTTATCAAAGGGAATTATGATTGACTTAATAGTTGCATAAATTTAATTTGAAAGTTTTATTAAGTAATTAAGATAAATTATAATGTGTATTTTGCTCAGAAATGCTTATTTATATACATACTCATCTTTAATAATTTTAAGTTGATTAGCATTTTATTCTATCAGGTAAATATGACCTTCAAGTTGCTGATTTAGCTTTTGCTTTTCCTGTTATAATTTATGGGTAATTTACATTTGACCCATGGGCATTTAACAATACACGGCGACATGGATATTTTGATAAGCTTCTAATTAACAATTTTATCAACAACCTTTCCCCAGTACAGAACAGATATCATGTCTCAGGAACTTTAGGTCTTAAAATATGTCTAAAACTATAGAGTACTCTATAAGAGGTAGCAAAGGATTAAAATACGAAGAACTTGTTTACTTTCATAAACTACTTAATGAAATTTTAAGGTCATTTCAAATACTTTTCACTGAAAACTTATACTCCATTCTCTTACTCTTTAAGGAATTTATTCATTGTTTTCTATCCCATGCATGTAGAATATGTAATTTTTTATAGTATTATGTTCTGAAAATTTAACAACTAAGGACAATTTTCTTATAAGAAATAAACAAGTAAAAATATGTACACACAAAAATCAATTCAATCATAAAACTTCATAGTTTCTAGCTTGTTATAAAATAAGTAATTTTTTTGAAATTGAAACATGGTTTCTATTACCCAGTTAGAAATATTTTAAAAATTGAGAAAGTCCAGTCTTAGGAAGAGCTCAAAGGATGGACATTGTCAGACTCTTCTAGTAAAACAGGCAGGAGTAGTATCTTTTAATCAGAAATTTGGTAGTATGCAGTAATTACTACAAAATCATGCCTATTTTGGCCCATAATAACATAATTAGAAAATATGATTTAAGAAAATTACCTGAATTCAGAAAAATGCTTCATGGAAAAATGTGTTCATCAAAAATTATTTGTCATAGAAAAACATCAAAACTTAATTTTTCATCAGAAAGGAAATAATTACTTATGATTCATGCATATGAAAGACTATCATTGTTCAATAAAATGGGTGTAAAGGTGTGTAAAATACAATACTTGATATTACAATACTCACACTGTTAATACTTTTCTTTTGGAAGACAGGATTATAGATTTGTTTGCCAGGAATTGAAGTAAAGGG
This sequence comes from Ictidomys tridecemlineatus, assembly GCF_052094955.1. Lineage (NCBI taxonomy): Eukaryota > Metazoa > Chordata > Mammalia > Rodentia > Sciuridae > Ictidomys > Ictidomys tridecemlineatus. The sequence continues at coordinate 36,277,104 of NC_135490.1, forward strand.
AAATCAACCACTGAGCCACATCTACATCCCTATTTTGTATTTTATTTAGAGACAGGGACTCACTTGAGTTGCTTAGCGCCTCGCTTTTGCTGAGGTTGGCTTTGAACTCGAGATCTTCCTGCCTCAGCTTCCCAGGCTGCTGGGATTATAGGCATGCACCATCATGCTTGGCTGTGTATTAATTTTGTAATTCAAGAAAAATTAGTTACAGAGTTTATTGTAATAATCCTTTGGAGAATTCTATTTCACATCCTGGACAATTAAATTTTAACTAAAATTTTAAACCAGGATAGCCAAAGTATGCTCTCAGAAGGACCCTATTAAATACTGTTTGTCTACCAGTCAAAGGTAGAAAAGAATGAATTTACAAAATCCATAATCCTGGTTAGAGGTCTGTATACCTGAAGACAAATAAGTAAATATACTAAAAATACTAAATACTGTGTTATAAATTCCAAATGGTTAATTATATGGATGTAAAGTATAAGAAATCAGGGTTCTAAAACTGTTACACCAAAAATGCAATGAAAATTATATTAAAGTTTAAAAACATGATACATTTAATTATATAATAAAATACTTCAATTATATTCAGTAATATTTATGTTTATTTTAAATGTACCTGAGTTCTTCTTATCTGAAATTTCACTTTTCAGAGTTTCATTCACCTGTGGTAAATCACAGTCTACAATATCAAGGGGAAAATTGCAGAAATAAACAATTCATAGATTTTAAATAACTTTAATTATAGCATATTGGTATAATTGCTCTATTTTATTACTAGTTATTAATCTCCTATTTTATTTGCACTTAATTTATAAATTAAAATTTTATTGTAGGCATACATGTATACATGCATACATGTATATGCATATATATAAGAAAAACATAGTATATACAGGGTTCAGTATTATCTAGTTTTAAGAGGTCTTAGAACATTTCCCCCAAATAAGGGTGTACTATGGTACCACTCATTTAAATATACAATCACAAGTCTTGCAGTTGCTTACCAATCTAACGTCTGTATTTCTGCCAATATCAATTAAATGTGTAAGGAACAAAATATGAGATGGGAGGAGCAAGTCATCCATATTTTTCTGCCCCAAATCATGTTAAATCCAGTCAAAGATGTTTTCTTTCAGAGCTGACAGGAAATCCTGATCTACTTAGAAAAATCTTTCACTGACATTACAAGGTCATGTTACTTCAAATATAGCAATTTAGGGTAATCACTCATTTTCATAGCACATTTTTTTTAAACACAGTGTTCTGAGAAGTACTTGATATGCTTCATTTCTACTTGTGAGTCATGATTTTCTCAGGAAGTTCAAAGTCTTTCTCGTATCCAATATGCATCTAGCAGTATAAAGCTAATGACTCAGTATGAAAAATATATGGTGTCTCTCACGTAGCTTTAGAACTGAACATAAAGAATGGAAGGTGTGATATCATTTAAAGCCAAGAATATGGAACTAGATTCAGAATAATTAAATTAAAATTCATAGTTTTGTGTAGCTATATGTGGCAAACACTAATCCTCAAAAGAATTCTGCAGAGGTACAATGAGTAAAAATAAAATCAGAAAGATGGAAGTGTTACCTGTGCAATTAATGTGTTAGCTGTGCAATTAACATGCAATCCCTAGAACCTGAATAAAACAAGATAAATTTTCCCTAACTCATAATATATGCAAGTGAACACATTTATATAGACATGTATGTGTGTGTATATATATATATATATATCATATGTATGCATATCATATAATGGAGTTTCACAATAAAAGCAATAACATTTCATATCACTTTACAATTTTTTCAATGTATTTACTTATCCCAAGTAATCCAGCTAAGTTGGAACAGTGACAAAACTGAAGAATTTTGGTTAAAAAAAAATTGTGTGTGTGTGTGTGTGTGTGTGTGTGTGTGTGTGTGTGTGTGTAGGGATTTCAATGGTTTAATTTCTTACCTTTGATAAATACTGAGATCTGGGTCAAGGAGCTGCCATGTTGTGTTAACTTTTCTTTCTTCCCATCTCTCCCAGCTCTGTCTTGTATACTCAAAGTATTGGAACCGTGAATTCTCTTATAGACATCCACTTTGATTTCCTCTCTTACAAAATGACTTCTTTTATCTAGAAGTTGATCATTAAAAGATCAGTGTGTATATTCTAGTGATTTGGGAAGTTGAAAAGTGATACAGTAGGATTAGAACATCATTTCTTTGGGGAGGGTGATAATAGCTTAACTCCACTGACCATTTTTTTTTTTTTTTTGATATCCATTAAGCAATTCGGTTCAACTCTACATCATTTAAGTGACAAGAGATTTGGGATAAGTCACAACTTCTTACTTTAAAAACACTTCTGCTCAACTTACTAGCTCCATAACATTAAAAAAAAAACTACCTTTCAGAATATGTCTGTAATAATGAGCTCAGCCAATTAAAAAGTAAGAAAGCCTAACAGAGTGCATGAATGAGAAAGGAAAAATGATAAAAGAAATCCTTAAGATTTATGGATTTTAGTTTGAACATTTTTAATATTCTTTGTATGTTGATTCCCTTCCTTCTCTCGTTTCTGTCCCAAAGCTGCCATATATCATAATGATATATTGTTTCCGGTTTGGTGATATTTTTAACAATCATTACAGTTTAGCAAACTATATTATTTTACAAATTTTCTTGAAAAAATAAAGCTCTTTTGTGTTACATTCATTACTTTTGGCTAAAATGTTTAATTCCTTCAAAAGAAATATGGTACTAGTGAATATTGTCAATTTAGATACCTTACTCTCTCAGACATAATAACTGGCCAGGGATAGATGTGTGACCTAAGCTAAGACACTTTAAAATTCCTTTTCAGAGACTTTTCTAAATGGAGCTGGTAGAATGTTCATTTTCTCTATGGTTGTATTAAATTTTGGCTCTCCCTCTCTCTGCAGCCTCTTTTAGTACAGGTGGCTTTTTCCCTTCAGCACTCATGTTAGTAGGCTTCATGGTGAGGCGACTCCTGCTTCTCTTGCCATTTCTGGAGATTGTTCTCTCTATTCTCCCTAGCACCTCCTGGTTTGTAAAATACTCTCATCAGATCACTTTGAGTTATAGGCATCTACTGACATTAGCTGATTTCTTCTCATTCCTGGGAGATTTTAGTTTCTGGCTTACTGACCTTCTTTATAACATAATATATTCATCATTCTTAGTAATTTCTACAGCCATATAGATAATCTTCTAACATGATTCTTCGATATTTTCTCATGAATTTATGGCTCTCTTCCATTGCCATATCCTCAAGTTTGTCATTAGTACTAACTACAAACTTTTGTAATCCTAAATTCAAGTATCACATGCTGTCTCCACTACCTCCTATTGTTTAGAATACTCCCTCTAAAACATAATCCTTCCACTCCATCAGAAATGTATTCCATCAAAGGACTCACCTTTTCCCAATCTCTGTTCTCTCTTTTAACTACTTCAATTACCCAGCTAAGATTCCATGAGCAATCTTTTGCAACTGCTTGTACCCACTTCTTTAACTCCGTCCCCACTTTCTCATGCTTTGCAAAAACCAACAGTGATCACATCTATCTTTTTCATTCACCCCACTGCTGCTGCATAGGTGCATATGGACAATATATACCTGTTCCTCTTAAGGCTAAATAAGAAAATATTGAAATACACCTTTATGGTGAGTAGAATAATGTAGAGTATAGGACATTGGCCTCAAGTTAGTAGAGAATGCAGCCAGGAAATCAGCTGTTTCCCTTTGTCCATCCTTATCTCAAACCTAAAATACTTTCTCATTGTACTAAGTCTTACTGATGATTTTTCATTCTATTTCTTTGAAATAAAATAGGAACAATTTGTGTTAAGGAACTACAAAGAGTGAAAATTAGTTATGCACATATATATAAATTTATATATTATATTATGGGGGCTGAAAAGTTCTAAATTCATACAGCAGATTGGTAGCCTGAAAATTAAAGTAAGAGTTGATGTTGTAGCCTGCATCCAAAATCTGCAGGCTGGAAACTCAGGCAAGGTTTTTATGTTGCAGTCTTGAGACAGAATTTGTTTTCCTTGGAAAACCTCATGGTCTTCAACAGATTGCATGAGGCCTTACCCAAAGACTTCTGTTTTAAAAGTTAACCACATCTAAAAATACTTCAATAGCAACATCTAGATTAATGTTTTACCAAACAACTAGGGAACATAGCTTAGCTATGTAAAATTAACCATCACATAATGAGTAGAAGGATCTCTCAAGTTCTTATCACCACATCTACCCTCCCACTGACATCTGTACCTACAGCCTTTTTCTTTCCTGTGCTGCTATAGATGAGAGTTTTCTTCATCTAAGAACTCTTGATATGTTTATTGGGTTAATAGTTATTGTAGGAAGCTATATAGACTGCTTAGCACTGTAGGCTGCTTAGCACTGTCTCTGGCCTCTTTCCATTAGACTTCATTAGCACCCTCAATTATGACAACCAAAAAAAATTATATTTATATTGACAAATGTTTTGTCCTTTGTTTAAAACCATTGTCATTAACTAACTAGAATCAAGCCCTCAGGTTGGATTCCATTCTTTCTGTGCTCGTTGCTCCAGCAACTCACCCTCGCTTTATGGTATCACCAATTTTGTCAATTTTTCTATCTTTATTTCCACCATCTGTGAATGTGTTTATTTTTCTTCCAAAATGTCTTTCAACCACATTTTGCATTTTATCTAACCCTTAGTTTTCTTGTTCCTCCTTCTAGCAAAATTCTTTGAAAATGTTTGTACTCAATCATATTTCTCTTTTCTTATTCTTTTGTAAATTCAATCCAATCAGGGTTTGTCTCACTGTGCCGATAACACTACTCTCATCAATGTCACCCATGACCACAAATTGTTAAATCCAATGAACTATTCTGTTTTTATCTTACTTTTCTTATATGCAATATCTGACACAATCATTCTCTTTCCTTTGAAATGTTTTCCTCACTTGGCTTTAAAGAGATAAAACTCTATATTTTCATCTGACCCATTTTACCTGGACATTTTACTGTGTTTGAGATCATCCTCATTTCCAGGTCACAAAAATTTTGAGTTCCAACATAATCAGACTTTGGACCTCTCATTCAACAATCTCATCTAGTCTCTTTGCATTAAATGTCATTCATACACTGATGTCTCCAGTTTGAAGTGCTCCCATGAACACCAGACTGACTTATCTTTGCCCTTGAAGAGCAGATTTTTCAGTTTCTTTATCTAGTAACAGATCCTTAATTTGGGTTAACTAAGTGACATTTTTTTTTTTTGGCTAATAGAATGTGGTGAGAAGTGGCAAGATACAAATTCTGAGCCATCGTTGTAATTCTCCTGTCCTCCAAACTACCATCATGTTACTATATCACATAAAAACTGTATTAGGGTTCTCTTGGGGAGCTGAATGAACAGGATATATATAAGTGAAGGAGCTGGAGTTTGATGTCCTCAGTCTATCACAGCGGCAATCAAAAATCCAATTAAAAATAATTGATCTTGCATCTGCTGCTGCTTTCTTGTTCTTCCAACTTATTTTTTTCCATCCCAAATCACCAACCTATATTGGACTATGTGGTCCACACTTAGGGTGAGTTTCTACCTCAGTTCACTGTCCTACATGCCAATCATTCCTAGATATACTCTCACTGGGACACCCAGAGCCTTTAATCTTCCACATCTCTTAATCCAATCAAGTGGGCAATTCAAATGAACCATCACACTACCTATCCTGCAGCCTCTGTTGACTGATATCAAGACAATTAAGTCAAATAAATAAGAACATATGAACTTTTCCTTAGAGTTGCTTAGTTTTGGAATGCTTTAATACATAGCATTATTAAGGAGATTATAAATGAAATCTAACTTCCAATTTTCCTCATACACCTGCAATTTACTCAATCATCCCCAATTATGCCGATAATTCTAGTCTTATGGTTTCTTAGTCCAAAATATTAGTTTTTCTTGACTTCTCTCTTCCCTGTACACACTCCACATTCAAAATATCAGTTTACTCTATTTGTTCTATCTTTAAACTATTTCTGCAATAAATCCATGTCTCAGCCTTGCCAACCTGATGAAAGCTACCATCATCTTCTGCCTTGAGTATTGGTGCTTTAACTTACCAAATTGTCACCTTGATTCCATTTCTTCTATTCCATATAGAATGGATTCTTAACACAGTAGCAAATTTATTTTGTAGAGTAAAAACCATATCCCTCCTCTATTCAAACCCTTTGGTAGTTTTCTGCCTCACCAAGAGTAAAAGATAAGACTCTAACAATGGACATAAGCCCTTAGAGGACCTGTTCCTTTCCAACTCCCCTTACCTCTCTGACCTCATCCACTGCTACTATACCACTCCAGTCACCCTAGTCTGCTTGCTGTTCTATGGCCAAATACCACACACACTTAGGGCATGAGTTCATTCGTTCTTTCTATCTTTTTTAGCTTTTAAATTTATTTTATTTTATTTTGTATCAGGGATTAAACCCAGGGGCACTTAATCACTGCACCACATCCCAGCTCTTTTTTATGTTTTATTTAGAGACAGGGTTTTGCTGAATTGCTTAAGGCCTCTCTAAGTTGCTGAGGTTGGCTTTTGGACTGGCCATCCACCTCTCTCAGCCTCCTGAGCCGCTGGTATTACAGGTGTGCACCACTGCACCCAGTTAAATTTATTTTATTTTTTATTGGATCTTTTTAGTTATACATGACAATATAATTCATTTTGACATAATTGTACAAACATGAAATACATCTTATTCTAGTTATGACCCCATTCTTATAGATGTACATGATGGTGGAATTTTCTATGGTATGTTCATATAAATACATAGGAAAATTATTTTGGATTCATTGCACTGTCTCTCCTCCCTTCTCTTCATTCCCCTTTGTGTAATCTACTGAATAGCTATTCTTTTCTTCTCCCCCTTTATTGTGTGCTAGCTTACATACATCACCAAAAATATTCAACCTTTGGTTTTTTTGAGACTGGCTTATTTCACTTAGCATGATAGTCTCCAAGTTAATCCTTTTACTTGCAAATATCATAATGTCATTCTTCCTTATGGCTGAGTAATATTCCATTCCATATAATATACCATATTTTCTTTATCCATTCATCTGTTGCAGGATACCTTGGTTTGTTCTATAACTTAGCTATTGTGTATTGTGCTGCTTTAAACATAGATGTGGCTACATCACTGTAGTGTGTTGATTTAAAATCTTTTGGATGGAAACTGAAGAGTGGGATAGTTGGGACAAATGGTGGTTCTATTCCAATTTTTTGTTTGAACAGCATTTTATAAATTGACCTTCCCCCCCCCCCGCATCTTCACTAACATTTATTGTTACTTCTATTCTTGGTAATTGCCATTCCAATTGATATTTCATCTTATTCCAGCCACAATGGCAATTATCAGGAATGCAAGTAACAGTGAATGGGACCTAAGTTCCATTGCCATTGCTCTCAGCCTGGAGCACTATTCCCCACATAGCTCCCAAACCAATGCTCTCTGGCTTTCAGGTCTTCACTCAAATGTTTTCTTATAGCAAAAAATTTCAGCATGGGGTTTGAGGACTACAATAAAAAAATAACACAGAATGAATGACTTAAGCAACAGAAATATGTTTTATTACAATTCTGGAGGCTTGAGGTGTTGGCAGGGTTAGATCCTTCTGAAGGTTTGAGGGAAAGATGTGCTCCAGGTCTCTCTTCCTGGCTTCGAGATGGCTGTCTTCATGTTCACATGGTGTCTTCTCTATAACCTCACATTGTTTTCCTTTTGGTGTTTAAAGTTCCCTTTTGTAATAAAGACACAGTCATATTGGATTAGGGCCCACCAATCTCCTCATTTTAACATGATTACCTTTGTAAGGACCTAATCTTCAAATATGGTCCAGCTGAGGTGTAGGGATCGGAATTTCAACATATGAATTTTGAGAATACACAGTTGAACCTAAAACACCTTCTCTTACTATCTATTTAAGCATAATTATTAACTGAATAAATGCATCTACGCAAATCTATCACTTTTTTCCCCTTCAGAATAGATTTCTTCCAAAATAGTAACTAAATATCCTTTCACTTAGTGAGAACTGTTGAGAGCTGGATATAAATTAAGGATTTGTTTGAGCTATTAGGGCAGGGGAGCTGCTTTTCTGGGCACTCCTGGGTGAAACTCCCAGGTTCCAGAAAGCCCAGATCATGCTGATGCCCTGCCTTAGCTCACAGCCCTAAGATCAAACACAGCTGCCTGGAGATGGGTGTAACCTGCCAAGCACCAAACAACCTGTTTACCTCAAGATCCCTGCCATCCATGTACTTCCTCTTAAATAAGGATTCAGGCCTTTTTCAGTTGTTCAGTTCTGGTTCCTATCAGGGCTGGAAGACCCATCAGGTGCCCCCCTTTTTGAATCTAATTTCTAGCTTTGTCTTTATTTCTTACTAATTAATCCAGACACTTTATTTTCCCAGGCGACTCACACCTCCTAACAGGAATCTGCTCTATGGGGTGCTGGTTACCCTAGTAGAGAACCAAGGGTCAAAATGCTGGTTTAGAGGGCTTAGCTCACTCTGATGTCTGCACCTCATCAGAAACCACTAGGAAACACGTAGGCTCTGACCTTATCCTGGGAACACACTCAACATAGCATTGCCATTATGATAATTGCCAGGTACTTGATAATTTATTTTAAAAGCATCTTGAAAATATAAAATTAATTTTTGCATCAAAGTTATGTTTTTATGCTAAGTTTGACACATCCAGTTTATTTTTAATAATATTACAAAATGACATCCTATTCTTTTCCCCATAATCTTTCTAAGCATAGTACAGTCACACATGAACTGGTTTGTTTATTCATGGGAGCGCTGGTCCGAGTCATTTGTCCTGAAATCAAGTCCAGGCTCATTTGTAAACCTTGGACAACTTGTATTAAATTCTCTGCATTCACTTGAATCATCTATAAAATGCATAACATCCTCAAAGTTCCTTTTCTCATTTACATTTCTCTGATTATGGATGGATATCATCAAGTCTCCACTGAAATTTGTGGATATCCTTGGTTTTAGTTTATTTACTCTACAGAGAGAACAAGAGATTCAGCTAATCCAAAAGAATACAAATACACACACACACACACACACACATACACACACACATATACACACACTCAAACTACATTAAAAATACCAAAAAGAAGCATCCTTTGCTAAAATAGGCTAAACTGTGTTACAAATTCCAAGCACCCTCCACTCTGCCCTCTGCTTTTTGGCAATGGACAGAAGAAAAAATGATTTATTAATTAAGAAAAAAGAAAGAAAAAGAAAAAAACCATTAACATAACAAGTCAATAAGAAAAATGTAGTGTTACATGGAAGAATATAATATTGATGATATTTAAATAGTTGCTTTTGTGGCTAGTATTTAGATGATCTTGATACTTATAGATGACAGTTATTGCCATGATGTACAACCACATGTTTGTGTTTATGACTGGATATGAACAATATGAACCTGAAACTGTCACTTCTTCATTTGTTGCTATAACATTTATTGAAGGTCTTAGACCAGTGGATTTAAACTCTTCTTGTACCTTTGTCCTAAAATAATCTCTTCTCATTTAAACACTTATTTTTAAAGAAAGCATGAAACATACCTTGCCTTTTCCTAAATTTACAACTAACTAATGCATAGTCAAAAGCCTAGGCATAAGGGCAAAGAAGAATCTTCATAAAATGCATCCATTTGCTAAGAAAGTGGGAAAATAATATGTATTTACTTCTGCATATATAAAACACGGAAGCATACAAAAAACAACTTAGAAATGTGGTTATTTACTACATGCAAACTCTGTATGCCATTTGGACTTTCAAGCCATCTGAATGTATTAACAAAATTGCAAAATGAAGTATTTTATCTCAGATAAAAACAAGAATACTATTTTAAAAGTAAACTTGTTTTATGTTCAAAAACAGAACAGTTTGATCTCCAGCACTGCAAAACACACACACACACACACACACACCACACACACACACACACACACACACACACCCAGGAGAGCTTTCTGTCTCCTCACTTCTCCTGAAACAGATAAAGATAGAAAGGACGAACCAAGGGTTGTTACTTCATATTTTCCAATTACTGTCTTCATCTTTATGAGAATGAGAGTATAAAAAGAATGATGCTATTTCTGCCAGGCTACTATGTTTTGTAAAGTGAATTTTTTAGAAGAGCCCTTTTTGTATTCACTCAGAATGAGAACTTTTTTCCATCCACAGCTGCTTTTGGAAGCTGTGTAACTATAATCAGAGAGCTGCAGACGCCCGAGTGTCTGCCAGGAGTCCCCGGAACAAAGCAACAGAAGCTGGTTCCCTCTGCTTGTTTGTGTCCATGCTCTGTTCTGGTTGCTGCTGTTTTTGGAATGCGTGACATTAATGGAGTGAAATAAATCCACTTTGCATCACACTAAATATTTTCATTTGCTGTGTAATTATACAGATATAGTAATAACTCTTGTACATAGGTATATATAGAGTTCCCATTGCTGATGAATCCTGAAATATGCTTCTGAGGACATCCACATGTGGCATAGAGCAAGAAGACAGAGCAATATCATTGACATAAAAGGCAAGTGGAAATAAGCAAGTTTACATCCACTGATCTGTAATTTCGTTAGTCTATTTTCCATATGTCTTGCTTTCATCTTGGTGATTGATTTGTCCATCATACATAAGACTAATGCATATATCCAAAAATAAAATAGGCACAATTCATAATTCATACATCAAAAAATGTAAAACAAAGTTTCAACTTAATGTTTCATGACTTCTTGACTCTAAATATTGCTGCGTATGATTTAATTATGGCTAGTGCCCCTCAAAAGTCTACTTTGATTAAGAGCTTGGTCACCAAGCTAGTGTTGTTGGAAGGTGGTGGAACCTGTAGGAGAATGAACTGCTGGGGAGGTCCCTAGGTCCCTGAAGGTCTCTTCACATTAGGTAGTTCTTCTGGGATTCTGTGGTAGTTCGTGTGAGCGGGTCATTATAAAGTCTCAGTTGGGCCCCATTCAACTCGATCTGCTCCTATTTTGAGTTATAATAACTTGCTTTTTTCCACCAATGCTCCTGCCATTGCTATCTCTGCCAGAAGGTGATGCAGCCAAGAAGCAGTTATCACTGAGCCTGTACCATGCCATCAGAATTTTCAGCCTCTAAAACTATAGATTAACTAAACCTCTTGTCTTCATAAATAGTGTGTCTCAGGTATTTTGTTATAGTGATGCAAAATGATGAACAGGCTAATTCCATAAATATTAGTAAAGGAGTTGTAGACTAAGAATTTCCATTTGTTTAATCTGCTTCATAATTTTTCAGAAAGAATATGTGCTCCAAGATAAGATAAATCATGAAATTTTGTTGAAGGGAATCAGTAAATCAGGAAAAAAAAATCCTCAGAAAAATAATTAAGAATTAGATTTTCTCCACGTACAAATGACATTTCAACATGAAAGTAATTTCACAAAATTGCTAATCCAGTCAGAGTTACACAAGGAGATTAAAGTGCAATTTAGTGGATTTTTTTTATTTCAATGTATCCAACAGCTGTGCTTAATTTGTATTCTTTCAGTCTCTGAGTGTCAGCTCAATAATTTTTTTAAAGAACCTGATAAAATTTAACAAAATAATTATATATTTTTTTAGAAATTCCTCATCCCCATGCATTCACTCCTATAAAGTTGTAGTTTTAAATTTGGAGAAAAGAAAGAGGGAAAAGAATATGTTTTATGCTATTTATAACAGCAAATGGCCTTTTGAGCATCCACTATGCAGTCTGCAGTCCTTCTATACACTGGGTGGTGAAATTCTAAATATTTTAGTAAATGCTTACTCAAAGATAGTTCAAACAATAGAACATTCCAATGACCATTTTCTTTTATGTATTATGACTTAATTTCACACTGACCTTGAGTCACTGCAGCATTACAAAGTGCCTTCTGAAGTATCAAAAGATTCAGTTATGCTCAGTTTAATTTTAGAGCTAGGAATATGTTATTAATATGAATTATTTGAAATTGCTACACAGAACTAATGGCCTATATATGGTTGCTTATGTTAATCTGAGTATTAAGTTTAGAGGTATTCTCACTGATCTTGTTTAGAATTTGATATACTTTAAAATAAAAAAAAATGATCATGCTCTAGAGAGGTTCTTTTGAAGCACAGTTTTAACTCGGAATGCCTTTTGGGGGGATGTGGGGTACTGGTCATGTCTTTGCTAGGCAAATGCTCTGCCACTGAACCATATACCCACCCCTAAACATTTTCATATTGCCTTAAATAATCCTCCCCTGGGCTTCTATAATAGCCCATTGTGCTGTAGGTTGTATTGCAATTGTCTATCTCCATATTTTTCTCCCTCATAATACATTGTTTAGCAAGTAGGGATTGCCTTGTTCGTGCATGAAGTATAAATATACATTTCATTTAATTGAGTAATGTGACCATTTCCCACTTCAGTTTCATGAGTGCCTAGCTCTTTATTTAACAAACATTTATTGAACTCTTGAAATATGATTGTCAGTGCATCAGGATGAGAGCTGAAAAAACTTAAAAAATGAAAATACATAGATACTTGTCATTGATCTACACTCGGTGACACAGGGTAGAAGAGAGGAGCACATAGATTGTAATTATAATGCAAAAATGAATGAGTGCTATATGGGTTAATTGGAATGTAGAGAAATAAGAAACCTGTCTGGAGAAGAGGAAGTGACACTTGAGTGATGTTCTAAAATTGAATTGGAGTTCTCTGCAGTGGAGAGAGAAGCATGTGCAAAGTTGTGAGTTCAGCAGAGGTCCTCAGTTGGTTGTGAACGGTTCAGTGGGTCTGGGTGGAAGAACATGTGGGGAGGCTCCTGGGAGCTGAAGCCAAAAAAGATATGGATGACATGGTGCACCTGCATCCTATAGATTGCAAGATACAGATGGGAATGAGGGAGTGTGGAAGGCTGATTTGGAACCAAGGAGACATGGAGAAAGAAAAACTTGGAGGCTACTTAGGAAAACAGCTATGTTCTATGCCATTGAGAAACTTGTTAGGTATGTTACCTTTTTTTTCATCACTGTTACCAAAATACCTGACAAAGATAACTTAGAGGTAGATATGTTTATTTTGGCTCAGAGTTTCAGAGGTTTTGTCCCTGTTAGGCTGACTTCATTGCTCTCGGGACAAAGTGAGATGGAACATCATGGCAGAAGGGCATGGTAGAGCGGCAATGCTCACCTCTCCATGGCCAGGAAACAGGGAAAGAATGGGCAAGCAGCTGCAGAAGGCTGAATCCTTCCAGGACACACCATTAGTAACCTACCTCCTCTCTGCCATCCTACCTGCCTACACTTACCACCTAGTTAGTCCATTCAAACTAGGATGTCCTGATTAGGTTATGGCTCTGATAATCTAACCATTTCATCTCTGAATATTCTTGCATTAACACTGGAACTAAAATTCAAACCATAACACTAAGCTATCTTCTGCATGTATCATTTAAATCAACCCTTTCAACAGACCTGTGGGGTAGGCACTATTACCACTGTTTTTTTTATTTATAGATGGTAAAGAAAGATTTAGTGGTGTTCAGCCACTTGCCCAAATAGGAGGTGAGAAAATGTTACAATCAGGTTTCAAATCCAGATGCATATGAATTTAAAGTATATGCATATAATCATGAATCTATGCCTTATGTCTAATTTTTTTTAAACCCACATTACTGAGAACATGATTGGGGAAGATAAAAGAACAAAAAATAGTTGCTGGGTATGGTAGTGCATGCCTGTATCCCAGCAGATCAGGAGGCTGAGGCAGGAGCAAAAGTTCAAAGCCAGCTTTAGCAAAAGTGAGGTGCTAAGAAACTCAGTGAGACCTTGTTTCTAAATAAAATACAAAATATGGCTTGGGCTGTAGCTTCGTGGTCAAATGCCCCTAAGTTCAATCCCTGGTACCTGCACCCTCCCCCTAAAAAAGAACAAAAGGTTAAGATGTTGATGCCTAAGTCACTCATATTAAGCATTTCCCACACTCCTACTCCCATGTGCTGCAGGAACTCCTGTCATGGAGGTGTGCTGACCCTGTTCCACAAAATTTGACAATGGTTGCAATGAGTACAAGACATTGAGGTGATTAATTGTAACACTCATTATGCTAATGCAATTTTTAAATGAAAGCATGTAGTAGAAGACTTTACATAAAGTGCACAGGTCAGAACAGAATTCACTAAAAGTGGGACCCTAAAACCACTGAAGAATAAAACAAAACACTCCAAGAGTTGCAAGGTGTCCTATGCAAATAGACTTTCCGTCACCCAGAAAAAGTACTTTTTTGGCAAATTGCCTGACATCCTCGCTATTTTATGTTCACTATTGTTTGAATCCCTATATTACGAGTTTGCTCTCCTTTGGCCTGTGAAATTGATCCTACAAATTTTCTTTTCAATCCATTTCAGTAGGTGTTCTAATTTACATTTAAAATATATGATGGGTGAAGGAATGGCTTTACCTTGAGTGACTCTATTATACTGATACTGGTGAGTGTGAGCAGGTACACACAGTGTTTACTAATCTTTCAATGAATGAAAAGAGAAGGGCCTGTGGAATAGACGGAGGCCGCTCAACCGTGACATGTTTAGTTATGTTTTCTTTCATCTGTCTTGTCATTTCCATCTTTAAAAAGTAAGGCATCAAGTAAATATTAAGGGCAGGGATTTGTTTAGTTAGTTTTTGTTAGCTGAAAATATGGAATGGATTAAACATGTAGTGTTAGAGCTAGAAATCTACTCACATCTATCATCACATAGGTTTGATTTTGTGCCTGGGAGTTTCTATACACATCAAATTAAACTCCTTTTGTTTTTCAAGTGAAAGTTCAGCAACACACAAAAAAGTCTTTGCATTTAGGTCAAATGTTTCCATGGCTGCCAGAATTGGGCTGATTTAGTTGTATCCTGTCTGGTCTGTCTCAATAGGAAAAATCTAATTGACTCCATTTTTGCTTGTGCCCTCTCACTTTGAGAAGAATTTGGAATTTCAGTTGTCTGAACACTTTTGAAAGGTTCAGAGATCTCATTCAGTGTGAATATAATTTGTAAAATTATAGCAATAATAGAAGTATGAGCAGAACCTTTTATTTTGTAAAGGATATTTGCACAATACATAGGAAGTAAGGTCAATATCTATGTCTTTTATGAAGCTCTGAAAACTTAAAATAGTTAAAAGAAGTAAAGAATATAGACAGGAAAATTTCAATAAGTAAATTACATTTATCTCATATCTCCTGTATCCAATATAAACATAAATATATTGTGACCTATTCCAGATGAAATTAGAAATGCGGTTAATTATTATGAATAAATAGAGTAATATATTTTATAATCAAGCATCAGAGATTTTCAACTAATTTCCATTCCTATAGCACTGTTCTTAAGATATCAAAGATCCTTTATTTTAGTTCATAAGCCAAATCAGCCTACTGAAATTACATTTTTATTAAAATATGCTCTGCCTTGAAATAAGAAAGTTTGTATATGTGAATTTTATCATAAAAATAAGTGCTAACTTTTTCGTAATATTTTTATGAACACTAATACTTTTTAAATAAATATATTGCTAAATATCTGCCATTTTTTACTCCAGTTCATATTACTAGTCTATTATAAAATGAAATAATCTATTTCCTTATGACTAAGAAGAAATTACAATTAAGTTGCATGCTTGAAAATAAAAAATTGAAAAAATTGCATTCACTAAAATTAAAAAATGAGAAAAAATAGTATAATTATGTCTGAATTATTACTACTTAGCTGGTATATGAAAAAATTAAGTTAACCAAAGTTTATGATCTTCATGAGAATCATGTTAGTCAAATATTTTGTTAGTCCAGAAAAGTTGTTTCAAATATTATTTTTATTTATATTAATGGAACTAACACATTTTTTGCAAGATGAAAACTGAGGTAGTCATGTGAATCACTCCTTTGATGTCAACTGAGCCCATAGTTTATTCTAGAATTACATGATTGATTCAATTACCCAAATCAGTCCAGTTTAAAAAATAAAAGTCTTTGTTCAAGTTTGCCTAGAAATTAAGGAAAGTATTTACTGGACAGCTGAATTATGAAAAAAATAAATAAATGTATCATTCAGATTCATTACATGTCTGCCCAACTTTTTCAACTTATTTAAATTGTTCAAGGAATTCTTTTCCAGACTCAACAAACATCAAAATTTGCTTACCACACACAAAACAGTCAGGTTGCCAGACTTGTACTGTGGCATATCTTATCAGGACAAAATGGCCTAGCCAATACTAGAGGAAAAATATGGAGACACAGCTTTCAGAAAAAGATCTAATTAAGTTCTGAATTGCAGTATGTAGAAGCACAGCTTCCTTTGTGGTTTGTGTTATGGTTTGGATGTGAAGTGTTCCCCAAAAGCTCACATGTGAGACAATGTAAGGTTTAGAGGAGGAATGATTGGGTTATGAGAGCCTTAACTCAAACATCGAATTAATCACCTGATGGGATTAACTGAGTGGTAGTTGAAGGCAGGCGAGGTGTGACTCGAGGAGGTGGGATATTGGGTGCGTGGCTTTGGGGTATATATATTTGTATTTGGAAAGTGGAGATCTCTCTTTCTCTCTCTCTCTGCTTTCTACTTGCCATGTGAGTTGCTTCCCTCTACCACCCTCTTCTGCTGTGCTGCTCTGCCTCATCTCCAACCCAAGATGAGGAATGGAGCCAGTCTCTTATGGACTGAGGCTTCTGAAACCAGGAGCCCTTAAATAAACTTTTCCTCCTCCATCATTGTTTTGGTTGGGTCCTTTTAGTCACAGTGGCAAAAAAGCTGACTAAAACAGTTTGTATTTTAGCATTGCATAATATGTGGCTTGATCCAGCACTACAGAACTCATCATCTCTTGGCCTATTTAATGAGGGTACTGCAGGACAGTTTATGAAAGTCTATTGACAGAGGTGCGGGCAGGGCCATGAGAGCCAGTGAGGGATGCTGAAGCACCCTGGTAACTGTAGAAAGCCATCACTACTTCTGGGCTCAGGGTATCCCTGTTAAGGAATGGAAGCTTCAGGAGAGGGGGGAGTTGAAGAGGAACCACGGTTTTTGGTAGGTGCCATAGCCATTTCTGTCCCATTCCTTAGGAAAGGAACCTGGGAATCAATATTCCATTCATTATTCTTGTGTCCTCTGATAACTTGGCTACATTTTCCATTTACTGAGCCCAATCAAGAAGTCTAAAAGCAAATGAGACCATTAAGAGAATCCCCTACAAGTCAGCCTTCCAGGACACAAAGTATGTTGGAAAAGGGTGGAGAATGAATCAGTGTGGAGGGACAGATATTAGTCAGCCCACCAGATCTAATGAAAGGTAACTATCAGTGTTGTGCCAAGTCATGCTGGAGCCTATGGCAAAAGGAAATGCCTAGGACAACACTGTCTTTGTTTAAACTTTTAACATTTTGTCTATCATAAATTCTTTGCACTAATTTTATTTTGAAAATATGAGGCATTAAAATATTATGTACCTTAATTACCAAGTTTTGGGTAACCTCTTGAGTTTGCACTCAAGCTGAATAATGCCTCTCTAAACCCTAATCTCAGCCTAGATAATTATAATCAACATACTACATTTTGCTTTCTGTTGATTCACCAGAATTTTACTGTGTGCTTTGTTATGTTTGCTTCTTTCATGAATCTATCGTGAATGATTATTGGAAAACCTAAAAAATTTGTGCAAACCTGATACATTTCATAGTATGAAATCTGAGTAGTTCCCCTGTTTCAAAACAAGCAAGGATATGTATTGTATATTAATAAGTTTTCTCTGCCAGAAAGCTATTTGTGTTTGATCCTGTGTATGATTTGACTTAGAGATAAGCTGATACTTGAATGAGAGCTGCTATAATTAAATTACCAGTTATGGTTTATTTTCTGTCTTGCCCAATCAACTTATCATTTAATTTTGAGATTAATATCTGCCTCTCTCCTCCACTGAACTAAAAGATTGATGTAGGCAGGGACAATGGTTTATTGTTGTTGTTGTTTTCCCTATGATTGTAACCTCAGAAACCTACATATAATAATTAATCAATCAATAACAGCAGCATGAAATGAATTAATTAATCAATATTCATATAGCATAAGAATTATGTATTTCAGATTAGATATTTCCTACTAAAAGGACTAAAATAAAAATAGGATTATAACCTGACTGATGCTGCAAAGAATCCTGCCTTTTGGTTTGCCATGAATTAGAATCCAAAAATTCTGCTTCAGAAAAAGTTAATGTCTGTCACAAGTAGACAGAGAAACTTTCCTGCTTGAAGAGCACCTTCCTTCCAGCTGTGCTCCTAGTATCTGTGCAAACTACATAATAGAGAAGCAAAAAGAGATGTGTAGGAAGTTACTTCATGGGTGTCTGTGAAACTTCTTAAGTGAGCAGGGAAAGCCAGGGAAGAATTGTTGATGCTGCCACTTGAACTGGATGATTTAAAATTTAGTTTCTTAAACGTCCTAATTATACATAGCTCTGAGTTTTCAAATGTCAAAATACTTTTATTTAGAAAATCACATGTTATTTGTTACCCTTTCCTGAGTATGTTCATAGTAAGTGTGATGTGAATTATTAGGATAGGTTTAAATTTGAGGGCTTAAAAATTATGTTTTATATAGTATTATTTGAGTATATCCTAAGGAAGTACCTCTGTGAGCAGCAGTGAGAAACATTTGCCTAATGATCTAATTAGCTCACATTAGAATATTTACAATGTGCTTTTGTGAGATGTTAATAAATGATGCTTAGTATGATTGTGTGTGTGTGTGTGTGTGTGTGTGTGTGTGTGTAGTGCAGATGATTATAAGGTCAAATATATTTGTTGACTGCTGGGATAAATAGGTTCTGTACTTTAAACTTCCTTAGAACTTCATATGTTGATTTGAATTTTGAATCTCTAAGAGGTTGTGTTAGTCAGTTTTTTAGAGGGGGGGGAAACAACATCTGACAGGACAACTTAGAAGAAGAATTTGGAATTTGAGAACATGGTCAGCTGACTATTGCCCCAGATCTGAAGTGAGTCAGAATATCATGGCAAACAGCTGGAGAAAAGCTGCTCAATCATAGCAGCTGGGAAGCTAGGAAACACAGGGTGGGGCAATGAGGGGGTGTGATAGGGGACCAGGGACAAGACAGAGTCCCCAAGGGCATGCCTCCAGTGACCTTAACCTATTTCTTCCAGCCATGTCATCTGCCTACAATTACTACCTGTAATCCATTCAAATTTTTAATCTATCGAATGGATTAATCCACTGTAAAAAGGTTACAGCTCTCATCTTTGCCTAAGCCCTACCTCTGAACCTTACTGAATGAGACATCATGCTTTCAAACAATGAGCTTTTGGGGGAGACACTCCAGGTCCCAACCATAACAAAGGTATATGCCATATTTCACAAAAGTATTTTAAATGCAATACCCTTTCCCCATAACATTTCACAAGATTACTTTTCTCAAGAAAACATTTTGTAAAATGCTGCATACCTAATAGTAGTACTTTTAGTTTTGATATTAGTTTCTGATTGCTGCTCTAGCAAATTACCATAATTCTAGATGCTAAACATAACCCAAATTAAGTTGGTTATAATTCTGGAAACCACAATTCTAAATGAATTTTTTATTTTTTATTTTTTTTGGAACTGAAATCAAGGTGATTATTCTGGAAGCTTTAGGGAAGAATCTTTTTCCTTCCCTTTTTCAGCTTCCACTGACTGCTGGATTCTTTGGCTCCATCACTCCAACTTCTGCCTCTATTATCAGATCTCTTTATATTTTCTGTAAATTGGCAAGGATTCTGCTAGATTCACATCTGAATTTTGCCGTACTTTTACTTAATCTGAATACATCCTCAATGTCTACTCTGTGTACTACTTTCACACATACTACATGAGGTGCTCATCTGAACTAAATACAATACCAATCCTCAAATAACCATTTAATTTTAGACATAAAATTAGTTTCCAGATATCTATATTTCAAAGAAGAATATAGACGTCTAAAACAACTCACAGAATTGTGAGTGGGTGGCATGATGGGCCTCAATCAATTTGCAGAGTTTGTGAACAGTTGAAATTTGAAGGCTGGCAAGGATTGGATAATATTGCTAAATGAATAAAACAGGGCCTGTCACAGAGGAAAGAAAAATGTTTTTGCTTAAATGCATGAACTCAGTGTTTTAAATGTGTACCTAAGAGCCAAGTTTGATTATAATGCATGATACATGTAAGAGATGGGAATAAATAAGACTGAGAAAGCAGATTGAGTCCAGATGGCATTTTTTCCTTAATGCTTTGAATGAGGTAATTTGTCTTAGCATGATAGGTAATTAGTTTAGTCATTTATATTTTTTTCAACAAATAATTATGAGCACCTACCTGTGTCTGACACCAGTCTAGGCATGCTAGGTAGTGCAGAGCCATCATTCTTCTTATTGGGAAATTGGAAAACCACAGAGAGCTTTTGAAAGATAATGTTAGAAGCAAATGGAATGGGTGAAAGGACTCTGTATTGGTTTGCTAAGGTGCCGTAACAAAGTATCATGAATTAATAAGTGGCTTAAGCATCAGCAATTTATTGATAGAAGAACAAGATGAAGTTGTTGGCAGGACTGTGTTCTTTCTGAAGGTGCTGGGGAAGGATTTGTTCCAGGGCTCTTTCCTACCTTCTCATAGCCCCTCAATTTTTTTCAGCGTAATAGCAGTCTTCAACTGGTATTATCTGCATTCATATCTCTGTGTCTGAAATTTCCCTTTTTATAAGAACATAGTTATTTGGATTAGGGTCCCTCCTAATAATCTCATTTTAGCTTGATCATCTGCAAAGACCCTGTTAAAGTATAACTGTTTGTGTCCACCAAAGTTTATAGATTGAAATCTAACCCCCAAGGTGAGTAGTATTAAGAGGTGAGGCATTTGGAAGGCAATGAGGTCATCAAGTCTCTCCACCTCATGAAAGGGATTAGTGTCCAACAAGAAGAGTCCCGAGGGAGTTTGTTCACACTCTCCATTATGTGAGGACACATAGAAGGTGCCATTTATGAGAAACAGCGCTCAACCAGATGAGATGTAATTTCCTTGTACCTTGATCCTAGACTTACCAATCTCCAGAACTATAAATAATCTTTTGTTATTTATAAATTTCCCACTGTAAAAGTATTTTATTATAGCAGCAGGAATAGAGTAAGACAGATCCTATTTCCAAATAAGTTCATATTCATAGGTACTAAAGGGTAGAACTTCAGCATTTTTGGGGACAGACACAATCTAACCCATAAGAGAATGCAAGTGGGAAATGAGAAAATGAAGAATTCAGTTAACGTTCTGTGTTCTAGGAAGATAACGCCTGAGCAGAACTGGGGAATTTGCAGCACCCTTCAGGAAATAGCATGAGCCTAATTTAGGGCACTGGCAGTGAAATGGGAAGACATGTAAGTTGCAGAACATCATGACAAAAGGGTGGAGAAAAGCTGCTCAGTTCAGAGCAGCTGGGAAACACAGGGTGGGGGAATGAAGGGGTGTGATGGGAAGACATATCATACCATTATTTTTAATGAATCTGTGTTGAAAAACTTCAGAGTATGCAACATAACTTCTCATTTAACATTTGTCTGTTAAGATGCAATACAAATATATATGTGCTAAAATTGTAACTCTTTCATTCATTTCTCATAATAATTCTCTTACTACTACTGACCATATAATGGAAATAATCAGCGCTATCTACACAAACCAGATATTTTTATTTATATTAAATTTGATATACTTTTTTCTTTGAAGTGATAAACATTTCATTTCACAGTGATTTTTTTCTTCTTTCTATAGACTCTACATTTCTGAATTTGTCTCAGCAAGTTGAAGAGTTCAACATTATTTTAAATTTGAGTCAAATGCAAATCTTTTTTTTTCAAATATTGGCAATTTACAATCATCTGGTGGTAAATGTTTTTAAGAATCAGGCTGTAACTTAAGTCTTCTTCAAGAAACTTGTCATGCATAAAATGCTTGGTAGATAAATTCTTACAGTCCCTGCCCTTTTAAATGAAGTCAGAAGATTTCAAAAAGACAAATTAAACTAGTTGTCCCTGATATGAATATTTAAGGATATCAAGAATTTAATAAATTTATTTATGGATGAATAGGGGTCAAAATATCTTTATTCCAGTTCCTATAACTGACAGATCATTGCATTCTTTAATGTGTGTGGAAATAACACTAAGTTGCAAACTCATCAGGGCAAAATAAAAATTAAATTGAAATCTCACATATATGAAAAATTGTGCCAATCCTGCATATTAAAATAGTATGCAACTAATTTTTTTTGTTTCTGAAGAGCATTCACAACTGAGCCTGAGAAATGAAGAACTACTTCCCTTCTCTCTTCCTGTTCTCTTCACCACCTTTTGGCTTAAATCTCATTTTCTTTCTTCTTAAACTGCCCAAGGTCATACCCTAGGCAGTCAGCCAGTCCTGGAGAATCAAAGTAGCTGTTTTACAAGGCCTTGCTCATTATTATTTTAGCTAACTCCTTCCATGTTCCGTGTTTCCCTCTGACGCACATCTCAGAAGAATGAAATGAATCAGAGTTGTGAATTCATGTTCTCAGAAATTGCTGTTCATGCACAATTGCCTTATATTCAAAGTGATCTGACAAGAATCTTCGAAGTCTTATAATTAGGGGTAGTAAAATGTATTTTGCCATTCCAATGCCAAGAACAAAACTCAAGTCTCTCAAGATTCAAGATTCATTGAGAGCTGGCAAACTATGAATTCTTACTGCAAAATGAAAGAGATTAAAGCTTTAAAAGAGAAATTGTAAGGAACCAGGAATCTAATATTTCTTGCCCAAATTTTGCTGTGTTACAATTATTTTAATTAGCAATAAGTCCCATTTTGCTTGAAACATATACAGATCTCAAATTCAAAGGGAAAGGGCTTTTAGTGCATGCTTGCTCTCTCATTCTTTCTTCCTCCTATTAGCAAATTTTGTGGGAACTAAGAAGCAACTTTAACTGCTTCAGAATTTTGTCTGTGTCCAAGCCCCAGCCTACAACTTGTAGTGGTTCCTTTTTTTTTTTTTTTTCTTTAAAAGAGAGAGTGAGAGAGAGAGAATTTTAACGTTTATTTATTTTTTCTTAGTTCTCGGCGGACACAACATCTTTGTTGGTATGTGGTGCTGCTGAGGATCGAACCCGGGCCGCACGCATGCCAGGCGAGCGCGCTACCGCTTGAGCCACATCCCCAGCCCTAGTGGTTCCTTCTTGAGAAAGTGATAACAAGGAAGCTTTGACAGTCAATGCAAATTCATCCCCCATGCTGAAAAACCACTAAAGCCTGGAGCTTGTTAAGGGTGCTTCCATAATCTTTGTGTCATAGGTGAAGACTAATAAAATTAGCACTAATGTAGACAATTCTTTCTGGGCTTCCTAAGAAAATTTATGAAAAGAAGTGGGTTATACTTTCCTTACTCAGTTCCTCCATTTTAATTCGTACTTTTTCCCTGAAGATATCATTCATTTGGTGGATTGTGTATCAACCTCTTTGTAGCTGCCTTATTTGTATTTCATTAGCTTACAAGGCTTAAGGGCCTCTCTCCCCACTTTCCTCCTGCCCATCTTAGTTATGCCACTAAAAATTCCTGTTTTCTACCTTGATATTTTTTCACATGTCTGTTTTTTGTTATTCTGATATTCTTCTTTAATTTTTTTCAATCAAAAAATGCATTAAACTGGGTAGTTTTCTCTATTATGGAGATTTCCTTTAAAAGCTTCTATCCTGAAGACAAAATAATTTTTCTTTGTTTTAAAACTGCCAAAGCACTTTATCTATTCTAGCACTGAACATATTTCATTGAAATTATGTAAAAGTTTATCCAGAATAAATGCTCAATAAATATTTCTACCAGAGTAAATGCTCAGCAGATATTTCCTTAATTATTAAATTTCTTATGTCTTATTCTAGTACTGTGCCATATTGCCAAGGCTTTGAAAGTCCCTTCCTTCCAACCTATAAAAGTTGTTTATCTCTCCAGGCTTGCAAATGCCCATTTATGTTGTTTTTCTTCTGATAGCCAATGGGCTGCAAACTCCTTGAGACAACAGCCTGTGGTATGCTCATTTTTATACTACCAGAGTCTAGCATTATAGATGGCACAAAGTATTATCCAGTAAGTAGTGAATTGCTGAATTAATAGCCTCAGAAGGCAGCATATAGTCGTCTCCAGGGTTTTGACTGGAATGACTTTCTCTCCCATTGATGTTAGATCTTACTTCTCTCCTGTGCCACACGTGGCCTATTTCCCATTCTCCTTTCATTTTCTTCTTGTTTGTAAATATTATCTCTCCACTGAGTCATTAAGTTATTGTATTATTCAGTATTCTCCAAAGGAACAGAGCCAATAGGCCATAAGAGGACACTTATTATAGGAATTGGCTCACATGATTACAAAGGCTGAGAAGTTCATGAGATGTCACCTGCAAGCTGGCACATCAGGAATGTGGTTCTGTAAATCATCCAGAGGCCAAAAGCCTAAGAACTTCAATTTCTTATGATGGATGTTCTAGCTTCAGAAGGAAGAGAGAATTTACTTTTCCTCTGCTTTTTTATTCTGTTAGGCCCCTAAAAGATTGAATGATGCCCACTACATTGGTGAGAGCAAATCTTACACTTTTATAAACACACTAAGAAATAATGTTTTACCAGCAACATGGGCATCCCTAACCCAATCAGGCTGACACAAGAAATAAACTATCACACTCACCAAGGTCTCACAGCTCAGGGTTCTGAGAAGAATGAACTGCTACAGGGAAAATGAGTCTCAAAGAATCAGGATTTACCCCTATGCAGAATCACTTCTAATCCAATCACAACTGTAGCTCATGGAACATCCATAAAACATTTTCTGTATTTAGCCAGATTTAATCTTATTACAGGAAACATAAAAATTCACTGACAGTGACAGAGGGCCTTTTAAAGGGACCTCAGTTGAGCTTCTTATAGCATATTTAAAACAAACTGGTCATTAGTGTTACTGGTTTTAGACTTAATTCACAATCTTTGGATGTTCCCAAAATTTTGTTCTGAAATTATAAACTTTGAGCATTTTTTTTGATGGCTTTCATTCAAAACACTGAGCCTTAGATAAAGAATCTGGACTTTTTATCTAATAGGTGTTATAAAGTTACTCCATTTTATTGTGACTGATAAAATATTTCATCAATTACTTAGTTTTTATGATAGAATAAAAGATATCTTTTTATATCTTGAAATATATTTAGGGTTGACTTCAATTACTACTTTATTCAGTTGAGCAGGTACAACTAGGTTTATAATGACCTTTTTAAAAATTGTTTTTGTTAGTAGGCATTTGAGTGATGTATCCATTTTTTTTGTTTTATTAGCTCATATATTTATCCGTTTAATCCATGAATGCTCCATTTTATCATGCTTCCCTTTGTTTTCTTAGGTTAACAATGAAGAAAATAATTCACAGAGAATAAAGGATAAGAAATCTTGAGTTACCTGGAAGACTTACAGGTTTGAACATTTGGAATCCAAACTTAAATGATATTTTCGGAGGAGGAAAGAATGTCTAGCAGTTGATTTCATTTCAGTGGTGTTGAAGTGTTGAAAAGCTAAGGGATAACTTCTTTTCATTTCTTTCTTTTTTCTTTTTTTTAAGTTTGGGGCATATAGTTATACCTGGAAGAAGACCAGGTTTAAAAGCAGAACAAAAAATAGAATCAGTTCTACAATTAATTCTCTGTGAAATGACTAAATTAACAATTTTAGAATTGCACAACTTTAAATTATTCTCTCTCTGGATTACATATAGATGGTCTGTGTAACATGTTTTTACTATGGCTTTAGTATTTTATTTCTGGAGAAGAACACAAGGCTGTTAGTCAACTGTCTTATTATAAAGCAATAAACTGACTCACAGAGCTTCACTTCTCCTGGTTTGTTATATGATGTGGTTTATTATGTGATGTGACAGATGAACAAAACACAATCATTGGCATCACAAGGATTTTCACCTTTTACTATGTGACAATAGCAAGACAATTAACCTTTCAACTTTCTTTTGTGTCTGTACAAATAAGGATGCCAATGAACCCTCCCATACAAGTTTGACAATGAAATAAAATAATCTATTTACAGAATATAGAATGCTGCTAGATTATTTAAGTCACTTTTAGAAAGTTATGCTTTCATGAATTGCAATAGCCCATTACACCAAAGTCACTGTAAAAGTGTCTGATCAAATACTGTGATTGAATTTGCCACTCAACTGCATTTTAACATTTTGTGATACTATCTTAGGAAGGGATTATTTATTAGTATTAGTAATAGTAACACCATTTTAGGAAGGGATTATTTAAGTATTAGTAACAGAAAACTTAAAACTAATGAATTAAATAAATTGGAGATTTTTAGTTCTCACTTAAAAGCTTGGAATTGCCCCAGGAGAGCCAGCTCCTTAACAATGTTATCAAGGACACCTTGCTCCTTCTATCACTCCATTCCTAAGATTTGGTTGTGGATTTCATCCTTATGATCACAAGATAGCTGCTACATAGTCAGCAACATATCTACATTCCAGGCACAGAAAAGGCAAAGGAATAAAGATCTACAAATCTTTTTTATGTAAAGTTTTTTTTCTCTTTATTTGGAAAGGTAATAATTTTGCAGGAGTTTTAAATGATCTCATTAGTGAGAAGAAACTCCAAATGGCTATTCTATACAAGATGACTGGAGGTGTTAGATCTTAACTGTAACATAACCATGCATTTGAGTATGAGAGAGAAAGGGAAGGGGAGAGACACAGAAAGATTAAAGGAAGAAAGGGAAATGCATATTAGATAGTTCACCAGCAATGTCACTCACAATATAGACAATTCATTTTGCATCTTATAAGAAAGTAGTCCTGAATATAATCTCAAAAGACAAGTATAATTAAAACATTCTATTCAATATTGAAGTTCATAGTATATGCTACAACATATACTATAGTCCAGTTTAACAACAAACATTAAAGGGGTTTAAAGTCCTGAGTTGTAGTTTTGTATTTGTTACTAGTTTACTCCATAGCTTTATGCAGATTACCTAATTATTCTGCTTATATTTTCTTCTTCAATTAAATATGAAGGCCAAATGAGATGATATCCAATATCACTCTCAGGTTTTCCATTCAGTTGTTTCATGTTTGTAATATTTATTTCTGTCTTTTTCTTTAAAAAAGAAAGTTTTGTATTCCCCAATGCTCAATAATTTTCTTGGAAAAAATTGAATTTTTGTGAAGACAATCATCCAAAGGTTATTTATTGCTCTTAGCACTATACTAGGTCACTTGTAGGACATAAAATCAATTAAAATGATCAATATTCTTTACTTATGAAACCAAGCATATGGTATCTCCATTATTCACTGCTAGTACCGAGAGATAGGTTAGTATGACAAAAGAAGTTGAAGATGGCTTCATAGGTGAAATAGAATTGGAACTCGGTTTGGCAACATTTGGAAATAAAATACAAAGTAGAAAAAGAAGATTTGATTAGATGGAGAAAATGTGAAGTAGTATGTCAAATAAAGAGTTATAGTATTAACAGAAATACAGACTGGGGCTGGGGTTGTAGCTCAGTGGTAAAGTGCTCGCCTGGCATGTGAGAGGTGCTGGGTTTGATCCTCAGCACCACATAAAAATAAATAAATAAATAAAATAAAAGTATCGTGTCCAACTACAACTAACTAACTAAATAAATACAGACTAAAGTTGTAAGCTTAATATTTTGGGATCCAAGAAGAAATCTACCCCAGTTACTTGAGAAGGTATATCTTGATGACTGATAAAAATAAAGTTTCCCGGACTGGGGTTGTGGCTCAGAGGTAGAGCGCTTGCCTGGCATACGTGAAGCGCTGGGTTTGATCCTCAGCACCACATAACAGTAAAATTAAGATATCATGTCCACCTATAACTAAAAAATAAATGTTTAAAAAATAAGTAAATAAAGTTTCCCAGATACCTTGTACATCTAATTTATCTGACTTTTATTCTTATACAAATGCACAGTGAGGACCAGGATGCTGCTTCACTTTCAAATGCCTCTACTAATTTCACAAACATGTACATTTAAAATCATCACAAATCATACCTGGATACAAGCTCTAGTGACCCACAAACGACATCACATCCTTTAATATTTGCATCAGACTCAAACTTGCTCTGAGTACATATTGCTAATACTACATTACAACGGTAGAATCCTGGTTTCTGGATCAAAATTCAAAAATAAAATGATATAAAATAAATCTCTATGTAATTCTGTTGGCTATTTAATTGTGAACTAATCAATTAAAAATTCCAAACTAGTTCTTCCAAACTTTTTAACTAACTGGTTGTGTTACGTCTGCTTTGGTGTGAGGCACAGAAGGGTGTGAACAAGAGAAGCCATTATTATTACTTGGAGAAAAGGTACTGCTTTACCAAATTCTGTTCCTTAGCAGCATTCAAAATAAATAAATAAATAAAATAATATCAGGAAGATGAAATAAAATATTGTTTTTTTTTAACCTGCAGAAAAAACAATGAAGATAGTGGACTTTTGAATGGAGAGAGAAAACAGATAGGAATTGAGCTACAGTTTGGAAATCTAGAACAAATCAGAATGCAGAGCCTGTAAGGGTGTTTGCTTCAGTCTTGCATTTGTCCACTATTTTCCCATTTCTCATCTGGGTGATATGGCCCAGAAAGAGCTGGAATCTGAAGTTCAAGCTGACAAGATAGGGATACCACATTTATGTAAGTGGAGAGAAGTAAAGGACAACACTTTGTGAATTAGCTTTCTATCATTATAACGACCTAAGATAACTGACTTAGAAAATACATATTTTGGCCCCCAGTTTCAGCAGTATTAGTCTATGATTTATTGGCCTTGTTGCTTTGGGGCCTATGGTAAGGCAACATACCATGGCAGGAGCGTGTGGCAGAACAAAACCTGAAAATTAAAGAAAGAGAACAAAGAAAAGGCCACAATCCCACTATCCCTTCCAAGGCTTGCTCTCAATGATTGAGACTCCAGTAAGCCGAACCTTCTCCCTGGGAAACACTCCAGATCCAAATTACATCACCGTGCAATAGTTGTCCATTTGACTTAAATACAAACATTGAGAAAGGACTCTGGGTTGGATTGAGATTAAGTCATTAACTTTTCAGACTGTTTGAAATTTTAATAGGGAGATCCTTTAGGTAGTTATGCTAAAAATAAGAGAATAGACACACAACTAAAATTTTGAAAGCCCTTTACATTTTAACATTCCAGCACCATTTTAGGCCTATGTTATCTTATCTATGGATGTTATATTTATAGATACAACCTATCTACTATCTTCATAGCATCCTCCATATATAAACTATTCAATTTTGAAAATTGAATATTTAAAAAAGTATATTGGATTTGAGCTCTACACAGTTTGGGGACAGAATGAATCAGAATATAGAATGTGTAAGGGTGTCTGTTTAAGAATCGTATTTGTCCAATGATATAAGAATGTATATGTATGATAGTGATAAAACTTTTTAAAAGTCTTCCCATTTTTATAAGGAATTTAATAAAAGAAGAGAAATAAAAGTATTTGGAATATTTTTGAACAATGGAGTTTTAATTTTAGTTTAAGTTCAATTATTAACATATACTTACTGTATTTTTTTAAAGAGACACTACATTTTAATCATCAGAGGCTTTTAAGAACTAATTGCAAAATGTACCTTTCTATAGTTTAAATCTCCAAAAATACATTCTTTTTTTATTTGAATGACTTTTTACCATGATGATATCTATGGCACCACTTTGTAGCTAAAGTAACTTTCCTATAAGAAGTCCCTAAGGGTTCATGTGCCACTAGCTACTTATACTTGGATTAATAGTGCTACTATTAATCAAACTTAATAGCTTTTAGGGAATCATTAGATTATCACATCAATTCACTTGTTACTTATGTGCACTTAGTTAATGTTAGAAATGCCTTTATTCTCATTTAAGGTGATTTTTTTCCTTTGTTTTATTTGAAAAAATTAGCTTTCATGTTTAAAAAAAAAGTCGAGTCAAAATGTAATTTATTTTGACCAGCCCCAAAGCTAGTCTATGAAATGTAAATGATGACACTTTAAAACTTTATGATTAATTAATCACTTGTCAGATGCACTGATTTAACTGAAGGAGTGCTTCCGGTACAAATATATGCACAAATATTCTGAAATATTCCCTGATCAGTGGAGGTGAAACCATACCACAACCTTGCTAGGCCACTGTTACTGATGGGAAGTGCTATAACCCTCATACAAGAACAGGGAACCATTAGCCTGTGGTCTCTGGGGGTTCTACACCATCTTTCTGGGTTATCACAACAGCAGGCACTTTATGCCCATATTATCCACTCCTCATTCTTTCTGCTCTCATTCATTTAAGAAATATGTATTGTCTACTGTGTTTCAGACCCTTAGGAAAAAAAAACTAAAACTAAAAAAAAACTAAAACTACAAACTCCCTGATCTACATTCTGGTAGGGATGACAGAAAACAGAAAATAAACTTGTTGGAAAATGGTTAACACTACCAAAAAAAAAAAAAATGATGCTAGCAAAATTACTGTGTCACTTCTTCCATTAAGAAGTGGTATGCAGGTCCCCTCCCCTTGAAACTATGTGTACTTTAGCTGCTGGTGTGTTGGTTTCTGGTGCCAGGGTTGTTCTCTCTGAGTCATCATGTTAGAAGTCTGTAGGTTTGGATGGAAGGTTCTTGTGAAAAATTTCAAGAATATAAGGAGAGGGAAATGGAATTCTATAGCTTGAATCTTGAATGTTCCCTTGTGCTAAAAGTGTGATCCTCAATTTGATGTTTTGGGAAGGTAGCAGAACCTTGAAGATGTAAGACCTAGTCGGAGGATGTTAGGTCATTGGGAGCATGTTCTTAGGAGAGCTATTGGGCACCCAGTTCCTTCATGTTTCCCTCTTTGCTTCTCAGCTGCCATAAGGTGAGCAGCTTCCCTACCATGATGGAATAGGGTTAAGGAATCATGGTCTTAAAATCTGTGAAATTATGGGTCAAAAAAAAGCTTTCCCTTCTGGTAATTTGATTACCTGAGATATTTTGTCACCATGATGGAAAGCTGACTAATACAGAGACCTAGGCAGGTGACTCTTCCAGCCACCCCAGCCTAGGTATCAGTAATGAGAGTGGAACCATACTGGACCCTCCAGAAGCCCTTGAGAACCATCAGAATACTATGATGTGATCCTAGGCACTACAACATGGAACAGAATAACCCAGAAATGCCCTGCTCTAATTTCTGACCCATTGATCATGAGCATAGTGAAACTGCTGCTGTTTTAAGCCACTAAACTTGGAGTGGCTTGCTAGCCAGCAGTAGATAACTACAACCATATCAGTTGCCTTCACAAAAACAACCAAAATTCATGATGTGATATTTCAGGCATGACCTTGCTTGTCTTCTCAGTTCTTCATTGCACACTGGATGGCTGCCTTTCTTATTTCTTACAGCACTGTTCTAGACCTTCCCTACTCTATTCGGCACATCCTTCACTCTCCCTACAATCATTCCAAGACCTTGCCTGGTCTTAAGTAAAAAGCAACAAAAATGTCCTAAATGAATTTATTAATATCAAATCTTCTTCACCATGCTTTATCTCAGAGAAGTCCCAAATCTCCAACTCTTTTCTCCTCTTTGCTCCTCTTTATCTCTTTTCCAGGAGAAAGACAACTACAGTAATTTCCAAGGCCAGTTATCTCACTTTGTTTGCAATCTCAAGCCCTTTGCTCTCTTCCATTATCCTTGATGAAATATTATTCCTCCCCTCCACCATTCCGCTCTTCCTAAGTCAACAAAAGGCATTTTTCTCAATTCTCATTCAAATTCACAAAAAGTACCATTCTTCTTGTAGTAGTTTCTTCCTTGGATTTCTAAGAGACTGAATTTTAAAACATCTTTCTCATTGCTGAGACAATTATGTTTCTAAAATAAGCACTGTACTACCTAATTCTCCTTCCCATGAGCTGTCAGGGGTTCCCAATTATCTTCAAAATAAAAATAAAGTCCACCATTTTTATGATAGGTTTAATATTCCATAACTTACTTTAATTGCATTTTTAGGCCCTATTTTGAAGGTCTTTATTCAGTTGAATCTTCATCCTTAAAAAATTTTCTTCACTCTTGAATCTGACCCATCCTTCAGGGTTCTGCTGAGAGTGACCTGTGTAACTCTGCCTTCATTGATTGATAGCATATTAGGAATTCACTCTTCCTTCTAACATTTAAAAACGTCCCTAGAAATTTTCTTGCAGCATTTCCCCCCATTTTCTAAAATGTTTTACATCATCTTTTTTTTTTTTTCATTTATTAACCTGTGTAACAGCATTTTTAAGGGCAATGAGATAAAATGCACTGGAATCCATAGTATGGAAATAGAGACATTAGAATTTGTCATCCCCAAGAAGTATATATTCTAGTATAAGCACAATGACTTGCAATACATTTTTTGAAAATTCCTTATAGAATTAACGGTTTGGTGGGAATTTTGAAGAATGACTGTTCAAGATTATGCAAGAAACTCAGCAAAGACTTCTGGAAGAATGCTTAAACTAGGTCTTTAAAAACCAACTAGAAAACTAAAATAAATTACCAAAGGGCACTCTAGATGAAAGGGAGCACAGAGACAAAAAACACTGTGCATAACTAAAGAGAGTATGTGCAGACGGCTGATGCTGGAGCATTGGATGGCAGGTAGAACATAGAGAAAGATGCCATTGAGAGGCAGGTTGGACTGGAAAGGGTACAAATGACCTTGTTTGCCAGGACAAAGTGCTCAATTTCTCCCAGAAGAAATTGTGGGTATATGAAGAACTTTCACAGACATGATAGAGAAATTACATATTTGAATGAGAGATTATTCTGGCAATTCTTTTTTCTATATCTGCCTTCTCTACAACAAATTAAAGCTTTTTAAGGAGAAGGAACTGTGTTAATTCCACATTTGTATCATTCCTGGAATTTCATGCAATGCCCCCCCCACACACAGGAGGAATTTAATAATCTTTTATTTTGTGACTCAAGATAAAAGACTTAGCAGGGTATGGTGGCACACTCATGCAATCCCAGTGACTCGGAAGGGTGAGGCAGGAGAATCTCAAGTTCAAAGCCAGCCTAAGCAACTTAGCAAGGCCCTAAGTAATATAGCAAGACCTTGTCTCCAAAAAAAAAGAGTGTGGGGGGGGTTGCAATGTGACTCAGTGGTTAAGTGCCCTTGGGTTCAAACCCTGGGATGAAAAAAGAGATAAAAGTTTCAAATAATCTATTCACTGAATATTTTATCATCATCATCATTATTACTGTTTTTATCTTTCATCTTTCTTTGAAGGAAGAAATATAGTATTTGGTAAGTGTCTATGATTACAACTTATCCCTCTGACCTGGCATTGGAGAAATATGGCTCTTGTGATGACTTTGCCT
Source organism: Ictidomys tridecemlineatus (assembly GCF_052094955.1). Taxonomy (NCBI): domain Eukaryota; kingdom Metazoa; phylum Chordata; class Mammalia; order Rodentia; family Sciuridae; genus Ictidomys; species Ictidomys tridecemlineatus. The sequence goes on from NC_135490.1 coordinate 36,310,770, forward strand.
AATGATAAAGCTTTGAGGTTCTGAAGCAATATTATGCTCTACTGCATAGCTTTGGAGATGGCTATGGTCATTTAGGAAATAGGAGTTCTGAGCACCCTTCTCTATGCCTTCTGCTTAGATGTGAAGAAATCGAATGAGTCTGTAGTGGTGACCATCATATTTTTTGCATTGGATGCCTCCAAACCAGATTAAGATCTGAGACTGAAATCCTACAAGAAAGTTCATCTTATTTTGCTTTTGCTTTATCTATATACAAATAATTACCTTTTTTTTAAAATGAATCTTACAAGTGCACCAACCTCTACTGGGACTCTTGTTGGAGTATAACTCAGAACTAATCCTTGTCATAACTAAGATCAGAATCAGAGATGTCTCTCAGGAAGAAATTCAAGTCTTTTTAAGATTAGATACTTTTAAGTCTGTAAAAAGAGATGAAGAAGGTGCAGCAGCTGTTCTAAGAACCTGCTCATCCTTCATAACTGTTGATAGGGAAGGGCCCTCCAAAGGCAATGCTGCAGACACTGTGTTAGGAATTGCACCTTGGAGTGGCCTTTGCTGAGTGTTAATTTTTTCATACTTCCTTCTCATCCATTTTATTTCTGTTTGTAAGTGGTGCTGAAAGGAAACACATGATGTTTGAACATGTGAGCCAGGAAAGAGTATCTTCCAAATAATAAAAAAATGACCTTCACACAAGTGCAGACACATACATTTAAACTAAGTGTAGGAGAGTGAAACCAATAATCATGCTGTGTATTAGAGGTACAGGAACAGGTAGATGTCTAATGGCTCCCTAAAGTTCAGATATCTTAAGTCCTGACTGATATTAGGCAACTGAGAACGAGCAAAGCTGCAAGAATAGCTCTGCAAAGGGCTCATGTCACAGTACTTGCCTGTTTTCTGTCCCTTCCCAATAATATGTCTGGTTTATGGGCAACCCCTCTCTTCCTCCTGGCAACCCCTGGAAGGAAATGGATTCTGTTGGAGTTTCAGAATTCAAACAAAGTCTGAAGAGCAAGCTTTGTAGTTTACCTGAGCTAACAAAATTGCCATCCAGAGAAAAATGCAAACTTTCTTTCACACACCTCTCTCATTTGGATTGTAAAATTCTCCATTGAGGGGGTAATGAATATGATAGAAACATAACTTTCAGATGTAAAGAATGCTGACTGCCTCAAAAATATCACTTTACCTGATTTTCTTGGCAAATTTGATTTGAAAAAAGCAGGAAGTAAAATATATCAAGGTGTCATTTTGGTGGTTCCTACTCTAAGAAGCTGTTTTGAGTGTGCAGTTATACACATTACAAGACTCCTGATCAGCGTCTCAGAAAAGCCCCACTTGACTTTAAAATTCCCCAGCTATGCATTGAGTACACTAGGAAGTTTAAAAATGAAGACTTGTTTATTACTTGTGAGAAAATGATGAAAAGTGAAAGGAGTTTTAGTGGATACAGTTTTAAACTCTGGCCCTTTCAGGCAATGGTCCTTGACAAATGACTGATGTCCTTTGGGCCTCTGTTTCTGTAAAAATGAGATGCACAATCAAATATACTTTACAGAAATGTTATGATGCTTAACGACAAAATATATGTTAAGCAGTTATTCCATTACTTAGTATTTGGTGTCATGTAGTTGTCATTATTATTTCATAAACTCTTTCCCTCACATTGCTAAATAACACTAGCATGCATTTATAAGTTCTTTTATTTAGAGAAGCTCAAAATTCTTCACATAATTATATTTTTGTAAGAAGGATCAAACAAACATGATTTTCTCAGTTGTTTCTATCAGTCATTTTTTAAAGGAAAAAACTCTTTGCCAATGAAGTATCTGAATAATTTATAACCACTTTGCTTCAAATTCATTCATTGATTCAACAAATGTTTATTGAGCACATAGAAAGTGTTTTATTTATTTATTTATTTTTTAATTTTATTTTTTATTGGTTGTTCAAAACATTACAAAGCTCTTGATATATCGTATTTCATACATTAGATTCAAGTGGGTTATGAACTCCCATTTTTACCCCAAATACAGATTGCAGAATCACATCGGTTACACATCCACATTTTTACATAATGCCACATTAGTAACTGTTGTATTCTGCTACCTTTCCTATCCTCAACGATCCCCCTCCTCTCCCCTCCCATCTTCTCTCTCTACCCCATCTACTGTAATTCATTTCTCTCCTTGTTTATTTTCCCATTCCCCCTCACAACCTCTTATATGTAATTTTGTATAACAATGAGGGTCTCCCTCCATTTCCATGCAATTTCCCTTTTCTCTCTCTTTCCCTCCCACCTCATGTCTCTGTTTAATGTTAATCTTTTCTTCCTGCTCTTCCTCCCTGCTCTGTTCTTAGTTGCTCTCATTATTTCAAAGAACACATTTGGCATTTGTTTTTTAGGGATTGGCTAGCTTCACTTAGCATAATCTGCTCTAGTGCCATCCATTTTCCTGCAAATTCCACGATTTCATCATTTTTTAGTGCTGTGTAATACTCCATGGTGTATAAATGCCACATTTTTTTCATCCATTCATCTATTGAAGGGCATCTGGGTTGGTTCCACAGTCTAGCTATTGTGAATTGTGCTGCTATGAACATTGATGTGGCAGTATCCCTGTAGTGCGCTCTTTTAAGGTCTTCAGGGAATAGTCTGAGAAGGGCAATAGCTGGGTCAAATGGTGGTTCCATTCCCAGCTTTCCCAGGAATCTCCATACTGCTTTCCAAATTGGCCGCACCAATTTGCAGTCCCACCAGCAATGTAGAAGAGTACCCTTTTCCCCACATCCTCGCCAGCACTTGTTTTTTGACTTCAGAATGGCTGCCAATCTTACTGGAGTGAGATGGTATCTTAGGGTGGTTTTGATTTGCATTTCTCTGACTGCTAGCGATGGTGAGCATTTTTTCATGTACTTGTTGATTGATTGTATGTCCTCCTCTGAGAAGTGTCTGTTCAGGTCTTTGGCCCATTTGTTGATTGGGTTATTTGTTTTCTTATTGTTTAATTTTTTGAGTTCTTTGTATACTCTGGATATTAGGGCTCTATCTGAAGTGTGAGGAGTAAAAATTTGTTCCCATGATGTAGGCTCCCTATTTACCTCTCTTATTGTTTCTCTTGCTGAGAAAAAACTTTTTAGTTTAAGTAAGTCCCATTTGTTGATTCTTGTTAACTCTTGTGCTATGGGTGTCCTATTAAGGAATTTGGAGCCTGACCCCACAATACGTAGATGGGAGCCAACTTTTTCTTCTATCATACGCAGAGTCTCTGATTTGATATCAAGCTCCTTGATCCATTTTGAGTTAACTTTTGTGCATGGCGAGAGAAGGGGATTCAGTTTCATTTTGTTGCATATGGATTTCCAGTTTTCCCAACACCATTTGTTGAAGATGCTATCCTTCCTCCATTGCATGCTTTTAGCCCTTTTATCAAATATAAGATAGTTGTAACTTTGTGGATTAGTCTCTGTGTCCTCTATTCTGTACCATTGGTCCACCCGCCAGTTTTGGTACCATACCATGCTGTTTTTGTTACTATTGCTCTATAATATAGTTTGAAATCTGGTATCGCTATACCACCTGATTCACACTTCCTGCTTAGAATTGCTAAGCAATTCTAAGTAGAAAGTGTTTTAATGCCACTTTCTGTTTAAAGCAGTGTGTATACCACAATAAATAAATACACCAAAGTCTGTTCTTGCATAGACCTTATAGACTTATGCATGTCATTGTAAGAGATGAAGACAGCCTGAGAATAACAACTAGGAAATAGGCGGTATGTCCAGTGGTGATGAGAGCCACAGGACACATGAAACAGAGCAAGGGACACTCATGCAGAGGCAGTTGTGCTACTATTTCTATAGGTTAGTCAGGGAAGACCTCTCTAGGAAGATGTAACTCAAGCAAAAAGAGAGTTTGATTTATATAAGTGCACTCCAAGCCACACTGGGAGCTAGACCTAAGATGGTCTTTTAATTTGTGATATTTTTTTTTTGTCATAAGAAACTGGCATGAAAAAAATCAGCCCTTGATACCTTTTTCTCTGTTTCTCAGGCCCTTACTTCACCTATGCCAATAGCTAAAACCACATGGCTGTCAGCAGATGGGAAACCTCTGAAATTTTTATGAGTCATTGTGGGTAGAATTCCAAGTGTCTATATTTGTCTGGGCTGGAATAAATTCTCTTTTCTAAATATATGCCATTCCACTTCCCATTACCCAAATTCCACAACACATATTTCTGTTGGGAATACAGAACACAAATAATTTTGTTAATGTAAAAAAACCAGTCAATTTTCCTGTTGTTATCAAACTTAGAGGTGAACCAAGGCTTAAAAAAGAAAACTGACATACTTGATGACAAGATAAAATTTTTAAAGAACTAGCTATGCTGGAGTTATAATAAAATCAGCATGATGAAATCAGAAAAGATACGTATGCAATCCAACATTGAAACTTTTAAAAATCAATAGCACAGCTTTAGAATTGATGAATATCAAGTAATCTGAAATAAACAGATCTTCAATTGTCTAAAAACTTAAAATATTAGTTATTTTGATGATCATATTTTGTTTATATCTCAATTATAGTATCTAGATAATAATTTATTGAGAGGGTATTTTTAATTTGAGCTAAATTTACTCACTTTTCTATCCCAGCCCCAAGAATAATTCCTAGCATCTAGTGTTCTGATGTTTTATTCACTGGGTATAATATTTGATTTTAATAAAAAAAGCATATTGCAGGCACAGTGAGAAGTTTTTCCTTGTAAGCTGCTCTGCTTACATACACTTGTCATATGCATTGACATTTGAGCATCAAACCACAGTGTATCTAGTGGAATATGACTAAAGAGACCCCAAAGGTTTTAAACCAACATCAAATACGGATTTACTATATGAAACAGAGTGTTTATAATCTTGGGGAAAGGAAGCTTTGGGGGAAACAATGATAGCTGTATTCAAATACATGAAAAGTTTCCATGCAGAAAAACAACTAGATGCATTCTGTGTTGCTCCAGGAAAAAGAACCAAAGTCAATGACTAAAGGCAGATTGCAGCTCACCACAAATACTCCAAAATTAAAATAGTTTCCTTCAAAATAAAGATTCTCATTCTTAGAAGTATTGAAATCAAATCTGGATCAGCATCTTTACAGAAACCCTGTTCTAGGTGGAAAGTTGGATTCTCTATCCGATGTCTGTCAGTCAATTCTAGATGTTGCTGGATGTAAGCAAAATCCTTCTGAAACAATTTTATCTTAGAATAGTAGTTACTTCCCAGGCCATTATTTTTAGATTTTTTTTTTCCATCCGAACTCTGTTCTCTTGACCTAACCATACCATTCTACTGAGCAATATTCATGCTTGGGGTTTCATTGTTGATTTTAGACAACGTGGTGGTAGTCTGTGTGCATTTCTAGAAGTATAAGAGGCTCGTATCTCATCTTGCTGGAATTTCCCAAGATACTTCGTGTCACACTGCTAGCCATAGCATGTCAGGAGGCACAGGGTTCTGTGGATTCATGCTGTCTACAGATAAACTTCTTTGTCACCGATTATAATATCTAATAGGGGAAATAATGTTCTTTTGGCCCTTGTTAGTCTCTTGTCACTCAAGCATATATTATCCACTCATTTTTCAACAAAAATTGATTTAATAATATTTATTGAGCCTATGTTTATGCATTCTAAAGATATGAAGCCAAAGGGGACATCTCTTTCTCCAGAAACTTCCAGCCTAGTAAAGGAAATGAATTAATGTCCAAGTTGTAATAATGCACAATGCAATTCACTTAATAGTATTTTTTCCAGATCCAATGCCAGCAAACAGAAGAGAGCTGTTCATTCTGGGTAGATTCAAAACAATTCTGTAAAGGAATTCCATAGAGGAAACCTTGAAATGAATCTTGAAGTATAAGTCAGATTTTTTTTTCCAGGTATAGGTGGTCATTTCAACAAAGAGAAAAAGGACTAATGTTATGAGGAGGATGTCACAGAATTGGCATTGTGTGTTCAGGGAACATAGTGGCTATGTAAATCAATTATAAAGTTTTCAATCTGAGGAGACAATGAAGGAGTAGGCAGGGGATGAATCATATGGGGATTAGATTGAAGGTTAAATGTAGAAAACAGGAAAGCTATTATGTAGATTATTGAAATTTTCCACATGAGGCAATAACCATCAAAAGTAGAGATTAAAAAGTGCTGAGAGCCATTGCCAAGTAGGAATCAAAATTTCCTTGCCAGCATACCCCATGTTGCTTAGAGGAAGGACTCGTGGAAATGGACTTGCCTTGGACATTCGCTGTGACACTGCATGTATGTTTGAGAAAGGTGACCCTGCTCAAGGACCAGGGTGGATCCGGGTTTAGGGAGGATCCTACTGGATTAGGGCGGATCCAGGTTTAGGGTATATCCTGCAGGTTTTAGGGAGTATCCCGCTCCTTGGGTTTAGGGCGGTTCCAGGTTTAAGGTTATTCCTGCTGGGAATAGGGCGTATTCTGAGGCCTGAGTTCCCGTTGAGTTCTGTGGGATTCAGAAAGTATTTGGGATTCAAAGCCTGGTGGAGTACGTGAATTTTGCGGCAGAACGTGTTTGTAGAGGGCCCGTGTGAGTCTGGGATTAAGAATTGCTGTTTGAGTTTACAAAGCTGTGAGTGGCTCTTGTGCCTAGCCAGACTGCGGCAGAAAAGAGCAGAGGGAATAGTAATAAAATATATTTGAAAGGTAAAATGAGAATTTATTGAGAATTCACCAAGTGCATATGCACAGTCCTTTGCCTTCTAGAAATCAAGATGATCTTGGTAGAGATATGAGAGCTCAACATCTTCAGAGACTCCTCCATTCAAATCTGCTTTTTCATTTTCTCTTCCTATTGCAGTTTCCTCATCTGTGGCTTTGAGAGGCTTTCTTCCCTTTCTTCACCTGGGAAATAACATATAAGACTGCCATGGTTGCCTCCCCAATGAAACATTTCCTTTAAGACCCTCTTTGTTTACAGGAAAAGGAATGCCTGTTAAACTACAATAAAATGGAGACTGGGTCTGAAGAATCCCTGAGCACACAAAACTGGTTAGGCCTCATAAGTGACCTTAACCTTGTACCATTTGCAAACATAAGCAAAACAACTTGAGACTGACCTTGCAAGGGACTTTATTAAAGAAAAAAAAACTTAAACTCAACCAATTTGAAACAATTAATTTATAATTACAGGACTAGTGATCTTCCAAAAGGATAGACAAAATAAGGCAAATTATATTTTCAATCAAATATTTTCTTTGCTTTACTTCCTTGTTCTTTCCATAGTAACCTCCCCCTTCCTTCGTCTTGTTTGAGGTTCACGTCTGGCTTGAAGCTTCCCAATTCATGAATTGCTATTTAAGAAAATAAACTCTTTAAAAATTTACTGAGCTTCAATCTACATTTTATCATGCCTAAAAGATGATATATAACTTATGCAATGGAAGAAATAAACATAGCAGCAATGTGGCACATAGTAAATGCTTAATAAAATACATACAAAAGATTGATAATCTTTTGTTTAAAATAACACTTTAATATAGGATTAACATGAATATTTTTGAATGTGTAATAATGTATGTTTTCTTATATGTTGTCTCCCTAAATAATTTACTTCTTTAAATTTTAGGATATATATCAGAATACTGATTTTTGCACATTTGAAGTTAGTTTTTTAGACTACTTTATCAGTATTCTGGAAGAGAAAGAAAAGAAAGAACAAAATTCATAGAGAAGGAAGAAAGGATAAAGGACAAATATGCATAAAATCAATATATATATTCAATTTCTAAGGCATAAGCTTGCTATATTTATGTCAATAAATTATTAATATTTCTCATATACTTGTCTCCTAATCTGTACATTCCTTCTATTTTACTTTCGTGACTTTCTTGTTTCTTCAGGTGATCTTATACAATTACTATATTAGTTATGACTACATAAAAGGTTTTCTTAGACCTACCACTCTGTTCTGGAATTTACTGGTGTTTAGAAAAAATGTTGGCTAGAATTAATCATACAGAAAAATTTTACCTCATTATACAAGCAGAGACAAAATCATTATTATGAGTTTTAAGAATATTAAGTTAGTATCACCCCAAATATTGTCTGTCTTTAGCTACCATAATCATCTAAATTTACTCCTGGCATACCTTCAAACTACATCACCAGATAATTGATGTAGTATCCAGGAGCACAAAGGGAATAGAAAAGAACACAAATTGACCAGACATACACTTGTCAAGTTCTTGGATTTGGTCTTTCTCATTTTGAGTAGTTTTGGTAGAGAAATATAAATACATGCTCCTGATACTCATTCATAGTAATGGTGAGAAAAACAGATCAGCACTATCAATTTACATTCTATTATTTAGTCCAAATAAATAAATAAATAAAGCAGAAAAATAAGCTTCTCCTATGCTGTGTTCTCTCCCAGCAATAGAGCTATTAAAATTAAATCTCTAACAAAAGTCAGAAGAAGTAGCAGCAGAAAAAGAAATATTATTTTTGCTGGTTTCAAATGAAAGAGCCCAGAATATTTACTTATACGGCATAAAATATACTTTAATGTAACCTTCACTAATCAGGAGCTTAAGTCTGTATATAAAGATTTTCCCAATAGCAAATTCTTCCTAGGAGCTGAAGCAGGGAGACTTTAGAAAATTAATCATTTTTAAAATGATTTCCACCAGATGCTTTATACCTCTATTTGATGCATGGTGCTTGAGATCTGTATGTGAAGGCAGGTCAGCTATGCTCTTGCATACCTGTCTCCATGGCTTAGCACCATAACCCACCCTCTGATTAATGGGAAGTCAGATGTGCAATGTATAATCTGACACACTGATACAATGATGACTACTGTGTACCTCAAGCATTAGGAGCTCCTTTATAAAGTTAACTGCCCCTCTGTTGGTAGTTTTCTCCTTAGTGAAATAGTTTTCTCTATATTAATATAAGAATATAATATATGGCATGATAAAAAAATTTGAATTATAATGTGAGATTTGCTCTGTCCTTTGACCAGAATCTGATCTTTAACCTAAACAGGTAAAAATTCCTGTTTGAGGATGATAGGCAAGAAAAAATAAACAGGAGGGAGGGCAAAAACTGGGCTGTGAAATGGTGGCAGCCTCATCTGGGGAAGCATGAAGCTGAGAGTCGGTCCTCTAATGTCTATGACTAATAAAATCAACCAAACTCTCCAGATTAGGCTGATAGCTGATGAATTGGGGCCAACAACTAATAGCACTGCGGCACTGGGAGTCACAGTGAGCCACAAGGCAATGGCCACAGTGTGTTTAATATTAATTTAAACACAAATAGATGACCACCATCATGTGAAGTTACCTGGGGCCGAACTGGATAAATCTGGTATGGAGAGTAGATCATCTCATAATGTGACCCCATATTTATGTTAATGAAAGAAGCTTTTGGATTTCCTTATTGCATCATATTATGTGGAAGAATGAGAAAGTTACTAGTTGGTTGATTTTATCAGTCACTTTGATCCTTGGTAACATATCAATACATGTTATCATGATTTCACGTTGTATGGTTTATACAGGATCAACCGTGGTACAAATAAATTAAATAGAAATTTCTACAAACAGTTAAGTTTTAAATTGTGTTCATTTGGGTGGTGTCTTGGTCCTATATATGCACACCGTGTACACCAAAGGCCCCTGACTCCTGTGGCGCTGTCTTGGTCTGCAGATCAACCATCAAGGTGGTAGCACTGCGCTGGGTTGCAGGTGAGCCTTATTTTACTTAATAATGGCCAAAGGCGCAAGAGTAGCCATACCTGGATTCCGGCAGGAGATGGTGGGAGGCAGGGCACTGCCTGTTTGGGCCCACAGGGTCCCAGTCAGGCTTGGGAGCTGGACCAAGTGCAGGCCTCCTACCTCTCTGGAGGCCCGGGGCCCCACCGAGGCTCCACATTGACCAGGACAACAGGACTCTCCCAAGTGGGTGACCCAATGGCAGCATGGCAGCGTGTCAGAGCCCGCACTCGCGGGCTGCCGGGTCCAGTCCAGTCCGGGCAAGGCTGCAGCTGAGGACATGATGCCTTCGGGAAGCCACTGGTGAGGCCTGGCGAGGAGAGAAGGTTCAAGAGCCTGAGAAGAGAGAGCAAGCCGAGCTCGGCCGCCATTAGACATGGAGCCTGCAGATGGGGCCTGCGTACTTACTGCTCCTTGCGGTGTGTGGGGCCTCCAGTTGTCCCCAAGGACTGACAAAGGCTTTGACCTTCTCGAAATGCGAGATAGCTCGGAAGCCAGCGGGTGGAGCTGCCTCGGGCCTGGACAGCGGGTTGTCGTCTACTAGGGGAGACCCGGGGAGGAAGTGCACGTAAGCCAACCGGAAGTGTCCCCGCCCTGTGGGAAGAGTGACGCGCCTGCGCAGAGGCCTCTGTCTGCAAAGTGCAAAAGCTGCGCTGAGCTGCTGCACCTGGACATGCTAGATGTAAAGCGGTTGTCACATGTGATAGAGTTAGAAAATAACACATGCACCTTGTTTTAAAAAATCAGAAATGTCTTCTGGAAGTGATTTTGAAATGGAATTGTTAGGGTTGCTCAGAGGGTTAGAGAACAGGGAAAGGACTTTGACTAGGAAAAGAAGGAGGGGGTCCTGGGCCAGACTCGATATAGGTAAAAGACGTTTTTCATATTGTAACTATTGTTTTGTGTGCGCATTTTATTCCTCATTACTGTATATACAGTAGAAAATGCTAAGTACTTTGTAAAAAAAAAAATATCTAGCCCTTCTAGATGTTCTAGAGTGCCTGATATATGTTAAAAACAGAAGTAGTAAAATATAACACATTTTGTAAATTTCTTTTTGTTAAAATTCTTATGAAATAATTTTGGGGAGGTGGGGGCAATAACCAAAACCCCTGTTGAGGCGTGGACATTTGTGCACTGGGCCTCTGGAGCGCCATTCCAGTGTGCTTATAATGAGGCAAGAGTAACCATTTTTTAAAAATTCTCTTTCCACATCTTTAGTCCTTCGTCTAAGTAGCCCTTAGTAGTAGAATAAAACTTTTTGTAAATAGCTTTTGAAAACTGATGGGAAATACTGTGCTTGAAATTGTTGAACCACCTCTGAATAGTGCTCTGTCTGTACTTGTTTATTGGGTTGAGGGAAGTCGGAGGGAAGAAGTTGCAAAAGGTGTTTGTTAAGAGTGTGCTAGAAAAGTTCAGCTTACTCATTTCCCTTAGTCTATGCATTTTGTTTTTCTTTGATATGTTCATGATGTATCTAAAGAATAGATGAGTCCTAATCAACATCTAGTGTTTCTAGATGTTAAAGAGATTGCCAGTGTATGACAGAAGTAAAATTAGTAAACAAATTTTGTGTGTTTTGTGTTACAATCCCTAGGAAAGATTGTCTTCTGAAAATTTGAGCGGTATAGCCCACTAGGTTGGTGAAGGGCCAGAATGCTCATGTTTAGAAGATATTTTCAAATTAGAACTATTGTTACATGTGTGCAGTTTATTCAAGACTGTCGTGTACATAGTGAAGAAACGGAGCCCTTACTTGAAACATCTAGTCTAGATGTTTAGAAGTGCCCAATGTATGTTAAATGTAGAGGTAGTGAAATATCAGTTTGTAAATATCTTTTTGCTAAAATTTATATAAAATATTGTCTTTTGTGAATGGTACTATTAAACTATCTCTGTGAGCAGTGTAATACTGTCTGTACTTGTTCAGTGATATGAAGGAGGTGGGAGGAAAGCAATTGCAAAAAGTAAAATGTGTGTTCATCCTTGGACATTTTCAGACATCAGTTTTCCATTTTGAGTGTTTAATTTTGCTATGTATATAATAAACATAATGGACAAATGAGTCCCAGTTTCGCAATATTTAATCTCTAGATATGAAAGAGGTTGCTAGTAGTGTATAACCAAGTAGTTAATAAAATTAGCACATTTTGTACAATTTGCAATGAAAGTTATAGGAAAGCTTGTCCTATGTAAATGAATTCTGGGTATGAATTTGTTCAATCATCTCTAAGCATTACATATGCCTGTACTTTTCCACTGGACCGAAAATAGAGAGAAGGAAGTGAGGAGGGGAAGGTTCAAGGGAAAAATAATAATATTAGAAGATACCTCAGATTATAACCATTATTTACATTATTTACCAGTGCTGTGTGAGGTGGACGAGTTCTTATGGGGAATATCTAGTCCTTCTATAAAAGTGTTTGACATATTTAAAAGTAGAAGTAGTAGAATAAAACATTTTGTAAATAGCTTTTAAAAACTGATAGGAAATACTGTGCTTGAAATTGTTAAACCACATCTGAATAGTGCTCTGTCTATACTTGTTTATTGGGTTGAAGGAAGTGGAAGGAAAGAAGTTGCAGAAGGTGTTTGTTAAGAGTGTGCTAGAAAATTTCAGCTTACCCATTGCCCTATAACGTGCATTTCATTTAACTTTGCTCTACTGGATATATTGCATATATACTGGACAGAGAGTCCTAACTTTATCATATTAGTCACTAGATAGTAAATATGTTGCCAATATATTATGACAAAAGTAGAATTAGTAAACCTACACATTTTGTAAACTTTGTGTTAAAATTTACAGAAAGGCAGTCTTCTGAAAAAGACTTTTGGAAGTGAAATTGTAACATCACATCTGAGTGACACATGTGCCTATATCACATGTGACATAGAGAAAAGGAAATGGGAGAAATGAAAGATTCTATGCCAGAATGATCCTTCTTAGAAGACACTTTTAGATAAAACCACTGTTACATGTGTGTAGTTTATTCAATACTACTAGGTACATAGTTGACAAACTTAAGTTTTTATTTGAAACATCTAGTCTTTCTGGTTGTTTAGAAGTACACAAATTATGTTAACAGTAGAGTTAAGCTTGGTGGTGCACACCTGTAATCCCAGTGGCTTGGGAAACTGAGGCAGGAGGATCACAGGCTTGAAGCTGGTTTGGGGAACATAGTAAGGCTCCAAGCAACTTGGAGAGAACCTGTCTCAAAATTTTAAAAAATAAGTAAAATACAAAGGGGTGGGGATGTGGCTCAGTAGTTAAACACCCCTGGGTTCAATCCCTGATACAAAAGAAAAAAGTAGAGGTAGTAAATAAAACATTTTGTAGATATTTTTTTTGTTAAAATTCATAATGAAATACTGTCTTTTGGAAATGGAATGATGAAAACACTTCACTGAGCAGTACATGTTATATGTGTGCTGGTTCAGGGAGGAAAGAGGAAAAGAAAATGCAAAGGGCTTTATACCAGTGCATTTTCTGTGAAGAAAGATTGACACCACCTTTTATGTCTATGAGTTTCGTTTCACTGGGCTGTGTCAATAGTCTATATGAAGGATAAATGAGACCTAGTTTACATCTAGTCTATCTAGATATTAAAGAGTTTGCCAGGTTACGACAAAAGTAGAATTAGTAAACTAACACACTGAGTACATTTGTGTTAAAATTTATAGGAAAGACTATTCTTAAAATCACTTAGGAAGTGAAATTGGTAGTCATCTCTAAACATGACAGATGCATATCAAAGCCCTGGGTTGAGAAGAGATGAAGAGAGGATTCAGGCCAGAATGTTCCTGTTTGGAAGACACTTTCAAATTCTAGCCCTTTAAAAAGGTTTTTGCTTTGTTTTGTTTTGCTTCGAAGTCTAGTTTTTCTTAAGTATATGTGTGCAGTAAGTCTATTTAGTGCTACTGCATTATAATGGGAAACTTTAGTCCTTGTTGGAAACATCTAGTCTCTCTAGATGTTTAAGAGTGCACAACACATGGTAAACATGGAAGGCTAAAGTAATGTCATTTAAGTATTTTTAAATTTTTTTAAAATTTGTTTTAATTAGTTATACATGACAGTAAAATGCACTTTGATATATCATATATAATGGAGTGTAGTTTATATTCTGGTTATACATGATGTAGAATTCCATTGGTCGTATAGTTATATATGTAGAATTCCACTGGTTGTATAGTTATATATGAACATAGGGTAATAATGTCTGATTTATTCTACTATGTTTCTTACTCCCTTACCCCCTCCCCTCCCTTCACTCCCTTCTACCTAATCTAAAGTAACTCTATTCTTCCCTAGCCATCAACCCCCATTGTGAATTAGCATCTGCATTCTCAGACAAAACATTCGGCTTTTGGTTTATGGGGACTGGCTTATTCCTTTTAGCATGATAGTCTCCAGCTCCACCCATTAACTAGCAAATGCCATAATTTTATTCTTCTTTAAGGATGAGTAATATTCTATTGTGTGTGTGTGTGTGTGTGTGTGTGTGTGTGTGTGTGTATCCATTCATCTGTTAAAGAGCACTTAGGTTGGTTCCATGGTTTAGCTATTCTGAATTGAGCTGCTATAAACATTGATGTGGTTGTATCACTATAATAACTGATTTTAAGTTCTTTGGGTAGAAACCAAGAAGTGGGATAGCTGAGTCAAATGGTGGTTCCATTGCAAGTTTTACTTCATAGGAATAGTTGCCGTTTAGGAAAATGGTATTGTTATACTTGACCTCTTGGAGAGTATGTTGAATGTTCATTAGGTGGAGGGAGGGAAGAAGAAAGTGCGCAAAGAAAAGTGTTCTGTGCTTCTTAGAGTAGTTCAGATTGTTTAGCTATTATTATATGTTGCTGAGTATTAAAAAGATTAGTCCCAATGCCAAAAGTTTGTTAGAAGTAGCAAAATAATCCCTATATAAATATCCATTTGTTAGTTTTTAGGAAGAACTGACTTCTAGGAATGACCTTTGTTAATCCACCTCTTGGAGCAAGGGGTAGTCCTGAACTTAGTCACTGGAATAGTGAAGAAGGATAGAAAGGTGAGGGGAAGCATTCTTTGCTAGTATCTCTGTATCTGGAATGCAGTTTTAGATTATAACCATAGATACTTGCATTTATTGTGCACAAAGTTCATTCTTTATTTCATAACATCTAAGCTTTCTAGATGTCCTGAGGTGACACTATATCATAAAGATCAGAGCTAGTGAATTAACCAACCTGAAAATATCTTTTTATTATAATTGATAGAAAAGATGCATCTTGGACATGGAATTATTTTTACCCCTGGGCAGTGTGTATCAGGACTTTCCATTAGGCTGGCAACAGAGGAGAAGGAGGAAGCACACAGGGAAAGATAGAAACAAGTGCTCAAGGATTTGCATTTGGATGTGAGCCATTGATGTGTGTGCATCTTCTGTCTGTACTGTGAGAATACTTTAATTCACTGGGAACGTGCATTATTGCTAATATTTTAGTGGTAGAAATCTGATAATGAGCACTCTTAGAAACATGCTTCGTGTATTCTGTTGCTTTGTCTCATTTTAAATGGAGCATTAAGGAATGCATTATTTTAGTTGTAACTCTGCCAATATGTCTATCTAGAGGTCTGTTGCCATTTCTATTTTCAGTAAAATTTTTGTCCCCAAGAAAGGATTACAATGTTTTTTGGTTCCATGGTTTAGCTATTGTAAATTGAGCTGCTATAAATATTGAGTTGGTATAGTGTATTTTTGGTTATCAAAATACTCATGTAGCTTTGGGATTTTGAAGTGTTGAATATCCATGATGTGTGGAAAATCACAGTACATTCCATGATCTCAATCACACAAAATGGGATATTGTATATGTATACACACAACCTGGAGTGACACATGCACCTGAGCTGGCTGTGACTGAATGACTTTGTTCTTTTCTTGTGCTCTTCTGATTCCTATAATGCACATATTACCTTTTAAAGTTTTTTTGAAAAACTATTTTAAAAACCTGAAAAAAACAGAGTACTGATTCCGGCAATTCAGATATGCCAAATAAATATTATAAAGTGCTTCCTTGAAGGGAAAGCATGAAAGTAGAAGTTATTTTGAGAGGGGAAAAAAATACAAACCACAATTATTTAAATTTCATTATAGTATGTTGTTATAATTATTTAATTATTTGTTATTTTTGTTAATGTAGCTGCACCTAATTTATAAATTAAACTTTATTATAGGTATGTATGTGTAGGAAAAAAATCACAGTTTAGATTCTATAGCATATGAAGTTTCAGGCATACACTAGGGCTTTGGAATGCTCCCTGTTAGAGAGGGAAAGGAGACTACTATTATATTTTCCTGGATTCTATAATCTGAACTGCTTCCAAATATCCCTCTTGGGATTTACCCCCATTAGAGAATTGTTTGATATTAAGCCATTAAGTTATATAGAGAAATGTTGTACACTCTCTTAAGTGTTTAATATATTTATAATATATCTAGGTATGCTCTTCATATTTACCATATTGCATAAAGTCTTTTGAATAGACAACTCTTAAATTTTAATATCCCAAACAAAACAAAAAGTACCTGGGAATCTTGCTGAAGTGCACATTTTGATTTATTAGGTCTGAATGGAGCCTAAAATTCTGTACTTATGGTAAATGATGCCAATATTGCTGGTATCATGTCCATAGATACCCCTGGAAGAAATTTACTCTCAGAAAAGCTGTGATTGCTAAGCATAAAAAAATGGTTTGTTTTTATTATGTAGTTATATGAATGGCCTTGGATTAGACCATATAAAATTACAAAGTTTTTGATAAATTTTCACATACAGCAGGCAATAGTCTTGAGTATGTATTTAATATAGTAATAATACAGAATACGAATTATATTATTTTCACTTTGAATTGATAGCTAAGGGGCTAAAAGTTGTGACCATTTTAGCAAAGAATGTAAAACCATTTACATGGTGAATAGTTTAGGTACTAACTTCTCCTTTATTAGTTAAAAGTGATAGAAATCAAGATTGACTGGATTAAGAAAACCAATAGAGATTTACATATTTAGGAATTCCAGGTTAGAAAGTTTTCCTACTGGTGTTGCTGGACATAAAATCCTAAATAGTGACATCAGGTCTGTTTATTTGTTCAATTTCTCTGTGTTTTTTTTTTTTTTCGCCTCTACAATGATTTCATTTTTAAGCAAACTCTCTTTCCACCTAGTTGCTCCTGTAATTTCAGGATTAAGGCTGTCTTCTTAGCAATTCCAATAAAAAAGTATTCCTTCCAGGAATTGAATTTCACCAGACTTGCTTTGGTCAGAGGAATGGAAATATAGATATAATGGAAATATGGTTAGTTAACCATATCTTTGATGCCCTTTATGGACCTGTGTCAATTCTGGCAAATTTACTTTGGCTCAGAGTTAGCTAGGGATTGATCTTCAAGAGAAAAATGAAGAATATTCAGAGTCATTCTCCAGGATAAATTTCCTCCCAGGAAGACAACCAAACCCCATCTCATATGGACAGATTTAAAAAAAAATTAATTTTGATTTGTTATATATGACAACAGAATGCATTATAATTCGTATTACACATATAGAGCACAATTTTTTGTATCTATGGTTGTACACAAAGTAGAGTCACATCTTTTGTGTCTTCTTACATGTACTTATGGTAATGATAACCATTGCATTCTACCATCTTTCCTACCCCTATACCCTCTCTATTCTCCTCCCTCTCCTCTTACCCTTTGCCCTATCTAGAGTTAGTTTAATCCTCCCCCCACCCCACAGCATATTATGGATCAGCATCCTTAAATCAGAGAAATGATTTGGCAATTGTTTTTTTGGGATTCGCTAATTTCACCTAGCATTATATTTTCCAGGTTCATCCATTTACCTGCAAATGCCATGATTTCATTCTCTTTTAATGCTGAGTAATATTCCATTGTGAATATATACCACATTTTATTTATCTTTTCATCTACTGAAGGGCATCTAGGTTGTTTCCACAGTTTAGCTATTGTGAATTGTGCTGCTATAAACATTGATGTGGCTGTGTCCCTATAGTATGCTGTTTTTAAATCCTCTGGGTATTGACCGAGGAGTAGGATAGCTGGGTCAAATGGTGGTTCCATTCCAAGTTTTTCAAGGATTCTCCATACTGTTTTCCATATTGGCTGCACCAATTTGCAATCCCACCAGCAATGTATGAGTGTACCTTTTTCCCCACATCCTCACCAATACTTATTATTGTTTGTATGCATAATAGCTGCCATTCTAATTGGAGTGAGATGAAATCTTAGTGTGGTTTTGATTTGCATTTCTCTAATTGCTAGTGATGATGAACTTTTTTCATGTGTTTGTTGATTGATTATGCATCATCTTTACATCATCTTCTGAGAAGTGTCTCTTCAGGTCCTTGGCCCATTTATTGATTGGGTTATTTGTTTTTTTGGTGTCTAGCTTTTTGAGTTCTTTATATATCCTAGTGATTAGTGCTCTATCTCATGTGTGAGAAGTAAAGATTTGCTCCCAAGATATAGGGTCTCTATTCACCTCACAGATTATTTCTTTTGCTGAGAAAAAACTTTTTAGTTTGAGTCCATCACATTTATTGATTCGTAATTTTAATTCTTGTGCCACAGGAGTCTTATTAATGAAGTTGAGGCCCAATCCCACATTATAGAGACTCAGTCCTACTTTTTGTTTTAACAGACACACTGTCTCTGGCTTACTTCGTAGGTCCTTGATCCACTTTGAGTTTTGTGCATGGTGAGAGATAGGGGTTTAATTTCATTTTATTGCATATGGATTTCCAATTTTCCCAGCAACATTTGTTGAAGAGATTATCTTTTCTCCAATGTATGTCTTAGGTGCTTTTGCCAAATATAAGCTAAGTGTAATTATGTGGGTTAGTCTCTTATGTTCTCTATTCTGTACCATTGGTCTCTTTTGGTGCCAATACCATGCTGTTTTTGTTACTGTTGCTCTATAGTATAGTTTAAGGGCTGGTATTAGTGATACCAACTACTTCACTCTTCTTGCTAAGGATTGCTTTAAGTATTCAGGCTCTCTTATTTTTCCAGGTGAATTTCATGACTTCTTTTTCTATTTCTATGAGGAGTGTCATTGGGATTTTGATTGGAACTGCATTAAATCTGTATAGTGTTTTTGGAATTATGGTTATTTTGACAATATTAATTCTGCCTATCCAAGAACAAGGTAGATCTTTCCATCTTCTAAGATCTTATTTAATTTCTTTCTTTAGCATTCGGTAGTTTTCATTGAGGAGGTCTTTCATCTCTTTCATTAAGTTGTCCCAAGTATTTTATTTTGTTTGATGCTATTGTAAATGGGGTAGTTTTCCTCATTTCCCTTTCATAGGATTTGTCACTGATACACAGAAATGCCTTTGATTTATGGATGTTAATTTTGTATCCTGCTACTTCACTGAATTCATTTGTTAGTTCTAGGAGTTTCTGATGGAATTTTTTGAGTCTTCTAGATCATATCGTTGGCAAATAGTGCTAATTTGAGGTCTTCTTTACCTATCTGAATCCCTTTAATTTCTTTCGCCTGTCTAATTGCTCTAGACAGTTTTCCAAGAACTATGTTAAATAGAAGTGGTGAAAGAGGGCATCCCTGTTTTGTTCCAGTTTTTAAAGGGAATGCTTTCAATTTTTCTCTATTTAAGATGATGTTGGCCTGGGGCTTAGCATGTATAGCTTTTATGATGTTGAGATATGTTCCTGTTATCCATATTTTTCTATTGTTTTGAACATGAAGGAGGGGCTGTATTTTGTGGAATGCTTTTTCTGCATCTATTGAGATGATCATATGGTTCTTATCTTTAAGTCTATTGATGTGATGAATTACATTTATTGATTTTTGTATGTTGAACCAACCTTGCATCCATGGAATGAATCTCACTTGATCATGGTGTACTACCTTTTTGATATATTTTTGTATTCGATTTGCCAGAATTTTATTGAGAATTTTTGCATCTATGTTCATTAGAGATATTGATCTAAAGTTTTTTTTTTTGATGTGTCTTTGTCACATGGACAGTATTGATTGGTGCATGCCTTATTTTGGCAGAGAATATATAGAAGAGATCTGTTACATTTCTAAAGGAAGTTTAACAACTTGCGCATGCTTCTTCATGCTGTTATCCCACAGCAACATCTTAGATAAGGATAGCTTCATCCCGGTGCAAAATCAGAGCCAACATATATGACAGGCAACACAAGCCAGAAACAAGCTTTTGCTACCTAAGCCACTGACTGCTGGGTTTGTTACTAAAGCAAATTTTAGCTTAAAAAGGCTGATAAAAGAGGTGAAAACCACAGCATAGAATAGCCTACTCATCTCATCCCAATATGCACATCAATTTTTTTTCCAACAAAACAGTTTAAATTCCACTCCCCCTAATTTAATGCATGTATTAATTATACATGAAAACTCACTTACTCCCCAAACAAGGAAATCATAAAATCCTCTCTAGTTACTACCTCCATATCCAAGTTCTGGATCTTAGGCTGATGAGAATTTCTCCAGGTCAAGTACAGATTAGCTTCTACTGGTAGAGTAACCTATGGTTAAATGATCTATCTAAATACATTTAATGATATATTTAACCATCCTCAATACACATTACACACAATGGTGGGAGCAAAAAATAATAGGTATTTTTTAATACCCACAAAAATGCCCCCTCCTCTTTGAAAATGAATAAAAGGAAAACAGCAGACTGGTAGCAGGTTCATGGCAAGTAAAAATTGGAGTCCTCCTGGGCGAGTGAATACTTTGTCTAACCATTTGTTAGACAAATGCTTTGTCTTCTCTGATTTTTTTCATCGGTGTGGATTTTCTGTATTTATTGACCTTCGTTGTCACATTTCAGAGAGAATTAGATAGGATTCTCCATCTGGGATTGCCCCTCTGTAGTTAGTAGTAGGCTTTATCCAGGCTTCTTTCCATCTTGTTTTGTATTTGTTTGTTTGTTGTTTGTCTGTTTTTTAACAATAAGGACTTTCCCAGAAAGCAGTTGGGTGGGCTTGCTAACCCTATCTTCCTGAGGTTTCACTTAGCTTTCACTCTATTTCTACCCTTCTGCTTTGCTAACCTGTTCTAGCTCCACCTAGCAGGCCTGGCTTTATAGCCTCTAAGACTCCAATCTCACTTCTCACTCAGTTCCAATTACAGGTCAGAAAAGGGACCTTCAGTGGCAAAAATGAAAGAAAACAAAAGCCTTTTTGTTTTTACTTTTTTTTTCACTTTATGTTTTCACATAATAGTGTTTTAACTCAAACAAAATTTGTCTCTTTTTATAGAACCTTTGAGTATTATTCAATACATTCCAAAATCTTGGTATTTTTCTGCCAAGGTACCAATCTGTAGCTTAACAAGTATGTGCATTAATTTCTAGGGAACAAGTCTTGAAGTTGCCCACCTGTTTTGCTGCTGTATCACAAAGATTTCCACCTGCTGAGCCAGGGAGAACATTCTCATGGTGCTTTACATTTCTTCAGCTCAGCTGGTTGTATAATTGAAATTCCATGGTTTGCAATACCTTACTTCTAAGAAAATTTTAAAAATTAAATTAGGATTCATTGGTTGAAAGAACAAGAAAAACCTTAAAAGGGGAAAAAAAATCTTATCTAGATAAGCTCACAGAAGTGAAGAAAATGTCTAACAAGCAAAACTTGGATGGGATGAGATCCAGAAAGCTCCAGGAATATATGCAGCAGGAACTAATAGCTTTTATATTTGGGGAGAGATTTAATAAGCAAGATGTGCCCATCATGGCCCTAATGTCCCCATTTCCATTTTACCCTAGTCTATTCTGTGTGGGAATTTATGTGACCAAAGATCCTCTAGGAAATAAGAACTTGCATAAGAAATAAATAATATCTAGCATATATTTTCTTGAGATTAGAGAAGCTCACAGCCTCACATTTGAGTCTAAATGACGTGGATGGGTAAATCATCTTAAATTCAGAGTGTCTCAAACCAAACTCTGTGCTTTTCTTATCCTCATATCTTACCCTTGTTAATCTTTTTTTCCTCCTAAACCTGCCCTCCACCTGCTTCTCCTCCTCTGTCTTCAAATTTTATTTACGACAACCAGTAATCCTCCCAAATATGGTAGAATTTTTTTAAATAATTTTAACTCTTCCCCCACATCAATATCTACCCTTACCCTTACAAATTATCAAACACTGATTCTGCCTCCAAACTATCTTTGAAGATTCTTCCTGCCCCAACTTTCATGGTTCTGCTGTCCTTGTACTGGTCCAGGCTCTCTGCACATTTTTCTTAGAACTATTTCTTGTTTATTTTGGAATCTTCCACTCCTTCTCACACACTGCCATCAGTATGACACGTGTTAATTAAACAGGTGAGTAAATAAGTGTACTGATTTGTAGTCTTTAAGCGTGGTAGTCGTATCTGTCTTGCTCACTATTACCCCGACAATTACTAACATAACACCTAACATGTGATTTGTTGGAAATAAATATTTGAGAATGAATAAACATGCAAATGGATTGCCACTGGAGGATTTCATAGCATCTACAAAATCACATTATATCTATATATAGCACCTCTCCAGGCTAGATATGAATTTGAGTGTCAAAAAAAAAAAGAAGTTATAAAAGACTGTTCACAAGATGGGAACATCCTTTTAAATTACAGAGTGACATTCCTGTATACACTTTTAGGTGGGAAAGATAGACTGAGAGCTTGCCCCAAAGGGAAAATAAAGATTGGAAGTTTCATTTGTTGCCATTTTCTTCCCTGTGTATTTATTGTATGGAACCTTTACCTGGGCCATAGGGTGTTCCTGCAAGAGGGTTACTGCAGTAAAATGGGTATAGGCAGAGATGAGAGCATAACTGTGGCTCCGAGGGAGAACCATGGTGACAGACACTTCCTACCTTTGGCTCTGCTTCTTAGGTGGGACTTCTTTTTCACATACTCCTGGTAATTATTAGTCCAACAAATCTATCATAAAGTTTTAGGGAAGATGTAGGAACATTCAGTACCAAGTGCTTTCACTCGTTATTCTTTGGGCCGAATCTCTTCTGAGTTAATTAAATTCAAATAAGTATCTTTCCATTCCCTGGGACTTGGGAGGAGGAGTCCAACGCACTTGAGAAGTCACAAAACAGCCATTAGATGTTAATAACTAAGAACTGTTCCAACCTCTGCTGGTTTCAAATGAGAGGAGCAGAGGCATAAAGCTCTGGAGGGCATTTCTAACTTCCTGAGGCATTCAGCTGCTGAAAACGAATTCCTCAAATAATAGTTTCCTTTTCCAAAATTTAGCTGGATCAGATATTTTTAGTTGAAAGGTCCTAATGAGACTTTGCAGGAACATGCACAGCAAGGGGGAATCCTGCACAATAAATCACTGGAGGTGTGCCACCTTACTGCTGGAAATTTGAATAAATACTTTGTTGATTTATAGCAGATGTTTTTCCACTTAGCTGTAGCCCACCAAAGCCCTAGGCAGGAGAGTGAGTGAGAATGGGAATTAGAGACATCTCTGTCTCAATCACCTAGCTATGCCTAGAAGATAGTAGGCACTCAACAAAATATTTTAAGTAGACAAATTAAAGCACTATCTAAATACAGTGTCATCTTCTCTGGTCAGTTCTAGCTAAGAGGTCAATAAATAAAGTTCTAGTCTCCAAGTAGAAAGCATAGAAAGAACCCATGTTGAAGTGAAAGGCCTTTTCCTTGGAAAATTACTTGATAGGGCCAGAAATAATAGACCAGAGGTTTGATGAATGACATGGTTCTTCTAAAAATCTTGTGCATAAAGTGCGACTCTTTGAAGATAGATTTCTTTCCACATGTAGGGTGTTTGTTTATGTAGTTTTTGATGATTATTTATGCTGTCTATTCTCAGTCCTTTGCCAGGGCCTCTAAGCTTCTGTTTAATAAATGTTCATGGAATGAAAACTTATTTTGTTTAAATTCAGTAGAGTATATTTCAGAATTTACCTGTACAGATGGGATTTCTATGAGTCAGCCTATCCTTGCCTTCAGTTCCCTTCTAACAAAGGCCTGATTGCAAAAAAAAAAAAAAAAAAAGATGAGGAAGCAGAGTAACAGCATCAATACACGTAATATGTGGGAGTTTCTCCAGCCTAAAACTAAAATTAAAATTAGATTATAAAATGACTGATTCACAGAGTTATTTTATAATCTAAATGACTTAATATACATGAAGTAAAAAGAACAAAGTCTGGCACATAATCTCTCAATACATGCAGTTTCAGCACCTACATTATGCATTGTGTATAGTATTACTGTATTGCTATGTGAGAACTCAAAATATCAAAATTTTGCTAATAGTGTTACCTTTTCTGGGCTGGGATTAGAAGCCTAATAATTCAAAACAAGAATTTTTTTTTCAGTCCCCATCAACACTGGGCATGACAAGAGTATCTTGTCCTGGAAAACTGGGGAGGTAGCATGGTGCCCAGGTTATCTTGAGATTATGAATACTTAGACTGAGAAACACAAAGAGTGAAACAATGAAGCAAACAAGAGTTTATAGAAAATAAAAACGGAAGAGAATACATATTTCCTATTGGAAGGTAGAAAATAGGCACCAAGCTGTTAAAGGTGAAATTTACAAAAGTCTTCATCAATAAATCGTACTAAATATATATTAGGATTTGTTATGCTTTATCAATGCAGAAACAAATAATATTTGGCCATTGCCCTCCATGGTTTGACAATGAAAAGTAAGACAGTCAGTTTTTATGTGACACTTCTAAGCCTTAATTGTTGAAAATAGAGATATGAAAAATACAGTCAACTTTTGAGTTACTATAACAAAATACCAGAGGCAATTACCTTATGATGAGAAAAAAATATTTAGCTTACAGTTTTAGGGGTTCTAGTTCAAGATCAGACAGCCCCATTGCTTTGGGCCTTTGGTGAGGAGGAGGTAGCATGGTGCCTAGGCATCCAGGTTAAAACTGCTTAGCAAATGGAATTCAAAACAATCAAGACAGCCAATAAAGACAGTTAGGACAGCCAACTTAGCGAGGCCCTAAGCAACTCAGATGGAAATGGTAGGGAGTGTGAGGAGGAGCAAATCTTTCACATTATTGAGCTAAGAAACAAAGACAAGACTTTACAGACCAAGGTCCCACAATTCTGTTGGAAGAACCATACCCAATCACTAGGACCCCCTATTAAAGCCCTCCCAATACTGCCACATTGGGAACCAAGTCTTTGACAGAGACTTTTGGGGGATGATACCCATATTCAAACCACAGCATAGACAAAAAGAAAATGATACAGAATTCTAATTTAAAGAGTTGGAAAGAGAAATGGTGGCACTTGGATTGGGCCTTGAGGCTGTACAGACATTTCCGTGGCTCAGAAGAGAGTGGCAGTAAAAGTGGGGAAGAGGAGGACACTTTTGCAAAAGAAACAGCAAAAGAACGAGAGGAGAAAAGACCAGTTTTTAGGAGTCAATAGGCACGAACATGCCAAGAGTTTCAGTCTAGTGAAAGAAGGGCCAGGACTGTGGCTGAGAGGCACACTGGCATTTCCTATTCTGGTTAAGCAGCTTGACTGTCCTGTTGGCAACAGAGAGCAGATAAAGGCATGAAAGCAGCCTGAGACACAGCTTGATCTAGGAAAATACTGTCTGTCGGTGGAGTTGACTAGGAGCTAGGAGGGAGGAAGGGACAGTTAGAAAGTTGTGACAGTATCCAAGCACTGGTAAAGCCAATGAGAACTTTGCTTCAAGTCTCATGATACTAGAGTTAGAACAGACAGGGATGGAGAACTAATTGTATGTGGAAGAAAAACGGAAGAGGATTCTGTAGATTCCATCATAGAGCCTGGGTAGATACTGACAGGACTGGGAGAAAGAGAGAGAAATTTAATGACAATGACAACAAAATTTTGGATGGATAGTTGGATATGATGGAGAGGAAATGATGAGGTTTATTTTGAAATGTCGAGCCTGAATTGCTTTGATTAGGTGTGACATATCCTGCCTTTCCCTCCAGCTATAGTTCTTGCCTCCCATTTCAGTCACACTCCAAGTCACTCGATTTTGGTGTAAGTCCCCAAGTCCCCAATTAATCAGTGTTCTCAAAGTCCAAGCAAAGTAATCCAATCATTAAAACCAGTGTTCTCTATTCAGACCTCAACCTACTTGCCTTTTGTGTGTTGAAGATTATTGTAGATCTACAGCTAAGATGGCCACATAGTGTATTTTCCAAATTGGGGTACTTTTAATGTAGAAGGGGCACTATTCATAATTATGTTGTGGCATAATTGTGTTAGGATGGTTCAGGGTGAACCAAAATCTTTGGTCTTTGAGAGTTACAAATACATCAGTTTAAGTAATTGTCCCCAAACCAGATATACTGAGAAATGGTAGGGTCGCTGCAAGCGTATATCAAGTAGTAATGCAATTAAGAGCATAATAATTCAACCTTACATAGAGGCATATGTAAGTAGTCACAGCTACTCGGGAGGCTGAGGCAGGAGGATCATGAACTCAGGGGTTTGAGACCAGCCTGGGCAACAGAGTGAGACCTTATCTCAGGGAGGCAGAAGAGCCTAATAATTCAGAACTGCAATTGTTTTTTCAGTCCCCATCAACACTGGGCATGTGCTGGGAGAGTAGGTTGTCCTGGTAAATCGGGGAGATAGCATGATACCCAGGTATCGAGGCTAAAACTGCTTAGCAAATGGAATTCAAAACAATAAAGACAGCCAGGCATGACAATGCACACCTGAAATCTCAGTGGCTCCAGAGGCTGAGGCAGGAGGTTCATGGGTTCAAAACCAGCCTTAGCAATTTAGCAAGGCCCTAAGCAACTCAGTGAGATCCTGTCTCTAAATAAAATATAAAAACGGGCTGGGGATGTGGTTCAGTGGTTAAGTGCCCCTGGGTTCAATCCCCAATACCAAAAAAGGAAAAAAAACAAACAAAACAAAACAAAACAAAAAAACAGTAAAGACAACTATCTCTCAATTCTTTCCAGGAGTTACTGTGAAAAAGAAGACAAATAAGGGCTCCTACATTTCCTTAATTGTTGAAATGGAACATAGATGGAGTTTGAAAGGAGTAGGGAAGAGATTTTGGACTAATTACTTCAATCTTTGTTGTTGTTGTTACCTGGCATTGAACACAGGGGCGCCTAATCACTGAGCCACATCCCCAGTCCTTTTTATATTTTGCTTCGAGATGGGATCTTGCGAACTTGTTTAGGGCCTCGCTAAGGGTGCTGAGGCTGGTTTTGAACTTCTGGTTCCTGTCTCAGCCTCCCGGGGCCACTAGTATTATGGGTATGTGCCAACACACTCCGCAGTTTCACTATCTTTTTGATTGTTTTATTTTTTTGGTTTAGAGGTTCATAAGAAATGAGGAGAAAGCAAACACTAATAGGATTGTTAGGTTAAATGGCTTTTGATGTCTGAGACCAAGTAAGAGTTTTAACCCGGCGCAAGACTGAGATCATGAATATTTGTGTTATTTTCATGAAGCTTCCCTGTGGAAGAGATAAATATGTACCTTTTAACATTGTTTTTTAATTTGATATTTTTATTAATTTTTAAATTTGTTTTAATTAGTTATATATGACAGTAGAATGCACTTATCACATTGATATATCATACATAAATGGGGTATAATTTCTCATTTTTATAATTGTACACATTGTAGAATCACATTGGTCATGCAGTCATATCAAGGTAATAATGTATGTTTCATTATACTATCCTTTCTATCCCCATATTTAACATTGTTTTTAAAGTCAAAATACATCTTTTTTTTATTTTAAAATGAGGTGTGTGTAAAGAGCACATAATTACAAAAGTCTAATGCAGAATTTATGCTATAATGTTTACCTAAAAATTTAATTTCTCTTAAGTTTGACCATCAAGATGTGTATTAGGCATTTCCAGTTTACAGTTTTCAAATACCAAACTTCCATAGAGAATATTAATGTTTTGAAGCATTTCTAAAGTTATGGACCATCTGAAGAAGGTTTCTTAGTGGCCTAAAGAGCCACTAAGACATATTTTTGTCTTAAAAAATGAAAAAACACACAACATGAACTTTAGATTTGGGAAAAGTGCATTTTCTAAAATACTGATAATGTGGCCAAATGTTTTCATGTCTTTGTGATGGAAAATGCTCTGTTAAGAAGTAATGAGAAGTTCACAGGAAACTGTTTTTTCTTCCAAGCCCCAAATTATATTTTCTGTTTTAGCAATTTGTAGGATGTTAAAGCCAAAGACATTCTTTGAAATAATCTGTATAGTTATATTATATATAACCTACCTGTAATTTATAATTCTGTATGGCTATTATTTAACCCATAAAAAGTGCCAGAAATATTTTCTGAACTACAAAGAAATTGGCTACTCTATCTGCTCAATGAAGGAAATAATAAAAATAGGCATATAAGAGGAGGCTCTGAGAGATTGAGAGAGTAGAGGAAATGTCCCAAGTATAAAGTTTACAACTGGTTTTGTTTGATTAAACTTTACAATGTCCAGAGAAGGAATAATGCAACGCCCCATTAAGAACCATGTTTAAATTTGTGTTATGAACCTCCTAGGCTAGTTGTTCTATCATCTGAATTATTCAAGTATAGCCTATGAAGGGCCTAAGCTTTTAATTATGGTAAATGATATGGTAGGTTGGGCACCAGAAACAAAATCTGCTGATTATGATAAAAAAGAACCTACAAGAACAGATATTTCAATTGAGCTTATAAGTAATTTATCCTAGTTTCGTCTACTGACAGTGTTTTAGGGACATGCTTGAAAGGTAGGGTTTTTTTTTTTTTCCTATCCAGTTTTGTTTTAAAATTAATGAGAGTGACTGATGGTCCTTTTGCTACATTAATTAAAAACATCTAATGTAGAATTTGTGCTATAATGTTTACCTAAAAATTTAATTTTTCTTAAGTTTGACCATCAAGATGTGTATTATGTATTTCTAATTTGCAGTTTTCAAATTGGAATGTGCCAGACATAGTTGGAAGTATCAATTAGGAAAACCAAAATTATCTTTCCGGTAATCTCTTAGAGTTAGATCTTTATATGTCATTAAATTGCTGTGGAGCCTCACTAATATGAATAAGCCATCCTGAAGTATATGTATGATAGTCCAGGTCTCTAGAATAGAATTGTTTATTCCAGAAGAGAGGGAAAATGTCAAATGTTTTTCTTTAGCTATTATGGAAAATGAGGATTAAACAGTCATAGAAATAAGTTGACATTCACTACAGAAGATACAATGAACTTACACCTATATATTAGCTTAATTTTATTTTACGTTGTATTCATTTGTTTAGGGCAAGTAATTTATGATTTATTAGCATTTTATATTCAAGACTTTTGTAAATAATGATAATTCATATAAAAAAGCTTACATTAATTCATTGCAACATAAAAGGCCTTGGGTCTAGCTATGCCATCCAGGTGAAATCTAAAGAGTGGATCTATATCATTATAATCCAAGGCTCATATTTGTAGACATAGAACAAGGAAGGAAGAAATGAAACTCCATCAATCTAATTCTGCTAATGAAAATCCAAAATTGATGTGGACACAATGGTAAGGAAAACATGCTGTGAGAAATAATACTGTCCCTGTCCTCTATATTTCTATGGTTTAGGTTTCTTGATTTTTACAATTGGCTTCCTATAAAAATAATTTTGAAAATTGACTGTCAAGTCAATAAATATTTTTTAATCATCTAATATGCACAGGTCAAATGAGTTTTCCTCAAGCTATATTCACAACTTAGAATCCCATTAGCAGTGTTCTCTTTGTCTTCAATTAGAAGAGATTTCTGGCCCTGAGATCTTAGTTCTCTTCAAATTTTCCCACACCTACAAGAACAGATATTTCAATTGAGCTTATAAGTAATTTATCCTAGTTTCATCTACTGACTAAGGCAGTGTCTATGCAGGGAAACATGAAGCATGCTATGAGTTCAGATGACATTTGAATTTGTGATGGGTCTGACATTTTTTTTTCTCAGCATAAAGCCAAATAAGACTCTGAACCACTGACTCAGGTGTTGGTGGCCACCTTGAGGATTGGTGTGCCTCAGTCACCAAAACAATGGGACCCAGAATGATGAAATTGTGTCACATCCTTTGAAGCCCTCCATTTACTGAAGTCACCAGGTATTCCATGCTACAGGAGTGTTTTATGCATTCTCCATCACAAAGATACTTTTGTGCACAAATAAACTTCCATGTTTGGTTTGCCTGGGTTTATGTTTTGTTTGTTTTTACCAGTAGCTTCACTCTCTCTGTAGACTTTGTGAACACTAAAGGCAGGATAAATCTGAGACTGGACCTCTGAAACTATCCTTCCCTTTTGGAAAGATGATATTATTTTGAACCACAATTTTGTTGGCCATAACCTCACCTCCCTGAGAATGTATTAGAGTTCACAGAAGATGCCCAGACCTGCATTTCTGTGCAGGGGATACTCTGGAGACTGCTGTGACTTTTGACCATGATTTCTTACAAAATGTAGACATGTTTTATAGCAGGTGGAAAAACAAAGAGATATGAGGCAGAAATCATGTCCTCGGAGAATGTTCTGATTACTAGAGAGGACAAGACACATAACGAATAATTAGGGCACAGGCTGAAAGTGATTTCTGCCACACACTAGTAGCCAAGAGAAGAATTGATACAAATATAGACTAGCAAATACAGTCACGGTTCTTGAGTTTTAGGGTTTGGCTACAGCCTCAGACTGAGGAAAAAAGGCTCAGGCCACTCTGAAATGCAAGATTCTGAGAAGGAGTTTTGGAGGAGAGAACTTAGACACTGTTCTTTCTCCATATCTTTTCCCTTTCCTGAGGCCATTTCTTATCAGGACTCATTTCAATAGCTCAGTTCTTATCAGGACTTATTTCAATAGCAGGAGCAGTTACTTACCCTCAAGAGAGACTTAAAGCCCTTCAGAATCTTCTTTTCCAACTCTTGAGTATGTCTGTGGTGGGCTGATTTGTATTTCCTGTACTGTGGATCAGGAAGAAAGACAAGGCCTTTTTCCAATGTGTGAGAAGAGGCCCAACCTATTGTCCTTTCCTGCATTAACCTGAGCAGGGACTACTCAGTGCAAAGAACTCAGCCAAGCTGCCCATATCCCCTACATCCACTTCTCACCCAGGACCGGAGAGAGAAGTCTGGTGGACCAGCTATGGGGTAGCCAAGTGCAACACCAAGGCCAGAAAAGCTACCTTCTATCCCAGAGAGCGAATAGGAAACTTCACTCAGGGACACACGAATGAGCAAAAGAAGTCTGGACACAATTTTGTGAGTGAATTTTGCATCCAGAAGAAAAAAAGCCCTCTGAAATTTGAACTCTTTTAGCTATTCTGTTTGTTTATCTTATGAGAAGTATGAATAAAATCAGAAATTCATAAATAAAGAAATCATTATAGGAGATTGTTAATCAAAATATACCTATTTTTCAAAAAGTATAGTTTTTTTAAAGAAGTAATCCTATACAGAAATTATAACTAAACTCAAAAGACATTAAATATCTATCAGCCTATAGAAATATAATTGGCATTGTTTTAGTGTCAATGAACTCAAAACAGATTCAGTAAATTCCCTAAAATATCAATACCAGATTCTCTTTTTATAGCTCTGAATTTTACATGGTAAGTGCTTCACAGACGGTGTCTCTGTTTTGTACATGACCCCGACATCTCCATGATTAGAAAAGTGCTTCAAATTTATATAAACATTAACCCTGTCCTGGGAGGTTCTGGTTCAGATATAAATTACTTTTTTTTTTTTTTTTTTTAAAGAGAGAGTGAGAGAGGAGGGAGAGAGAGAGAGAGAATTTTTCATATTTATTTTTTTTAGTTCTCGGCGGACACAACATCTTTGTTTGTATGTGGTGCTGA
The DNA here is from genome assembly GCF_052094955.1 of Ictidomys tridecemlineatus. Taxonomy (NCBI): domain Eukaryota; kingdom Metazoa; phylum Chordata; class Mammalia; order Rodentia; family Sciuridae; genus Ictidomys; species Ictidomys tridecemlineatus. Next base: position 36,342,504 of record NC_135490.1, read on the forward strand.
GGATCGAACCCGGGCCGCACGCATGCCAGGCGAGCACGCTACCACTTGAGCCACATCCCCAGCCCCTAAATTACTTTTAAAATAAATAAAAATCATGCTGATTGACTAAGAAAATACTGTATTTCCCATCAGAGACTATAACCAGACTCTAAGTACTCAATATCAGAAAAATGTCCATTTTCCCCAAGTATATTCAACAGTTAGTGCAATTCCAATAAAATCTCAAAATGAGTTCTTCTATATAATTTGACAAGCTAATTCTAAAGTTTGTATAGAAGAGTAAAGGGCTGGCTAAAATGAAAGCATATCATCAGAGTCATCAAACTTATTATAAAGCAAAAGTAATTAAATTAGAACAGGATTTTTCAGGAGAGAAAACAAATAAGCCAGGACAACAGAATATAGACTCTAGAAATAAACCCACATATATAGAAATTTAATAATTAATGAGACAGAGTTTGCAGCTCAGTGGTGAAAGGAGGGACTATTTACCAATGGTGCTGGCACATTTAATTATAGATAGAAACAAAATAATGGAAATTGAATTCCTGCTTCACATTTTTTACAAGTATCACTTTAAGGTAGATTAAAGACTTAGCATTTAACACAGAACTACAAACTTTAAAAGACACTACATGGAATATCTTAATTACCTCAGGGTAGGACATTGAAAAAAGACATAAAAGAACTACCCATAAAAGAAAGTTTGATAAAGACATCTACATTAAAATAAAGAACTTATCATCATCAAAAGAAACCATTAAAAAGTTAATGGACAATCCACAAGTAGGAAAGATGTGTTTGCAAAACACAGAACCAACAAAGATTTTGTTTGAAGAGCATATTAAAAGGGTGGGGGGGAACTCCTACAAGTAAATTTTAAAATGACAAACAATGTACTGATTGACAAAAGGCACAGATAGAAATTTCTCAAGAAGCACAGTTGATGCATAAACCATGAAAAATATTCAACCTCATTAGCAATTGGAGAAAGTCAAAATAAAACTACAGCGTGAGAACATTTCGTATTCTCCTGAGAGGCATTCATTATTAAATAACAAAGCACAAACATAGGATTTGACTTTTTGTGCCTGAGCTTTTCCATTCTGAAGATGAGACTAATTCTTCTCACCCATGTTTTCCACCGTCTGGTCTGTTATTCTACATTCTTTTAAATTCTAATACCTTCCCTTTCCATTACATCCTTTCTTCTCGCCCTTATATCGGTTTCTAATGGATTTAGCAGAAAACAGACATTCCTGTTCAACTTGCACAAACTTGTGAAAACATAAAAGGAATGGAAATGGAAATGAAAATTTCAGGCCACCAGATGTCTTTATGCATACACATAAATAATACTGCCATAAAATTGACCCCAGCCTACCTTAAGTAGGAAAACACTCTCCTGTAATCCAACATGGGTAATTATGGATGATTCATTTGCTACTAATTTGCTGAAAACTCTGTTCAGAAAATGCTAACAATACATATATTAAGCCTTAAGTTAACACATGACATTCAACAGAGATCCGTTCTCTCTGATAGTTCTCTTCTAAGGAATTCTCTAAACTGTGTTTTGTAATCAGTATAATGAGCTTTTAGGAATTCATGAAATCTAAGTCTCCTTTGAGCCCGAAGGTTTCAGCTCTATGTTTTCACTATTAAGGATTGTTTACTTCTATAAAAACAGACTGAAGAGCTATTATAGGTCTCTGTCTCTTCACACAGCCCCTCTGCTTCTGTACCTGATGGAAGCTTTTTCTTTTCCTCCCCATTCTTTCCTTCTGTTCTTCTTTTCCTGTCTCCCTCACTCTTCTCTGACCCTCCTCCACACTCTGTCTCTCTCTCTTTCTCACTCCATAATATAAAGAAACTAAACATACTGGAAGTGTCTACCAATTTTCCAAAACAAATTTTCCACAATATTAAATCACATAGCTAGTATTCTCTATAATAGTCTTAACTTTTAATAAAATAAGGTAATCCATATTCCCACTTCTCACCATAGTGTTGCAAAATTAGATATATCCTCTTGCATTGAGCAAATGATCAATCCTGACTCATTTGAGAAATTAGTTTACCCAAGATTTTTGATATTTTTTCAGAGTTCTCAATGCAATAGCTCACAAGCTAGACTGTCAGCAGGAGGTCTTGTGACTGGTTTACATGTTGCCTGAGCTGCTTCTCTGGCTGCCTGAGAAGTCATCTGGGGCAAGTTTACCTCTCATCTGACCTCCTCGAACAGGTCACTGACCCTGCCAAGACACTAACCCCAGTCTTTTTGGTGACAGAGAATCCCGTGGCTCTAGATAGAGGTAGGGAGAATAGCCTCCTCTAACATATCTTTCTCATCTGGGCAATGAGAAAGTTCTGCATCTATGGAACCTCAACTCTTCAAAAAAGACCACTGGGTGGGTTTTAGCTGGATCTAGTGGAACCTAAGGCTCACTGTCAATCCAAGGGGCAGACCCATTCCCATGAGAAAAGAACATCATGTTATCCTCCTAAATTCTAGTCCCACTCAGAACATTGAATTATCCTCCCCTGCCATTCTGCCCTAATCCATTTCCCTTGTGATTCATCTCAGAAGATCTACTCCCAATTTAGAACTTAGAATTCTCCCTTCCTCCCAGCTCTCAAACCTGCCCCTCCTTCCTCCTCAACATTCTAGTTAAAAAGAATGATTTCCATGTGTGTGGAAGAAGATAGAGATCCTGAAAGAGGATCTTGAAAGAAGATAGAGTCCCAGCAAGCCCAGTCATTCCTAAGGGCCTTGTTAAATAATTAATTAGATTGGTCCACCAGACCTGTAATTTGACCCTGATGAGTGATCTTCAGGGAGGATACTGACTGCTTGTTTATCATCCTAAATGGAAGAGAAATCTGCATTTGTCTAACTTCAAAGTCTAGTCCACACTTAGAATTCCTTAGCTAGAATTTCTTCTAGCTGTTGAAATTTACCTTTCCTTTACCTATAGTGCTCTTTTAATCACCACCTATATGTGTACTGTAAAACATTTGAAGACTGCCCAAAATATTTAAGAAGTATAAATTATTTTGAAATTTCTTATCACTGAAGCAATTACTGTTAAGAATGGTATGAAAATGTGCAAATGTCAATAATTTTATTTACATGAGATTGTATGCCTGCTATTTACAACTATACGATTTAGGTTGTAGTTTTTTAAATATTCCTCCTCCTATAAGTACTCTTATAATTTCTCTATTCCTCATATTGTTTCACCCAGATTTGTTTATTGTGGATATATCTTTCTTTCTTTCTTTCTTTCTTTCTTTCTTTCTTTCTTTCTTTCTTTCTTTCTTTCTTTCTTTCTTTCCTTTCTGTCTTTCTTTCTTTCTTTCTTTCTTTCTTTCTTTCTTTCTTTCTTTCTTTCTTTCTTTCTTTCTTTCTTTCTTTCTTTCTTTCTTTCTTTCTTTCTTCCTTTCTTTCTTTTCTTTCTTTCGTGGAAGAAATAGCCTGAAAATCCAGCAGCAAGCATTTAGGCACCCATCATTACCTCATTAAAAATGAAACATGACCAATGTAGCTCCTATTCCCTCCTTATCCATCCCCACTCACATCTTTATACACACATATTAACTACTGTTCTCATTTAGTGTTTGCCATTCCCATGAGTACCTTCCAATGTGTGTCACATTAATTTTCATCATGAAATACACAGTGCTGTCCTATGTTTCGACCATCATAAAAATGGTCACACTACACAGATTTCTATGGAATCTCCCTTTCATTCACTAGCTGTGGATTAATAAGTTTAGTTTATTTGTTTTTGCAGTTGTGTATCATTCCTTTCTATGAATAGATGTCAGGTTATCAGTTCCTCTGTTAACAGCCATGTATATTGTTTTCCTGCCGTAGGTTACTGTGAATCTTTTCTCCTGGTGAAGGTCAGTATGGCAAGCAGTTTAGAATGTGAACTCTAGCATCAGACTGCAAGAGTTTGCTGTCTCTCTGTGCTACTCAGTGTAAACAACATTAGCATGTTATCGAACCACTCTCTGCCTCTGATAATGATGATGTCTCATTGTCTGTATGTATCTGCTCTCTTCCTTTCAGAAGGTCTAGACATTTATTCTGTTGCACAACTTGTGTTTTAGTAATCCCAAGATAAATCTTTGCTTAAGAATAGGTGTATTAGTACTGGAAACAGCTAATTACACCAAGCTTTTATTAGTTATATATGCCATGATATGGCCCAGTTCCCATTTAAAATGGACATAATAATAGTATCTTCTTTGTAGGATTACCTAGAAAATTACCAGCAGTTTTATATAGTGTAACTTAATAAATGAGTTAATTCATATATTTATAATCATACTATAATCATGTCTGTATGGTAAGTCATCAGTAAACAATAGCCTTAACGGTAATTGTGATGGTGATAAATGATGATGTATCATTGTCTATATGTATCTCAGAGTTTCTCTGTCCTATGTACTAGGAATAGAACTGCTAAGTCACAGGATCTACATGAATTCAACCTTTACTTCTAGAATGTTCTTCAAAGTCTTTCTATCCAAAGTATGCTTTGTTGTTTCATATACGTTTCTTCTTTCATATCTTTCCATAAAGTTTCATAATATGGGTCATAAATGTTTCTAGGTTTTTCTCCTCTTCCTCTTTTTTGTCTTTGTTTTTCTTTTTTTCTCCCAGTTTCAAAGAATAATAGGAGTAGAAAGGCCTGTGACCTCTCCATGTTTCTACAAGGTTATCATGAATCATTCAAATGGTCAGATGCTGCTTTTCTTCCATAGCTCTGAGAATCTCTTTGCTAAGCACTCTCTAGGGTATCACCCTGAGCTCTTGGACTATGTTCCTCTGACTTTCCTTTGGCTCACGTAGGAGAATGCCCTGCTTTCCCCCTGTCCCAGAAGCCTAAAGGAGCTCTTGGCTTTGCCTGCTTACAGCTCCCAACCCTGCATTTCTGCTGATCCCAGCAACCATGGCTGGTAATTGGATTGAGCTGCCATCATTCTTGAATCTTCCTTCATGACAATTCATTCTGCTCTCTTCCTTTCAGAAGGTCTAGACATTTATTCTGTTGTATAACTTGAGTTTTAGTAATCCCAAGATAAGTCTTTGCCTAATAATAGGTATGTTAGTATTGAAAACAGCCTATTAAACCGAGTTTTTATTAGTTATATAAGCCATGATATGGCCCAGAAATGTGTTAATAATAAGAAAACGCAAAGATAATATAAGTAATCACTGTTAACAACTGTTGTGTATAGTGTGAGAACAATGCATAGTGAAACATTTAATGCCGAATGATATTAAAAGAACTACAAAGAGAATTTCCATAAGAATAGAAAAAGAATATTTTTCTGAATTTACATGTATAATATTTGAGAGTAACAAATGAGTCAAAATTCAGTCCTGTCTGCCATCTCCTTACAATGATTATCTCTTTTCCTATTCATGTTTCCTATCTTAATTTTTCCGTCTCACCTGAAACTTTTCCATCAGCATTTAAATCTAATTTAGTATTTGAATCCATAAAAATAAAAATGAAACTACTCTCTGCAAATGTTTTGTCTTCACTTTTCAAAACCAACTTCTGCAAGGCATTATTTATACCTTTCATCTCCTCTTCTCATTTCCTTCCAACCCATTTCATTGTCGTTTACTGCAGTCATCCACTGCACCAAGATGTCATTCGCCAAGGTCACCTGCCATCTTCCACCAGATGTCTTTGAACCTTCATCTTCCTGAACCTCTTTGTGCTTCACAACCTGTTGTCCTACTCCCTCTAGCCTCTGTTCCTCAACCTCCTTTGATAGCTTCTGTCTCAACCACAGCCTATGTTTCAGCACTTTCCTTTTTATTCCATACCTCTACCCTTTCAATTCCTAGAACATGCTAGCATCCCTTTACCATAGGAGTTACTCTTTTCTCTTCCTAGGTTTTCACATGGAAATGCCTAACTAGCTTAAATGTTGCTTCCTGTGGAGGCCTTCTGTAATCATCCAGCCTAGTTAAATCCACATATCATCCAATCTCATTGCAGTCAGTCATCGTTCTTCATTTATTTTTCCCTCTCAACTGAAACTCTTCCATCAGCATTTAAATATACTTTAATATTTGAATATATACACAATCATGTCAATATATATAAAATCAGAAACTATGTAACTTTCTTATTCACTGCCACATCTCCAGAATTAGCATATATTTGGCATAGTGTTAATTGAATGTTACACAAAAGCTCTGACAGATAATCCATACAAAAACGAACATCTATGAGAACAAAAATGAATTTGTCTAGTGTGGACTTTTCCTTGAATTAAGAGTATCCTTAGCTTTGGAGAAAAATGGACCTTGAATCTGGATAGTACTCAACAGAAAACTGCTATAAATTGTCTTGTAGATCATATTATAGACTTTTAAAAAGATTTCAGTATTCTGACCTATCTAAATGGAAACTTTCATTCTGAAGTTGGCTATATTTTCTTTTGAGTACCAACATTCCTAAAGGAGAGATAAGATGCATTCCCATTAGAATGATTTATGCTCTGTATAACAATAAAAATGTATAAGATCAAAGAAAAAAGTCAGTATAGGGTTAGTAGAAAATTTAATAAAAGTTTTTTTTTATGTGTTATGGCTTACAGGTAATAGAAGCTCTTTTTTATGATATGACAGGAAAATCCTACTCTGCTACCACAGGAATCTGTGATGATTCTGAGCTTGAATTCCAGATACTACAGCTTCCTGAGGAGCAGGCAGGCAGTCATACCATTCTGGGGGGTCATTTGCAATGGGACTGATGAACAGCCACTGAGACAATTCTTTGAAGAAATATTCAGCTCAGGGAAAAGATTATTCAACCAAATAGGTTCATTTTTAAAACTTCTTTTTTATATATTTCTTTAAAAAAAACACAAAAAATTCCTGCATATAACCATTAGACAAGGATCATAATCCTTATTGCTAATATTTGATTCTTAATAACAAGGACATATTGGCTCTGGTAAATGGCTTAGAAGATGTTAAAGTTAATTGTATGGATAATATAAGAAGATAATTTTAAAACAAGTAAAAATTGACAGAAAGACAAGAACAATGAGAATTCAACATATAATCTTCAAGGAAGAGTTATAAATATGGGTTTAAGCCACAGATATATGGACATTTTTATTCATTTTTTTAATCCCTATGCTACTAATATAGCTTGCAGACGCTCCAGATCCTAAATTATCTGTATCCCTTTTGGTGGGCGGGGGGCAAAGGGTGACACAGGATTGAACTCAGGGGCACTCGACCACTGAGCCACATCCCCAGCCCTATTTTGTATTTTACTTAGAGACGGGGTTTCACTTAGTTGCTTAACGCCTCACTTTTGCTGAGGCTGGCTTTGAATTCAAAATCCTCCTGCCTCAGGCTCCTGAGCAGCTGGGATTACAGGCATGCGCCACTGTGCCAGGCTGGTTTCCTTTTTCTCCTGAAGATTTGAAAGCCCCTATTTTTCATTCTGTTTCAAAGAACCTACCCCATGGTGGAGATGCTGTATGAATTGAAGTGAGGAGGTATCTGTGATAAGTCATGGTTCTTCTGCATCATGAACTGAGGATTAGATCCACATTTTATAAGACTTGGAGAAGTGTTGTTGAACCAACTTCTTACACAATTGCCCAGTGGCAGAATAAATCTGAAATAGAATATCTTTAATTATTTCTCTTCCCTCCTCGCTATGTATCCTTCCCTTGTCCCCTTGATTTCTTTGTATCCATATCTATCATGTATTTATTATTTTTCTCCCTCTATCTCTCCCTCCTTAAAACTTGCTTTTATATATATATTTTTTTTCTGTTTTTACTACTCATGTGTAGCAGTATTGCCTAATAGAAATTCTTTGATACTAGTGATGTTCCATACCTATCCTATGCAATAAAGTAGCCAGTAGTCACATTCAAGCTACTGAGATTTTTCAAAATGTTGAGCACTTGAAATTCAGCTAGTGCAACTGAGAAAGTAAAATTTAACCATTTAAATCCAATTAGATTAAATTTATATTTTAAGAATCACATATAGATAATGTACATATACAGAAAATGCAATCCTGACCTTTGGAATATTACATTCTAGGGCACTTGAACTGACAAAATTCTGGATATATAGAGGTTTGTTGAATTGGCAAATATAATGTTCCTTAACAAACATGAGCTCAACAAACTAACAATAGAGTACAAAGGATAAATAAAAGTGAATTTATATATGCATAAATTGATCATGAGACCAAAAAACAAAAAATGCATTGACCAAAAACATATTAAACAATTCCACAAAATGAAGTAAATGGGTTTTTGATCAGTGATTTATCTTCCCAGGGTGCTATATTTTCAAAATAAATATACTGGTAAAGCTGGGATTTTTATTCTAAGCTGGGCTCTTCTACCATCTTGCTGAATAGTATTGAGAAACTCAAATTGATTGCTTTCTAAGATCTGTGAGTTCTCCACCTGTGCCATGAGAAGACGTGTCAGCAATCTGTAATCTATATTTGCAAGTCAAGATCTTAGACATTTTCCCCACATATTTAATACTCAGTTTGCCACTTTCAAATATTAATCTGCATATGTAGAGAAAATATTTATATCACCTCCATGTCTTAGTCTTTGCAGATTTTTTAATACAGGTTGTTAAAAGAGGAGAGAGAACTGAGATTATGATTAATTTTTCATTTTTTTTTTACTCTTTTTCCCCCCAGAGAGTAGCATCTAAATACATGTATGTATGCTGACAGAGTATAGGCTTTTTTATGTATCTTTTCTTTAAATATTTTTTAGTTGTAGTTGGACACAATACCTTTATTTATTTATTTTTATGTGTTGCTGAGGATCAAACCCAGGGTCGCGCACGTGCTACGCAAGCGCTCTACTGCTGAGCCACAATCCCAGTCCAGAGTATAGGCTTTTATCACACTGCCAAAGTGCCCCCAGAGGAACACAGGATTGCCTTGCCTTTATTGGTTCATAGAAGTTTTGCTTGTAGCTCCCACTTACAAGATGCCCTTTCAAAAATGTGCTATGACTGTTTTTTAGGGAAAATATTTTTTAAAGATTATTTTCTGTGTATGAATTCTCTTTTTTTTGGGGGGGGGAATACAGGGGATTGAACTTGGATATTCAACCACTGAACCACATCCTCAGCCCTATTTTGGATTCTAGACAGTGTCTCACTGAGTTGCTTACTGCCTTTTTTTTGCTGAGGCTGGCTTTGAACTTGCAATCCTCCTGCCTAAGCCTCCTGAGCTGCTGGGATTACAGGCGTGCGCCACCATGTTTGGCTGTGCATGTGTTCTTGTGGACTATCTTGCTTTCTTATAAAACTTTTCACAAATATTTAAAAACTAAAGCTAAGTCTGGTATAGTGGCATGGCTATTGTTTAGAAAACTCTTAACTTTGTTTAATAATGCAAGCCTGTGGCTCTTAGAGTTGAGGTATCACATGCATTTCTTTTCTTATAATTTCAACTTTGAATAATGGGGGCATTTAATTTCCTTTTCCCCAGTCATTAAATACCTCAAGGAGTTATTATTTATTCTCTACCTATGTTCAGCAAGGATTTATGGTGAGCATTGAACACATTCAGTAATTATGACAGTCACTTCTGCAGATGGAAAGCCTAATTCGATCGTTCCTGAATAGAAAAGGTGTTCAGTCAATTCTCTATTATCCACATTAATGGATGGAAGCAATCTAGCAGATAATTTGAGTCACTGAATGAACCCAAATCCATTTTATATTTTACTTTGGAATATGCTTTAATATTTACATTCGAATGTAGGCTTGATTGATGTTTAGCCATTCGATCTAAATGATGAAAGCAAACATGTGGAAAGTTTGTCAGAGGAAGTGAGAAGGATACCTGGCTTCAGACCATATTCCTCTCCTCAGTATTCTAACCTTCTTCAAATTCACCTTTGAAAATGGAACGCATCACTTAACATACTGATGAGAAACAAGAGTCCAGAGCAGAATTTTCTTATCTCTCTGAGTTTCTAGCTCAGACCTTTCCTGGGATAGAGAAGCAATTTAGTTTTTTGGTTTAAACCATTTTTCTTCCAGCTGCTGCTGGAAGAGAAAGGTTTAATTAGTCATGGCAGATGATAATGCTAGTAAGATTCTACATACACACCACCTTGGAAGGCAATTGAAGAATCTCTTATGCCATAGTTAGTTTCCACTTGTTAAATATTTCTGTCACTGTGTTTCACCATGTAGAAGCTTATTTTCTTTCTTTTTCAAACTATTGTAATAGGGTAACCACTGTCGTAGGAATTCACATACTTGTCTGAGGCTAATGTTTGTACAGTAGAGCAATTCATATTTAACCGTAGAAAGGCATGAAATAAAATTTTAAAATATTATATTTGAAAATCAGCATTGCATGTTTCATACCACAAAAGGCATATGAGCCCTACAGGCAGGAGAAATTGTGATCAGACATGTGTTTAGACATGTGCATATATGTGCATACACGTACTCATATAATTATACTGCTAATGGGACAATTTTTGTTTATATTTTCCCCATAAAAATAAAAATTATATTAACATCTTGTGATAACATCTTAATGAAAACAAAATTGTGCATTTTCTCTTTTCAAGAAAAAATAAATTCAAGGTCTTACCTTGTAATGTATATTAAAAAGTAAATTGTTACTGTGATAATACAGACACATCCACATGTGTAGTTTTTAGAGGATAATTTTATGGATAGAAAACAAAGCATTTTACATCAAAAGAACTTTTAAGTAACATCCATCTTTAACAATATTTTTTCCTCAAATTTTCTCCTTGAGAAACTCAATAATCAATATCCTCGAATAAACTAGAATTATTGCAGTTTAGCATATGGCTTTCAGTGAAAGCTAGAGACAAAACATTAAGGTCTGTGTTTAAGTAATCCATAAGTCAGATTTCCTTTTTCTTCTTTACAAGAGAGTTGATTTCAGTGTTTCCAATTAGACTTTGCCTAAGGTGATGCTAAGATGAACACATCCTTTTATCATTAGAAAAAGTTCCAGAGAAAATATGCAAGTCCATCACTTGTGTCCCGTATGATAATTTCAGTTATGTTCATAATATCACTGAGTCTCTTTAGTCCTTTATCTTCGTTGTGTCACTTAATACTGACAATACTATTCTGAATTATTTTTAAAATGAGGAAAGTTAAATGTCAATTTACACAAGGAAGAACTAGTGATCACTTATTGTGATGGTTACTATGAATTATCAATTTGGGTGGAGACACCTACGAAATTAGTAAAGCACGGTTCTGTGTGAATTCATGAGGGTATTTCCAGAGATAAGTGGCATATTGTTGAGCAAACGGAAGGAGTGAGACCTGCCCTGAATGTGGGTGGCACTGTTCAATAGGCTGGGGTTCTGGATGGAATAAAAAAAATGGTGTAAAGAAGAAGTCCTCCAATGAGTGAAAACTCGATTTTTCTTGAGTAGGTGCATTTTTTTTTCTGTTGATATTGCCTATGGACATCAAACTTGAGCTTCCTCAGTATTTAAACATGGACTCCTACACACATTCTCCACGGGGCTTCCAGATCTTCAGTCCCAGACTGGGGCTGGATCATGGGCCCTCTCTATATATGTTTTTATTTGTAAGAGGGAATTCATACACTAATTTGTAAGTCGGGATTTATTCACTAATACATTGATTTTCTGCTATTAGAGCCATACTTAAGTGTACAACATTAAGATGACATATTTAAAAAATGGGGGTATTGGGGTAAGAGAGATGGTAGAATGAGATAGACATTATTACCCTAAGTACATGTATGAAGACATGTGTGACTCTGTGTACAGCCAGAGACATGAAAAAAATGTGCTGTATATGTGTACTATGCATTGAAATGCATTCTGCTGTCATATATTTTTAAAAAAGAAAAAATATGGATGATGAAAGAAGCTACACTGAATGAAGATCATACAGTATTTACATAGTGAAGAATTTTTAAATAAATATGTCAGACAAACATGACCAAAGATCTAACATTCATTATCAATATCTTGAATAGATGACACATGTTCATTATGAAACTGGGGAGAAATAAACATGGGAGAGCCATTTTTGTGTTTACTTTAATTAAGTGCAAGTATAAAAGAATAATAATTCACAAAAATGTTTACCTTTTATGAAGGATACAATGGGTATTAAACATATTGCATTTTTCTTTAAAATGTATTGAGAACCAGGCTGGAATGAGAATAAAGTTGACCTCTAAGTAATTTATAGAATTTTAAATGCCTCCAAGAATCCTTAAAAGCAAACCAGAGAAACTGATACTGGTTTCAGTTTTCAATAGGAAAATCTATTCTATATGAATAGAGAGGATGAGTAACAGTACTTAAAGGCATCTGAAAAGAATAATGTAAGGTTAAATCATCCAATATATTTTTGGTATTTTAATTTTAACCTTGATATGATTAATTTCTAAGACTATTAGGAAAAAAATTGGTCTCAATTCTGTATGATTATTAAATTATTAAATTTATTATTAAAACAAATCTGATTCAAAAAGAAATTTAATCATTAGAATATTAGATTCCTCCTAAGTATTATTACTTAAAACCTTGAATTTTAGTTACTGAGGTTTTCTCATTACAAAGTATAATGGGAAAATTGTATATAGCAAAGATATTTCTAATACTCTATAAAGTCAAGGTGTTTAAATTATAAAAATGCAGTGAGGCATAAATGTAATATCACTGTCAATGTTGTACTATATGATAATTACATTTGAATTTTCTTAACTGTGTTATTTATGTTTTTAGTCTCAGCCTAACTAATTCATTATTGGCTTTTAATAAATATTTGCCAATTACATAAAGAAATTCTTACCTATGGCAGAATTTAAAATGAACAGGAATTCAAATATTTCAGAAAATATTTTTTTGGTTTGTGTATTTTTAATTTTTTATTTGTTTTAATTAGTTATACATGACAGTAGAATGTATTTATGCACTTTGATATATCATACATAGATGGATATAATTTCTTATTTTTCTGAGTGCACATGTTGTAGAATCACATTGGTCATGCAGTCACATATATACATAAAGTAATAATGTCTGTTTTGTTCTACTATCCTTCCTACTCCCACATCTCCTCCCCTGCTTCACTTCCCTCAAACTCTATTCTTCTCTAGTGCCCCCCACCTTGTTATTGTGAATTAGCATCCGCATATTAGCGAAAACATTTGGCCTTTGCTTTTGGGGGATTGGCTTATTTCGCTTAGCATGATACTTTCCAACTTCATCCGCTTACTGGCAAATGCCATAATTTCATTCTTCTTTAAAGCTGAGTAATATTCCATTGAATATATATATACCACATTTTCTTTATCCATTTGTCTATTGAAGGACACCTAGGTTGGTTCCATAGTTTAGCTATTGTGAATTGAGCTGCTATAAACGTTGATGTGGCTGCATTACTGTAGTATGTTGATTTTAAGTCCTTTGGGTATAAACCAATGAATGGGATAGCTGGGTCAAATGGTGGGTCCATTCCAAGTTTTCTGAGGAATTTCCATACTGCTTTCCATAGTGGTTGCACCAATTTGGGGGAAAAAAACACACTCATACATTGCTGGTGGGACTGCAAATTGGTGCAACCACTATAGAAAACAATTTTTGATGGGGATGGTAAAGACTTCTTGGTGAGAAAGGAACTGGACATTGAAGGGAAAAATAGGTAATGAGAAGAAAAAGTAATAAAATATAGTTTTAAAAAGTTTTTATTTTCAATTCTAGAAAATCATTTATTTCCAGAGGACTATAAATCCAAAAATTCTCGAATTATTTACATAATTTTAAGCAAATTAAGTCATTTGAATTTTTAAAAGGAAATAAAGGAACAGAATTTTGAGATGAGTAAATTGAGGAGAACATATTTTTGACACAACCCCAGAGAAAAAGCAGAGTTTTATTACAACTAAATATAAACAATTTCCCATTCAGGGTATTATGAGACCAGTCTTTGTCTGTTAGTCAATTCTCTAAAAATTCAGAACAGAAAGAGGAAAATAAGTGATATGTACATATCATCTCAATAATTCCACATACAATCTAACAATAATAATTCTAGATTAGTTTATACCCTTTTAAAGGCTCAGAAAGATTAATTTACCTTGCCCAAGATGCCATAGTAAGTGGTAGTTAACAAATTTAAGTCCAGAAATATGAAGCCAAAGTCAGCTCCTTTCTGTTACAATACTATTAAAAGAAAGAAGTAAATAATTATTAAAAAGAATTCTTTTTATTATATTAATTAAAATTATATTTATTTAAATATGGTAATTAAATAAAATTATATTTAATGACTACTTTCAAAGAAAAATAAATCTACCACATGGAATAAATAAACTAAAACTCAGGAAAAATTACAAATTGAAAGAATTTCTAAGACTAAATTTTAAATGTCTTATCACTGCAACTGCTTTTAAATGTTTACATAAGATATAATTACTTTATTAATATATTTACAATGTATACTTATTTGCTAAATGTATATTGATATTCCCCTTTGCCACACATTGTGTTAGGAACTGGATATACAATTATGAATGACATCATTTTGCTCTTAAGAAATTCATAACTTAGCAGTTTTAAATTTTCAAATTTAATGGGAAATTTGTTGCTATGGAAATCAGCATGAGACAAATATTTGCAGATTGAAGAGCATAGTGTGCCCCTGAGGTAAGCCACACTGGAACATTTATCTCATTACTTTATGATCACACTGGGTGCCTAATGATTTGCTTTAATTTGTCCCTGCTAATGGGCTTTCTCACAAACTCTTGCCTATTTTCACCTCACTTTTCTTTCCATTTACTCATCACCCAGGCTTCACCTCTCACTACTTGTTGTGTACCTGTTTTGCTTTGTAAAACATTTTCCATTCCATTTCCTGAGATCACTGCCACTGTCCCTTGCAAACATTAATGCATTCTTTTGCAAAGACTTGTCAGTATTAAGAATTCCTCACCAATATGCATCCAATTTTACAACTTACAATAAATATAAGATCAGTTTTGCTTGGATGCCTGTACATGGACAGAAAAGGGCATCTATCATAAGGATATGTTAATTAAGAAGTATTTTAAATTGATTGAAAAACTATTGTTCTTTTTCTCTGCTAGCGTATGATGAATTGTATAACTTTATAATAATACTCTTCATTATTCTTAAACTTCTGTATGTAATAGCTAATCTTTTAATTTTAAATGCAAAATACAGAAATTGAAGGAAGAAAAGAGAACAGTGGGTACTCACTATTTATATCAGACAAGGACAATGTCTTTTTGGAAGCGATTGCTGAGGAATGTCTCATTATATTTGCATGCACTCCTCTGTAGCTGCATCCAAAAGAACACATAGACCAAGAGGTGCCCACATATTAGATTATCTTTTCTCAGCAAGACAGTTCTGATGTGGTTTGAGGTTACTTGTTTCTAGAGCTTTCTTCTATTATTACTATCTGCTCTAAAACCATATGTAGTACCTTGGGACCAATAGGTAAAAAAACTATTGTTATTTAACACAAATCCATCCATTCGACTGAGTGGAGACTTTGCAAATACTTTCTATTGAATTTGAGCTTATCACAATCTATCATAGACAACTCTTTGTTATTATCACACAAATGTCTAACACCATACATAAAATGTGCCTTAAAATCTTGAACATGTATTCTATCTTTTAATATTTCCCCATGAATCTTTGTAATGAGATAGAGATTAACTCATAAAATATGGATAAATAGGAAATAATTTGTTTTATTCCTCAAGTATTTAGACTTATGCATTTATAAAATGCTTCCTTTTTCTGGCCCGAGTTACACAAAACCCACACACACAAACACACAGGCACACAAGCACATTGCAGCCTCAGCTCCAATTTTCTTCCAGCTTTGTATTTACCTAAACCAACATTAGCTACCTCTAAAACAGAGGAGTTTCTTCTTTTTTTTTCCACTTAAGTCATATTTTATTGAAATGGATGAATTCAAAGATCACTTATCTTACCCATCCTTGATTCCACTGAGAAAAGAAAAACATCTGAATTATGTGTATAATGGAATTATCTCGGATAAGGAAGAAAACTGCCTTTGATGAAATATAATAAGATAATTTGTTCTTTTCTAAATATCATAAATTAAGTGGTTGAGATGTGAAAGCAAATTTTCATAGCATCAGCAAAATATGCAATCAATTTCTAGAACCTAGAAAAAGATGTTCATGGACCCTAATGAATTCACAGAGCACTGCATTAAAGGAATTTCTACTAATAATATTTTTCCTACTTGTCATTGTTATGTCTTTTGTTTTAGGTGCAAATTTTTATATCTACTGTTCTACCAAAACCTTTCTAACAAAAAAGCACAAACTAACAAATTCCATACTTTAATTATACTCTAAAATTTTAGATACTGGAAAACTAAAGACTTTTAAAAGAAGATTTCAATGGAGTTGTAAAATAGGGTTAATTTGTGAAATAACACATGTATTTCATTTTGTGAGCAACCATAAGGGACTATTACCTCTAATCTAGGCAGCAATAGCTATTAAAGTAGCTTTTTTAATTTTCTGTTTCAGATATTCATATATTCTCAGTTTCAAATACAAATTTTCTCCATTATATAAATTTGTTTTTACTGTACTTATGTCCTGCATTCTTTTAAGACAAATCATATCTTTCACAAGCTATTTGATTTCCCCTTAGGTATACTGTCTTTTTGATTGAAGCATTTCTAAATGAGGAGTCAGTCTATATAAGATGTGAAAGAATAAATGACTAATATTAACAAGAAAAAAAATAAGGAGAACAATTTATTTGTTCTACTTAGTTATACTTGACAGCAGAATGAATTTTAATTCATCATACACAAATGGAGCACAACATTTCAATTCTCTAGTTGTACACAGTGTGGATGCACCATTTGTGCAATCATACGTGTGCCTAGGGTAATGATGTCCATCTTGTGCCACCATTTTTCCTACCCCCATAACCCCTTCATACTTTCCCCTTTGCCAAATCCAAAGTTCCTCCGTTGTACCTCCCCACCCAATCATAGATCAGCATCCACTAATTAGAGAAAACATTCAGCCTTTAGGCATAAGGTCTCTGGTCCAATTCCTAGGTCTTTGATCCACTTTGAGTTTTGTGCATGGTGAGAGATAGAGGTTTGATTTTACTTTGCTACATATGGATTTCCAGTTTTCCCAGCACCATTTGTTGAAGGGGCTATCCTTTCTCCAATGTATGTTTTTGGCACTTTTGTCTAGTATGAAATAACTGTATTTAAAATGGTTGATCTTGAACTTAAATGGAAAAAAGAGCTATGATTTGAAGTTGTGTATTTTTCTTCAAAGCAGTGGAAAAAGAAATAGGAATTCTCTGTCAAGTAGTGTTGATATTAGATAAACCAGAGAAAATATGTGGTATTGTACTCTTGAACTTTTTTATATTTTAGGTAATAAAATAAAAAGAGTATAACCTCCAAAAAAAATGTTGTCAGAAAGAAAATGAATAGAAGCTTTCTTTCTTTGAGAGTGCATTATTTAGGGATCCCTTGAGTGTAATGATAAGCTCAGATTGTCTTAAAGAGATATTACTAGCTCAGTAGACTTCAGCAAAGACTTGGTCAAGTAAGACCATGATATTACTGAAGACATATTTCTTCCATCTCTTCTTCCTCTGTCTACTACAGCATTTCATCAATTCAAAACTGCTTTAGCTTTAACTCAAAGTTCTCTTTCTGGTCATGAGATGGAGGACAGCTACTAGCAGAAAGGACATACTTAATTATACTCGGTAGGAAGAAAGAAAGTTTCTCCCAGCACATTTCTTGGAAAAGCAATTCAACTTTTTTTTCCCATAAAAGTCTGTAGACTGTGTCTCTGTCTTCACAATTAACATTAGCCAGGATTGCCTTCTGATTTCAATGGTGGAAGGAGATAGGGCAAGTTCTACCTTCATCTTAATTGACAAGAGTGTATGCACAATTGAGTCTAATTAAGATAAAGATATTGGGATCCTGAGCACTCCAGTTGGCATATATCTGCTTGGGGAAAGGTGTTTGATTTTGCACTAGGTAATGAGATTCACCCTGGGTTTTGCTGTCATCTTTGTGAACTCAGACCAGGAAAAATTCTGCTACTGAAATCATTCAGAGCAATCTGTCTACACACACTACAGAGTGTGACCTCATCTACTTATGGTCAAGGAGTACATACAATATTTTCATAGTTAAATTTATTTTCTTCTCTGTTATTGCTTCTTTTACTTTCATCTCACTCAATTCCTGCCCTTAGAAAATCCATTAATGCACAAATTGGAAAACAAGCCCAAAACAAGCCCAAAGTATGGTCATCTCATGAAATGATTTCTCTGAATCCATGAAATTGTTTTGATACTATTTTTATATATGTGTATATAAATATATATATAATAATATATATATATATACACACACATACACAGAGAGAGATAGACATATGAAAGATCAGTAGATTGGTTTTGAACTTTTTTATTGTGCATGCTTGTAAAGCATGTGTTTCATTATTTCCTTTTGGTAAGACAATGCTGAATGGAAACTTCCACAGGCACATTAATTGTTTTCTTCCATCCATGGTTCTATTTTCAAATCCCTTCCCCAATGTACTAAAGCACATGCATCACTTTTCTGGTACTCAATACCTCAAATCTTTCCTATTTGAAAGAATTTCTTATTATAAGTTTAAAAGATTTAGATATTCCTTTTCTTTAAGTCAAGGAACTAAAAGAGCTCATGGACTAGATTGTGCTAACTGCATGGTTTTGTTTCAGATTTCTGAATCTTTCAGGGAGTGGTTTAGATATAATAAGATAGTTACTATGTAAATACTTCTTACTCTGTTGTATACCATGTTCTACATATTTGACTAGTTTAATCCTTACAACAATCCTGTGATACAGAAACTCTCATTTTTCACTTTTTACAGATAAAGAAACTGAAGCCCATAGAGGAATGACCAGTGTACATTTTTATTAATGGCAGTTGGCTTTAAAAATCCAATGAGAAAATGGGCATTATAATCTAAGATTCAGAAAATCTATTTTAGTTTTCACCATGCTGGAATGTCTCTATAAAAAAAAAACTATAATATTGAACAAAGTACACAAGGAAATGGTTTTCATCTATTGGCTGACAGAGACCAAAATAATGTGATACTTGTGAGATGGAAAATTCAGAAAATAAAATCCACAGCCCTCCCAAAGTCAGCCTGGAGCACTTTCCTGACTGTAATACAAGGAGCTTGGACCGATACAATGACTGAGGGAGGTCCCATGAAGACAAGACGTGGCGTTAAGATTTTGAGAACTAAAGGGACTCTTATCATCAGGGCAAAGTTCTACAGAGATTCAATATTGACATAATGTCCATTTTTAAAATTATGTGTAGATTCAATACAATTCCAATAAAAAACTGCACAATTTTTCGTTGTAATTGGAAATTGATGCTAAATTTGTATGAAATCAGAATACATAGAAAAACATGTCTGGAAAAAAAGGAACAATAAGTATGAAATTGAAAGATTTAATCTACCTGATTTCATGACTTAATATAGGGCTGCAGTAAGCAAGACAGATTAGTATTGGTATGGGATCAATTACGTATACTAGAGAATCCAAAGAATACCTGTACATATGGGCAATTGATTTTTTTTAATAGTAATATAAGACCTCAAAATCTGTATGGTCAAAACAAATAAAAAGCCCTGGAAGAAATAGTGTGCTGCCTCATCCTCAAAATTGATTCAAACTGAATCATAGATTTAAATGTAAACATCAAAGTAACAAATACACAAAATGGTTAAAAAGAAGAAGAAAATATTTATGATCTTCATGAGCAAAGGTTTTATAGAGAGTACCTAAAAAACATTAAGCATTTTAAATAATACAACGGACTTTGACAAATTAATTCTGCTTTTCAAAAATCATCATAAAGAAAATAAAAACTCCAGCCCAACTGGCAGAGATATCTGGAAACATGTAACTGGCAAACTACTTTCTCTAGAATATAAGGTAAATCCTTATAACTCAATAAAAAAAACCCAATAAAAATGATCAAGAGACTTAAACAGACAACCCCAAATAGAAGATCAATAAACACATGAAATTCTGCTCAATATCATTAGTTTCTAATGAGATATAAATTGAAATCCTTCTTAGTACCCACTAGAGTAAATAAAATTTTAAATAGTTATAGTATGAAATATTAGCGAGAATGTGGAAATTTTATACATTACTAGTAGTACTGTAAAATGAGGCAGCGACTTTGAAAACTTTTTGTCGGTTTCTTATAAAATGAAACATATACTTACAATAAAATATAGTTATTACATTTTTATTAATTTATCAAAAGTAAATGAAAATGTATGTGCATCCAAGGGCCTATTCAAAAATGTTGATAGGAGCATTAGTAATAATAGTTCAGACTAATACAAATGCCCATCAACCTATGAGTCCATAAACAAATTGTGACATATTGATCAAACAGTATTGAGTACAAAAAAAAAACTAGCTAAAACATATATACAATATGGATGAATCTCAAAACATTATTTTAAAAGAAAATAACTAAATGCAAAGACTGCATTAGTTGTACTCTTTGATTCATATGATGATCTAGACAAGGCCATGTTAATATCAAGTGATAAAATAGACAAGTACTGGCCAGGGGGAGCAAACTGAAGATTGACAGAAGGAAATATGCAGGGGATGAAAATGTTTTCTGTCTTTACCATGTTACAAAGGTATGTAATTGCACATTAAAATTAATATATTATTCTGTATAAAGTATACTTTAATAAAATTATGTTTTAAAGAATCATAGCTCTAGCTCTAGAGTCATGAGTCCACTGGTAAAAGTATCAAACATCTCACAGAGCCATCTTTTTTAAAAAATATGTTTTTAGTTGTCAATGGACCTTTATTTTATTTTTCTATATGCGGTGCTCAGAATTGAACCCAGTGCCCTGCACATGCCACGCAGGTGCTTTACCACTGGGCCACCACTCCAGCCCCTCAGAGCCATCTTAACCACAATTTTCCTATGGCTTAAACTTGGCTGAATTTGCAACTCTTCTGGTTGTATTCTAGTTCTATACCCTAAATCTTCAGACTTTACCTTGATTCTGTGAGCTCATTAATAACTTTGACTTTATTATTTCTGCTTAATCAAAGTTAATTTGTGTTTTCTGCAGATACATAGGAGCAGTGTGCTATAGGTTCTAAATAATTCACTTGGAAACTTAAGATATGTTGTTCAAAACATGTGTTTTGATCATTGACAAGTTGTTTTCCCCTCTGTGTGACTTATCTCCAGTTTGTTAAGCATGCCTAATTTTTTCCGCCAGTCTTCATTTAGTACACACTCCTCTGAATATTGGTTGAATGAGAACCTTGTTCCTTTGAAGTCCCAATTATATTTAGAATAAGTGACTTGGAGACAATAAATTGGTTATTTACAGTATTTTATCATTCAACTTATCTTAATATAATACTTTCTTGGGCTGGGGATATGGCTCAGTGATAGAGTGATGGTCTAGCATGTGTGAGGCCCTGGGTTCAATATTTACTACCACAAAAAATAAAAGATAAAAAAAAATATTTATTTCACGGTATGAAAATATACTGTAGTAATCAGTATTCTAAAATAGGCTGATTTTATTATAAATATTATGAAAATATTGATTTATAATGGAAAATCATGTCAGGAATATTGTTAGGTATCTCCCTGTATTGGTCATCTTTTCATTTATGTGACCTAAATACTTAATACATAAACAACTTAGAGGAAGAAAGATTTATTTTAGCTCATGGTTTCAGAGGTTTCAATTGATGGTCAGCTGGCTCCATTTCTGTGGGCCTGTGGTGAGGCAGAACATCATGGCAAAGATGGTGTGGTAGAACAGACCGGCTCATCTCATGGCAGCTGGAAGGCAGAGAGAGAAAAGAAAAAGGATCCAGGGACAAGATATAGTCCCCCAAGAGCACATTCTCAAGGACCCACTCCATTTCACTATGTTCCACCTCCTACACTTTCCACTGCCTCCCAAGAGTCCATTCAGTCCTAAATAGGTTAATGAACTGATGAAGTCAGAGGCCTCATAAGTCAGTCGTTCCCCAAAGTCCCACCTCTGAAAACTACTGCACTAGACACCAGGCCTTCAATACATGAGCCTTTGGTTAACAAACCATAATACTCCTTAAATTTCAAATTAAACTGAGATCTAATTTAAAAATAGAGATCTTTACTAATAACTTTCCTTTCTTCCTGCTACATGTTTTCTAAATGTTCATTGTTTTTAAATGCTCACTGAAAAAGATATGGGATCTATATTATCCTACAACTTCAGTAAAATTTTAAGGTCCTGTCACATCAGAGTATATGATTTTTCAATTTTCCTTGGTTGCATTAAATACAAAATTATAATATTCACTTAATGATTTCCAAAAATGTAGGAAATTGTATTGGTTTTATTTTTTTCTTTAATTGTTTAGATGAATTTTATAATATTACCAAATTACATGTTTAAAATAATAACAGTCTTATAATACTTGATTGGTACATATTTATAGTCATCATATTGGCCCTTAATTATTTGACAATCTGTCAAAAACAAAATGTAAACAGTCATTAGATATTCCCTTTTCTTTAGAACTTATAACAATTTCAGTGCCATGAAAGTAAGACATTCAATCCCAGAAGACAACATGAATGCATAATTTCAAATAAAAGACTCTACTGAATGGTTTGGTCTAATTAATGTGATAAGTTGCATATAACAATGACTGGATTTACAAGAATAATTTTAAGTGATTAGAGAGCTTTAGAGATATCAAAAAATGATAAGACAGGGGACATTTGGAACTAGGACAACTGCTAGGGATGTGAAAGAAAATGGGAAATGGGTGTCACAAGCTTATAAGATTTTACATATTAAGTTAAAAACATAAAATACATTTTCATAAATTATACATCTGTCCACAACTTTCCAAACCAACACGGTTTGCTAAACATGGTGTCTAATGTGGCACATGTTTCTGACTTCATCTAAAAACTTTTAAAAAAGGGAAAACAGTGACCACAGTGAATGACCTAATCAACTTGTCCTTTAGAACTTCATTTTAGGTTGCATACATATTGCTTTAAAGATCTTGTTTCTTTTCAGTATTGATTTTGATTAATCATTTTTAACAGTGTGAAATTAGATCCATAATATTTTATTTACAAATATTAATCACCTCTACCATAGACTCTGTATGCCACGTGAAAGTGATTTCAGCTACTTTTATCAGATCAGACCTTTATGGTCATTATTTTTCATCTAACATTTCTTAATTGTTACCAGTTGAACATTAATACATATTGCAATTTTTATTCAGTTAAACATTTTTTCCTCTTAATGTAGTCGTTGGTAAATAACATTAAGTCAATGTCTAAAACAGGCTTTGGAAGGAATTGACATATTGTACTGAAGTAGTCTTGCTTGCAAACAGAAGAAAAAGTCATATAAAATCATTACTAAATGCCTCATCAAGGCCAAAATGATGATGGCAGATGTTTAAAAAGCACATGCAGTCAAATTATAAAGCTTCTGCTTTATAAGGAAGCAAGTAGGAATGTGGAGAGAGAACCTACAGAATGCGAGAACATCATTGCTAGCTACTCTTCTGACAGAGGAACAATATCTAGACTATATAAAGAATTTTTTAAAACCTTATACCAAAAAAACCCCAAATAATTCAATTAATAAATAGGCAAACTGTCAGAACATGCCAGTCTAATCAGAAGAATGAATACATTTGGAAGACCAGTCTGTCTGGTTGGCATTATACTGCAACTAATTTTGATGTCCATCATGTCTTCTTCCAGTTGGAGTGCATCCAAATGGAGGCTGATTTCTAGATGAAGTCCCAGTAAAGAATTTCTTTGCTCCCACTGTTGCCTCTCCATGGATGCTTTAAAGGGTCTTTCGTTTTATGGAAAGCATAATCTTCCCCTGCTCCACATGGCCTTGACCCCAGCTCCACAAATCCTATCTGTGATTCTCCACAAACGAGGAAGGTGTCAGAAGGAACCACAGGAGATTCCTCCATAGTCTGGGATCACAGGACAATGGACATCTCTGTAACCCTCGATTATAAAAGCAAAATATCACCACAGTGAGGATCACTGATTTTGGGGGGAAAGAAAATGGAGAATTTCAAACAATTCCAATTGCTTAAGAGGTTTGATCATACGCATAACATGAGATAAGAAGCCGTTGCTAGGAGATAGGCATCATTATAGACTAAGGCACAGCACATGGAAATTAAAGCTAAGTTTGTCAGGAAACTACATACTGTGTTGAAGATCACATTAGTCAGCTGAAAAAATACACAGTACAAAACACTTCCCAGATTATAAAATAAAAAGGCAAAGAGGGAATAAGAAAGAAATGGAAACCAAAAACTGATGATCAAATAAAGACTGCATAGAGGTTTTTGAAGGCGAGATCTGTGTCTTTTTTCCAATAGTAAAACCAGAAGTCCTAGAATTGAGTCTTGTAGAACTAACTTGGGTTGTAAACCTACCCTTAGAGCAATCACTGCACTGGGGACATGGAAAAAAAGTAAAAAAAAAAAAAGAGGTATATTCATTTTAAAATATTAACACTGGCTTAAAATCACAACAAAAATATGAAACATTCACAGATCTGAATATAAAAGTTACCAGTCTTGCCTGTACATGGATACAGCTGACATAGATGAGAGAAAGATTTGTGGAGAGATGTGCAGGGAAGAATGGGTGCCTGAAAAAATTGAAGCTTCAGAAGATGTTTAAGGCTGACAGAAAAAGAATTAACCATGTTTCTGTATGATTTAAAGGGGCAATACCCATAGACTAACTAAATTTACCTTCTTTAATTTAGGAAGTTAGAGAAAGAGTTAATATTAAGGTAAATCCTCCTCTTCTATAGAAGGATTCAAGAGTTTATATCTGTAGCTGATAAATGGTAAAGACACAAGTTATTCAGAATTATGTTTTGCATGCTAGCAGAACTTAAAAGAGAAATCTTTAAAATTTACCTCTGGAGAGTTGTATTGGGTTTGAAAAAGGATTGGAGTATTTCAGTTCTCATGACAAATCTTTCTTTTTGAAAAAATGATTTTCTGTGTTATTTAAAAAAATATATAAAACACATGAAAAAATGCTTAATGTTATAAATTTGGGGCTAGAAATGTAGCTCAGTGGTAGAGTACTTGCCTAGCATGCAAGAAGCCCTGGGTTCAATCCTCAGCACTGCAAAAATAAATAAAAAGAAAGTTACAAATTTAGAAAACTTTAATTTGGATGCTCTTACAGTAATATCTGCATGCACTTGCATGACATTACTAGGTGTCTAAGATTTATTGTATGAACTTGGAAAGCATTCACATTTTTTCATTTATAAGAACACTCAAATGTTGGAAAACACTTCACTCGCATAGTGGTTGGCAAGTTTCTTCTGTAAAGGGGAAGATAGTAAAGATTTTAGGCTTTTTGACCCATGAGGAAAATTTGAGGTAATAATGTAAGCACATATAAAATAAGGGAGAAAAATTTCCACAAGTTGGCTAAACTTTTTGGTAACAGAATTATTTTTTAATTGTTTGGAAGGGGTATAATATATTTTGTTCAATTGGGGTTCAAATTCAGTGTTCCCTATGATCAAATCAATTGCAAATGTTCATTTGTAAAGATAGATACATTTGTGTACTATTAGAAAAAGTCAGTGGACTGAATTTGGCCATGTAGTGTTCTGGTTGCTTTATCTAGTCTACTTGCTCTTAACTGGAATCCAGACTTAGATTTTCCCACTCTTATGGTGAATCGCCAGACTTTTTTTTTCTTTCCCCAGTTTGTTGCAGAATGACTACTTTGTTAAAAAAAATAAATAAAAATAAAACCAAGCTACTAAAAAAAGAAAACCGTAAAAGAATATACAAAATATAACCTCTAATTTTTTATTATTAGAATCAATAAGCATAAAATTATTCTGCTAAATTATTATAAATGTTTCTAAATATTCACTTTCCATTTCCATAGTGGCAAATGGTAATAAAGAGTTTGCAGCTGGATACCAAATAGCTCATTTGCTAATTATTCTGAATTTTAAAAATATGTACATGTGAGTTCTAAGTCATTAGTGACTTCTGACTCCTCTAATTAGACCACACATATGTTTGTTTCCTTTGCAGTCCTAGTTGGCAGTACTACAGATATTCTAGAGTGACTGAGGAAAAAGACCAATGAACAGATTGTTTCTTCCCGGGCCCTTTTGTGTATGTCTTCTGTGAATTTGTTTCTTTGGTGGTCACCCTTGGAATGCACACTAACAACCAGATTGAGTTTATAGCAAACTCTTTTCATAAAGACAAACCACAATTTTCTGAATCCATTATCCAGTATTGTGTAGTAATTGTCTTATAGTATTTTGTGGTTGTAAAAATGTGTTTATTGCTGATGACTTACGTCTACTAGTAGTACTGTATTCCATTTTTATCAGAATTCTCCATTTCATATTTAACCAATTTAGAGCGCAATAGAACAGAAATATGCTTCAGACTCCACCTAAATGACTCAATTGCTGTCTTCAGAAGTTTCTACAAATGCTGTAGATACTAACAATATTCACTTAAATCCATGTTTCCCAGCTATGCACATCTGACTATGTTAGTTTAAAATGCAAAAGCTAAAATTTTATTTTGCAGTGATATTATTCCCATGTGCATGATGTTAAGTTCTTTGAAGAAGCATCGATTACATTTTTAATCACGTTTTCCTTCATTTTTTTCTTTGTAAGAATAAAAACCCTTGAGAAGTACAGCAGACTCTTAATTAACTTAAGAGAAAGAAGAAAGCCCTTGCTTCCTTTCTCTGTCAGGCTGCAGGAGGACTACATTCTTGAATGGGAAATGAAAGATTTACAACATTTTCAAGACTACAATTTTTAATGAGATGCACATTCCTTTCCTGGTGTAAGCCTCGCCCCAGGGGTTCTGGGAACAGAGAGAGAAACATTGCAAGCTGCTTCTTGATGGCCCTCACTCTGTACATTCTCCTGGAGTGTTTTTCAGTTTAAGCATTATCTTCTTTTATTGTTTTCACCATTAAACACATTTCACCTGGCATATTCGTTTTGAGCCATCCAGAGATGAAATAACTAAGGTCTGTTCATGGTAACTACTTACCTAAGTATCTGGAAACTATGTAGTGAGCTATTTTCTCCAAATTGCTTGTATACTTCTATTTTCAAAAATAAATTATAAGTTAGTTATGTTACGGTACTCTGGTTTGTAACTGCTATAGTCCTAATTTTTCTCATGCACATTGCTACTAATGGCCTGGCATAAAAGGAAATATACTTCATATGCTGCCTTTTGGTCCATTTGCATCAGACCCAAACTGTGTAAAATTGATTCTCTTTGAATACAGAGTCAGAGCTCAACCATAGCTGTAGCTTCTCATGTGGCTGTTAGAAAAACAAAAAGGTGATTTTTAAGACCAAAGAAAAATACGAACGCAGAACAAACAGTTGTGGTTTGAAAATACGGTTACAGAAATTTAAATTTTTATCTTAAAAGATGAGCAGAGGAAAGCTTTTGTGAACTAGACTCTGCCACAAATGAGTTACCTGTATTTTGTATGTGAGATGCTGAATATAACCATATTAGCCTCAGTGCATGAACATCAGGTCATGTCAAAAATATAGCATCTCTCTCTGATTAACTGTCTCATAATGCTGTTTTCAACCTTTCTCTCAGGGAGAAATGTATCTGATGTCAGCAAAGTTGATGTTTCCACCGCTAATGTAATTTCAAACTATGTAAGCCTACCATATAGCAACTATGAGGTTTTAAAACACTTTTATTATAGAATATCAAGACTCACAAATACATTTCTAAACCTATTTCATAATACCTTGTGTTCTTATCAACACTGACACTAAGGTACCCCAGGTCCCAATATTATAAACAAACAGATAAGATTAATCTCACATTCTTCTCAATAAAAGGATACAATAAAGCTTATGCTCCATCAGATTTTCAAAAAATAAAAATTTCTGGCTCTACAGCCTTCATTTTAACTGTCTTGCCATTTCTACAATCAGAAAGATGTTGGCTGGCCAGCAATCTGAGGATCCTGAGAGAGTGTTTAGTGATGAATTCAATCAAACCAGTTAAAGGCAAGAACCTGTCAATTCCAGTGAGTTCCAGAATATCACATAATCAGAATTTCAAGTGGTGGTCATTGGTGCTGAAAACTGTACAATAGTAGTGTTACAATGATGTCACCAAAATATTTTCATCTTTGATGACAGCAGTAATAACTACACAGAATAAGTACTTATGTGCCAGAGACTGTTCTAAACATATTTACATATACCGATTCATTTGAATCTCTAAGCATATTATTATCCCCTTTTAAATATAGGTAATGGAAACACAATGAGGTAAACAGCTTGCCTAAAATCACACAGCATGTAAATTATATAACTAAGATTCTAATCCAGGCAGTTTGGTTTAGGTCTTGTGTTTTTTTCCACTAGGTGTAATGATAAACATGCTATAATGATTCTTGTTTTTAGAACTGGAAATTAATCTTCACTTCATTACCACCGTCATTTAAATATTGGATATACTTGGGATCAGATAACAGTTCTGCTACTTATTAACTACCATCATCATCATCATCAAATTTCTTGACCTCTTGCTATTATAGCTGTTTAATCTGTAAAATGGAGCAATGTTTATCTTTCAGGATTCTAGTGAGATTGCTAGTCATATACGTAAACTACCAGCTCCTGGCATACAATAGTTACCTGGAAAAGGATAATTGTATTAGAAGTATAAAAACCAGAGTGACAAATTATGCTTATCCTAATTAAGCAGATATGAGTTTGACCACAAGTAAGTAATGTAAATCCTAAACTATCAAATACTTCTACCAAGTATTTCAAACAGTGCATTAGGTCATTAAAAAGAATTTCTTAGACCAAGTGCTGAAGACTAAAATAGCTAAGTAGCAACTGAGGTCATGAGGCCTAGGCCCAGACTTCATACCCTCAATTTTGGAAATAGAGAGTCCAAAAAAGGTGTCTGTCTATGTGGACTTGGAGCTGGTATGTATACTGTGTCTTGCTGATCATTCTTCTATATTGGAGAGTTGAAGTGAAAATACCAACAAGTAGCAGATGTGTGTGGCAAATCAAAATGAAGTTTACAGAGTGAAAATAACCTGTGCAAGACTGAGACCTTGGTGTTAGAATCACAAAACTCCAATTAGGTGATTTAACCGTAAGGCCGTGGTTCCCCATATGCCAGGCTCAAAACCATTCTAAAGGGCCCTCCAGTCGACCATTATACTATTTTCAAATTAATCATAAGCTTCTATACAAATTAATAGACTAAAATTAACTTATGTAGATTGCTAAGGTCATAATAGCTTGTGTTTGTGTACAAAAGTTTTTATTTTATGTGATTACTATGTCACAGGATAAATGGACCTTTTATCATTTCATTTTAGGATACTTCTTTTGCAGCAGTTTGAGGTTCCTAGCCATAAAGAATTCCCATGTACCTCTGTCCTCACATGAGCACAGCATCCCTGCTGTCAACATCCTGCATCTGAGTGGCACATTTGTTAGAACTGAAGAAACTACATCGACCCATTAGTAGAATTCAGTCCATAATTTATGTAAGGGCTCACTCTTGGTCATGTACATTCTATAGGTTTTGACAAATGTATAATGTACATCCACCATTTCAGTATCACAGAAATTTTCACTGCCATAAATATTTCCTGTACCCTCTCTATTTCCTCCCTCCCCTTTACTCCCTGGAAACCACAGATTTTTTTTAAACTGTCTCCATAGTTTTCCCTTTTCCAGAATATCATCCAGTTGTAATTGCAGAGGATTTTAGCCTTTTCAGTTTGGCCTTTTTCACTAATCTGTTGTCATTTAAGCTTCTTCCATGTTTTTTCATAGTGTGATAATTTGGTTCATTTTATTTAGGAATAATACTACATTGTCTGGGTGTACAATGTAAGCATTCACCTACTAAAACACATCTTGGTTACTTCTAAATTTTGACAGTTATAGAGCTGCCATCAATGTCATGTGAAGGTTTTTGTGCAGACATATTTTTTGACTCATTTGAATAAATACCAACCAAGGCAGTTGCTGCATCCTACAGTAAGAGTATATTTAATTTTTTAAAAACCAATTTTACACTTTTTTGTATACCACTAGAAATACATGGAAGATCCTATTGTTCCACATCCTTGTTAGCATTTGGTGTTGTGTTTAGGAGGTTTGCCACTTTTATAGATGTGTAGTGGTATTTTGTTGTTATTTTATAATAGTAGCTTTTAATCACAGTGCATTGTCTAAATGAATTGGTAATAACAATGTAATTATGTAGTCATATGGAAATACCAGAAATTTGACATGAAAGAGGGACTTTCATATTCAAAGTAGTTATGAGCTAGTGGATCTCAAGAAGAAAAGGATAAGTTTCAAAATACATATGCAAAAATGTCTCCTTTAACCTTATGGTCACACTCTTCCTTTGCCTGAAAGTCTTGCAGCCCATCAATCCAGCCTTCTGTTTCTTCCCAGGTTCACACTGCCTTAGTACACATGATGGAAAACCATTGCCATCTTCCCTGAGAAAAGTTTTCTGAAACTGTACTCTACAAGATCCTAATGTTCTTCAAAATGTTATTAAGGGTTCTTTGGGGGAAAAAATTCCATGAGTTTCATCAATACAGCTCATGGTGGTTTCCACTCTCTCTCCACCCATGGAGATGCACAAAATTTAATAGGTTCTTAGAATAAAAAATAAAATAGTCTTCTATACTTTGTAAGGGGAGTATCTATTCCCGGGTTGGGAGTTCCAAAGGTAACAAAATGGGAGGGAGGCAGAGGAAGTCAGGGAACTTCCCTCAGGCAGCACCATCCTCTCTAAAAAAATGTGAAAAAACTCGATCAGAAATTGTGGGTCAGGGAATTGTCCTTTCTGAAACAGGGGACAGAATCCCACTTTAAAGATTTTATAAAGGTGAGACAGAAGACAGTGTAAAGACGGGTTATGGCAAAGTAAGAAGAATGTACAGCACAGCTCTCTGCCCTGATCCCTTTTGATTTTCAAGAGTCTGTAAAATCAGGAAGATGATGTTAGTGGACTTCCTATAGAACACACTAAGGGACAGACCAGGAAGCAAGCTGCCACAGAGGC
This sequence comes from Ictidomys tridecemlineatus, assembly GCF_052094955.1. Lineage (NCBI taxonomy): Eukaryota > Metazoa > Chordata > Mammalia > Rodentia > Sciuridae > Ictidomys > Ictidomys tridecemlineatus. Next base: position 36,373,860 of record NC_135490.1, read on the forward strand.
AGGTCTCCAATTCCTGGGCTGCTCTTTGAGGTGCAGAGAGGCTGGGACAGGCCTGAAGATAACCAGGGAGCTCATTGCCAGAGGTCTTAACCTCCTTCAGAACATAATGTACAAGATGTAAACAAAATGTCCCAGCTGGCTTGTGATGACTTAAAACAAGGATGCACTTGATTCATCAGCTTTCTTCCTTGAAACCTGCTTAGGCCACACAGAATCTTCATGCTTAAACCCTGTTATTCTCCAGAGACCGATAAATAATTTTCTGGTAGTCAGAATTGAAATTTTATTCTTTGTCTCTGTATGTTTTTTTTTCCTTTTTATATTCCGTTATAAAAAGCTATAATAAAAAAAATTAGATATCTTGGTCAAACAGAATTCCTTAACAACCAGCTTTCCTGGTATTAACTAAATTTTTATTTGTTTGTAACCTATGATGATCCATGAGGCCAGCTGGGTTTTGGACCATCTGCAATTTAACAGGACGTTACTAAATAAAGTAGATAAACAATCAATCAAACCATTTGGTCCACAGGGATAGGGGTCTTCAGAATATCTTCCACAAAGCTGACGCAGGTGTCTCTTAACATGCTGCTTCCTAGATCTCTTAAACCTGAGTACCTGGGCGTGGGGCAAAGGAATCTGACTATCAACAGGTTCTCCCCAACCTGTGCTCATAGCAGTCTGAGAGCCACTGTGTTGGATCGTCCTGGGTAGAACACGTTACTCAGAGTACAATGAGAACGCAAGAGAATGAAGAAAAAACAGTTGTGATTATAACATCTTAGGCCTGAAAAGGGCCTGAAAAGAATATCTAGTTCAACAGGATACTTTTATAGACAAGAAAAATGTGTTATTTAAGCAAGGTCACCAAGTTGGGTCAGTTGCACATTCTTTCCCATCTAAGTGTCACTTAGACTGGGAATTGAAGAAGGAAAGAAAATCCAAAAGGAGAAAAAAAAAAGGAATAAAGCAAATCTCTGAAGAAAATCAACCAACAAATTTCAGAGAAATGGTCTAATTATTCAAGGTGTGCTCAGTTTGCATCTCGGACCTTCTCAAAGACTTATTTTTAACCCTGAATTGGGAAACATATTCTGTTTTAAATGTTGGTATTACTTCAGAACACAGAAGCTCAATTTGTGTGGCAATCCCAATCTTGAATGTGTACTCTCCTGAGCCAACAAATTTACAGACTAAGCAATCATTTTCTAATTTCAAGGTCCCTATTCTTTTAGTCATTTAGAATTCAGACTTTAAGCCAATCTATGAATGCCAGGTTTCTGTTAATTACAAACAATTCATCTTAATTAGCCTGAAAGACTGTTCTAACAAGAAATAAATTATTGAGCACAAAAAAAGCAAGCTTTGTCAAATGTTTAATGTTCATTTAAATCCCTTTCAAAACAAATGGCGGTTGAGAACGTGGAAGGTTAGAGAGAGAACTTTTGTTGTTGGATTGGTCTCAGATCTTCCTCTGGCTGCTCACAGGTGTACCTGTGTTTATTTAAAAATTTATTGTAAGCGATCAAAATCATTATAATCATGATGATAATCAATGTTCATTAAGGATACAACAGAAAAATCCATGATTAAAGACGGTTTGTTTCATCATGGTAGGATCATTTATTTATTACTGTGGAAATTGTTACAAATTGCTCCTCTTGGGGGCCAAAGATCAAGGAATGTATGAATTTGGAAATTGAGGCTAAAAATTCCTTTAATGGGTAAAATTCTGCCAGTTCTTCAGAGCTTGGCACGTGTAAGACTGACAGCTAGGCTTTCAACTCACCACACATTGCTACACTGTGACTCAGTGGCACTAGTTTCAGACACAGTTCTACCCTGGTTTATTCAGTTCTTCATTATTTTAAATCACAGTTTGAATACATCAAGGTGCCATTAGGATTTGTTATCAACTGTTTTAAACAGCAGGGAAATGGCATTGTTATCTTTAAAAAATAATAATTTCATAATCACTCTTTGCTGCTTTACTGTGCAATCAGAAGATATTTGAAAACATTTCATGGGCTGCTTCTGTTCAAATGTGTTTGTTTTGGTGGCTAAACCCAAACAAAAATCTCAGTTCCATTTGAAGGGAAGAGTGGGAGATACCACGCAGAGGAGGAAAGTACAGACACTTCAAATGAAAAGAAATTCCTTCCCTGAATTGATGTTCCCTTTTAACTATCTAATTCAGATAAACGCTGTCACACTTTGTAGCCACCAGCTGGATCCTCCTACTCCTGATTCAAATTGCAAACAGTCTGTACAAACAAATATTTTTTTGAGACAAATTCAACTGTTCTAGTGTAAAATGGTTTTCGGCTCATCTCCAGGCCCAACACATTGGCTCAGGAAATCTCTTCTGTCAGACAAAGGCTGTTATTGTAATTCTAAGTCAGGGCTGTTCTTAGAGGACTGTCTCAGCTGATCAGACAGGGTGAGTCAGACTATCCTCAGGAAAGAGAAAGGAAATACGACCCACCCACTCTGTGAAAGTCCCACTGGAAAGCCCGCCTGCAATCTGGCCTTGGATAAGGGTTGGAGCTCCAACGGTCCTTTCCTTTACTATTCCCTGAGCAGGAGATGTGACTCCTGTTTCCTGGTGTTTAGACTGTGCATATTTCCCAAAACTTCTCCTATTTGGAGGATGGAAAGATGCCCAGGAATACCAAATATGGCCAGCTAATCCGGTTTCCAGTAAACCTGAGTGATCTCTGAGGTCAAGCAAGAATGTGATAGCAGTTTAGAGTTGGGTGGGGTAGAACAGTAAAACTAATCACCAGGAAGCATGCCAACACTTGCTTTCTCTGACTTCCTATCCCAAGAATCTGACCTCATCTTGCCAAATGTTCCGACTTACAAATGAGAGGTTCAGTCAGACACATGAAAATTCTGTTTCAGCAAAATCCAAATCTAAAAGGATTATATATATATATATATATATATATATATATATATATATATATATATATATTTCTGTTTCTTTCCAGCACTTAGACTGTAAGTTCTCATGTTTATCACTCAATCTTCAGTTTCAGTTGTGAGGCAGACAAGTGCATTGCTTAAGGGGGTATTCTCCAGAAGGAACAGCCAACGGGGGTTTCACTGAGTCCTTTGCTCCTGGCCTTATCTTACTCAACACAATTCTCTAAGACACACCTTCCTCCTCCAGGAAATGAAGATCAGAATAGTATCTGAACAATGCAAATAGTAATAAAGCTAAATATTATGGAAGAAATTTTACCAGCACATGATTAACAACAAATAGGTGCTACAACTAAAGAAAATTTAAAGATTTATTTTTAACCTAAAGTCTTAATGATTCACTTCAATTTTTACTTATTGTTTTCTTTACTATAACATAAATGCACACAGAAATTCGATGGCAGAAAAGAGAAGGTACCCCTAATTACAAAACCCTCACAACTTCTGTTTGTATTTTGGTATAATTTTTTCAGCATTTTTTTCTTCACAGCCCTCTCCACACACACACACACACACACACACACACACACACATTCACACACAAATACACTCATTTTGAATCTCACACATGTAATACTCTGTATCAGTTTTTATGTACAACTTTATCATGAGCATTTTCCTGAGTGGTACATAATTAAAATCACAAACATTATTAATATCTATTTTATATACCATTGACTGGGTCATGTGATGTACACTGAATCTAATTATTTTGGTTCTTAAAATGGAAATAAGGGTTGGTGATTAATATTTTTGCGCAGATAGCACATCCCCTTATAATCTTAGTGCATGTTTAAAGAAGAGGATTGCCTAGTCAACAATCAAACATTTTCAAAGCATTTGACGTTTATCGTCAATTCGTTTCCTGAGTAGGTGCCTAAAGATGCATAAGAAAATATCTGTCACGAAACATCTTTCTAGTGATCCTTCTAGTTTTAATCAAAAGATAATTTGAAAGTCATTATCAATCGCTTTTACCATAATTATTTATCTGCCATTATTTGTCTGTCTTCTTTCAAAATCAATTAGAAGAGAGAAAAATATCACATATTCAAGTTAACGTTCCTTAATATAAAAAAAATATATTGAAAAGCTATTAAGACCTAAGCCTAAATGGCATAAAGAACAGATGATGGTTGTATCCAGATACTGTTTTGTTTCATTTAACACCATATGCACAGATGGGATGTACTTTTCTCCCCTTTCAGCATAAGCTTGTCATTCCTAAATTTGACATCAGAGGATCATCTTGAAGTTAGGTTTTTCTGAAACACAATATATAGAATGCATGCAATAAAAGCACCCCCCACTCCCCGGAGATTTAGTTTACCTTGGGAAGAAAATTCACAGTCATTGACTTAAAGAACAAAAGTGAGGTCACTTTAGTGGAATAGATTCACAAGTTTTAGCACAAAGTATCATTCCTACAGTTTGGATACTCATGGTCACTGCTTCTAAATGGCATATGTTCATCGGGCTCTAACTCTGGTAAGACTGACATTACCTCTCCAAAGATATTTGTAGCCACATTTGAACCATCAAATATGTCATATCCCCCTCGTCAGCAGTGATAGCAAAAATAACAGGACCAGTTTCTGTCCTCAAGTAATTCAGTTACTCTAAAAGCTGACACATGCAAAGCTTAAAATATAATCAGATCGGGACAGCACTAACAATGGGATACTTCTCAAGTAACAAGTTGAATCCTCTTTTGAAATGCACGACATTTCTTGCATAAATGTGATTGCCCAAAAAAGCAGTGTGTTTCACTCATCTCACTCAACTTATTCATACATTGATTTTTAGTCATTCATAAATTACCCAGTAATATAACTAATTCTGATATTTCCTTCTTTTATTTTTTAAATTTTTGGGAGGTGCTAGGGATTGAACTCAGGGGCACTCAACTACTGAGTCACATCCCCAGCCCTATTTTGTATTTTATTTAGAGACAGGGTCTCACTGAGTTGGTTAGCACTTCATAGTTGCTGAGGCTGGCTTTGAACTCATGATCTTCCTGTCTTGGCCTTCCTTGTTCTTTTATACTACTTGAGGTCTTTCCCCTTAGTGTGTGTGTGTGTGTGTGTGTGTGTGTGTGTGTTAAATACAAGGCTACTAATTTTTTGGAGTGATTAGGTGATGAAAACAGCATATGGGAATGATGAATAATAATATTGTTGTTGACCACAATGAATTTTTCTGAGAATTGAACAGGGTGTGTTTATATATGTGTGTATGGTGGGGGAGTGAAGGTACATAAATAAATACCTGTCCCAAATCACATAGAAGTAGTAGCAGATATTGTCTTCATCATCACAATAGCAGAACAACTACAACCACTTTGGAAAACAACTCCTATTTTCTCAAAATGTTAAATATGTATCTACCATATCACCTATTCCTAGGTTTCTATCCAGGAGAAAGAAAACATCTCCATGCAAAGATATGCACTTAAATGTCCATAGCAGCATTATTCATAATAACCCAAATCTGGAAACAACCTGGGTCTCCATCATTTGGTGAACTGATAAACAAAATATAGTTTTGCCAGACAATGGAATTGTATTGGGTGATGAAACGGAACAAAGTGCTGGCACACCTGCTTCATGGATGGACCTCAAAAACATTTTGTTAAGCGAAAGAAGCCAGAAACAAGAGATCACATATTGTGGATTCTACCTACATAAAATGTTAAGAAATGGAAAATTTATAAAAGCAGATAGTAGATTATGGGTAGAAAAAGGACTAACTATAAAAAAGCATCATATTTCATTTCTCCTGGATAGATTCCTAGGAATAGAAGTGCTAAGTGATGTAGTAGATACATATTTAACATTTTGAGAAAATTTGAAATTGTCTTCCAAAGTGGCTATAGTTGTCCTGCTATCTTGATGATAGTAAACACAGTATAGGTTACTACTTCTACCTGCTTTGGGCCAGAATTAAGTTAAATATTTTATAGGTTATGAAAAAAATCCCAAAATTGATTTATGGTGATGTTCACATCACTTCTCAAAGTTTTCAAAAACCATTGACATGTATCTAAAATGAGTGAGCTTTATGACATGTAAAATATACCACAATAAAGTTCTTAAAAAAGAAAAGACAGCAGAACCAGGGCCAAAGCCAAAGTATACCAATCATCTGTTTGCCTCTTTTTTATACTTAGAGATTCTGTGCCACCAACATTGTGTTTATTTAGTTAAAAGTAAGACTTGAAATTGGGTTATATAGTTGATTAACTCAGTCTAATCATTATGAATAATTTGGGGCTTACAGAGATTTTTAGATTATGGGTGATATATTCATTTTCTAACTGTTTTCTAGATTGCAAAAAACTTTATTCCACTCATGAATATGATAGTAATCAGGATGTTGCACTGACCAACACACACACACACACACACACACACACACACACACACACACACTGCCTATTGGTACAGGGAGACTCTGGCCCCAAGAATGAGCCATCCCAAACCAAGCACCTCAAATCCAGTCATGAGAACACCTTTCAGTGTTTGCAGTTGTTTTTCTGGCAACTGTCTTTACTTGTTCCCAAACTGCTGCAACTCTCATCCTCTCAATTCTCTTTCTGATCTTCCCAGTGCTGAACTTCCAACTCTGTGACCCCAATCTTGATTCCTGGCCCAAGACTTACAGCTCAGAATCGATCTCATGCTTGCTTCCAATTGCATGCTTCCTGTGTGTCTGCACTGATGGAAACCCGCCATTCTGGCCTTGTCACACCCAGTGCTGACCCTGTCTTCTGGCTGTGACCCATCCCTCTCTCACCATCTCTTAACCCCTTCAAAGAGGAGACTGACTCATTTTTTTTCCATGCACAATATATTTTATCTGCACATCTATTATTAAATTTAATACCTTCTCGTATGTCTTAGAGTTACTGATGTAGTTGTCATAACCCACCTGTTTCATCATTAATAAATCTTCCTCACAGTGTCTGATGCAGAATTTTTCTCATGAAAATGTATATTTCAGAGTCTGCAGATTGATCAACATATCTATTATATGAAAGGCTGTTATGAAAGGCTTACCTCTGCCATAGTTCATTTTTGTTATCAGGATAGCAAGCAGGATATTTGAGTTACTACTGGAAAAATATGATTTTACTGTCTTAAGTCATTTCAAGAGGTTGGCCAAAGACTCTGAATTTGTTCCAACTTTCAAATAAACTAGAGAAAAATTAAAGGCCTTACATGTTATTAATGTGAACACTATTAATGTTAACCTATTTCTATCTACATGTCTGTTCCAACCTGTGTCTTTGCAAAAGGACTGTGATTATGAAAAGGATTGGAAAGCCGTGCTCAAATAGAAGTTGCCTACTGCCAACAGATCCCCGCATCCTTCTCTACCTCGGCTGGTATTTCTTAATGCTGTACTTGGCACGACAGAGGAAGTCTGATGTTCCCGAGGTGAGTCGCCAAGTGGCCAAACCACTCTCTAACGCACCAGAGCGTGACTCAGGATTTGCTGCCAGCTTCTTGTTTAAAAATGCCATCGGTTTAACATTAACTGAAAAAGTAATTATTCTCCAGTTTTACTGAGCTATTAAGAAAAAAGTTCATTGAAACTGCAGGAGATGAAATACTGTGCTTTTAGGACTTGCTGGAAGGCTTTCAACATTCAGAGCAGAAAAACATAAATTTATTTTTGAAGAAGGAGATTTAGGAACTTTACTGAATGGGAAGTGAGAGCATGAATTTAAGTCTCAGGGAAGATAGTCTGGTTTAACAAAATTCTGCAAACATTGCTCAGATTGGACTCTCTTCCATATTTTTTGAAAACTCAAGGCCATTTGCTGCTATGGGATCCTTGGTGTATGGATGCACGATCACACTTGTTTAAGTGCAACGTAGTGAATCAAAGAAATTTCAAATCAGTTTGGACTATGAAATGTTACAAATTGCATTAATCAGGAATCATTTTTTTTATTGTCTGTCATCAAATGTCACCAAATATGATAAACCTGGAGAGGTAAAGGGCTTAGGGGTACCAGAAAGACATACTGAAGATTTAGCCAGAACGAGAGATTTCTGCTTGCAGTAACTTTCCCAATTTTGTTGTAAACACAGACTGTGCCACCTATATAACAACTCAGGGATATGTCGCCAGTAAATGTGGTGTAATTTGAGTTTATAGAAATTTGAGAGAAAGCCACAAGAAGTGGAAAAGTTTATAAGGTTGTGGAACTTGTAGACCATTTTTTTTTAAAAAATATGAGGTTTAAAAATCAGGAGATGGGAGTATGGGTTCTATACCCTATTTTCTATGTAACTTTGAACAAGTCATCCTCTAACTCAGGGAAATGAGGCCAGAAGTACTTTTCAAATTGTAAAAGATGGTTCAAATATTAGTTTTTATTCAGAGATGACCTCCTGTAGTTCTAAGAGGAAACACTACTTCTCTGAGTGAATTACAGACATATAACTTTATCTTTAATGTTAATGTTTCATTTCCATTCTTATAAAACATTTACTTCATCTGTTCTACCACTGTGTATCACTCAATAATTTTAAACCATATGATTATTTAAAAAAAAAAAACTAACAGGAGGAATGTTGCTAACTGGATCGATCATGTCATTGCTTCATTTTATAATTAAAAAAAATCTTAACACTTCTCACAGCTTGAACATGAATTAAATATAAAACTGTTTAGCTGTCTTGGAAGATGGTATTTTCACCTATTGAAAATTGTTACAGTGGAGAATTTATAATTCATCCTTTAGAAAGCAGAAGTCAGCAACAAAATATTTATTTTATTTGCTGTTGTGTACATAGTTTTTATTTATTTTTCTGAAAAACACATAAAAAGTACATGGTAAAGAAGAAAATATATTGCATCAAATATGTCGCAACATTTTATTAGCACAGTGCACAAAGTTTGCAAAGAAAGAACTGGAGTGTGTTCAATGGCTTTGCAGCTAGAGCTTTTTAAATGCTATTTATTCTGGAAGCATATAAAGTAATAGATTTGAACATCACATTGGCAAACAAGCACCTTTAAATTGAATGTGGTACAAGCTAAATATGAGAAAGGAAATAAAATGTAAATGAAAACGCAACTTCTTTGGGGAATCTTTCCTCCTTTACCATATCTTTGTCCTTCTTCCATTGCAGGAGCTGTTAGGAAGAAAATTATTCTTTTGCCTTCTAATCTCAAAATCTTGATTTTTTTTTTCTTTAATGGTGCTTCCAAGAAGAACTGGAAATGGAAGGGAGGAATAGCCATAAAGGAAACTGCTCTTTAGATGAGATTTTTTTTCATACTTTCTACTTATAATAGAATTGGTAGAAAGAAAGATTTAATAAAGTATTATAGTAATGAAGCTGTTAGAGCCACTGGAACATAAACTGCGTGGATTAGTGATATGGTGGCCAAATGGAGTACACAAATAGCATTCCCCATTTCATGTGTACTGCAGTCCTGTTCAGTTTTGTGATAAGTCCACTTACCAAATATTGCTGTGTTTGCAGAGGTGACGTGAATATAAAAGATGGGACCTTGAATGTTTGGAATTTACTTACGAAAGCTTGAGAAGGAGATCCTGCTAAAAGCAGTAGACTGTTCATGATCGACATCATCTCCTCAATGTGTCTTATCAGGCATCTCATTTGTCGCAAATATTAAGTACAAATCATTCCATTCAGAACCGTCTCCCCTATATCCTCCTCTTTGCCATGTGACTGCAATTCCTTTCATAATACATGGATCTGAGTTTAGCAGTATGGCTTGTTTTAGCCCAGTAGGATGAGATGAGATTGATAATGTGCTGGGTTTCAAGAGATTTGTAATTTTGCTGCTTTTCCTTCTGTGCCTCTGCCCTGCCAGTCTTTGGATTCAAGAGGAAACTAAAAGATACATGGAACAAAACTGCACCCAGGGAATCCAGCCCAGCCCAGACAGCCAACCCTTGGCTGGCTGCCTGTGTCAGTTGGTCCAACTAAGATTACAACTTCCCTTCCTTCTCTTGCCTGGATCCATCAACTCGGGAAACTTGTGAGAAATAATTAATGATTGTTGTTTGTTTGGAGCCACTGAGTTTGTGTGCTTCCTATACAGCATGAATTTTTGAGGTGAAAGGTAACAGATCAAATGTAGCTCAAAATTGTGGCTGTCTCATTCCTAGAACCTTGTTTTAAAAAACTCATGATTTTAACATTTACAGATTATGTGCTGGACTGAATGCATGAATCATGCTCAGTCTCCAAATACAGTAATGATGAATCAAATGCTAAATAGGAAAAATTTTAGTGCTCTGTTCTATATTAATAAAAATATAGGAAGGCCTTTAATTTCCATATTCTCTAAAACAAAATTAATGATCTTATATATATATTCCTTATATATAAATTATATATTTATATATTCCTTAAGAAAATTTATTTAGAATCAAATAAATATCTTCATCTAATATCTATAGTACACATTCATGTAAGTGAGCAATTTTTATCTCATATTTAAATATCAACCACAACCATGTGAAAACCATCAAGTTTTAAGACTTTTCAGTAGTTATTTTTTTTTCTTAACAAAATGTAACATAAATATGTCTTTTATTTGATAGGTGGGGTAATTAAATAGCAAGTTGTGATTTACTCTTTTATTCTTGTCTCTTTCAAATGACATTTTCTTTCTTCCCATCTCTCTTTACAAATCTGTAAGCCCAAGCTGGCAAGCCACACTCTTCATTTTTGAGATATCAGAAGAGTAAATTAAATTTGTTATAATAACTTGATCACATTCTTTCCAAAAACATAGAATCTCTTCAACTCTGGGATGGTATGCCAGATGGAAGTAAAAATTGCATTGCACACTGTACATCAAACTGTGAATCTTAAATTCATCAAATCTCTGCTTGAATAACACAAAATTTATCCAACAGAAGAACACCTTAATTTATCCAACAGAAGAACAGACTTGGAGAATCACCAAAGGCCTCCAGAAAGCTAATACATCTAGGCCCTGACCAGAACCCACCCCATGCTGCCTCTCCTGGAGACAGGAACCACTGTGTGCCGCCTGGGTGGAGAGGAACACCATGCCCACTGTGGTTCCCTCTCCACTATCATGTGGCTTCACCCAAACCACCTCCACCTTGGAAAACTGTAGCTACTGCCCTAGCCCTCCCCACATGGTAATCTCCACTGTGGGACAACAGACAGGGCCAGGAGGCAGCTGCCCATTGCTGTACCATACACCACAGTGTGCCATCATCAAATAGGCCACCCAACACCATCACACAGCTCATCCTCCCAGTCCCATGTCTGAAAGTGGTTGCCTCCATCTTGGGGTACCTCCGCGGCCATCTTAGACTACTTCCACCGCCACCGCCACCACCATTAGTTGGAACACCAACTAAGGCTTGGAAGCCCAATAGCAAGGTACCTACAAGCTTGATGCTACTGCCACCACAATCTAGGGATGTGGCTCCTTTTATCTAGGGACAACAACCAGTACCTAGAAGACTGTCCCCAAGGCCCCTGCGGCTCCAGCTGCACCAGTGCTAACGGTTACTGTTGCAGAGGCAACAGACAATCTTGCATGGGGTCGCGTCTTATCTTTTTTTCCTCCTGCTAACAGCCAACTTCTGTTAATTCCCCTTACACTCATTCTATAATCTAATACTGCTATATTCTGACATCATACCTCATATACATTATGTCCTACCCACCCTTCTCTCTCTGTCCACCACTAGAAACTGTAAAGCCTTATGCAAACCTACTGGCTATATGGAAGAAGATAACCGTACTCATCATTTCTGTTTATAGCTGCAAACCTGTCAGTGTCTAAATAGAAGCTAATTGATTTATGACTGCATATTAGTTGCACTGGGTGCAGTAAACATTGATCTCTTCCTTAAAGGTAAGGTATTCCTATTTGTACATTGCTGATGGGACTGCAAATGGGTGCAGCCAATTTGGAAAGCAGTATGGAGATTCCTCAGAAAGCTGGGAATGTAACCACCATTTGACCCAGCTATTCCCCTGCTCGAACTATTTCCTAAAGACCTTAAAAAAGCGTACTTTAGGGATACTGCTACATCGATGTTCATAGCAGCACAATTCACAATAGCTAGTCTGTGGAACCAACCTAGATGTCCTTCAACAGATGAATGGATAAAAAAAAAAGTGGCATTTATTCACAATGGAGTATTACTCAGCACTAAAAAATGACAAAATCATGGCATTTGTAGGGAAATGGATGGCACTAGAGCAGATTATGCTAAGTGAAGCTAGCCAATTCCTAAAAAACAAATGCCAAATGTCTTCTTTGATATAAGGAGAGCAACTAAGAATAGTGCAGAGAGGAAGAGCATGAAAAGAAGATTAACATTAAACAGGGATGAGAAGTGGGAGGGAAAGGGAGAGAGAAGGGAAATTGCATGGAAATGGAAGGAGACCCTCATCATTATACAAAATTACATATAAGAGGAAGTGAGGGAAAAGGGAAAAAAAACAAGGGAGAGAAATGAATTACAGTAGATGGGGTAGAGAGAGAAGATGGGAGGGGAGGGGAGGGGAGGGGGGATAGTAGAGGATAGGAAAGGCAGCAGAATACAACAGACACTAGTATGGCAGTATGTAAAAACGTGGATGTGCAACCGATGTGATTCTGCAATCTGTATACGGGGAAAAAATGGGAGTTCATAACCCACTTGAATCAAAGTGTGAAATATGATATGTCAAGACCTATGTAATGTTTTGAACAACTACTAATAAAAAATAAATAAATAAAAGCATGATAAAATTCAAAACAACAACAACAAAAAAAAAGGTGAGGTATTCCTGACCTGCAGGGACACTACAAGATTATACGGTAGAAACTGCAATACCTCAAATCCACAGTGCTGGAGAGGAAGACACTTAAACAGCATGAAAAAAAACAAGGGAGGAAAATGCCCCAAACAAACCAAGATACTATAACAATAGAATCCATTGACAGTGCAGTAGATGAAGTGACAGAGAAGGAGTTCAGAAGATACAATGACATGAGAATTGAAGAATGAACAGAAAAAAATACAGGCAAAAAATAGATAACACCAACAAAAAAAATAAGAGAGCAAATACAGGTAGCAAAATATTACTTCAAGAAAGAGAGAGAGATTTTGAAAAAAAGAAAAAATAATAATAGAAATCCCTGCAATGAAAGAAACAATAAACCAAATAAAAACTCAATAGAAAACATCACCAACAGACTAGATCACTTAGAAGACAGAAGCTCAGACAATGAAGACAAAATATACACTCTGGAAAATAAAGTTGACCACACAGTGAAGATGGTCATAAGAAACCATGAACATCACACCCAAGAATTAGGGGATAACATTAAAAAAATTCACATTTATCAGGATAGAGGAAGGCACAGAGTTTTAAACCAAGGAATACACACTCTCTGCAATGAAATAATATCATAAAATTTCCAAAACATGAAGAATGAATTGGAAAATCAAATATAAGAGGCTTACAGGACACCAAATATACAAAATTACAACAGATCTATACCAAGGTACATTATAATAAAAATGACTAGCATATAAAATAAGGATAGAATTTTAAAGGGTGCAAGAGAGAAGAATCAGATTATCTGTAAGGGGAGACCAATTCAGATCTCAGTAGATGTTTTCAGCCCAGACCCTCAAGGCTAGGACATCCTGGAACAACATATACCATGCTCTGGAAAAAAAAAAAAAAAAAAGGATGCCAACCAAGAATCTTAAATCCCACAAAATTAAGCTTCAGATTTGATGATTAAATAAAAATCTTCCATGGTAAACAAAAGTTAAAAGAATTTACAGAAAGAAAGCCTGCACTACACAACATTCTTGGCAAAATATTCCACGAAGAGGAAATGAAAAACAATGAAAATCTGCAAAGGGTTGAACTACCTTAAAGGAAATGCCAATCAAAGAGAAAACAAGTCAAGTTAAATACCAAAAAGTAAACCAAAATGAGCAGGAATACAAACCATATTTCAATAATAACCCTGAATGTGAATGGCTTAAACTCATTAATTAAAAGACATAGACTGGCAGGTTGGATTAAACAAAAAAAGACCCCACAATATGCTGCCTTCAAGAGACTTTTCTCACAGGAAAAGACATCCACAGACTGAAGATGGAAGGATGGGAAAAACCGTATCACTCACATGGACTACGTAAACAAGCAGGGGTTTCCATCTTCTTATCAGATAAAGTGGACTTCAAACCAAAGTTAGTGAAAAGGGATAAAGAATGACGTTTCATACTACTCAAGGGAATCATGCAACAAAAAGACATAAAAGTTGCATAAAAGTTGTAAATATCTATGCCCCAAACAATGGGGCATCTATGTATATCAAATGAACCCTTATCAACTTCAAGGATCAAACAGAACACAAAACAATAGTTCTGGGTGACTTTAACACACCTCTATCACCACTGGATAGATCTTCCAAACAAAACCTAAACAAAAAAGCAATAGAAATCAATAAAACAATAATTTAGACTTAACGTACATATATATGTATATGTATATATAGAGAGAGATAGATAGATAGATAGATAGATAATATTCTATCCATCAACAAGCAAATACACTTTTTTTCTCAGCAGCAAATGGATCCTTTTCCAAAATAGACCATATGTCATACCACAAAGCAAGTCTTAGCAAATACAAAAAAATAGAGATACTATCCTGCATTCTATCTGACCATAACAGAATGAAATTATATATCAATGATAAAATAAAAAATAGAAGATATTCCAATACTTGGAGACTAAATAATATGCTACTGAATGGTGCATGGATATCAGAAGACATCAGAGAGGAAATAAGAAAATTCTTAGAGGTAAATGAGAACTCAGATACAACATATCAAAATCTCTGAAATGTTATGAAGGTAGGGCTAAGAGGAAAGTTTATTGCATTAAGCTCATTCATTAAAAGAAGAAAAAGTCAAAAAATAAACAATCTAACACTATATCTCAAAACTCTGGGGAAAAAAAAAACAAACCAACCCCAAAAGCAGAAGAAGACAGGAAATAATTAAAATCAGGGCTGAAATCGATGAAGCGGAAATAAAAAAAAAGTCAAAAATATTGACAAAACAAAAAGCTGGTTCTTTGAAAAAATAAATAAAGTTGAAAAACCCTTAGCCATCCTAACAAAAGGAAGAGAGAAAACTCAAATTACTAAAATTCTTGATGAAAAATGAAATATCATGACAGTCACTACTGAAATACAGAAGACAATTAGAAAGTATTTTGAAAATTCATACTCCAGTAAAATAAAAAACCTCAAAGACACTGACAAATTTCTAGAGTCATATGATCTATCCAAACTGATCCATA
This sequence comes from Ictidomys tridecemlineatus, assembly GCF_052094955.1. Lineage (NCBI taxonomy): Eukaryota > Metazoa > Chordata > Mammalia > Rodentia > Sciuridae > Ictidomys > Ictidomys tridecemlineatus. The sequence goes on from NC_135490.1 coordinate 36,389,206, forward strand.
AAGACATAAACAATTTAAACAGATAAAATTCAAGCAAGGAAATGGAAGACACCATCAAATGTCTACCAACCAAGAAATGATGTTTGTGGTGGAGAGTTGTGGAAATAAATGGTTTAAGTAGGTGCTCTAAGATTTGCAATATGTATCTTTAGATTTTTCTCTAACATCAAATAACATTTTATTCCACAATGTATGACTCTAACAACCTTCTATTTCCAATTATCCATGGCTCCTATTGGATCATTTTTTTTTCACACCTTTCACTTTCTAAGTAAGTTTCAAAGCTCACAGAATGTTGTAATTATTTTTCCTTAAAATCTATTATTTTAAAAGAAATTTTTTTTGTTTTTTAAAATTGTTACATAAATTCACATATATTTGTTGCTTATTGTATGATGTTTTGATGCACGAATACATTGTGTAATGGTCAAATCAGGGAAAGTATATTTATTTCCACAACTCTCCACCACAAACATCATTTCTTTGTGATGAAAACATTCAAAATCCTTTTATCTAGGTCTTTTGAAATATATAGTACATTATCATCATCTGTAGTTACCCTAAATTACAATATAAGACCAGAACTACTTTCTTTTAACCATTGCTTAGTTCCTGTTGACCAACATTTCCCCATTCTCCCGCTTCATGCTATGTTCCTTAGCTATAGGTAACCACTCCTCTACTCTTCTATAAATTATTATATTTTCCACTCATCTCAGAGATCATATGGTATTTGTCTTTCTGTGGTTAACTCATTTCCATCAATGTTGTCACAAATGACAGGATTCCATCCTTTATATGGCTAAATATAATACTCCCTTGTGGATATAACCACATTTTCTTTATTTATTCATCAGTTGATGGACGCTTAGATTGTTCCATTTCTTGGATATTATTGATAGTGCTGCAATAAACATGAGTGCAGATGTTTCTTTGACATAGTTTTCTTTTCTGTGGATATCTACCTGGTCCTGAAGTTGCTGATCATATGGTAGTTCAGTTCTAATTTTTTTTGGATGAACCTCCATAATGGCTATGCTAATTTGTATTTCCACCAACTGTGTGTTAAGAATTTTTTTTCTCTCAAAAAAGAGGACCAGAATAGCTAAAGCAATCCTTAGCAAGAAAATTGATGCAGGAAGCATTACAATATTGGATCTTAAATTATACCATACAGCTATAGTAACAAAAACAGCATAGTGTTGGCACCAAAATAGACAAAAGGGCAAGTGGAACAGAATAGAAAACACAGGACATACCCACATAAATACAGTTATCTTATACTAGAAAAAGGCACCATACACATACAGTGAGAAAAGAAAGCACCTTTTCAAGAAATGGTGCTGGGAAAACTGGAAATCCATATGTAGGAGAATAAAAATTGAATCCCTATCTCTCACCCTACACAAACTCAATGCAAAATGGATCAAGGACCTAGGCATTAGACCAGAGACCTTGTGCTTATTAGAAGAAAAAGTAGGTCCAACTCTCCATCATGTCAGTTTAGGAACTGACTTCTTCAACAAGACTTCTAAAGCACAAGAAGTAAAATAAAAAATCAATAAATAGGATGGTATCAAACTAAAAAGCTTCTTCACAGCAAACAATCAAGAATGTGACGAGAGAGAATACAGAATGGAGAAAATATTTGCTTCTTGCATCTCGGATAGATAGAGCATTAATCTCCAGGATATACAAAGAACTCAAAAAATTTGACACCAAAAAATAAAAACAAAACCCAAATAACCCAATCAATAAATAAACAGACCCTTCACATAAGAAAAAAAATACATTTGGTCAACAAATATATGAAAAAACGTTCAACATCTCTAGCAATTAGAGAAATGCAAGAGATGTTGTATCACTCCAGTCAGAATGGCAATTATCAAGAATTCAAGTAGCAATAAATGTTGATGAGGATGTAAGTTCCCACTCATGCATGCCTGGTGAGATTGCAAATTGGTGCAACCATTCCATAAAGCATTATGGAGATTCCTCAGAAAACTTGGAATGGAACCACCATTTGACCCAGTTATCCCCACTCCTGTATACCCAAAGGACTTAAAATCAGCATACATCAATATTTGTAGCACAATTGCAAAGCTATGGAACCAACCTAGGTTCCCTTTAACAGATGGATGGATAAAGAAAATATGATATATATATATATATATATATATACACACACACATACAACAATGGAATATTACTCAGCCATAAAGAAGAATGAAATTATGGCATTTACCAGTAAATAGATGGAATTGGAGACTATCATACTAAGTGAAATAAGCCAATCCCCCAAAACCAAAGGCTGAATGTTCTTTCTGATATATGAATGCTAACACATAATAAGAGTGGAGGAGGGAAGAACAGAAGTTCATTGGATTAGAAAAAAGGAATGAAGGTAAGGGAGGAGAGATGGAATAGGAAAGACAGTAGAATGAATTGGACATAACTTTACTGGGTTCATATATGAATACATGACCAGGGAATTTCTATATCATGTACAACCACAAGAATAAGATCCTAATTAGAATAAGTTATACTCTATATATGTAAAATATGTCAAAATACAGTCTACTGTCATATATATCTAAAAAAGAACAAATATTTTTAAAAGACTTCTTTTTTCTTCATATAAACAATTATCTTTTGTCTTTGATAACTGACTCTCAAACTCATTGCAAGATCAATATTTCCTTATGGGTTTTGTTTGCATTTTTCTCATTGTTAGTGATGATGAATATGTTTTCATATACTATGGACATTTGTGTATCTTCTTTTGAGAAATGTCTATTCAGATCTGTTGCCCACTATTTAATCATGTTATTTGTTTGCTTGTTTGCTATTGAGCTTTATATTCTAGATATTAACCCTTTTATAGTTTGCAAATATTTACTCCCATTTTTCAAATTGTCTCTTCACTCTATTGATTGTTTCCTTTGCTGTGCAGAAGAATTTCAGTTTGATGTAATTTTATTTTCCTGTTTTTGCTTTTCTGGTCTTAAGGGAAAAAAAATCCAATGTCCTGAAGATTTCACCTGTTTTCTTCTAGTCGTTTCAGTGTCTCACATGTAAGTCTTTAATCCATTTTGGATGGTTTATTATATCTGCAAAATAAGGGTCCAATTTCCTTTTTCTCTATGTAGTTATCCAACTTTCCCAGAATCATTTATTGAAAAGATTATTCTTTCCCTAATGTGTGTTCTTAGTTCCTTTGTCAAAGGTCAATATTATTTTAAAGAACTTTTTAAATAAGAGAAGTTTAAATTAGTTATGCATATAACATTCTTGTTCTTCATTACTTTCTATGGGTTCAAACTGTCAGCTAGCATACTTTTATTTCCACCTGGAGAATTTCCCTTAATATTTCTTATTTAGTTGGTCAGCTGGTGACAAATTCTCTCAGTCTCTTCCTGAAGATGGGTTTGTTGTATCTGATTTTAAAGAAAATGAGGAATAAGGATAAGGCATCTGAGGTTGAGAGGCACTTTGTTCCTGTTGTTTTGAGCACCACCTTGTTTTCCTCATTTCTGATAAAACGTCAGCGGTATTTCTATGCTTGTTTTTCCTTTTCTGTGTTTAAGCGTTTCTTCTAATAATTGATTTTATTGTGTCCCTTGCTGTGGTTTCTTAGTGTTTACCTTGCTAAGGGTTGGTGGAGTTTCTTGTATCTAGAGGGTGTGCTTTTCATCAAAAAGGAGCTCATGAGGCAGGCAGATAGGAGCAACTGTAGGAAACCAGCACAGCTCCTATGGCTAGAGACAGTGAGGAGGTAGCTTTTCAAGAATGATGATGAAATTTCCTGGCTAGAGCAGGGTTTACTGAAGGCTAGTTCCTGTGGGAGAAATAATTCAGTTTTGACACACCTGCCATTCCTGAATCTTCTTCCCTACCTCTTATAATCATAATTTTCCTTGAATCCAGTGGGTAAAAGACACTAAGGAATGATCCCTTCCTGTATCAAATAGCAGAGCATAAGAAAGCCGGGCACAGACTGAAGAGAAAATCAGTAGCTGACCCTTGTTTCAGAGTCGTGCTCTGACTTGCTCATGGTGAAATCCATACGACCTAGAAGGCACTTGGGCATATACTTGATGCGTAAACCAATCAACGAGTTAATGAAATATAATTTCTAAATGTACAGTTTATTAGTGAGGAAACTGAATTTCCTGTAGTCTTCACAATTTACTCAAGTAGTTAATGGAAGAACCAGGGCTTAAATTTAGGTCCTGTTATTCATATTCCAACACCACAACTGCTTCTGGCTTCTATAAATAGAAGCACATTTTAAATCCATGTGAGGTCTCCTTTTCTGAAGACGCTCTGCATCAAATCTTTTTTTGTTGTTGTTTTTGTTTTTGTAAATTTCTCTAAAATTATTTTAGTTATTCCTTTTGTTAGTAGATTTTTTTTTCAGTCTCTCACCCAGTTTTGGGGAATATTTCTGTTGTTTGAAAGTTTAACATAACAATTTAAAGGTTTTAAAGGTACAGAGCATTTCAAAAAATGCTATATGTTTTCAATTGGTAAAAGAGAATGGCGTAAAGAAAGGGCATGGTTTTTTATATCATATAATACTACATCTGATACAGGATTTGCAACCAACAACTATTTGAATTTAAAGAAAACAATTAACTTCTCTTGTCCTTGGCTCCTTCTGGAAACGGAGGTTAATAATCTTCTCTAATCACTTCACTGAATTGTAAGAATGAAATTGGATGATGTACATACTATGCATATACACGTGTTACTATTGCCTAGCTGTGAATTACCTTTCTCCAGATCAGCTTTTATTTTTGGAACAATCATCGTGGAAGCAGAGTACAGTGGATGGTTGTGATAGCTGGGAGCAGCTGCAGACAGAAACCTGGGTTAGATGTCAGAGACCAGCAGCAAAGATTTCATTGTCAATTGGTAACTAGTGAAAACAACAACACCAATAGTAGGTAAGGGCCCTGCAAAAAGTCGGTAGATAGACGTAATAAAGCAACGGAAATGAGTCTATCTTGTATTTCCCATGTTAATGTCCATCTTCACTAATGAGGATAATCAAATGGTTATTAACCAGAGACTGACATCACAGTGAAAGAGAAGCATTTAATGCTTCCAGTGTCTGTCCTTAGCATCCCTAAAGCTACATGATATTTTTAAACAGCTTTATTGAGATATAGTTCATATGCCACACAGTTCACCCACTTAAGAATACAGTTCAAGGTTATTTACTATATATGCAGAATTATACATATATTGACAGAATTTTATAATATTTTAATTATACCCCCCAAAAAGGAAACTCTAAGTCAACCTGAGCTAACTGTCCCAGCCCTATGTCCTCAGCCCTGAAGAGCTGCTAGTTCACGTGGAATTATATGTAGTGTTTTGTATCTGGATTAGCACAATGTTTTATTTAATTTTATTATTATTATTATTATTATTTTTGGTGGTGTTGGTGATTGAACCCAGTGCCTTGTGCATGCTAGGCAAGCACTCTACCAACTAAGCTATATCCCCAGCTCCAGTACTTTTTTTATTTATTTGTTTATTTTGGCTAAATGATATTGGCTAATTTCTTTTCAAGCATCTCATCGCTGTTCGTGATCCTCCCCTGGGTTTATCTGTCTTAATCACATTTAAGATGAAAGAAGTCCTTGGATATCACTAATTTATTGCCTGTTAATTTGGGAGAAGGGTAATCTAGACTGTAAGTGTTGAATGTTACAGATTTTCATGTTTATAAGGGAACACAGACCCAAACTCTGCCCTTTGTGTACTGTACTGACTTCTTTTAACATCTACTCTAAAATGACAGTAAGTCTTTTTCAGATAGCAATTTTATAAAACACTCTCACATACATGAACTCCTAGTTTACATCTACAGTTCGTGTTTGTAAATAGTTAATTGAAGCATAAGGTCTGATTACTGCCCCCCCCAAATATACATGTCTTCTAAAATGACCCTCCAGATAGCCCTCCAGATAGTTTAAAAGACAAATGCAAAATGCCTGTGTAGTCTGATTCATTACTTAACAAATTACAAATATTGTGGCATTCTGTTCTTACAATTCATCAACAAAGAACAGCTGGATAGTTTGGCCAACCATGACCATCTAGGATGGCAATGAAGAAGCAGCTATTGAACTGACAAAGTGGGTCTTTAGGATTGTAGATGCCATAAGCCAAAATAAGACAACACCTCCTTTCCTCCCCAAACATATCGTAAATTTTCTGAGACCTTTTGTACCAAAGTAACCCAGAGCATATATATATATGCAATTGCTAAAATTTAAAATGTAGTAATTCCACATTGATACTGATGGAATATGAACTAAAATCTCAAATTCTACTGTTCCTGCTGTTTAGGCTAAAATGAATAACCCCAGAGTGACCAATGGTGAAATCCTTTCAGGCCCAAAGGTTAAAATCTTATTTCCTTTCTTAAATGACTCCTTTGTGTCTTTTCTTCAGGGCAATATCTGCATGGCTTATTATGCCATTACTGAACTGCTCTCTGACCTCATTAGCATTCTTATCTCCATGAAAAAAAAAAGTGCTGTAAGAGAGCAGTCTGGTTCCTATCTCTGCCACCTAGGACTAATGCTCAGTGGTCATTTCCAACCATGTCTACTCTGGATATCTAAGTCTTACACTACTACTGCAAAGTGCTGGCTTCTGAAGGTAGAGGTCTACTACATCTGTTCTGTTTCACACTTCATGATTCCTTATACAGGAAATGGTCCAAAGCACTAAATGTGCTTTAGAGGAAAACAAACACCAGCTATAACATCCTGGAACAGCAGCACTCAATCTTAGGATGTACAACAGGATACAGTTATAGAGAAAGAGGTCCTACTTCATTCCACTGTTCTGATAGGAATAGATTGATTTTTTTTAAAGATAAAATCAAAAGATTTTCATTTTGCTTTTGTTCAGTGTACTAATTAGGTGTTTTAAAATTAAATAAGTGCATTTTCGAATAAAAATAAAAGACAGCGTAGAATCTGTGACATCATCAAAAAGGCATACCATCTAGCTAGTTTTGAGATAATATAATATTCAATATGATATTGAAGATAACATTGTACCTTCAATAATACTTAATGATCACAATAATACGACTTAAATTTTTATGTTTCAGGTGCACTTCAGATATATTCTAATGCCCTTCCAAATCTCCCTTCCAAATCTCTTCATTGTTATCTCAATTTAATGAAAATAGTATTAATAGCTTTAATCCAAGAGAATTTAAACACCATTTGGTTTCAGGACTCTTTTCATATTAGGTATTTGTAATTCAACCTAAACAATTTTTCCTCTTTTAGTGGAGACCCTATGGAGTTTTTTTTCCAGACGTTGCCCCAGACTTATACACACAAGCGCATATGTGCACAAATATGACTATATACATATACATGCATACACACATGTGTATGTGTATATAAGTGTATAAATAAAACTGTGTATATATGTAAATGAGTGTATCGATATCTTATCTACATCCACATCAGCATCTATATCTAACTTGTCTACTATTGGGCCAAGGAAGACAGTCAAGTTTCCTTTCATTCTTTTACTCTACTGGGTGGGTGGCTGGGAACAGGAGAAATACCCCCTCCCTTTTTTTTTTTTTTTTAATCAGGTAGTTGACTTCTCTGTCTGCTCTTCACTTCTTTCTCTTCAGCAGAACCTGATTTTCAAAGGAGTTCCTCAGAATTAAGATCGTATGAATCACGCTGCCTTGAAGTCAACAATAGTAATAGGGACAACTTTCAGTACTTCTTCTGGAAGGAGTCCACTCTCCTCTTTCTCTATTCTTTTCTCTGCTTGCAGAAGGACACAGAGGTTCCAGACATGGAGCAGGCCTCTCTCCCTATGGCCTGGTGAAAGCTTCATGTCACTCATCAGGAAGCAGCATGAGTTGAGCTTCCTCTTGAGTGTGGAGCTCCTACACCTGTCATGAAGGAGTAGGGCAGACTAATATTCTCCTGTCGTGGCTAGGTGTTCACCAGGTGCCTGTAGCTGTCCACATAAATATTTATTTGCACTGGTCTCCTCTTTACTCCCCATGTGTCCAGTCTAGTCCTCTTAATTATCTCTCACCTCCCTAGGTAACAATTTTCAAATTGCTTTTTCTACCTCCAGTTCTCCTGCTGCTATATTGTCTCCTCTATGCTGTCACCAAAATAACCTTTAAAGTGCATTTATAGAGGTAGGAAACAATTAACCATCAGGGTTCTAACCGAAGGCTCTCTTGATCCAGAGCTCAAAATCTTAAACATTGTGGATAGCTGGGGAAAAAAAAAAAAAAGGAAGCATTGCTTAGAAGATGGGACTTCTAAACTCAGATGACAGATTAGGGGTATGCAAAGGCTGGGAATAATTTCCCGAATAAGGCATCATTGACCTATATCCAGGTTATGTGAATGAGTAGCCACTAACAATAAGCATAGAAAATGAGAAGTAAATGACATTTCCAAGCACACAAAACACTTCCTGTATGAAGTCATCCTTGACTAATATTCATCAATGAAAATCATTTTCATGCTGTAAATTCACTATGACGAGCAATTGTATATTGCTTAGTTATTAACTAAAGTTGCTTGATACTTGGGGCTCATGTGTTGATCTTGTCTATTGAACAATTGAACCTACTTGAACAATTCTATACTTACCCATAACAACCCAGCATGTAGCAATATATTAAGGAAAACATTAAATGAATATGTTTGATTTGGCAATACTGTAATTGATGGGGAGTTAAAATATAATTTTTTTTTCTGAACAGAAACTATCTAAATTACAGATGTTAAATAGGTCAAGTCTACATAAGTGATGGGGCTAGACAATATAGGATTTTGATTCTTAGATCTGGGCTTGGTCCTCATGATTTGCTCTACCAAAAAGAGATAACTATATAGGGTGAAAAACATTATTTCATCTACTTGACTAAAAGCCTGGATCATATAGGAATGTTGGTATTATCATCAGAAATGAGAAGTAATCTTAATTCTCCCCTGATGTTTCACACCCAAAGCTAAAGTAAATCAAAACCAGATAAAACAAAACATGTTAGTTTCGGAGTAAAGAGACAGTAACACTGCCTTTACACATAAAATATTATCTGCATTAAAACCTATAATCTACAATGGGATGGCATTTGAATTAGAAAAGCCAGGCGCTTCATAATCATAGTTTCACTATTATAACTACGTTTTAAAACAGAATTTGACCAAGACATTTTCTTGCCAACTGTCATCTTTACAAAGCATTGTCTGCAAATAATTTCTTTACTTAACTAGTTTGTGGCCTTTTATTCTGTGAGGAGCTTAACATTTAAGTCTTACCTACTTGCTTTTAATGTGCCACCATGGAAGAACTACTTAATATCGCTGAACTATGACAGTGATGTCCTCTTCGAAAAGACCAAGCTACCATTAGAAATGGGTCATGAAACAAAAGTCATTAACTCATTTTAAAAAGGGCAGAGCCCAACAACGCATTACTGACAAACCCCCTCCTTGTGTCCATTTGCCTTTATTAAATATCACATTTAATATCTACCTCCATGCATGAGGCAACCTTCTGAATCACTTCCCCATGAAAAAATTAAACCCTGTAGAAATTAATTTTACTTTCAAGTTTTTCTTTAAAATCATCAACCTAATTCTCTCATGTAATATTATACAGTAAACTAAGCATTAATAATCCTCAGTAATACAAATAATGACTCCGGAGTTGCTAGTTTGAAAATGTTCATGGATTCTTAAAAAAGAAAAATTCAATTAAAAGCAATGGTGAAACACAGATCAAGAAAGGGTTTAATTTTTTTTTTGATGTTAGCTGCAAAAAAAAAGAGAGAGAGATTTGCATCTTCTCCATATACCCAATGAAAGGTTTATTAAAAAAAAATCATGTCAAGATAATAACAAAAATGATAAGGAACGAGATCTCTATTTCCATGTGGTTAACTTCCTGAACTAACCTTGTGAGTTGTGTTTGAGAGCCATCTTCTGCCTACAGGGTTCAAATGGAAATTTCTCCTAATGAGGAAGGATAATCCATGCTCTATTAAACCCCTTTCTTGGCAGAAAGCTTTTGTAGAGTCAATCTTTACTTTTGTTTTCTTTTGTTCTATCTCTTAGAAAATAAAATTTTTATGCATTTTTACCACTCTGGGCTGTGAGGTACAGGTACCATAGTGAATGGAGGCCAAATGGCTTCTAGTGGGAGCCATGTTTGGTCACACAAAACTTCTGCTCTGGGACTTCCTGAACAGTGGGAAGGAAAGGCTATACCCAGGAAAGACCTGCTTCTGTCTTTCAGCTAATCCTAGAAGAAGAAGCCCAGTGTTGACAGTTTTGCTAATCTAATACAAATTTCTCTGTTTTAGTTAAACCCCTACTTCTTTTTCAGTAAGCATTAGATTTTCAGTAGCAGAATATCTCAGAGCAGTCCAGACAGCCCCCTCATAGCCCATAGTCATGGCTCCTCAAATGAATCTCCATGTTTATTTCTCAGAGCTTTCCCATCAAATCCACCGGGTTCTTGCCAGCAGAATCTTTCTCAGGTCCAGCGGTTCTTACGTAAGTAATCCTCAGCCCTGTGGGTTCTTGATCTGGAACTCTGTGTGCCTCCGATGGTTCCTGCCCAGTTCTTCCCTACTGTTCCAACCTCTGACTGGATCCATTGGAGTACAGTGCGCCTCTTCTCTGTCAGAACTTCTTAAATTTCATAAGAAAATGCCAAGATTTCTTTGAGTCCCATTGGCTTGGTGTGTGTGTTTTTTGACCTCCTGTATTCAGATGTTCTTCGTGTTTTTGTTTTCAGTTTGTCTCTTTCAGAAAACATTGTTATTCATTTAGCCCAAGGTGTCATGGTCTTTTAATTTGCAAATTTACTCTGAGTTTCAAGTTGCATAATTACTATTAAATTAGATCTTGTTTCTACCCATGTTGATTCAAGATTTTAATTTCAATGTAAATTGTGATTATTGCTAATTTAAAACTTATCTCTGTCATATTATGCTTCATTTATTCTTTTCTCTTTAGACCTTCCCTCTCCCCATCTTTCCTCCTTGCAATACAATGAATTTTCTCCTTCTGTTTTAAAAGTTGCATATGATTTTATTATGATGATTGTTATATTTATGTCAAGACCCCTCGTCTTTTTAATTTGTTTTTCATATTTGTGTAAATTTACAAATATTTATGTCTTTTTCCTAACAATAAACACTGTTTTCAAAATTTCTTTCATGCTGCCTCTGATGATTATGCCTATTATCTAGAACTTTAGTCTTAAACTGCTGAAGATATACTTTTACTTTTTTCACCATTACTGTTACTCTTCTAATATAGGTGTAAATTTTACTTAATATCTATTCATCCTTTATCTCCTAATTTGGGTCTTCAAAATAGGCCATTTTATAGCAAAAATTCTGAGACCTTTTATATATAAAAATATTTTTATTAATCCTTCATCTGTACATGTCAACTTCTCTAGTTATGAAAATTCTTTTAGGTCACAATTCTTTTCTTAATACTCAAAAATGATACTAAATTTTCTTATTATCTTTAGTTCGCCGTTGAGAAGTCCCCTGTAAATCTAATTTTCGTTTCTTTGCAGATGGTCTCTGTTGCAGAAATTCTTTAAATTTTCTTTTGCCTTTCAATTTTCATTACAATACATAAGTGAGAATTTTTCATGATGTTTCCATTGGTCCCTTATAAACTCTATTATGTTGGAATCTTTTATTTTTTTTTAATTCTGGAGGTATCTATCAATTAGTCAATATTTTCTCCTTTCTCTTTTCATTTTTCTCATCATTTGGGCATCATACAGATATTGATATTTTTTTCTATTCTCTATGCCTTTTCACTTTTTTATTGTCCTTCTATATTTGTGGTCTTACCTGGCCCCCTCAGAGAGTTCCTTAATCTGATCTCTAAACTCACTTATTTACTCTTCAGCTATATCCCTCAATATAATAATTATATCAGCTATTGAACTCTTAGATGGTTTCTTATTCCTTTGTCACATTGTTAATATCTTATTATCTTAATTATCATTATTTTTAAAAAATTCTTAGTCTACCTCCTCTAACAATTCTCATTTGCATAATATATAACACCTGTTTCTTTTCTTTCAGCTCATAAACTTGTATGTAAAAGAGCCATGGTCTGTGTCAGCCCTGGGTAAGTTCAAGGTTAAAAAAGTAGGATGAGACTGAGCACAGATAACCTAGGCAGCATAGAGTCACCAACATCCAGTGATAACTTCACAACAGTCCTCAAAACAAACAAGAAAAGACTTTAGGACATTTTCCTGTGATATTCTATTTTTCTTGTTTTGTATTACGTGTTATTATCCTGCATTAGTTGTGCATATTAATGTGATGTTTCAACACAAACATACAGCATGCGATGATCAAATCAAAGCATTTTCTGTTTACCTCTATTCATCATTTCTTTTTGCTTTCAGACTTCAAACTCCTCTAGATCTTCAGAAATGCCTAACAGGTTATTGTGCACGATTGTCCTGCCACTTTCTTCAAAACACCAGAGGAATAAGATTCCTTGTGCCTAGGTCTATTTTGGTACACACCGTCAACTTCTCTGTATTCTCCCAGCCCACCCCATCCACCAGTACTCACTATTCTTCATTCAGGGATAGTCTATTTTGGATTCCACAAAGAAGAATAAAACCCTGTCACTGGCAACAACATGGCTGGAATGAGAGAACATGGTTACATGAAGAAAGCCAGACACAGACAGACAAATATTTTCTCTCATATGTAGACCCTAGAAGCTATTCTTCTCTTCTCTTGCTGTCTTCCAGTCCAGGATGAGCTATTGTTATGATTTGGATATGAAATGTTCCTGAGAAGACCATATGATGAGGGCTTGGTCCCCAGGGCTGCAGTGTTCAAAGATGGGGCTTCTAGAAGGTGACTTGACATGAGGGCTCTGGTCTTATCAGTGGATTAATCCCTTGAGGGATTAAAGATGTGAGCACACTACTGGAAAGTGATGGAAATTGCAGGAGGTGAGACCTAGCTAAGGGGAGTAAGTCCAGGGAGTTGCCCTTAGTGACTATATATTGCCTCTATCCTCTTCCTTGTCCTTTTTTTTTTTTTTTTTTTTTAAATTTCTGGCTGCCATGAGCTGAGCAGCTTTTTTCTGGCCATGGTGTTCTGCCTCAAATCAGGCCTACAGCAATGAAGCCATTTGACCATGGACTGAAATCTCTGAAACCATGAGTCAATATAAGTCTTTCCTCCTCTAAGTTGATTTTCCCAGATATTTGTCACGGCATGGAAAAGCTAACACAGCTAGCTATTTTCACTGCCCTCACTTATCTATTCAAGATAACCTTCATCTCCTTAGAATGTCTGGTCTTTTCTTCTTTGTTTGCTTGATGGCTTCCTTCCTTCCTACCCTCCCTCCTCTATTCTTTCCTCTTTTCTTTCATTTGTCCTGTATCCATAGTTTCTCCCAGATTGACTTTGGGGCAAGATACCAGGAGTATTACTAGACCCCAGAGACTTGTTCCTACCTCTCAGACCTGGAATATCTGAAGGATATAGAGCTGCTGAGCCCAGGAGAGTTCTCTGGTTCCTTGACTGGACTTAGGAGGAGAGTACAATCATAATCTATTCCAACTGCTACATCCCTACAGTCCTTTTGATTTCACTCTTTCATGAAATAATGGTGGTCCACGTTTTATTTCACTGAATCATGTTTCATAGCTATGTCAAGAATGTTAATCATACAACTTTTCTTGGCTTCCTGTATCTATTTTTTTAAAGTGTTAACATGTGTCTTATTAGATAGGTCTTGTTGGAAATAACTGCAGAAATAAAGACATAGAAAGGCATAAGGAATCTGGGTCACACCATCTTTCAACTAAGAATTAATTCCGTATTCATTTTCTCCAAAAATCCTCATTAAAGATCAAATAGTATTGACATCTTGCTTCTTTCTTTCCTGATCTACAGGGCAAACACATCCTAAAATAACTCTGGTCTTGAATCTTCCTTGGTCCATTCCCTACTTATGTCTTCTCTTATCCCTCATCTAACTGTAACCTATAGTCCTAACTCCTGAATAAGTTTCCCCAAACTGCTAATAACTTCACTTCCAAGCCTTTGCAGATTCTCCCTCAGTATAGAATACTCCACTCCTCGCAACATGATTCCCTTTTTCTGGCAATCTCTGCTCCTGTTGAAGAGGCCTTTGATGTTTTTGATGTAGTCTCTTTCAGAGCCCACTGTCGCTCATCATTCCCAGCTGGGCTCCTTGGTCACGTCTTCTTGCAGGACACCATTGTCCTCTGTGCTCAGATTTCTTAAAGTAATTTCTACTGGATTTTTTTTCTTCCACTGGAATGTAGTATCTTTGAAGTCTTAAACATTTTTTACAACCAACCTTATCCCCCATTTATTTGGGCGATTATTAAATAGAACTAAATATTCATTGAGTTTCACTGAACTCAAACATTGGGTTCCAGTATTAAATCTTTTTTTTTTTAAGAGAGAGAGAGAGATAAAGAGAGAGAGAGAAGAGAATTTTAAATATTTATTTAGTTTTCGTCAGACACAACATCTTTATTTTATTTTATGTGGTGCTAAGGATCGAACCCAGCGCCTCTCGCGTGCCAGGTGAGCGCGCTACTGCTTGAGCCACATCCCCAGCCCCCATTATTAAATCTTAAGTTAAAATTGTTCCTCCATGACCTACTAAGAACTGTGGTTATGTTTTTAATAAGACCTAACTTTCTGAGTTTCTCAATATAAAGTGAAACAAAATGTAGTTGATATGAGTTTTGCAGATTAAAGACATGATTAAAGTACTGAACATTTTTGTCTATCACATAGTAAGTTATCAATAAATATTTATAACCCTTATGCAGTGAATTATCAATAAAGTGTATATTCCATGGCAAATTATAAATAAAGATTAGCTATTACAATTTGCAGCTCAGATTGCTTTTATTGAGAACAATAGATTGTAATGGATTAAATTTATCTTTGTTAGTCTCAAAATCACTTTTCCATTGTTTCAGTAACTTCTGTATGTCCAACTGAACTCTTTCCATGTTAGATATTTTACAGTATTTAAGAATGTAGGGACCTGTTTCCTTAATTTTACCTTCAAATATGCCTATAATCTAATAAGACAAGCAGTAGTATTTTGTATTGATATCCCTTGCATATATATTATCTCATTTACTTTTTAAAGCTATCATGTGATGAAGGTTAAGATTTTTATTCTCAATGTTCAGGTTTGGAGAAGTTATTTGGCTTACCCAAGGTCACACAATTAGGAAGAAGTGAAAACTGGACTCAAATACAGTTCTCCTGAACATAATTTTTTTTCTTTATATCACAATACCTCCGTAACCAGAATGTAAAGAAACTATGATGCAAATCACAAGACAAATACAAAAAGTAGCGAAAACATTTGATGAGGGGAAAATTAATGCTTGCAATTTTTGATGGTGTCACAAAGGAATTTCCGTATGTGGGCACTGGAAGAACAAGATGGATTTTGATAGGGAGAGATGGAGGACATGACATGCCACAATGAAGGAAAGGTGGGAACTAAAGAGCAGAATGAGGAAAGGGCCGATCATTGGAAAGAAAGGCTCAGTGTCCTAGCTCACTAGAACATGGGCTAGGTGAAAGAAGTGATGCTGATGATATTGAAAAGACAGATTGGAACTAGATTATAGAGAATTGTAAGTTTGTTCTTTTCTCAAAAGCCAATGGTACTCAGCCCTGGCTGAGTATCAGAATCAATTTTACAGCTTTTTTGAAATGGCCAAGCCCTGGCAGCATTCCCAGAGATTCTATTCATTAGCTCTTAGGTACATGGACATCTGCATATTTTAGAATCTTCTATTGATTCTGCACTACAGGCACTGTAAAGAGTCAATGTCATGCTGACTGAAGTGTGGTTCATTTGAGGTACGGTATGTAGACTGTTACCATCCATGATGAGAAATTCAGAGTGAAAGTGTAAAAGCTCTATAGCAATTTAGTATACTGATTTTATAGCTGTTGAAACACACAAAAATGATGCCGTATTTTGTGTGCCTTTTTTCATTCTTGCACTGTTGCTTTTGTTGTGCTTTATCAAGGAATTATGAACAAAACCAGGCCTGACCACAGTTAATTGAGGAAACATTGCTCTAGGCTATACTGACATTTGTGAACTGAGAACGGGACTATTTTAACATTAATATGGTTCTGGCACCATGGATGGATGAGTGTGAGGGTCATTGGCAGTCCATATGTTAGGATATCCTTGGATTCAGTTATGTCAGTGGTAATGAGAAGAAGGGTGAAAGAAAGAGAAGCATCCAAAGAAGAAAATTAGAAATTGTTAGGTAGATAGAATTAAGAACTAAAGAAGGGATAAAATTGAAACACACAAAAATGTTTCTGATACTTTATGCCTGAATAACTGAGAAAAATAAAGTGCTGATATTATAATATAGAGAGATATCAACAAGAAGATCTGAGGTAAGTGGGGTGAGATTGGGTGATAAGTGGTGATTAGCCTTATGTTGAAGGCTTCAGTCTCATGAGTTCCAAAAGGCCCTATTTGGAGATACAGCTAGTAACCATCTGCAAGCCAGAAAGAGGGCTCTTACCCAGAACCCAATCTGTTGTCACCCAGAGTATGGGACTTCTTAGTCTCCAGAACTATAGAAAATTAATTTCTGTTGTTTAAGCCACCTAGTATCTGGTATTTTGTTATTATAGGAACCCAAGAAGACTAAGACCCAAAGTAGAAGCAGTAACAAACTCTTCTTTAATTAATGCAGCCAAGTGAATGAAGGGAAAAGGCAGGATTATAGTTTGAGGGAGTAGAAGGAAACAAAGGCATTACTTGAGAAGTAAGTGACTGATTTTTTTTAAAACTGAATTGATGAAAGACATCATCATTAGTTCTAGATACCAGAGTCCCAGCAAATCCTACAAAATAAGACATCTATATTTGAAATATTTTAATGAAACAATCTTGATCCCAAGATTTCCATGTCAAAAACATGGAAATCTTGGGATCAGAAAAAAATCAAAGGTATTACATGTAAAATGTTGCTGCATAAACTGAAAACAGGTTTCTCAACAGAAGCAAGGAAGTCTGGATATAGTGAAGTAATATTTTCAAAGTGTGAGGAGAAGACTCAGAAATTCATACCCTTCACTCCTTCAATGGGAGTGAAGGCATAATAAAGATATTTTCAGACAAATATAATCAAGTTTGTCACTAAAGAAATTTTCCTTGCAGGGAAAAAAAATTATCCCAATTGGAAAGACCAGGGTATGGAAAGAAAATTAAAACAATGCTTAAATATGTGGAAATTTAAGTAAACATTACCTGTCTAAAACTATAGTTATGTCTTGTGAAGTTTAAAATGTAGAGAGATTAAAGTGACAGCAGCATGTAAGTCACAAAGGTAGAAAGGAAACTGAAGTATTTTATGATCCTTACAAAAAAGACAGTGCATGTGGCAGGACTTCTTGGTGTTCAAGAAAGGACATCATAAACAAATACCAAATGTCTTCTTTGATATAATGAGAGCAGCTATGAACAGAGCAAGGAGTAAGAGCAGGAAGAAAAGACTAACATTAAACAGAGTCATGAGATGGGAGGGAAAGGAAGAGTAAAGGGAAATTGCATGGAAATGAAGGGAGACCCTCATTGCTATACAAAATTACATATAAGAGGTTGTGAGGGGAATGGGAAAATAAACAAGGAGAGTAATGAATTACAGTAGGTGGGGTAGAGAGAGAAGATGGGAGGGGAGGGGAGGGGGAATAGTAGGGGATAGGAAAGGTAGCAGAATACAACAATTACTAATTGGGCATTATGTAAAATTGTGGATGTGTAACCGACGTGATTCTGCAATCTGCATTTGGGGTAAAATTGGGAGTTCATAATCCACTTCAATCTAGTGTATGAAATATGATATGTCAAGAGCTTTGTAATGTTGTGAACAACCAATAAAAAAAATTAAAAATTAAAAAAAAAAAGAAAGGACATCATTAGCATGCTTGAGTGGGGTGGAAGGGCACGGAAAGCTGGTGCAAAACCAATCCTGAAAGAAGAAGGAAGTGACAAAGTCACCTTGAGTGTGAACAGAGTACTGTTGTTATTAAAAAGAGAAACTAGTCCTAAGAGACATACTGAAGAACATACTAAGGTGCTAGCATGATCAAAAGGATTTTCATATGTCATCTTAATATATATGTCATTTCATTCTGGCTATTTTTCCACATTTACCATTATCCCCACCTTACTAGTGAGGAAACTAATTCTGTAGGGACAACTTTTCTTGGGTTCCAAAGTAGGGGTTCGTGTGATTCATTATACCATCACCTCCTTCAGGAGGGGGTTATGGAGAAGAGTGACTTTACTACCCCATGCTCACCAGGAGTTCAGAGATCCAGGTACATCTGTACCTGCTTCTGCTGGATCCCAAGAAAATTAGAGCCAAAAGGGTGAAGCTAGAAGATTTCAGAGGTTTTGATAAGTTACGAGAAGGATCTATTCTCTGTAAACCACTGATTGTATTGATGATTTTTTCCACTCAAGAAATAATCTCTCTCAACAGTCCTTACCCTTATATAGACTGTATTGCCAGATGTTTTTCTCCTTCATTGGATTTCACAAGTCCATAGTCTTATATTTCTTTTCTGTTTTCTCTTAGAATCTAAATATTTCTGTTTTTTATTCTTATAGTCTCACTTGCTTCATGCTTATCCTTTTTTTCCGTCTTTTTTCTTTCCCCAAATAAGACTTCGCTGCAATTCATAATAACTGATACTTAACCATAAGTGTAGTGTATTAGTTTACAGCATCTACAAGTTCTAAACATCTTGCTAGAACTATGCCAACAATTAAATGATGCCTTTACTTCTTGGCATGAATAGGGGCTCCTATTGCCCTCATTCAGCCTGGCAGACAGAGGCAGGATTTCCAAATGACCATTGCAAACTTCTCTTTGATGGATGCAGCTCATCCAATACACCAGAAGTATGATTGTCCAAATTAAAATCTACGTGATTCTGCAATCTGCATTTGGGGTAAAATTGGGAGTTCATAACCCACTTCAATCTAATGTATGAAATATGATATGTCAAGAGCTTTGTAATGTTGTGAACAACCAATTAAAAAAATGTTAAAAAAAGATCTACTTCTTATTATAATAGCAGCCCATCAACAACAATCCCTCACACTGTTCCTTTGTAAAGACGAAAAAGGGTAAAAATATAGGTTCATTAAAAGAGGTAAGACATGGTGAGAGAGCTACAAAAATATTTTCAGAGGCGTTAAGTTTTAGGAAATATGGCTAATTACCCAGTGTTTTAATTACCCTGAAGCTGGACCTTCAAACTAAAACACTTAATCTAATTAAGGAAGTTCATCATATAGACAGAGCATAAAGCAACATGCAATTAACATTTCCTAAAAATGAGACTGATGCAGGAACATTTTGATTTACTCTAATTACACTGTTAATTCTGTACCTATTGCAGTAATGCAATTGCATTTAAAAAAAAATGTCCTTTAAAGGTCTCCTTTCAAGTTGTAGTAGGCTTGTATTTCTCTCACTCTAGCTGCTTGTAATATAACTAAAAGTGAGAATTACAAAGAATTCTCAACCCACATATATTATAAAATATAAATGACAGAAACCTGGCCCTGAATGCTCCCACAAGAACAGTTTGCAGCAATCATACTACAAAGAGTTTTAAGGATAGTGCTTTGATCAATCTACTTCATTCATCTCTATGTACTTGAAAGAAATGTCTTTGAAAGGGCAATGTTCCTGGATTCTCCAATACAGGTTTGTTCTTGCTGCTGGACAATGTGCCTACCACAGGACCATGAGTTCACTAAACCTAAGAGTTCACTAAACCTGCAGGAGGCATTTGTTTCTAATCATGATGACATGTACTGTCCCTAAAATACATGCTACAGTATGTAACTGATCATTCTGAAAGTTGATGAATTACTTGTGACTTCTGGTGCTTGTAGTTTCTCCAAATAAGCATATTATTTTGCCAAATTTGAGAATCAACATGAATAAATACTACTGATAAAATATCAATTGGAAATTATAATCATGGGATGTAAGAAGTGGAAGGAAACTTGATGGATTATCTAATCCAATCATTTTATTTCATAGATGTGAAATTAATACCCAGGAGGGCAAATGGTTTTGCCCAGGCTTACATCAAGTTCTCCCCAAAGTGGCAACAAAATCAGTGCCATTAACTCCTAGACCTCTCAAGTTAAGATTGGGCTTCAAATCTGACTTTTGCCTTTACCCTGTGATCATGAGCAAGGTACTTTCCATCCTTGGCTTCCTGATCTTTTAAATGAAACAAAGTACCACATATTCATCATGACATGAAGATCAAATGAAATAATACATAGGAAACTTCTGACTTTCTCAGCATTATAAATTGCAACCCCAATATGATCTTTTTCCTTCTATTGTTATATTCTAAGACAGTAAATAGCAAAATATGAAATAAAAAATTGCCAGATAGTTGATCAAGAAGCAAAACCAGAGTGGGAAGAAGTTTTAGATATTCAAAATCAAATAGTTGATGTTCTATGAAAACTGATCAAGTTGGCTTCTCAAATGAGCTGTATGACGGGTAATTCACACTGTACTTTACTTATTACTGAATAAAGAGGAAACTTATATTCCTAGATAAAAACTGACCATGAAATCATGGAGTTGGAATAGAAAAAAATAACTTCTTTGGACATTAATTAAGAATTAATAAATAATAATAAATAAGTGAAAAATGATTAGGTGTTAAGTTGGACAGAAAACAAAGTTACTATAATTTTCAGCTAAGAATTATCCTCCATCCTTAAATGTCTTGAGGGATATGTATATATAAGGTACTTAACACCATAATTTACTAGATATGATATAATCTGAATTAAGACTATGGAAATGATAATAGAAATAAAAACTTAACAATAGTATTTATTATAAATATCTAATTGATACATTAACTGATTTGTTAATGTTTAATATATCTTTATTGAATCTCTCCTTTGTGTACAATTGTACAAATTAGAATAATAAAAAATATGTTCCTACTTATCAAAAATTGCATAACTCTAATAATGGGCTTGTGTCATTAACCAGTTTTTCTGACAAGTCTATAGAGATCTGTCTCTAATATTATGTCACTATCAAAAACATACTAAATTAGAAAAAAATATGAAAAGGCCAAAAAAAAAGCTCACATTTCCAGCACCAAACTTAAACAAATGCCATTTTTATAATAGGCATGCCAATTTTCAGATACCCCGAGTTAATGAACTTTTGTAATAAATTATCTTTTAATTTTAACTTATTAAAATTACTTTGTTATAAGAAAAAATAAAGTATTATTTTTAAAGTCTCAATATCTTTGTACACATATTTTATATAATTGTACCCTTAGGTATAAGCAAGTTTATGTCATTTATTATATAGTGTAACAGTGCAGACATTTCCCCAATGGTGACCCATTGTTTGTTTGTTTTTAATGGCTTTATACTGCATTCAATTTAAGCAACTATTTAGTTAACTTCTTCCCAATCATTGAATATTTAGAATTTTTCTGCTTCGTAATTATAATACTGTAATTAGAACAGAGCTTTTAAATTAGTCTATTTTAGACTTAATTTCACTAAAGTCTCCAAAAAAATAGCTGTCGTATTCCAAAATGAAGTTCAAGAAACCATGAGGTATTTGTAAATAAACAGTCCATGGGATTGGGAGATTAGGAAGAAGAGAAGCAGATTTTTGGAAAGCATTGTCATGACGTGGGACATGTCCTAGACCCAATGGGTGTTTTGTCTTCATAGCAAGTGATGAAAGGGATTTCAAAAGCATGCCATGAGGTTCCTGGGATTTGGGACCCCATGGCCTATTCTGGCTAAGACATGAGAAGTCTGAAGTACAAAAGGCTGTGACTAGTCGAGAATGTTATTGCATTGTTGGACAAAGGATGTATAAGAATTGTCTTAAATAATGTTTAAAAAAAAAAAAAAGGATTTCCAGGACTTCCAAATGTCTCAAAGCTTACCAAAATTACTGACAACCCATTAGGAAAGATGCTTCACCAATATCAAGAGAAGTATAAGTACCAGATCCCTAAATTAAAAGGGTCTTGGAAGAACCCATGAAAGCACTGAATGAAGGTCAGTTTAAATATCTGCTCAACTCAAGGAGCACCTCTGCCCTATGCCTTCTCACAACAACAGCAGTCAAGGAAAAATATTCTGTAATATGTGAAGGATGGTAGAGGAAAGTTAGGAAGAGGAAGAAAGGGTAAATTCACCAGACCTCTTCCTTCCCACCATAGGACTGAGATTGGGGAGGTGAGAAATAGTTTAAAATAAATATGAAGTTGTAATGACTAGATTAAAACAAATTCCTTTCTAAATTTATCTTTCTCACCAGAAGCATCAGTAGGATTTTGAACTTATCTAAGAAGGAGTAGGCGAATGGTGGGCTTGAGCTGATTTTTATGCAAGAGGTGAGAAGCATAAGCTCCACAGAATGATTTCAACAGTAAGTGAGCAGGCAGTAGGTGGATATCTGGTTATGGCTCAGAAGTCTCACTTTTCCCATATAATAGACTAGAATAAAGGTACTTGCAAGTAGATTCTGCATTCCTTTAATATATTTCCTTTGGATTAATTATTACAAATGAAATTGCTGAGGATTTCATGTAGATGCCAGAATTTACTTAATGAACCCAATTTGTGAACATTCTGGAGTATCCCTGTCATTTTTTATCATGATGATAAAAGATACTGAAATAAATATAATTTTACATAATAGATTTTCCATACTTTAAGAGTATTTACTTTTTTTTTTTTTTTGGTGGTGCTGGGGAATTGAACCAAGGACCTTGTGCATACAAGGCAAGCACTCTACCTGCTAAGACTATTTACTTTAAATGAATACTTATAAGTGGAATACGTGAGCCAAATGGATGTGACTTATATTTGCTTCTTGATATGTATTATCAAATTGCTTTCTAAAGTGATTGTATCACCTTCATTATTATCAGTAGTGTATGAGCATGTCATTAGAATTAGGTATTAGGTTAAATACAGAATTAATATATTTAAAAATAATTCGAGGTACAATGGAACAAGCCTGTAATACCAGTGGCTCCAGAGGCTGAGGCAGGAGGATCGAAAGTTCAAAGCCAGCCTCAAAAGCGAGGCACTAAGCAACTCCATGAGACCCTCTCTTTAAATAAAATACAAGATAAGGCTGGGGATATGGCTCAGTGGTCCAGTGTCTCTGAGTCCAATCCCTAATACCTCATAAAATAAAATAAAATAATACCTAACTTTAAAATTCAAATCTCTTTAATTACTATGAAGTGTTCTCCCATATGTTTTCCATTTAAGAGTTCTCCTTTGGGCAATGGTTTACCATTTTTGACAATTTATGCCAATGGCTTTTCTAATCACAGGATGTTCCTGTATCACTCCAGGTTCTCCATTTTCATTTGTAACAGCAGGAAAGAAGGAGCATTGCCGGGGATAGTCATAAATATTTGCAGGAATATTATAGTCCAGTTTCCTACTCTAGGGATTAGCATGTAATTCTTAGCAAAAACAATAGAATTCTTAAGAAGGCCTTCTTCTTTGGAAATAAGCTAATTTCCTTTCTTTTGTATGATATGTAGTATTTGATACTCAGTATTTATTGGTATAATTTAGATACAAGGGTAAAAATAACAAGGGAATTTTGCCTCTTTCCAGTAAAGCACTCTGATAAATTTTAGCAATTTTAGGGTTATTGGCTTCTTTTTATAAAGGGAATGTTGAATAGCTTCTTAACCAAAGCAAAATAAAATTTTACTAGGAAAGAACACTAAACAAAACAGAAGAAGAAAACTCTTGTACAGTCATTAGAAATTCTGCTTTCTTGAGGTTAGTTTTAGTTTATATTATTAAACATAATTCTGCATTATTTTCAAAAAGAAAATATATGTTTTGCCTCTAAATAAGGCTTTTAGGGGAAACATCCAAATGTTGAAACATTGCACGTATTAAAAACAGAGTACTCAGGATCTCATAGAAAAAAAAAGCAAAAATTGAAAAGTGGGTAGATAATGAAGGCCATAAAACGTAGTTAGAATGTTGCTTCACAATAATATCCAAACAGGATAAATATTTGGTTGCAGCAATCATGAAATAGGAAATGTATTATCAAAATCAGTAATAAATACAAACATTTGACTTTTAGATAAAAGATATTTTTACCCAAGTGAATCTTGCAGTTATATCTATGACAGCTGCCAATCTGACCTGGAGTGAAATTTGGGTGCTGTGATTAATAACAGTTCATCTATTTTAGTCTCAACAAATGACAGGGACCAGGAAAAGCAGTCTTAGGATGTATCTGATTTGGAAAGAATAATTTTGGACTAATTGGTTTTGTCCTTCTACTAGACCTACTCATACAAAAATCATAAAGACTGTCTGTAACAAGGCCTGGAGTCTGGGTCTTAAAACTGGTTTCTGCCACTTTCTTGGGGGTATCTGAGAAAGTTCAGAAAGAAGTGGAAGGTAGGGTTTCCCCTTTGTTTTCCTTGGATCCAAGAGCTTCTTCTCTTTCTCTGGTCTCTCTGAAGCTGGTTCTTTCCTGCTGCTTAATCCTGTTGTACCTTACCTCACACTCAGGACTGGCATAGTCATTGTTTTAGAGAGAGAAAGAGAAATGTTTTTAGCAAATTACTTGCCTAAAAAAACATACAAACAAAAAACAAATGAAATAACAACTTATCAGTCAAAAAATAGAGAATAACTTCTTAACAAAATGTGGGTACCAGCAATATTTCATCTGCAAACTTCTTAACAAAATGTGGGTACCAGCAATATTTCATCTGCATCATATTTGGCAGTTGCCAGGAAGCATTAGAAGCACTCTTATTAAATATTCTAGCAACAAGTCAGAAATACCTGCTGCCTTCCAGTACTATTTAACACTAATTGGAGGTCCTGACAAATAAAATACAGGATAACTGCATGAGTGATGAAATTATTGGAAACAAAGAAAAGAAATTCTTTTTAGAAAAGCCAAGAAAATCAACTGACAAACTGACAAGTGACTTCAGCCAGCAATGACCAAATTGAAAAGACAGCTCAAAAATTTCCAATTAGACTAGCAACACACATGTTAAAATAGGAACAAACCTAATTAGAAAGCTTGAGTTCTATAGAAAGAAAATCATAAACACTGTAGTTAAAAACTTAAAGGAAGTTGTAAACAAATGGACCCACATCCGATCGCACATTAAGAGAGTTCAGTGCAATGGAAAGGTCTATAATCCCTAAATTAATTCAGTTCAAATTTTTAAAAATGAACATGTTTTCCAAGAAACCATATAAATGATTTTTAAGCTTCTTCTGGAAGAATAAATTCTAAATCATAGAAAAGTGAATTTTTGAAAAAGAACATAGCTATGAGATATGAAAACACATCAGAAAGTTGTAGCAATTATTTAGTTAAATTTAATTGTTTTTTTTTTTTAGTGTGGATTTGGTACAAGAAAGGGACAAGTCAGTGAAGCAGAATACAAAATAAATAGGCCTACATGTTATAACCCACTTACAGAATGATAAAGGAAAATGCTTCAAAATAGTAGGAAAGGAATGATAGGAAAACTTGATAAATAGTGCTTGTATATGTGGTAATTAACTTGTGGGGTAAAAGTAAACTTATATCTCACATATTATATATTCCTGATCAAATCCATAATACCATTATTAAAAAATATAGAATCATTTTTTTTCAAAATATAGAAGACCTTGAAGCAATAAAGGGGAGAAAAATGATAAAATAAAGGACTGACAAGTTTAGCTGCATAAAATATAAATTTTTGCACAAAAATAAAAAGTACTATGAATAGAAACAAGAGAGACAGAAAGAAAAAATTTCCACAGTATGAAATACACATCACGGCAATATTTTACATTAGTTAAGAAAGTGGACTCTGCATTTGTCTGTCTGAGCTTGTACCCAGCTCTCCTGACAACTGTCACCTTCATCGGGTCACTGTCACAAATTGATGATCATTGCTACCTGAACATTCATCTTCTAGATCTAATTTGAGTGTTCTGAAACCCAGGCGTACCAGTTGCCTTTGGTCTAGTGAAAACTTCCTTTTGCTTCTGACCTTGGCGTGGTCTTGCCGTAGAGATAAGATTTTCCCTTCACCCATGTTTTATTTAAGCCATCCAATCCACAGCCCCAAAGAGAAAGTCTGGGGGACAATGTCATGGACCTTAATGAAGGCTTAGTCCTGCAGGTCCTCTCTCTTCATTCCTTACCTGCTGACTGTGTGTGTGTTCCTCCTTCCTACTGGTTTGCAAGGCACCTGGTCCTCCTCTCTGTGGTGTCTGTAAGTCATCAACTGCTTCTGCTATTTCACAAGCTCTGTTGTGCTGCCTCCTCTGTGTCTCCCTTGACCCAGTCATTCAGATCCCCCTTCTTTCCTGGTCAGGGTTCTCCTTGAGACTGGCTGGACATAGGTCAGACACAACCTCAGGAGTGTCTGCCAATACACACAAATTTCTTGTGAAAGGGATGTCTGGTCACAGGTTGGATGTTTAGGCACTAGGCCATCCATCAGAATAAAGTAGACTATGAAAGGCACACTGGTTAAGAATTGACTAAATGCCCTGGAGCCCCATCAGGGCAGGGCTAGACTGTACAGACACTCTGATGAGAGAGAGAGAGACCTGGAGACCAAATCAGAAACAAGTAAGAAACTAAAGCCACAACAGTCTTTCAACTCCATGTGTCTCGATTCCCTTAATTGTAAAATGGGGAAAGATGGGCCTGGTTTATTGTCCTGAAAGGACTAAAAGCCTCCATCCATACAAAGTGCTTAGAGTAGTACCTGGACTCAGTAACTTAGTTGCAGTTGCAATGGTTATAACACACAGCAACAACTAGAATATTTGAGTATGTAGGAACTACTAGAATTTGTTTTTAAAAGTATAAATGATGCCATTTACAAATGAGAAAAAGAGAGACAGGCAATACTTACATGGAAAAATACAAATGATCAATAAAATAGAAGCTGAAAAATCCTCAAAGTAATAAGCAAGGAAATGCAAATTAAATAGTAATATGATACCAACTTGCATTCACTGAATTCTTTTTTAAAATATTTATTTTTTTAAGTGTAGATGGATACAACACAATGCCTTTATTTTTATGTGGTGCTGGGGATCAAACTCGGGTCCTGCCCTTGCTAGGCGAGTGCTCTACACTGAGCCACAGTCCCAGCCCCTCATTGAATTCTTTTTTAACAAAATAACTAGGGTTCTGGATGCAGAGAAACAACTGCTTATCTTCAGTGCTGGTGAGTATAAAATGATGCATCGTTTCACTGGGGAAACTTTGGTAAAACATGTAAAATGTACATATTCTTTGATCCAACAATCCCATTTCTTAAGGTTTGTCCTAGAGAAATATTGTAACCATTTGTAATGAGAAGGTGAAGTAACCTCTAAATGCCCATTCATAAAGTCAGATAAAGAGTAGT
Source organism: Ictidomys tridecemlineatus (assembly GCF_052094955.1). Lineage (NCBI taxonomy): Eukaryota > Metazoa > Chordata > Mammalia > Rodentia > Sciuridae > Ictidomys > Ictidomys tridecemlineatus. The sequence goes on from NC_135490.1 coordinate 36,416,813, forward strand.
ACATGTGAGGCCCTGGGTTCAATCCTCAGCACCACATAAAAATAAATGAATAAAATAAAGTTAAAAAAAAGAGTAGAACATGGCTCGAGGCATATCTATACACACTGCCAAGGAATTTTCAAAGTCAACTGTTAAATTTAAAAGTAAATTGAGGAACAATATATAAAAATCAATCTCACATTTTTTAAAGAGAGAGAGAAAGAGAGAGAGAGAGAGAGAGAGAGAGAGAGATTTTTATTATTTATGTTTTAGTTTTCGGCGGACACAACATCTTTGTTTGTATGTGGTGCTGAGGATCGAACCCGGGTCTCACGCATGCCAGGCGAGCGTGCTATCGCTTGAGCCACATCCCCAGCCCAATCTCACATATTTTTAATACCACAATACAAAATAATATATAATTTATATATAAGCAAAATGACATATAAAAATATTGTAGAATGCACTTAAAACTATACATACATACACACATACATACATAAAATATATGAATGCATAGAAACAATAGTCAGTTCTTAAGGACAGGCATATAGAACAGGCATTGGAGGAGCAGATTTCTTGGGGTTGAATTTTCTTCATGTGTATGGACGGAATCATTTACACTAAGAATGCATGCATTTATTGATTGTGAAACTTTAAAATTTAATAAAAACAATTTTAAAATGGCTTGGCATATGGTAAGGATGTGAATATAATAATTGTTAATCTGAAATTATATACTAGTCTTTTGCCCTAAGGCACTGAGAGTCTACTTTTCTCACAACCAGAACACCCTCTATAGTCTTAACACACTATTTTTACACTAAAACTTTCTAATGTGTTTCATATAACTCAAGTACAGTAGGAAACTTGCACTGCTTCCTAGTGACCAGGAACAGCTATCTGGATTGATTGGAAAGTAGAAAAAAACTCCATCCTCCACTCCACTTTACTTTGGTAGACCTGGTCTAAGTAACATCGAGCTTGGTATTTGCAAAGGGCATTATACCTTCAGACATAAAGGGCAGGAGAAGAATTAACATTTTAAGGGTTGTGTCTTTTTTTGCTTTATTTATTCATGCTTTACTATCATTTTTTAAAAATGAATCACATTCATATCTGTGTAGCTGACAGAAATGTAATTTATTTGAGAAATGCAAAAAATAAATTGCCATAGGTTATTTGTTGTGATTATTTAAAAAGATGATCCAGTTAATGCTGACTTGAAACCTCTGCAAACAGGCTCTGCAAAATCCAAATTATTTCTAAATAAAATGTTAAACTTCCTACAGCAAATTTATATCTTAGAGAATCAGTAACTGTGGGTCTGCCCTTCAGCTCATATCACAGAAATTGAACCACAGTCTATTTTTTTTTTTAAGTCTGTCCTTTGGTAATTAGATGTAAGGTCAACAGTTTGGAATATTACACTTAATGTAATGGTTGTATTCAATTTATTCCTTTCTCATCTAATGATAATTCTTATTAATGTAAGTTATGTGGAATAGATGGAGTCAGGCCAATCATAAACTCCCTTGACTGTAGTTATGAAATATGCTTAACTTCATAATGATGAAAAGTCATATCTAGAAATTCCGAGGGTATCTTCAACTTGCAAGTTAACTTCTTCAAGTAAATTAGGATTGTCCTTGGCAAATGGTGAAGGACCTCACTAAATGAAATGCATAATTTGATTTACACTGACATAAATGTATCTCGCTATGCCTCAATTTGTTCATTTTAAAAATAAGAGTAAATTAGATGTTCTAATCCTATCTCCCAGTTACAAAAACAAAAAATAATAAATATAAATATAGACTGTTTATAGAAATCACTCCATATTAGAATAATTGTAATATAAGGCTGAAGAATAAAATAAAATATAAATCTAACTGATGAAATTCCAGATCAGATTATCAAATACTTTAATACCTGACAAATAAAAATAAAATAATAATAATGATGATTAGCATGAGTTATAGGAGAAATTTTACCAAACAATAGTTTTATTTTTAAGCAGAAAATTGGACAAATACACGGATGAAGAAAATACTGCAAATATTACACGTTTTCAGATTATCAACATATTTAAATATATTTTTCATAAAAAGATTATTGAAAGTGTGAACTGTAAATTTGACCTGAGGCTTATGAACAAAAAATATGAATTATTAGTAGTTTAGCATCAAGCTGGAATGAGGATATCTGTGTTTTTTATTATTCATGGTTATGAACCACTGAACTTTTTTATTAATTTAAAATTTGAAGATCTAGAATGTACCAAATTTACAAATCATTTAAATCAAGGAGGAATGGTTAACTGTATAACCAATAACAAAACTATGATTCTAAAATTTTAATAGGCTAAAATGATAAGATTAAATCAAGATAAAATGCTAAGGTAAAATCTTTCGTAGTAGTAATGAAAACCAAAATCCTAGTTTATCAGTAGTTCCTATAAATAAGACATATTACTTTTTTTGTTCTCAAGAGATTCAATATGAGTCAGTGGTGTGATTGGCTGTGTTTCTGTCTCCCAAATGACTGAAACTTAAGCTATTAGAATTCAAACACACAACAATATAGAAACACTTGGTTGTTCTACCTCAGGAAATCTATATTTATTTCTGGGGTACATATTGAAAAGCATATTACAGATACTTTTAGATAAAAGGTAATTTCAACTCTGGTAACTATATTGGGAAGTATGCTACAGGAAGAAATTGAAAATGTTTGTAGCCTAGAAATGTACGCCATAGGTGTTTGAGTTTGTGGACACACTTTTGGAGAAGGTAACTATGACATTGGTTGGAAAGGGGAAAACAAAAAGGATGTTGGGACTGTAAAAATCTTTGGAGGACTATCTATCTCTTAGAAAACAGATTTATTTTACATGTATTTCTTTTTACCCTGGCCTATTTTTAAATAGATAATGTTATGATTTGGATCTGAGATGTCCCTCAAAGACTCATGTACTTCAAGTCTTGGTCCCCAATGTAGCCGTGTTCAGAGGTGAGCTTTCAGGAAGTGATTGGATCATAAGGGCCCTCACCTCAACTGTGGATGGATACATTGGTAGCTGAATGGACTCCTGCGAGGCAGGACCTAGATGGAGGAAGTAGATAGCAAGGGGTGTGCCTTGGAAGGGTATGTCTTCTCCCTGGTCTCTTCCTCTCTCTCTCTCTCCATCCCAGAAGCTATGAGCTGAGCAGCTTTTCTCCTCTGTGAGCTTCCACCATGATGGAAGCCTCAACTCAGACTCAATGGAACCAACCACCCATGGACTGAAACCTGAAACGGTGAGTCACTTCTCCTCTTTAAGTTGTTCTTTTCAGGTGTTTTGGTCAGAGATACTGAAAACTGACATAGATGTTTAAAAAAAAAAAGGATTATTCTTCCCAGACATAATTTTTATAATCAAGACAGAATTGGCAAGAAAGATATGTAATCTCAAACAAACATTCTGAGAGCATTCATGTTTCTCCAGGTTTAGCCGTCTTTGTGTATTCAGTGTCAAGCATACTGGCAGGCAAACAGTAGATATTAAATACATACTGATTAAATGAATGAATGATGAAAGAATAATAAGGAATTATGGGAGTAAAGGACTATACATGTCCAAGTCGAGGCTGAATGAGTATCTATTGGGGACGTTAGAAAGGATTTCTGAAAGAAGTTAATGGGCCTAGATGACCTCTAAGATTCATAGTATTTAAAAGATTAAATAAGAGCAAGTTATTTCCTATAGTTCTGATTATTACTAGTTTAAGCATTAGAACTTGTTCAAAGAAACTTGGAAAGCAAACTGTCTCATCTATTGAAGGGAGAGACAGTGATTTAAAAATGAGAAGAAGGTTAAAATTTCTGGTAAGTAAAAGCTTGGCAAAGCACTTCTGCATATGTAAGTAGATTATGCCAATGTAATTTTATTTGCAAAATTAGAATGCCCTTCAGAAAGGAAAGAAAATATTTAATTTGAATGGTAATATACTATTCCCCTTTTGTCATGAACTACTGAATCCTTCCTACAGTTGTGGTAATATGCACATCAATTAAATTATGACATTTAAAAACAGTATTTGTATATTCCATTTGGAACCCTCATTTAGCTATGTAGCTGTGATACATTTTAAATTGGAATTAAGTTTGTGTGGTCTTTTTTCTAGAAGAGTCATCAGTATGAATAAATAGCTACTTCTATTTCATACTTGTTTATATTTTTATTCTAAAATTTTAATACTGTAAATCTGATGTTGGTTCTATTTTATTTTTCTTAATAGTATTACAGAATGTTTTTGTTAAAATATTTAAAATAAACAAAACATTGTACAGACATTGTTAGGCAAATGAGGGTGGTTATACTTAGATAAACTAAGGTAGGAACCTTATCCTGTGGAAGTTGAAAGAACTTACTCTTTTGAACCACATTACTGAGGTGTTGCATAGGTTTGGATACACAAAGGACAATAACTTCAATTTATATTAATAATAAAAGACTAATAAATATGAAAAATTTTTTGAAGAATTCAACTACATAAATTTTTCAAAAAATTAATTCAAAACTGATCTTCCACCTACAAGTTAAAACAAAATGATATAAAATTTCTAGAAGAAAAAAAGATAAGGAGAATAAGACATGTTGCTTTTTTCTGGGCAATGAAATTTTAGTTATAACATGAAAAATGATGTCTGTTTATTAAAATTTAAAACTTATTTGTAAAAGATATGGTCAAGAGAATCAAAAGATAAACCACAAACTAGGAGAAAGTATTTGCAAAACTGAAACCAGATAAAGGATGTATCTCCATAATCTATAAAGAATCTAAGAACTCAAAATCTAACAATAAGAAGAAATACAATTTAACAATTGGCAAAAGAACTAGTCATATAGCTTAAAAAGATACATGGATAGAAAAGAAACATATGAGATCATGCTCAAAATCACATATATTAAGGATTTGAGATTGAGAACAACAATGTGATACTATCGCATGCCTATTAGAATGGCTAAAATCTAAGAAACTCATATTACCAAATGCTTGTGAGGATACAGAACAATGGCTCTCATTCATTTCTTTTTTTTTTATTATTGGTTGTTCAAAACACTACAAAGCTCTTGACATATCATATTTTATACATTTGATTCAAGTGGGTTATGAACTCCATTTTTACCCTGTGTACAGATTGCAGAATCACATAGGTTACACATCCACGTTTTTTACATATTGCCATACTAGTGACTGTTGTATTCTGCTACCTTTCCTATCCTCTACTATCCCCCCTCTCATTCATTTCTGATGGGAATGAAAAAAGTAAAGCCACTTTAGAATACAGATAGCAAACTCTTACAAAGCTAAACCCAGTCCTAATACATACCCAGTAATCACAACCATCACAAATTTACCCACTTGAACTGAAAATGTATAACTGCAAAAAAAAAAAACACACAAGAATGAACAGTTATAAGAGATTTAGTCTGTCAAAACTGTTAGAAAGCAAAAAGTCCTTCTGTAGGTGAATAGATAAACTACAATAGATCCATATGATGGAATATTATAAAAGGAAATTTGTTATCCAGCCATAAAAAAAGAAGGTGGAAACTTAAATACTGCTATGGTTTAGATAAGAGTCCCCCAAACACCCATGGATTGAAGGCTTGGACATCAACCTGTAGTACTACTGGGAGAAGGTGGATCCTTTAAGGGATGGGGTCCAGTGGGAGAAAGTTAGGTAACTGGGGGCATACCTTTGAAGGAGATATGAGACTCCAGCTCCTTACCCCAACCCCTTCTTCTACTTTCCAGCTGCCATGAGGTGAGCAACATGCTCTATTATATACTCCCACAGCAATGTGCTCATTTGCCACATTTCCAAACACAATGCTCCAAATTAATGTACTGAAAGTTCTGAAATCATGAGCCAAAATAAATCTTCCCTCCTTATAATTTAATTTATTTCCAATCCTTTTTATAGTAACAGAAAGATGACTAAATGCATACTGTTAAGTGAAAGAAGCCAGTGTTAAACACTGGATATTATATGATCTGAATATATATTTTAAAAAGAAGTTGAAGTTTATGGGCTGTGGATATAACTTGGTAGAGTGCTTACCTTGCATGCACAAGGCCCTGGGTTCAATACCCAGCACAGCAAAACAAAACAACAACAAAAAAGCAGTTTGCAAGAACGAGAGGGTATAGGAGATAGCTGAATAGATAAACACAGGGAATTTTTTTATTATTTTTTAGAATTCTGTATGATACTGTAATAGTATATACTTGACATTATGCATTTGCTTTAGCAAATAATTTTAACTCATAAAACTTTATAGCACTAAGAGTAACATACGCACATTAAAAATAAATAATAATAATAAGGAGCTTAGTGTCCTAAAAGATATGCAGAATATGACAAAGGAATCTAACAGTATCATAAATATATTAAATTCTTCACTGAAGAGGATGAGAAGAAAAGGTACTGACCTAAATAACTTTGGAATTGAATAGAATTTGTAAAAATAAAGGAGAGGGATAGTATATTAGCACTGAAGTCTAGCTGATAAAGTTGACTCCTATGAGGGTATGGTTTAATAATTTCTATACTGCTATATATGTACAATGGAACTGAACAGCTATGTAATTAATGGTGGAGCAGGGAGTAAGATTTCATATGGTTACACAGAACTTACAGATAAATAAGAGGAAGTAGGTAAAATGATACCTGTGCTAATAGATTAGATTTGAAGACATTTGTATAAACTCATCTTTAGTTTAATATAGATATGGATGGTTATCCATGGAAATATTTATAGATATGTATATATATCCACATATATGCATGGGATATGATACACATAATATTTTTTTTGCTTTATCAGTTGAGAAGATCTAAAAAAGGACACCCAGGAATGTCTGGGAAGAAAATTAAAGTGGATCATTGTTGGTTTGGGGCACTTAAATTGGAGTTGGGAGGTCTTGTTAAAACAGGTTCCAGTCCCAACCACAGCTGAACTTTTGAACTGATCTGCCTGCACATACCCACCTGGGTACATACTGACCTTGTGAACTGGGTTGAACTGCTGCTTTCTGGAATGAAATCCACTAGCATTTATAACAGTTTGTGAAATTATCCTCCTTATTTCTTCAGACTGTGCCCAATCCCTTTCTTATGAGGGAATTTGACCTTTGTTGCACCTATTACATTCTTGGCAAACAGGAAATGTAATTAACAATCCCCCTTGCTATTTAAGCCAGAAAACAGCTACCATCTTGTAAAACCTCAAAGTACATTTTTTCAGGACCGCCTGAATTTTGTGTCTCCCAAATTGCAAACTTTAAAAGTCCCAAATAAGTGTAATTCTCAAGTAGGTTGATTTTTATCTCAGCCAAGAGTAGCAATGAACACCCCTAGGTCTTGCTGTCTAGGACGTTTTCCAGTAATAGGACCTAAAGCGTCTTAGGAAAATGTCTGATTTCAGCACTGGAACAAATAAAATATACAAGATGAGGGCTGGGATCATTCAGCATAAGCCTAGCATGTGTGAGCCCCCAGGTTTGATTCCCAGCACCAATAAAGAAAGAAAGAAGAAAGAAAGAAAGGAAGGAAGGAAGGAAGGAAGGAAGGAAGGAAGGAAGGAGGGAGGGAGGGAGGGAGGAAGGAAGGAAGGAAGAAAGAAGCAAAACAAAAACAAAAACCAATGACACAAACAAATGAAATACACCCAGGATGATTCTGAAACATCTAGTAGTGACAGAAATGTAGTATACTCTCCTCCCAACACCAACCACAAAGACTTCCGACGGCCAAAATGGAATAATTTGAGCAATAAAGAAGTGTTAAATTATAACCCAAAGTATAAAATAAATATCTATAATATAAATAAATGAATGAAAAAGTTCATAAATGAGAGAATAAAGACAAATTTTCCATGCAAAATAATTCTTAATACTTTATGCAGCTACTGGGTCTTAAAAGAGGTGGAGCCTAACTCCTAGTCCTTCTGTGTGATATGCACATGCAGATGTCTTTCCAAGAAGTAGATGACAGAAGTGTAGGGTGGAGGCTAGAGTGACTTCACAGTGCAGAAAACTGACAATTGCTACCTCTATTAGGTATTCAGAGCCAAAATCGTGTTGATTGTATATTCTCATACTATCATGTGATGAAAATTACAGGTTGCTCCTGTGATTTTCCTCCTCAAAAAATCATAATATCAGTCTAATCATGAGGGGGAAAAAATCAGAAAAATTTCAACCAAGGGAACCCTACAAAATACCTACAATGTTCTTCTTAAAATTGTTAAGGTCCTCAACAACAAGGAAAATCTCAAAAACCATTGCAGCCAAGAAAAATCTAAGGAAACTAGACAACCCCCAAGTACTGTGGAGTCCTGCATGGGATTCTGAGACAAAGAATTGACATTAGATAAAAACTAAGGAAGTCTGAAGAAGCTATGAATTTTAGTGAATAAAAATTTATTATTAATTCATTAATTATACAAAGGTATCATAGTCTAAGATGGTCATGACAGTAAGAACTAATTTGCGGTACTTGGGAACTCTGTACTCTCTTCTCAATTTGTCTGTGGATCTAAAACTATTCTAAAAAAAAAAAAACTATTCTAAAAATCCAATCTGAATATATATATGTGTATGTCTCCTTCCTACACTCTAGCGTTGTTCCTATGCAGGACTTCTGACATTTATCCTCTCCTAGAACACGGTTTCTCTTTCGCCTATCTCACCTCTGATCACTTTATTCATAATGATCACTAATCATTAGATCCCAACTTAAGTTAAACCTCTTCACAGAGGTCTTATTTTGCTCTCTTCAATATGATCCATTTTACTTTCATAGCTTACTATAATTTTTCTTCACAGGACTTGACCTATTTTGTATTACTTTGCTATTAATCAATTAAAATCTATTATTATCATGGACAATAAGCTCATGAAATTAAGGGTTTCTAGTGCTCCCTATATCTAGCCTCAAAATAAAATCCAGTTTTCAATTATTTTAATAAATGAATGACAGAATAAATGAGAATCTTGACATCTAGATTATTTACATTTTGTTTCCTGCTGGACTACATGTAGAATTACATTTCAAATTACTGATAATTGATTTCTGTATATTCAATGTGGTACTTTAAAAGGCATTTTAATTTTTCATGCCTGGCTTAACATTCATATGAGGGATATATAAGCATAAGTGCCTAATAGTTAAACCTCCATTAAAGGAGAATATTTTGGCCCATATTTTATATCATCATAATTTAAGTATTTTGTTGAAGCAGAGTAAAATGCACACACTTTGAAAAAAAAAAACAGGACAATCTCTTTGAAACTAAAAAACAAAATGAAATGAACAAACAAAAATCTTGGGCTACCCAAGCAATAGTGATTTAGTACTTAAAAAAAGAATCCAAATTAGTATGAACAACGTATACTTTTTTGTTGACAATGACAATATGTGTCATCAACATAAAAATAATATAAATGAATAAGTAGCTTCATCAACATTATAGCTAGGAAATAACAAGGAAATTTTATTTTGTTTTTATAGTACTAAGTAACAGGTCTCTAAGGCCGGTAATAAAAATAAATAAAACTGCTAAGAAAAAAGTATCTTCTACTATGAAAACATTCATGAAATTTTTGGTATCTGTGTAAGAAAGATAAGGGCATTCTCTTTTGAAAGAGTTAGGTCATTTAAATTTCAGCATTTCTTTTTGTTGAAACTGAGCTAATTTAAATAAATGGTCAGTGACATAAAACTGTCATTTTAAGGGTTTCAGATTCGGTTCTTAAACTAGGATTCCTTAAACTGTCCAACACCATGAACTAGTTTTAATGCCTTGAACTATGTCTCTTATTATAAGAACATTTTGTGTAGTGGAAGGAAAAAAAAAACTGTGAAACTTAATAGAAAATGTAATATGGAAAATAACATAATGATCACCTAGGCAAGGCTACAAACACTACTAAACAAAAGAAAATATTTTATATCAGCTTCAGAAAGAGATTCTACATTATTTGTATGTAATCTAATGTAATTTTGCAGAATTAAAATTTGAATGCAAATGGCAGTTTGATTTAGCTAATATTAGCGCATAAATCGAGGCTTAATCCAATTCAGTCAGACTTTGTGCCTAATTTTTTCTTCATAGACTTGATGATGAGTCTTCATTTAAAAATCACTCATAACCAGAAGGAGGAAAAAATTAATCCTCTCTCTTCACTGGTCTGTTTAGCCAATGACACATGGCTTGAGGTTTTCTTGGGAGATCAAAGAAGAGGAAATAATGTCATGCTGAAAGAATTCAGAATGATAAATGTTATTACAATGAACACCACGGGAAGTGATAATCATTTGCCATTTATAAAATATTGCCCAGTTTTCCAGTATTAGCATATCACTATTTGTTTTGCAAAGCAAGTCTTTCTGACAAAAAGAGGAAAAATGATGAGGGGATATTGTTCTCTTTGTAGAGACTTCTGTGCACTTATGCCGAACATACCATGACAAGATCTTTCCCATTCTCCTCCCACCTTTGCCTGTTTCTTCCTCTTGACCTGTCTTAGCCATGGGGAATTTGACTCCCTGCCAGTACTGAGCCTGCATTCTTCTGAGTCTTGCTTCTACCTGCCACCCTTTGGGCCAAACAACCTGTCTACTCTTCTGTCACAGAAACAGTTCCTTCCACAAAATTACCACCTTGCTGTCTTGGGTCCATCTGCCAGCAAATCATGCCTAAGGCTTCTGGTGTACTTGTACCTAAACTTTGCAATATATTTGAGGATGAAAATGGAGACTTTGAAGTTCTCCATGCTGCACTCAGTATTGAACAATTTTGGCAAGACACTGATTTGAAATTTGCCTACTCTTCAATTTAAGAGCAACTCTTGGCCGTAGATCATTTTAATGAGTTATAAGTTCAAAGATAGAAAAATGAATTTGTTTTTCCTAAACACCTCTGATGAAAGGGAATATTAGCAGTTCTTGACTCTTCTTGTCAATTAAGTCACATTTGAACTGTTCTTCCTTCGTGTGATGGGAATGTCTAAAAACACCCAACGAGCTATCCAATTTTTCCCCAGAATTAGCAAAAACCACAATCTTTGCTGCTGAAAGGTGGGTTCCCACAGGAATTCAAATAATTCTGTGGTATGCCACTGACTTTAAATGACCCCAAATATTTTCTTAAAATGCCCTGATGTGACCTATATTTGTGGTAATCTTCTACACAAATTGCCAGGACAGTGAGAAATATAAATATATGCTTAATGATAGCTTGCTGGTTTGAAAATGAGTACTTTGCACATGACACTGGGTACATTTAGGAGCTCTCCTTGCTTGGGCATAAAATAAATTGGAAAAGTGAATGCATTATTTCGGGTACCTAGATGATGTCAGTTTTTTTAGTATCATAAATTTAACAGTCACAATTTTGCAGAGTATTATTTGATAATAGAGAAAAAGTTTTGATGCAAGAAAAAAGTATATCTTAGGGAGTAGTATAAGAGAGTTACTCCAGGAAATGGTTTAACAGCCATTAGCAATGATGTTGTACATGTGTTTCATAGGGAAAGAAACTGTCTAAAGCAACAACAATTGCTCATTCTGTATCATAATTTCTCTTTAGCTAATATCCCAGACTCCTCTATTTCCTATAATAAGCCATTTAAAAACTTCTATACAGGGCCAATTTGCAGTATGCATGATATACAACCTTCTAGTTGTGGAGCTGTGTAGTGTACAATTTAAGATTTGGGGTTGAAGGCATTACTATGAATGATCCAGTGCTTTCAAGAGAAAGAAGAAAAGCAACATGACTACCAAAGAAAGTTTCATTTTTTTTAACTTAATAACTTTTTAAAATTTGTCCTAATTAGTTATATATGATAGTAGAATGCATTTATGCACTTTGATATATCATACATAAATGGGGCATAATTTCTTATTTTTCTGATTGTACATGTTATAGAATCACATTGATCATACAGTTCTATATGTATGTAAGATAATAATGTCTGTTTTATTCTACTGCCCTTCCTATCCCCATATCCTCTCCCCTCCTTTCACTCCCCTCTACCTAATCTACAGAAAAGTTAAGTCTATTTTTTGATAATATGAAAGTTTGAGCTAATACATTATCTTAACTTTTTTCTTTGGTAGTTTGGAAATCATGATCTATTTCTTTAAATAACAATGACTGGGCAAGATTCCTTGAAAACCTGGAATTCTTGTTTATTTGTTTCACTTATCCTACTAGCTTCTCCATCTTGGAATATAGTTAACTATCCCCTCTCCAGTTGTCCACTCTACATAAAAGAGAAAATGCTGCCATCTCATCTAATCAAATCGCCCCATCAGATTGTCTAAAGAAAAACTTTTTCTTGCTGGATTTGAATTCGTGTGAGGAAGCAAGATAACTGTAGTACACAGCTGTCTTCCTCAACACAACTTTTTAAGAAGTCCTTGTCCAGAAAGACAAAAATCCACTTATCTGAATATCAGACTATTCAAATTTTGGTAAATTTCAAAGCATTGGATAAAGGCTTCAAAAGAATGCATTTTTTAAGACTCATGAACCCCCTCACTATAAAACCTCTACCTTGGGGCTGGAGTTGTGGCTCAGTGGTAAAGCACTTGCCTAGCACGTGTGAGGCCCTGAGTTCAATTCTCAGCACCTCATTTAAATAAATGAATAAAATAAAGATTCATCAATATCTAAAAAAAAAATTAAATTAAAAAATAAAAAACCCTACCTTACTGTGTCCACCATCATAAATTATATATCATGACCTCTATCGTCTTAACAAAGCCTCCATGTTAGAATAGCTGCCTTAAACTGATTGCTCCAAAATCCTTATAAATGTCTCATCTTTGTCCCCCACCCTTTGAAGAACTTTCTAAGACTCTTTCATGTTAGTGGTAGTTTTTAGTATCATAAGCAGTAAACTCACATTTGCTTTATCAACAAGTAATTCTGGAGGTATTTTTCAAGGAGGATGATTGACAGATAGATATAGATACAGATGCACCTGTACAGATACATGCCTATGCATATACCTAGCAGTTTTAATAAAACACCAGACATCGCTAGAAAATAAATACATAAGCTCTAAGGCAGGAGTTGACAAACTAGGCCAATGGGTTGGATCCAGTGACACCCATGAATTCCCATATTGCTTAAGACTGCTTCGCTTCTCAGCAGCAAGGTAAATAGTCAAAATAAGAGACAGTACTGCCCAGAACAAAATGACTAAACTATTTGAAGAGCTGGTCCTTCACTGAAAAAGTATGCAAGTCTGTTCTATAGAAAGTCATTTAACCTAATTTTAGTGGAAAACTAAAATTATATCTAAAACATATACAAAACTTTTATTATCTAAAACTTTTATTATCTAGCCCAGTTTTGTTGTGTCTAAACTATACATATGTCAGCATGTGTTCTGACAGTAGCTCACAACACATGTACAAGAGTAGATTCTTAAAGAAGCAGCAACACTAATTCATATTTTTGTATTCATGTTTTTAATTCATTTGTTATTTTTTTACTCAAAATCTTCAAACTTTTTTTTCAGTTGATTTCATGTTTAAGTGGGTTTTTTAAAATTTTTTTTTATTTTTTAGGTATAGATGGACACAACACAATGCCTTTATTTTTATGTGGAGCTGAGGATCAAACTCAGGTCCCGCCCATGCTAGGGGAGCACTCTACCACTGAGCCACAATCCCAGCCCTGTTTAAGTGGTTTTTAAATAAAAGCACAGCTTTGGTGGGGGGGTGGGGTGAGAGGGTTGAATGTTCTGCAGTTAAATAATACATTTTTTTAAATGTCACTTCTAGATTCTACTATAGAACTTACCTCTGATCACCAAAGAAGCATAATACCTCAAAGTGACTTGTAAAAGTATTATGTTCTCTCTATATATTGGATCTACGGTGGAAATGAAAAATGAAAGAAGGAAGAAAGGAAGGAAGGAAATTAGTTGAACCATTTTTTATTAAGCAAATAGACATATCCAATTCTAGGCAATATTTACATGTTTAATTGCTGTTGACAAGGTTTTCTTCTTAAGCCTTTTTTCAACTAGACCCCAACCTTGGCTTATAAAGGCTTGAACAAACATCAATATCATACCTAAAGCTCAGACCTGGTCCCCAGGGTGAGCCTTATCCACTTTAAAGCATCTGCCTGAGAAAAGCCAAGGCTGCCAAGAAGAATTTAGTGATTAGTTCAGCCAACACCTGTCTTCCAACTTCTGCATGAGGGTAGGAGCCCAATTTCAATAAGACCCAGTTTACAAACCCTTAAGGGTTGCAAATGAATCAATACCCCTTTTCCTGCTTTTGGTGACTTTATTTATCTGACTCTGATGAGCCTTGTTCAACTTCTACATATTCTATCTCTTTCTCTTTAAAATGTTCAGTCACCTCTGTACAAACCAAAGTTGAGTTCAGTTCACATTGGACCTTTACACTATTGCAATAGTATATTACTGATTAAATGTCATACTTACTACTATAACTGGTATTCAGCTTTATCTTTAAAAAAATATGCAAAGTACATCTTATCAAAGCAAGATCTTCTTTGCTTTCTGTGTATCAACAGTAAAATTTGAGGACTAAATTAAAATAACCATAAAATATCCAAAATTCTCAATCACTATGGTAAGTTGGTCTGCTTTTGTAATTCCCAGTCTGCATGCACCCTCCCTGGGACTATGCTAACCTAAGCTGCAGTTTGAGATAACTACCAGTAGGTGGTAGTGCTCTTCACAAGGTGGATCTATGGTGCAGGCTGACTCTCCCATGGAGGTGTGCCATTCATCTTAGAAGACTCGGGAATATGTCTGAACAAGTATCCTTTTGGTCAACACGAAGGAAATAAGTCAATCAAATCAACCTATGTAAGGAAAAGTATTCTTGGAAATACCATAAAACAACATTAAAAGAAAAAAAATCCTGGTTAGAGTGCTGCTTACTTTTCCCTTTGTGTAATTTATAAGGTTCAACTGCTCTTACATTTTATGAGCTCTTCCTTGCTTTGCAGCCCCAGGTTTAAAGCTGGGTGAAGTCCTGTTGTAGACACCCAAGATTTCATTGATGTCGGAAACTTGGAAGTAATCTCTTGAAATTTTGTTGTAAAACCACAGAATTTATGGCTTTTATTGAAGAGAGGCTGGCTAATGGCAAAGTAAATTTAGACTTAGTGTCTAAATGCAGAGCTTTGACAATCATGGCTGCCTTCCTCAGGAGCCCCCTTCCTTGCCCCATTCCATGGGATGTGGAAAAAAAAAAAAAACAGAAAAGCAACTGGTTCTCAGTTTCTCCAGATGACCCTTTCCCATTCCAGGTGGATGCTGTTACTCTAGTTTAGTGATTTATATCAGTGATGTGATGTGGTCAACTGATGAAAATAAGCAGTAATTCAAGAATATTTTCCCTTCCAGTTGATTATCAATCCCTAAGGTTGATTTTCTAAAAATAAAATGGCCCCAAGATGTTGGTTTATCTGTAGTTCCCATTTTTATGATCCTGTAGTAGCATACACCTCTTTGAAGGGCTATCCAATTAGGATACTTGCTCCTGAAGGTTTGGGTTTATTCCAAAAGCTATTTCTGCACTAAACGAGTTCTCCTTATCAAAGGAGCTCACACCTGTTCTCTCATTTGAGCAAATTTTAACCTAACCTGAACATAAAATATTTGAAACAATTAGTGACTGTCCCATTGGGGAGGAAATTTATTTACATTTGAAACTTCTAAGGAAATTTAATAAAATGGATAGAAGTTCTGAAGTTAAAGGGGGGAAATCACTAGAGTAAGTTAGGTGTTCCAATTGCAATGAATTAAGACGTTCAGATTCTGAAAGAAGAGTTTCTGTTAAAATGAAAAATATTTAACTCGTGTGTGTGTGTGTGTGTGTGTGTGTGTGTGTGTGTGCGCGCCTAAAATCTCTGTGTTTTAAATTATATATTTTAAAGTTGCTCTTTTTTTCAGTTGGGAATCTCATGGAGAATGCTTAAATGGTTTTCCCAAGGACATCTAGTAAGTCCTTTGGCAAAACCAGAAAAATTACTGGCAAAGCTGGGTTTCTGCAGGGCATTCACCTGATCCATGCTTTCTTGGGAGTCTAATTTAATATTATAATATTTCTACTCTTAACAGCTTGCCGTGGAAAAAGAAGTGAAAACCTGATATTATAGATATACCTTGGAACCTCTTAAAGTCAATGAATATTTATAATGATTCAACCTGAGTGCAAATGAAGATAAGTGTTCTTTTAGCAGTTGGAGTATTAGTGATTGTAAATGAGTTGACGATGCAAGATAGCCAGTAGCCACACAGGATGATGAAAGTTGGGGTTTGGCTGGATTTTCAGATGGGCTGGCAGCAAGATACACCTGGTGAGTAGAAAAGTAGGAATGACAGGTGGAAGAGTGGGAGGATGGCTGTTGTTTTTGGTTTTAACATTCCTGCTGGCTGCAGCTCAGAGTTCTACAAAAGCAGATGCTCACCTTCCCTTTTGGCTAGAAAGAAGGTTATACCAAATGATTTCAGGTTTAACAAGATGGAGGCATCGAGAATGAGAAAGACTAGGCAATACATTTCATTTAGTAAACAAGAAGGGAAAGAAGATTTCTTGAAAAAATATGTGAATATAAATGTTTTAAAAAATGTGTATATATTATTATTTTATATGGAAGTACTTTTTTTCCTAACAGAGCAACTTATATTCTCTGTTAAGCGTTAATTCAGATTGTCCTTAAAAGAGGTCATCTTGTCTAAGAATTTTATTTATTTTTCTGAGATTTTCATACTCAGTGAACATTTATTCAAATATATGATAATAAAATTATCTTCAATTTTCAGTTATTTTAACAAGTTATGCAAAGTTACTAAATCATATACACAAGGGGGATCAAATTTTGAAATTTATAAAATATAAAAATATAAATATAAAAAGCTACATATTTTATTTTTGAAACAATATTACAATAGATCTAAATACTATAAAAATTAGATTTGTGATTTCTTTGCTAAGTTTGCAAAATTTCACAAAAATGTATCCCATAAGTTTATTTCAGGACATCATAAATCTTTAACTGATTTTATATTCATAAATTAGGGGAATACATGATATTTATTTTATCTAGAAGCAAGGATTATTTTTTGTAAGCTGAAACAAATTAAAAGTTACTAATCATTGTATTGAGTTCAGTTTGCAAATCAAATATTTCTTTTATTCCTTCTCAAAATGTCATTGCTTTCTTTTATTTTATACAAGAAGTTTCTTTTGACTTGTTTCATGTCTATTGTTTGAGGTAGAGGACCAATTATTTATATTGAAATTTTAAGATTTACTTGTAAATTTTTAAAAAGATCAATGTATGGCGTAACAGCTGAACTACTTGAGCATTTTTCTATTAAATATAATTCTAAGGAAGAATTCTAAAGAGTTGGAGGAGACAGAAACAAGTTGTTCCAACAAAGTACTTGTATTCACAATTGGGAAATTACTGCTGTCAGATTTCTTAATTGATATGAAAATCTGATTGGGTCCTGAGGGGGGGGGGTGTATTTTCCCTGTGAGATCTCTTAAAGAAATTCTTAAGTAAAGGATATTGCAAAATCAGACATTGAAGGGAAGCATGTGAAATAATCAGATTGTGTCTTTGAACATACCAAATAGTCAAGACTTTTATTAACAAAAGAGAATTAGAAAAAGTGATTAGAAGAATATGCCAGATCCTGTGTTCACATTTTTTCAAATAAACCTAAGCTAGTGAAATCAAACCTAGTTTTGATAGTTTACAAAGCACTTCGACCTTGTCAGTGGGCTCTGTTTGTTGCCTTACAGGAGAACATTAATATTCTAGATTCTAAGGGAAGAGGCCCTTGGGGATGAGTTAAGGAATATGAGATTGAGGAGAAGCAGGGGAAAGACTATTTTGTGCAAGGAAGAGCCCATTATAAAAAGACAATTTTTTTTTCAAAAGACATTCACAGGCAGATTATTGTAGCAGAATTACAAACAAGCAGATGTGATTTAAAAGTAGTTTACAAAATGAGTCATGGGAAAATAGAGCAAGGTAAGATGAACTCCAGGAATCAAATATTCCCTTTGCAGACTTTCAGAAGCCATAGATCTTCTGTTTGTGGCTCCTATAGAAGATGTCAGAGTAGACTGGCAATAATACTAACTTTGAGGAATTTAGCTGTGGCAACAGGATAGATAAATTTACCATATTAGGGGTTTATTCATCTTTGCAACCATGGTGATAAAGAAGAATTCAATATCAGTGGTGGACTTATTTACTCTTTACCAGAAAAGATGCTTTGGCTGCAGATTTCACATTTAGAAGAAACATGATCCTTTGGAAAATTTGCCACCAATTACTTAGTCTCCAGTTTCAATTTTTCAAGTGAATGATCTGTCTATACTTCCTTAATGTACTGCTATCTCAGTCAGTCATTTGGCAGCTTTGTAATCTCATGACTTTTTAAATCTCAAAAACAAAGTTGCAATGTTCTTGCCTTGTTAGCTCTTAAATTCCCAAATTGCTATGTGCCAAGTTGTTCTGGGTAATAAATATTCGGCAAAGTAGGTATTGTCCTGACAAATTAATGCTTCAGTTTTATTTTCTTTTTAGTTTTGCGTTTAGTTTTCTTCAAAAAGAATTAGAAAAGGAGATGGGACATTGCCTATTGTTAAATGAAATCAGGAAACTCCAAAAAAAGTCATTAGGTGACACCAACAGCTATTGGCAGAATTGGGAGGGTCAACCACTCTACTCTGGGAAAACTTTGTCTAGAAGGATCTGATAGTGAATATTTCATGTTTTATGGGCCACATCCAGTATCTATTTTTCATCCTTCTCCTCTTCCACCTATTACATTTTTTTTCCTTCATCTTTGTAACATCAAGTTTAAAATATAAAACATTATTTGAATTGTGAAAACATTTTTTTAAGCTCACAGGATGAACAAAATAGGCCCAGAGCTAGAATTGAGCTATAGACTGTGGTTTGCATATCACTTCTCCACTGAGACCCAAATGGTACAAGCTACCTGTGTGCACTGTAGGCACTAGAGAGGGTTCAAGCCAACCAAACACTTCTTTGACCCTAAAGTCTGATAATGGGCTCATATCCAATTCATACATACAAAAAAAAAAAAAAAAACTCTGCAATTTCATATAAAGAAAGCTTCCCAATTAAAATTTGGGCAAATAGTTGAAAAAGTATTTCAGTTAAAAATATATATATATATATACATGTATATATGAATATATATGTATGTGTGTATACATTTGCATATATGTATACATATATATATATGTACGCACACACACAACTAATAATGACATGAAAAAGTGCTCAAACTTATAAGTCATTATGAAAATGCACCTTAAATCTACAGTATTTAACACTCAAAAGATAGGCAATAATTAAAAGACAATAAATGAAAAACCAAAACCCTCCTGCATTAATAGAGGGATGTAAAATGATATAACCTCTTTGGAAAATATTTGGCAGTTCTCTGGAATAAATAAGTATAAGAAGTGGGAGTATGGCTCAGGGGTAGAGTGCTTTCCCAGCATGTACAGAACTTGGGTTTGATCATTAGCACTGCAAAATAAAGAAAAGCAAAAACAAAAAAGTTAAACACAAAATCACCTTATGGCCCAACAATCTTACTCCTAGAAATTTACCTAAGAGAAATACAAATATGTTTGGGCACAAAGACATATGACACAAAGACATACTCATTATTGTTGTATTCAAACTGGTCAACAACTATGTACAGTTGAAATGTCTATTAACCAATAAATGGATTTAAAAAATAGAATTTGCACAATCTATACAATAGTCAGTGATCAGAACAAACTACCAATGCATGCTAAACTGAGGCTAGATGAAACTCAAAAAGTTGATGAATGAAAACAGCCAGATGCAAAAGATTACATATTGTGTGGTATTTTTATATAAAATATCATGAAAGAAAAAATTTATAGATACACAAAGTGAATCAGCAGCTGCCTAGGGCTGAGATCATGAACATACCTACAAATTAACTCAAGAAAAATTTGAGGGATGATGACATGTAATCTAAAACTGGTTTGAGTAATGGATGCACAACTTCATAATTTACAATGAATTTGATACTTATAGTGTATGATAAGCATAATAATGACCTCCCCAAAGATGTGTACCTCGTAAGCCACCAAATCTGTGACTATGTTACCTTATGGGGCAAAAAGGAATTAACATATAATTAGGGCCGTAGACATAGAAACAGGGAGATTATCCTGGATTATTCTGATGGATCTAATCTTATTAGAAGAGTTCTCCAATATGGAATAGGAAGGCAGAAGGATGGGCCAGGAACAACAGAAGAACTTGAAGACAGAAGGAGGAGCCCATGAACCAAGCAATGTGACAACTGTTAGAAGCAGTGAAAGAATCCTCAGCTGACAGCCAGTAAGAATTTAAGGGTCTGTTCTTATAGCAGCAATAAATACAGTTCTGCCAACAAACCGAGTCAGATTGTCCTCCAGAGCTTCCATAAAGGAATCCAGCTTGCTGACATTTTAATTTTAGCTTGGTGAGACCTGAAACTGATAATTCATTTACAGAACTATAATAAATTTGTGTTATTTTAAGCTCCTGAGTTTGTGGTAAATTTGTTATGGTAGCAATGGAAAACTAATACGAAATAAGATGGGGAAAAAAGTGAAGAATGATAAAGAGACTTTTGTAAACCATATTAAGGAAAATTATCTAAAAGTAGGCAAAAAATTAAAAATGATAAATAGCATATCCTTTCCAGAACATGTCAGACAGTCGTACTGGATCATTTTATTTATCAGTTTCAAAGGACTATTTAATTTTTAAGAAAGATGCATCGTTTTACTTTGTTAGTTTTATTAAAGATCACAAGTTCTGGGAAGTAATATGCTATCTTTGCAGATTTTGTTTTAGTAGAAAAGACATCTTTAAAGAGTACAGTTTCAATGCCTTGAAGGACATTAACCAGTTATGTATTAACTTAGCAACCTAATGCTAACACTTTATTTCTTATATATCTATAGATACCATGTACTTCAAATGCTTTTTGAAATTCTTTATATTCTAGTATATTCATACTTGTGTTAACAAGTCTATGATATACACCAATTTTATATTTGAAGGAGTCATACTTAACATTTAAAGTATTGAAACTGGACAATCATAATGAATTATTTAAGGGATACTCAAAAATTTGGGGACCATTCAAATTATACTTATTATTAAAAAACAAATAAGAATTAATTTTAAAATGACTAATATTTGAGTAAATCAATAAAAATGAGCAAACATTGTATAATGCTTAACAAGAAAAAGCCTTGATAATTTTGGATTGCTACCTGATGTGTGAATTGATTTTTGCTTCGTTGCTGCCAATTTATTAGCATAAATAAATACATGGTGGAATTTTGGGGGGAAATGGCATTGTTTTAAGTGACATTGGGAAATTTAACAAGAATATACAGGAAAAAATGCTGCAACTTTTCAATATTAGAAAAATAGTTCTCATACTTGAAGAGACATTATGGTGGCCAGTTGTGTAATACTGTTATACCAATTTTGACAGAATTTGTAATGAAATTTGTTCTAAATTTCCTGGAGACTCCTTCATTTGATAATCTGGACATGTAAGATGATTTTTTTATTGGTGATATTTTTCATGGCTACTTCTTTTTCTTAAGATCTCTCTGATAGAACATATAACATTTCTATAGTCAAGACTTCACTTGTTTTCATCTCTTAGAACAGAGAACAAATCTTGTTTCATTTTAATTATATATTATTACATTGTCCCTCAGTGGACAACATATTTCCCTGTTAAATTTTAAAATTGCCTCAATTCTATTAGTGAGAGACGAGCCATGGTACTTTATATACATCTCAGTTATACCTGAGAGAAAGAACAGAGCACAACTTTGGGAGCCAGAGTATCATCTCATTCTTCTACTCATTCAAGATACTTTGGGACACCCCTACACCAAATGCTCCCATTATTGCCTACTGCCTGTTCCTAGCTCAGTTTCCTGTCTTTTGCTGTGAATTCTCTGGCAAGTGTTTCAAGCAAAAACAATATCATAAAGACAAATCTCAGAAAGTGAATGTTACTTTTATATACTCAGTATGTCTGCCTATATAATGAAGCTGGATTATGACGGGACTTAATTAATGGTTTAAAATAAATAGCTAAGAAAAACTAAACTTGTAGGAATTTGTCTTCCTCTAATCAAGTTTCCACCTTACACTGAGATCAAGTGCTGGCATAGTGACCACCTCCAGGGCATGTGACACATATTGGACCCTGTGTTAAGTATTTTATATACATTTCTAATCCTCACATCAAATTTGAACGACAGGTTGTTTTTGGTTTTGTTTGTATCACTGATGATAAAAGAAGAGTTCAGAGAAGTAAGTCAACGTCTGTCCACATAATATTGAAATTTAGCTCTGTCACAATCCTCCAGCTCTGCCCCAGCTCTGCCATTTCTATTAAAAGGAAGAGTGTGGGAAACCTGAGTTCTGGAAGAGATTTTTGAACTAAAGTCAATTGTTTTAATTTTCTAGACCTTTGTTTCTTCCACATTAAGATGGCCAAGCTAAGTCATGCCAACCATGTCTTCCAATTTTAAGTATAGATGTGATGTACATTGCTCTATTTATAATATGTAATCACTGTGTTTATCACTAGATCCTTTAAGGAAAAAAATAAAGCAAATTTTTGGTGTAAATTCTTGACTTTTTGGGCTGAGTGGCTTATTTTTCTCCTTGAAGACACATATCATAGCCACTTTCTTCCATACTTATTATGTCAAAATTACCCTAGGATTTTGCATTGAACTTCAGACATGTGCATTTAGACTGAGTCACACTTTGTTGTGTGAATAAATGTTGTCATGTTATACAAAACATTACAATTAAAATATGTGATAATAATCTCTTAAAAATTCATATCCACAAAACATCAACATATTGTTTGAAAGAAATATAATCGACTTTCAGAATATTTCATTTCATTTGATCATTGATGTGTTTAATACACCTTAAATGGGGAATAATTCCTATTTCCCCAAGAATTTGTCATGAAAATAGGTAACTAGCAATGCCAACATGAAATTAAAGTAGTAAACAAAAATTGATAGAGATTTGATAAAAGGAAAGATTTCATACTTAGGGGGAAAAATTGGAAAAGTTGAGATTGGATTTAAAATAAGTTACATGGACCCACTCAGAGCTGAGAGTGTAACAAAATATGATTTATGTGCAAAGTATTTTTTACTACATAATTTATGAAGCAAAGAAGTGGAATAGAGTCAGCATATGGTGACTTAATTTGGAAGAGAGGATTTAAGCATAATAATTCAGTCTCTAGTTTTTGCCATATTTGAATAAAGTATGTGTCTCCCCTCCACCCACTCCATCCCCAGCATTCAACCCCCTACACAGAGGCAGCTACATCAGACCTGATATGCTCTCTTTGTTACTTTCATTGTTCTTTGCTTTCAGCCTTTGAAAAATAACAGCTTCTTATTCTGCACTTTCCTTTCACACAACTCAAGTAGTTTGCCGCATGCTTCAACTAAAATAAATAAACAGCAGGGTCGATTTGTTTTTATTTATTTATTTTTAAATCCCAGCTTTCTTTGGGTCCTTTGTGAAATAAGGAGGGAGGAATGGACAAAGCAGGTCCCGGAGACTCTATTTCATTATTTCAGACATGCATGGCCTCCTGTATAATTTGCTTATTGATCTCAATAAGGAAGACCAGAAAATTACAGCCTCTCTTGTCTGTGGAGCTAGGAATCACAGATTGCTTAACCACTGTCAAATTAAACTTGCCTGTAACTGAGAAAGGATGCAAGTAGACACTGAAATGGTCCTGAGCCCCGTGATTAACGCAGCATATCACTTTTGTTAAATACAGTCAGTATTGCTCCAGACAGCTGTGCCACCTCCTTCAAGCCAGCTCAGGGATCCGTCCTCCTTCTCAACCACTGGTATTGCCTTTCTGCTCAAATTCTGGTTTTCGAGAAGATGATGACAGACAGATTTCTTTCCTGGAAAACAACTGCTCAAAAACAAACAAAATGAAATTCAAGTCAAACAAAGAAAACCTGGGGTTTTTACTGGAAATACTCTTTTCCACACTGATATTTGAATATCCAAGCTCTCCTATGGATTTATTTCATCAAATCTCTAAGCGCCAGTCTTCTTCTTATATATATAGAATAATGATTAAAATGTCAATGGTGCTGGGCACAGTAGTGCATGCCTGTAATCCCAGTGGCTCAGAGGCTGAAACAGGAGGATCATGGGTTCAAAGCCAGCCTTGGCAATAGTGAGGCACTAAGCAACTCAGTGAGACCCTGTCTCTAAATAAAATACAAAACAGGACTGGGGATGTGGCTTGGTGGTTGAGTGGCCCTGAGTTCAATCCCCAGTACCAAAATAAATAAAATTAAATTAAAAGGTCAGTGGTAACTTTATTTTAAACTTTCAATTTTAGTGCAAAATTTCCTTGAAACTAGATAAAGCATCTTAGATAAGTTTTTGAAATTCCCATACTTCAGTTTCTTCATGTAGACCTAGGGGTTTTATGAAGTCTCAGATGTTTTTGTGGTTCTAACTTTGTATATTTTAGGACCTAATAATCTCTGAAATCCATTTTAATTCTACAATGTGAGAATAATTCTAAGTTAAAGATTTTAAAGACATTGGATGGAGCTTCATATTTATATTCACACCTATTTATGCAATCACTCAAATTTAAATGTGTTTTTTCTGCCTATGTTATCTTAAATTTGAACATTCATCTTACCAAGGTAAAGAGTTAACTTGTTAATATATTTCAATATTCAACATCTCTTGGTCAGAAAGTACTCCCTCTTTGCTCACCTGAATTTTCAAAGTTTCTGTTAAAACATTTGTTATTGAAGATGAAGAATGTAAATAACCATCATTTTAAAAGTTATCTCTTTAAAGTTTAAACTTCATAGCTTTGGTATATTAAAATAACATAACACCATTTATTTAACCATAAATCATATCAAATTTTACATCTTCTCAAAAGGCTAAAGAAACCATGTTACCTAGACAGCAATATGTGTGAATTAGACTCTTTGGACCTGAAATATTAACTAGTTATACAGAGGAAAATAGGAGCATTAAAAAGGATAATAATTACAAGGACTTGATTCATAGGTCTACTAGTCAATTTGAAACTTTAAAGACAACAGTGATTTTTTAAAAAAACTATTCAAATTTTTAAACCATACTTGGTTATCTTAATTAGACAGCATCTTCTGTCTCCTGGTTAAAATAACCTCAAATTTATTTCCAAAATGCTGCTTACTTTTGAAGCTTTGTTTTTTAGTTGCCTAGTTGCTACTCACATTTAAAAGGAAAACAAACCTCATGTGTCCTATCATGGTGAGATACCTTATTAAATTATTTTTAAAGATGACTCACATGCAGTTCAAAGCCAGCTTTCACTAATGACTCTTGTGGAGAACAAGTAGCCAGATAGATTCCTTGTAGTAATAAATGTTCTTTAATTCCTAGACTCCTACAAAGACAGTGAGATAACAGTATATGATAGTTAATAGAAATTTTTTTATAAAACCCATGTTTTTCATGTCAGAATAGATTGACTAACCCTTGCTCCTGAATTTCCCATCAAAGACTTCTTGTATTATTTCATACATCTTTCATCTGTACCCATGGTTTAAATCATTTTCCTAACAACACAAGATAACCAATAGTACCATATTGACAATATACAATGCTATTTTTAGTGTGTGAGGGGTTTCCCAACATAAGTATGTGTTATATTTGACTTTTTGAAAGAGTTAAGTATCTCCTAAATCTCTATTAGTTTGTCAGGAATGACGAATATAAAGAAAAGAACAATTATCCCATCATCAAAGGCTTTTGATTCAAGTCTCCATTACTAACTAGTTTGGTTAACTTTCCTCATCTATAAAAATAAATAAGCAAACAACAAAACTAGGTAATTTTCAATTACCAAGTTTCCTTTTTATTCATTTTTCTATACATTTTTTATTCACTAAGAACTGAACCCAGAGCCATTTTACCACTGAGCTACATCCCCAGTACATTTTTCTTTCTTTCTTTCTTTTTTTATGTTGAGACAAAGCCTTACTAAGTTACTGAGGCTGACCTTGAACTTGTGATCCTCATGTTTCAGCCTCCTTAGTTACTGGGATACCAGTCCTATGCTGTCATCCCAGCTAAACTTCCTTCTTAAAGCCAACATTCCACAATGCTGTGCTGAGAATCCTTCTGAGTGAAATTTTATACTATAATCAATGAGGTTACCATGAGTTTCCTGGTAAAATCATGGAGTGTGGGAAGCCATCCATGAAATACATGAGGATCTTCTCTCTGCATAGAAGTCAGGGAGAAAAAGGCCTGGCATTGGGATGGTTCTGTGGCTCTTACACAGGAATAGGCTGCCCAATGCACATGTCCTTTCCCTCCACTCTGCTAGAAAGGTTCCTCACAGTGGCTCCAGAGATGGGCGTAACCCATTAGGAACTGAACAGCCCAATCCCAATTTGGAACCTTTTTGGGAGGAACATTCTATGAATGGCCTTTGATGTATATAAATAAGAGCAGGCACAAGTGCCATTTGCCAGACATCATGGTCCTCATGATTCAGATGGCTTCACACTCCCTGTTTTACAGGAACTCATGTTCCTTCATTGATTATATAATTTCTCTACTAGGATTCTCAGCACAGCCCATTCCACCGAACCACATTTCTACCGCCCTCGAAGAATGTAGGCAGGAATGGAGTTATTCTATTGTACCCAGAATTGAAAGTTACTTCTTTAATTATTATAGGCATTTAGAAATGCTATTAGTTTTTATGTGAGGATTTATTATAAATAAATATATAATAATCCAGAAATTATATCAGACCTTCTCATAAGCTTAGTAGTTTATATTTGTAAACGCTCAAGTTATATATGTATATACATAGAGTACTGAATTGAATGTAAATACTCTCAATATTGTCTCTTCTAATTCTTATAACTATTTCTTCTTATGTTTACATTTTTCATACAAATCACAAAATTTTACTAAAAATGGCATTTAAAATGTCAATTCTTAATAAGAATTAAGAATTGAATTGTAATGCAAAAATAAATAAGTAAATAATGTTTTTAAAAAAGAATAAATATTAGAGCATTAATGATTGAGATTTTACTTTATTAGGTGAATTGAACAATGGTTTTCAATGTCTATACATTTAGAAGTTATTTTTGGAAAGAATTTATAACATTTCCATTCAGATAAATAGAAATACATATATATGTGTGTGTGTGTACATATATGGCATACATATATGCCATAAAAAAATAAAAATGTCAATTAAAAGAAAATGAAATTAGAGAAAAAGATGTATCTCATAGAAAAGATATTTTTTTGCAGTATGCTGAAAAATAAAATAACTTATGGTAATACAATAAGCATCCTCATAAAATGTAATCTAACAGGATTCTAAATTTAATATTTGCCAAGAAAATATAATAATTTTACAAATAATTTACAAAGATGCCAGCATATATAGAAAGATTATTGTGAATTGGATGGGCATCCCAATGAAGCTTACAAATTTGACAGTGTTCAATAAAAACTTTTAGAATAATATCTAACATATCCAAAGAATCACAAATCTGTATTTAGAATTCTCATTCTAAAATATAAAATATCTCCAGCACACTATTTACTGGACAGGAACATAGCAAGTGTCTCAATTCTTACGTTTAAGAGGAATGCTTTTTCTAAATTGTCTTCATTAAATATTATGTATGCTAAAGTTTTCCTAGAAACTCTCTTTGGGGAAAAAAATGTATTTGTATACCTGCTATGAAATTAGCTTTTTTTAAAATGATGAATCAGTATTGAATTTTTTAGAAATAATTTGGTCTTCATAAAAATGTGTTTTGTTTACCTAATAAAATAATATGTAAATGCATATATAATATTATTACATAATTTTACTTTATGTTATTTATAATTTTCTCATGTCTGAGATGAAATCTTTTTGCCATGATTCTTTTTTATTATGATGATAATTTTAATTTGCTGATTATTGTGTCTACATGGCTCAAGTTAGCTGGTATCTAGTTTCTTGACTTATAATTGATTAGTTCCAATGTGGCTTATATTCTTTTTAAGGATGTAAGTAGTTCTTTTTTCTCTCCCATTCCTTGTAAATGCATTGGTCTTGCATATCCATGAAGGATGGATTTCAGAAACCCCACAAATACCAAAATTTGCAGATGCTCAAGTCCCTTACATAAAATGGCATAGTATTGCATATAACCTATGCACACCTGTCTATATATTTGCAATACCTAATACAATGCAAATGTTATGCAAATAGTCATTATATTGTAATACTTAAGAAATGATAAGAAAATGTGTATAGATGTTTAGCACAGATGAAATTTTTTTCAAGTATTTTTGTTCCATGTTGGGTTGAATCATTGGATGCAGAACCCAAAGATCATAAGACTGATGACATACATATATGATTGTTTTATCTCCTTGGTGTTCTGAACTTTTAGCATTATGAAATGTCCCTCTTCATCTCTGTTAATATTCTTGCCTTAAAGTCTCTATGATCCTAATATATACACTATAATCTTTTTATATGTATTGCTTGAGTAGTAATAAGAATATTTTTTTCAACCCAAACCTACCCAATTATTTATTTTTAATGTATTTCTCTTGGGGGCTCTTGATTTTTCATTTATTCCAATAAGTTCTGTCCTTAAATTGGAGGTATGAGTAATCAAATGTAATTATTTAGATGTATGAATTTATACTTACCATTTTCCCATTATGTGTTTCATTTATCCTCTCTTTTTTGTTCAATTTCTCCTTTATTCCCGCCCTTTTAAGGACTATGTGGTGTTTAATTTTAAATGTTACCTTGAGTTTGGGGAAAAGTGACAGGGGTGACAGAGAAATAACAAAGTATTTTTAACTAAATAACAATGAAGCATGACACATCAAAAAAGGGAGAAAAAATTAAAACAGAAAAGATCATAAAATTGAATACTTAAAAAGAAGAAAAATGTCAAGTCAACAATATAAACTTTCTTTTTAAGTATCCATCAATATGATGGCAGAATAGAATCTTCCAGCCCTTGTCATCAATTTGGAAAACTATCCACACTTGAAATACTTTTATAAGAGCCAAGCAATCCAGATAAGAGATTGTAGCACATGGATGTAGCATAGAACTAAGAAAAGATGCATTGAAGTAGATGGGAAAGATAGTTTCCTATTGCCCAGGTCACTCTTCCCCTAGCACAAAGATAACCTCTGTGTGGGGAACTGGAGGAAGTTAGCACTTGACATTTCCATTGACTGTAGCAATAGGCACACCTCAGTGAATCCAGTGCCAAGCCTGCCCCTCAGACTCAGGTTTTAGGCCTGCCTGAAATTCCAGGCTGGCCTCTGGTACAGGACTAACGTTTCCAGAATCTCCCGAGCCTATAGTCTGACTCCATATCCTAGAACCTGTCTGGGCCCATACACATAGTCCCCAAACCTCCTCTGCACCAGGCTGGTTCCTGAACCCCCAGTCTTCAGGCTAACCATCATAACTCCATGTTTCAGTAGAGTCACTACAAACCTGACCTTCAGGCCAGCACCCACATATCCTGACTCCATATCAGCTTTTGTGGAGCCAGGCTCTAGGCTAACTCTACGGTTCATATAGATCCACAAAAGAACCTTCAATAGTCAAATTAATTATAAACAAAAAGAGCAGAGCTCAGAGCATCCCACTTCCTGGCTTCAAATTATGCTAAAAAAGTTACAGTGGTTTAGAAAGAAAGCATGGCCCTGGTATTAAACCAAGCTACCAGGCCAGCACCCCTAAAAACAAACGATTATAAGTTAATAAGTTGGATAATCTATAAGACTTAGGATAAATTCCTAGAAATATACAATCTGCCAAGCCATTTCAATAACCTGCCAAGAATCATGAAGAGATGTAACATCTGAGCAGATGAGGAGACTGAATCAGTAATCAAAAATATCTCAACAGAAAAAGACCAGGACCTGATGGTTTCACTAGTGAATTTGTAAGTCATTTAAGGAAAATTAATGCCAGTCCTTCTCAAACTCTTCCAAAAACCTGAAGAGAAGGAAACGCTTCAAAAGCTCATTTTATAGGGCAAGCATTACTCTTCTGATACCAAGTCAGACACTACAAGAAAAAAAATTACAAGCCAATATCCTTAAAGAACATACATGCAAAAATTCTCAATAAAATGCTAAGGACTCCAATGTAACAGTGCATTGAAAGGATCATTCACTATGATGAGGTAGGATTTTTTCCTAGAATGTAAGGATGAACCAACATACACAAATCAATAAATGTGATGCTTCATACAACAGAATGAAAAATAAACTCTTATGATAATCTGAATGGGTACAGAAAGGTTGTTTTTAAAAATTTAGTAATGTTTCATGATTAAAAACTCTCAAAAATTATGTATAGAAAGATCATACATTGGCATAGTAAAAGGCTGTATATGAAGCCCACAGCAAAGGTTAATAAAGCTTTTCCCTGAGATAAGAAATAGGAAACTGTACTCAGTCTCATGACTTCTATTCAATACAGTACAGGAAATCCTGCCATAACAATTAAGCAGGAAAAAAGAAATAATACGTGTCCAAATTGGAAAGAAAGAAAAAAAAAGTTCTCTTTTTGCAGATGACATTTCCTACACAGAAAATATCCTAAATGATACCCCCTAAAATCACATAAAATTTGTAAATTAATTCAATAAAGTTTCAGAATTAAAAAATCAGTTTGCCTTTATACTAACAACAATCTAAAAAAATCTAGTTATAATATCACCAAAATGAACAAAATACTTGGTAATCAGTTTAACTAAAGAAGGTGAAAGATTTGCACATTGAAAAAAATGATGAAAAAAGTTGAAGAAAATACAGAGAAAATAACGATCTATTCCATATTCGTGGACTAGAAACGATATTGTTAAAATGTTCATACTAACTAAATATATGTACATATTAAGTGCAATCCCCATACAAAATCCAGTGGCCGTTTTTACAGAATAGGAAAAACAACCCTGAAGTTCATATAGATCCACAGAAGACCTTCAATAGTCAAATTAATTTTAATCAAAAAGAGCAAAGCTGAAAGCATCCTACTTCCTGGCTTTAAATTACGCTACAAAGTTACAGTGATTTAAAAAGAAAGCATGACCCTGGCATTAAAACAGACATGTGGGCCAATGGAAAAGAACAGAGAGTTCAGAAATGAATCAATTTATTTTTTTATCAATTTATCTTTATCACCGGTGCCAAGAGCACACAATAGGGAAAAGACAGTCTATTCAACAGAATGATGGGAAAACAATAACATCTACCAAAGAACGAAATATATTGGGAAAATAAAGACAATTATATTCAACCCCTCTATTGTCAAATTATTCATTTACTCTTTAACCAGATATTTGTGGATCTGTTCAGTGCCACTCAGGCTTTCTCTCAATATTTGGAGCATGTGGGAAACAAGTCAATCAAGGTGTTTACTCTCAAGGACTCACACTACTTTGTGTGAGTGGAAAGGTGAAGAAACTAAAAATGATAATTGCATACTGTTGTAAGTTCCAAATGAATAATAATGGTAGGTTATGGGAAAGAGATCAGGGTTGAGGAATCTTTTCAACTGAATATACTTGAAGAAGGGACACTTTAGATAAGAATTGACTAACAAATGGGAGTTCATAACCCAATTGAGTCAAATGTATGAAAGATGATATATCATGAGCTTTGTAATGTTTTGAACAACCAAAAAAAAAAAAAAGAATTGACTAACAAAACACTGTTGTAGGAAGAGAGAAAAATAAATAGATCAAAGGTGCCAAGAGATAGTAGGCATGGTGCAGATTGAGCAAAGCCAACATTAAACACAGTTTTGTATGTTGAAGCAACAGTCTCCCAATGTTAGTTAGCTGTTGCTATCACGTGCATAACAAATTAATTGGATTATTTGTTCAACTTGGTGTTTGGGTGAAGGGTGTCCGTCTCATGAAAGCATACAGGTGGTCTCCAACTTAAGATGGTTTGACTGATTTTGTTTTTTTACTTAATGTTAGGTATGAGAGCAAGATTCACACAACTGTTCTGATTTTCACTTTCTGTAAGCTCTTCCATAAGTTACCTGACCTATTCAACACTTCATTATAAAATAGACTTTGTGTTTGATGATTTTATAGGCTGATGAAATGTTCTGAAAAGGTTTAAGGTAGGCTAAGTGAAGTTATAAAGTTCAGTAATTGAGGTATTCTCACACATTTTTCAACAAGATATTTTTAGCTCATGGCAGGTTTACCACAGTGTAACTCCATCACAAATTGAGGCACATCTGATTTATTTTGGTGACTTGGAAAAGTTGCCAAAGGGAGCATACCCCCCGAGAGTGCCTTGTTAATTTAGTCCTTGTTCTCAGACCTGCTTGAAACTTAAAACCTAAAGACTTCTTAGAAGAAAGGAAAAAAAAAGACTTAAGTGAAAAAAAGAATAGATACAATTATAAAAGACTTGGCCTGGGCCTTCTGTTGGTGGAGAAAACTAAAGGTTAAATTTGGGGGGTGGATTTTCAGAATAGACAAAAGAGGAATGTAATAAACACATTGCTGAATGGAGCAGTCAGTCAAGAGATTCCTTAAGTAGGAAAATATCAGAAGTTTGAATCCAAAGTTGCACACAATGAACTTTAGTTGTCAGTCATTTTCAACAGGAGGAGAAAAGAAAACCTTTGGCTTCATTCTCAGAGGCAATAGAAAAGAGCACACTGAAAGTAACCCATTAATGACACTCTTATTTATCATTTTTTTAAAAGATAATACATGCCTTATTTTCACTTCATTATTCACAGAGCATAACAACTTTGGACTAGGATAACTTGAATTATCAGTCCTCACGATCTAGCTCTGTGTCAACCAGGAGATTCACTAGCCATTAATAAATAAATTAGTCGACTCATTCTGTTGTCCTTTCTGAAAGTCTAGTATCAGTATTGTTCATGACCAGAGGGATGCAGCCCAGTCAGGAATCCATGCCTGCAGAGACACTGGGAGCTCGCTGCCAGTCTTCTCAGAGCCCCTACTTTCATGTGAACTTGCTCTCTGTCATGTAATTTATATTCTAAGTCAAATGATTCCAAACACATTCTCTAACACTTTGATAAAATATATCTCATTTTTCCTGTGACACAGAAATGCAGAGCAGAAACTTTGCTATGTTTATGCAAAGAGAGAATCTTTACTTTGAGGCTTTTCTTAAGTGGGAGGTCACCATAATCCAAATCAATTTACTGTCCATGACTCAATTTCTTTACTGTTTGTGACTCAGATCACATTTGTCCTCATGGAAAAATTTTCATGCTGAAAATTGATGTGACTGATTTAAGCCAAATTGGCTATTTCCTCCTTTAAGGAAAGAATGTCAATGATTATAAATATTTGATAAGCTGCTCTTAATTTTATTGATTGAAGAATATTCTTTATATGTAAAAGTCCATTATAGTTAAGGAACTTGGGACATTTTTATCTTAAATTTCAACTTTTTGATAAATCACCTACCATTTGAAGACTTTTACAGAAATTTCTGATCTTATCTGCAAGCCTTATCCAATAGGCATGATACTATTCTTCTATTTTGTTGTTTTTGTTTTTCTTCTTTCTTTGATCATATCATTCAGGATTTGTTGCAGAAATCTTTTGCTCTTTATCTATTGTTACTTCCAGGGGTCCTAACCTAAACTCTATCCTTTTCTCATTCTTATATTTTCTATGAGTAATTTACACATTCAGTTGGTTTTTATTTCTGTATGTTGCTATTTAGTCCAACACCCAATCTGTATCTCCACGGGCTTTTGTTCTAATCTTCAGAATCATGTACCTGTTTAGGTGCTCCATTTTTCATCTGAGGGCATCTCTGGACTCCAATTCTACACTGACTTCCCACACTGCACTGGCTTTTCTGCAAGTTTTCTCTATCTCAGCAGAGCCATCTTAGCCTTTTGGGGGCTCCTCTTTTGCTCCTCTTCATCTCGCACTCCTCATTCCTGAAATCAGAATTCTGTCAACTTCATCCCCGAGAAAAGCAGTTCCTGCTTTCTCTCCCATTGGCATTGGTGGGAGTGTGGGAGACTCCCCCGCTGAAGTTAACTTTTCAACTCTCAAGAACATCATGGAATCCCTTACCCCTCCCCCTCCTCTCCGAAGGGCGCCTAGCTGAAGAGCGCCAAATACAAAGGTTTTCTCAACCAATCCCTGCAGGACACAGTGTCCACTGGCCATTCCTGAGCCACCCTGCCAGTCAGCACCCACCACTTCGCCTATGCAACCCTTCTTAAGCCAAAGCTTGCAAGCCCACACTGTCTGCCCTCTGCCCTCTGCTCTCTTCCTCTTCTCTCTCTGCCCTCTTCTTTTTCTTTCTCTCTCTACTCTCTTTCTCTTTCTCTCTGCCCTCCTCCTCTTCTCTCTCTGCTCTCTGCCTCTCCTTTTCTTCCCCTTCGGGCAGCCCCCCAATAAATCTCTAGGTTGAATCTTCATCTCGGGTGAGTCACTCGCCTTTAGGCAGGCATTACTTACTGTTCCATGCTATCATCATCTCCTGCAGCCTCTTTGTGGTTTGGTTCTCTGCCTCTACCCGCGCCTTGGACTATCCACGTGGTAATCCAAATGCTCTTTGTAAAGTAAGAATTTGATGGCTTAATACCAATCATTTCCCAAAGCTCTAAAGTGAAATCTAGTTATGAAGATTTGTAAATTCCTTCATATTTCTATATCCTATCCACCGTTTTTTTTCCTTCTTTGTCACCCACTGGAACACCTTTGAACTCAACAGTCCCACTGTTACAAATTATTTTTATTTCCTATAATATGCTATTTCTTATTTTGAATGTTTATATTTGCTATTGATTCTGTCCAGAAAATTCTGGACTCTTCTGTTTCCCACCCTTTCATATTTACTTCCAAAATAAATAACTCCTACTTAGCTTTATCTTTTAAATGTTATCATAGATATTATATAGACATTATTTCTTCTGAGTGCATTTTTTTTCACTTCTCAAATCTAACCTAGGTCCCTCTCTTAGGTATTTAAAAAAAAGTCTTTACTATATCAATTTTTATACTCTATCTCAGTGATATTCAACATTATTTCTTCCTTGTTCTACAAAGGCCCTCCTCTTCCACTTGTTTATTATCCGTAGGCTTCTTGATTGTAGTTCCATACATTTTTTAAAAAAATAAAAATTATATTTTGAATGATCTCATGGGTAATTCTGATATCTCTTCAGGATAATGTCCCTAGCTATATACATAAACACTACCTATTGCAATTCTTATTTATTTTCTTATATTTTGCATTAGATTGTGAGCTCTGGGAGGATGATAATACTATTTTAAAATGTTACTAATTTTTGAAACCCCAATACTTACCAGGCATATTGCCTGCAATAGAAATCCAATAAATAGATGATGGTATAATTGAATGAACAATTTTTTTTTCAGTGCATGAAATGTTCAATAGCCTTTTTAAAGAGAAATAAAATAACTTCAGAGATGTCAGATTTTTGTCCACATAGTAAATTTCTACTTTTATTTCAAGGATATGACCCCAATATATAAGATTTGCGCTTAACAAGAACAAATTATCAAAAAGCCTTAAACTATGCATACAGTAATTCCAATACTTGGTATTTACATTATTAATATATAAGAATCAGCACCAATGTTTACATATTATTTCTGTCATGGTGAAAACTGGGAACTATTTGACTTATGATTAACTTACATTAAATATATGGTATATTTATATAAAAAACTATAGTTCAAATGTTAAAAATAATATTTTAGGAAAACTGTATCAGGAGGCAGAACAAAATGGCAGCCAGTTAAGACACTCCAACAATCATCTCACAGAAATGGCAAACTGAAGAACTATTTATATATCAAACCATCTTCACAAGAGCTAAGGAAATCAAGTGAGAGACCATAGTATGTGGTTTTAGCATAACAAGAGGAAAAGATTCATTGAAGAATGCAGGAAGTACAGAGTTGCCTGCATAATCCTTCCTCCAACTCCAATCAATACAGCCTAGAGAAAGATGCCTCCTCAGGGCCTGATAAGGGAATTTAGTCCAGACCTCAAGCTTGAAACCTAGGAGCAGACTCACCATGGTAAAGCCTAATACTTGACAGAGCTTCACAGTACCTGTTCCCAAGCTAACATCTGTGAACCAAGTCTTTGGGCCTGAGTTCTCCAAGTAGCTGAGAAACTTCCTCCTCCACCCTTTCCCCAACCACAGGCAGCACAGCATAGTCAAGACTCAATCTGTTGAAAAACAGGAAAGTAAGCATAGAATTTTGCCTTGAAACTTAGTGCCAGGCCCATTGTATGAAACCCAATCCTACGCAGACTGCAAATCCCCTACCCCGAAACCAGTCCTTGCAGATGAAGCCTCTAGACCTGCCTTGGTACCAGATGGAAACCTGTACCCAAGTGGGATGTTTCTCAGCCTGTGTAACTGTCAACTACAGCAAGGGCCTGGGGGACACCTCTTAGATTGCACAGGTCCTTATGGGTGTAAGACTCATGGTTGTCCAAATTGGTGTCATCTTTATTGCCCAAGGGACTGTATCTACCATTCCTTTTCTAATTTAAGGAAAACAAACCTTTCCTTTTTGTAAGTTTATTATCTCCTATATTTCATTATAGTGATAGAAAGCTAGCTGCAGGATACAACACAGTTTTATGGCATTGTTGGCCACAGAACTGCCCCCCTTCCTTCCTCCCACCCCAGTCAGAGCAATATAGAAAATGGAATTGTTTGCTTGTGAGAATAAAAATGGGATAAGTGCCAATTCATTGTATTGGA
Organism: Ictidomys tridecemlineatus; assembly: GCF_052094955.1. Lineage (NCBI taxonomy): Eukaryota > Metazoa > Chordata > Mammalia > Rodentia > Sciuridae > Ictidomys > Ictidomys tridecemlineatus. Next base: position 36,453,838 of record NC_135490.1, read on the forward strand.
GCTTTATTTCATGGTAAGGCCCAATGCCAGCAAAACCCTATAGTACATGACCATAAGCCAGTGATCATAAATGAAGTGTTTGAGCTAATCTTGACCCTAGGTATAGGTTTATGGGGTCAGACTCTCCATTTTAGATACTCTCCATGTTCAATTTGAAGAATCCACAAACTTCAGAATCCGGACAAACTTGGGCTTGGGGCATCCTGTAGTGCTGAAACAGTGAAAACACACCAACCACAGATTTGTGACCAATCTGGATTTAGGGTGCCATCTAGTGCTGAAATAGCAGAAGTGACCACAGGCCCAGAGAAGAGAAGCAGCTTGCTTAGAAGTTCCGGAATGACAGATAAAAAGTGAGATTATGAAGACTGTAATGAATACTTGACCCTTCAGTGTGCAGATGCTGTCATAAGCCAACAAGCTTCAAGAAGATTCAGGCAATCATGACTTCACATGATGGACAAAACCAATCTTCAGAAACCAACCATATAGTAAACAATATGTATGAACTCCCAAATAGAGAATTCCAAATGCCAATTATAAGGAAACTTAATGCACTTCAAGAAAACACAGAGAATCAATTCAGTATTCTACTAGATAAATTTAACAGAGAGATAAAAGTAATTTAAAATATAAAAAAATTAACAAAGAAGTAATTTTTAAAAAACAGAAGTCTTAGAGATGAAAAATACACTAAATGCAATAAAAATTGTAATAGAAACCCTCAAGAGCACAACACATTAAACAGAAGAAAGAATCATGAAATTCAAGACAAGTTACTTGCAAATACATAATTGGAGGGGGAAAAAAGAGACTGAGAGAGATGAAAAATATTGTGATATATTTGTGTCAGTACCAAATGAACAAATATTCAGGTTATTGGAATCCAAGAGGGACTCGGTAATGACAAAGGAGAAGAAAAACCACCAAAGAAGATAATAAGAGGAAACTTCTAAACTTAGGAAAGGATGTGATTATCCAAGTACAGGAATATCAAAGTTATCCATCATATTCAACTCAACTAAATCTATCCCAAGACCTATAATTATGCTCTTGAAAGTTAAAGACAAGGAAGATTCTTAAAGCAACAAGAAGGGTGGGAGGTAAAAACATAAAGATGTTTCAAAACACTTGAAAGAACACTTCTTAGCAGTAACCTCAGAGGACAGGAAGAAGTGGAATGAGATTTTCACAGTGCTGGATAAAATCAAAACTCTTAACCAAGAATTCTGTGGCCAGTAAAGATATCCTTTAGAAATGAGAGAAATATAAAGACATTCACATATTAATAAAAGCTAAGAGAATTTATCATCACCAAATCTGTCTAAAAAATGTTATTCAAACTGAAAGAAAAAATAATAAAAGAGAAAACATTGGAAGGTATAAAATTCATTGGTAAGAGTAGCTGTACATACAAATTCAGAATGCTCTAAAATTGGAAATATATTGTGTAAATCATTAATGTCTTTAGTATAAAAACTAAAAAAATTAAAAGTAATAATTACATTTATTAATATTCTAAAAGACAACATAAGAATATAAAAAACATCAAAAATTTAGACTGGGAAAAAATGGGGTGCAAGTGTAGTTTTCTAACTACACTTAGAAATAGTTTTCTAACTATTAATTTTCTCTCTGTTTAAAAATATCTTTATGACCAATTTTAAGTCATTATCACTTCAGAATAGATGGTTATAATCAAAAGATCACTTACACTTCAATATAATCACAGAGCCACAACCTGTGGTAGACCCACTCAAATAATAAGCAAGGAATCAAAAATTACTACTAGAGAAAATCACTTAGTCACAAAAGAAAGTTATAAGAAAGTGAAAAAAGAAAGAAAATAATCACAATAAGTGTAAAATATATATATATATATATATATATATATATATATATATATATATATATATATATATAAAAGCAGCATTAACAGAAGTTAACCTTCCTAAAATTATCTTAAGTATAAATGGATTAAATTCTCTAATTAAAATACATACAGGAAACAAAACAAAACAGAAATACATAGAGGATCTGAATAAATAGAAAAAAAGATGCAATTATATGCCACATACAAAAGAAAAGCATTTTCCTCCAAGGGTACACACAGACTAAAAGAGAAGAGATAGAAATATATATTCCAGGAAAATGCAAATACAATACAAAAGATGGAAGGAATCACCATATTTACATTAGGTAAAATAGACATTAAATCAAAAGCATTAAAAAAGACAAGGAAGGTCATTATACAATCAAAAAGCCTGAATTAACAGAAAAGAAATAACAATTATAGTTGCATATGTACCCCATGTTGGAAAAACTAAATAAATAAAACTAATATTAATATACATAAAAAGATATAGATTTCCAGAAAAATAAATGAAAAATTTAATACCACTTTTTTTAAAATTTATTCTAATTACTTATACATGACAGTGGAATGCATTTTGACACGTTGTACACACATGAAGCACAATTTCCTCTGGCTGAACATGGAGCAGAGTCACACCAGTAGTGTAATCACACATGTATATAGGGTAAGTCTGTCTCATTTCACAGTCCTTCCCTTCCCACACCTCCTCCCTTCCCCTCACTCCCCTCTGCACAATCCAGAGTTTCTTCATTCTTCTCTCCCCCTTCCCCATTATGGATCAGCATCCGCTTATCAGAGAAAACATTTGGTCTTTGGTTTAAAATATCTCATTTTTAACCATTTTATATCATTCATATAGAAAATCTACATAGAAATAGCAGAATTTAACTGCATCCTAGACTTCATGGACCTAAGACATCTATAGAAAATTCTAACCAACAGCTGTTTCATACACATTTTTTTTCTCATCGGCACAAGAAACATTCTTCTATTAGGTCACAAAGCAGGTTTCAACAAGCTTTAAAAATTAAAGTCCTATTAAGATTTTTTTTGACTATATGTTATGAAATTAGAAATTAGTAACAAGAAAAACTTTGAAAGCTGTACAAGTGCATGCTTGAAGGTTAAGAAACTCACTCCTGAAAAATCCAATGAACAATTAAATAAGTTAAGAGGAAATGTAAAAAAAAAAAAAATCTCAAAACGTTAAAGTGGAAACAAAACATATAGGAACAAAACAAAGCAGTACTAAGGGAGACATTTAGAGTAATCATTGCCTACACCATACAAGCCAAAAGATCTCAAGTAAACAATCTATCTTTATACCTCAAGAAAGTAGGAAAACAAGAACAAATCAAACCCAAAAGTAAGAGAAGAAAATAAATAATAAATGTCTGAGGAGAAATAAAATAGAAACTAAAACACCAATAAAAATGATCAAGAAAATGAAAACATGTGTTGTAGTCAGTTTTTTCACTCCTGTGACCAAAAGACCCAGACAGAACAATTTTAGGGGAAGAAAAATTTATGTGAGGGCTCATGGTTTCAGAGGTCTCAGTCCATTATTCCTCAAGTCTCCAGATGGGGCAGAACAACATGGCAGAAGAATGTAACAGAGGGAAGCCGCTCACATAGTGGTCAGTAAGCAGAGAGAGAGATTTTACTTGCCAGATGCAAAACATATACCCCAAAGCTATGTCCCCAATGCCCTACTTCCTCCAGCCACACCCCACATGCCTTCAACTACCACTCAATTAATCCCACCACAGAACTGATTTACTGATTGGATTAAGGCTCTCCCGACCCAATCATTTCTTCTCTTCACCTTTTTGCATTGTCTCATGTGAGATTTTAGGGGACACCTCACATCCAAACCATAACAAGATGTTTTTGTTTTGTTTTCTTTAGAAATAAACAAAATTGACAAACTTTTGGCTAGACTACAAAGAAAGTTTTATACTCAAAAATATCAGAGACTGGGTACAGTCCCATCCCCCACAGCAGACACTCCACCAAGGGAATCAGCAGTCAGCATCTTGAACAGCTGATATATCCACCCATTCTCCGACAGATCTCAACAACAAAACAGGTGTGTGGCACTCAGCCCATCCCCCATACATCGGGAACTCGCATAAATTCTCTCCTAGGCTTGCCGGGGGGAGGGAGAATCAGAGTGAGCCTGCATAAAGACTAGGGGGTAACTAGAGGCACCTGACCTGCAACCCCCCCTACCCATCTGCAGCCAAAAGGAAACCTGTCTGGCTAGAGCTGGGGGTGGGGCAAGCAGGAAAATCCAAAGGACAGAGTGCCTGGGATCCCAATTGCCAACTGTGGGACCCCGGAGATCCAGGCCCACTGATTCGTGCGGCCTGCCCTGCGGCTACAGAAGGCTAGCAAGTCTCAGAAGTCTAGAGGCAAGGCCCTCAAGACTGGGCAGCTGGAAATTGCAGGCCCGCCGGCGACAGTTCACCCACTGCCCGCATAGCTGGGCGGTAGGAGAACACCCGGCCACAGGTGACCGATCACCCGCCCGCGGCCTGTGATACTGGGCGGCTAGAGACCGCCTGCCTGCCGCGACTGGGAGCTGAAATCAAACAGAGACAGTCCAGTCACACCACCTCATCAGGACACCCAGGCAAGGAACTGGGGCCGGTCATAGCAAAGTAGTGTCGTCACTGGAGCTGGGACGTCGGATCTTCCTTCACAGTGGAATCCACGTCAGCAGGCATAGTTTAACAACACTAAGGAGAGGCATCAGAGTAAAACAGAACCAAAACAAATCTATAGAAGAGAACAGAAACACGACAATCAAATAGAGCTGGAAAGCAACGGGGACAACATGAGAAAACAAGGGAAAAAAGGAGTACAAACAATGCAAGACAACTTAATTCTACAAGAGGACATAGAAACATCAGAAGCAGGGATAGGGAAAGAACTCAAGGCATTCCTAACTCAAATGGAAAGGAATATTAGAGAAGACATGAGACAGCAAGTCCAAGCAATAAAAATATATTTTGAAAATGAATTAAACAAACAAATTCAAATGGCAAAGAACGAGCTCTACCAGGAGATAGAGATCTTAAAAAAGAATCAAACTATAATCCTAGAATTGCAGGAAACTATAAACCAAATTAAAAACTCAAACGAGAATATTACAAATAGACTTGATCAAGTAGAAGTCAGAACATCAGATAATGAAGACAAGGTTTATCAACTTGAAAAGAGTATAGTCAACACAGAAAAGATGCTTAAATCCCATGAGCAATCTATTCAAGAGATATGGGATGTCATTAAAAAACCAAATTTGAGAGTCATCGGGATAGAAGAAGGCACAGAGATTCAAACCAAAGGAATGGACAGCATATTAAATGAAATAATTGTAGAAAACTTCCCAGAGATGAAAGATGGAATGGATTGCCAAATCCTGGAAGCCTACAGGACCCCAAACATTCAAAACTATAATAGACCAACTCCAAGACACATAATTATGAAGATAGCCAACATACAGGACAAGGAGAGAATATTAAAAGCTACCAGAGAAAAGAGACAGATTACATTCAGGGGTAAACCAATTAGGTTAACGACTGATTTCTCAGCACAGACTTTGAAAGCGAGAAGATCCTGGAACAATGTATTTCAAACGCTGAAAAATAATGGATTTCAACCAAGAATACTGTATCCAGCAAAATTGAGCTTCAGATTTGACAACGAAATTAAAATCTTTCACGATAAACAAAAGCTAAAAGAATTTGCAGCAAGAAAACCAGCACTGCAAAGCATTCTGAGCAATATACTACAAGAAGAGGAATTGAAAAATAGTGCCCAAAACTAACAACAAGAGGTATCTCAGTAAAGGAGGAGGAAAATAACCAAAAAAAGTAAAACTAGCCAAACTAAAATAAATAAATAAAGAAGCATGACTGGAAGTACAAATCATATCTCAATTGTGACTTTAAATGTTAATGGCCTAAACTCACCAATCAAGAGACATAGGCTAGCAACCTGGATCAAAAAAACAAATCCAACAATATGCTGCCTTCAGGAGACTCATATGATAGGAAAAGACATACACAGGCTGAAGGTAAAAGGTTGGGAAAAATCATACCACTCACATGGCCCTCGGAAGCAAGCAGGAGTGGCCATACTCATATCAAATAAAATCAACTTCAAACCTAAGTTAATTAAGAAGGATAAAGAAGGACACTATATACTGTTAAAAGGGACCATCCACCAACAAGACATAACAATTATCAATTTGTATGCACCAAACAATGGAGCTGCAATCTACATAAAACAAACGCTCCTCAAGTTCAAGAGTCAAATAGACCATAACACAATAATTACGGGTGACTTCAACACACCGCTCTCGCCATTAGACAGATCCTCTAGACAAAAACTGAATAAAGAAACTATAGAACTCAACAGCACAATCAATAACCTAGACCTAACTGACATATATAGAATATACCAACCATCATCAAGTGGATACACGTTCTTCTCAGCAGCACATGGATCCTACTCAAAAATAGACCATATATTATGCCATAAGGCAAATCTTAGTAAATGTAAAAGTGTGGAGATAATACCATGCACCATATCTGACCATAATGGAATGAAATTGGAAATCAATGATAAAAAAAGGAAGGAGAAATCCTACACCACATGGAAAATGAACAATATGTTATTGAATGATCAATGGGTTACAGAAGACATAAAGGAAGAGATAAAAAAAAATTCTTAGAGTCAAATGATAATACAGACACAACATACCGGAATCTATGGGACACCATGAAAGCAATTTTAAGAGGGAAATTCATATCCTGGAGTTCTTTCATCAAAAAAAGAAAAAACCAACAAATAAATGAACTCACACTACACCTCAAAAACCTAGAAAAGGAAGAACAAAACAACAGCAATTGTAGTAGAAGACAAGAAATAATTAAAATTAGAGCAGAAATAAACGAAATTGAAACAAAAAAAACCATTGAAAAAATTGATAAAACTAAAAGTTGGTTCTTTGAAAAAATAAATAAGATAGACAAGCCCTTAGCTATGCTAACAAAAAGAAGAAGAGAGAGAACTCAAATTACTAATATACGGGATGAAAAAGGCAATATCACAACCGACACTACAGAAATACAGAAGATAATTAGAAAGTATTTTGAAACCCTATATTCTAATAAAATAGAAGATAGCGAGGATATCGATAAATTTCTTAAGGCATATGATTTGCCCAGATTGAGACAGGAAGACACACACAATTTAAACAGACCAATAACAAAGGAAGAAATAGAAGAAGCCATCAAAAGACTACCAACCAAGAAAAGCCCTGGACCTGATGGGTATACAGCGGAGTTCTACAAAACCTTCAAAGAAGAACTAATACCAATACTTTTCAAACTATTTCAAGAAATAGAAAAAGAAGGAGCTCTTCCAAATTCATTCTATGAGGCCAACATCACCCTGATCCCAAAACCAGACAAAGACACTTCAAAGAAAGAAAACTACAGACCAATATCTCTAATGAACTTGGATGCAAAAATTCTCAATAAAATTCTGGCGAATCGAATACAAAAACATATCAGAAAACTTGTGCACCATGATCAAGTAGGATTCATCCCTGGGATGCAAGGCTGGTTCAATATACGGAAATCAATACATGCTATTCACCACATCAATAGGCTTAAAGACAAGAACCATATGATCATCTCGATAGATGCAGAAAAAGCATTTGACAAAATACAACATCCCTTTATGTTCAAAACATTAGAAAAACTAGGGATATCAGGAACTTACCTCAACATTGTAAAAGCTATATATGCTAAACCTCAGGCTAGCATCATCCTAAACGGAGAAAAACTGAAGGCATTCCCTCTAAAATCTGGAACAAGACAGGGATGTCCTCTATCACCACTTCTATTCAATTTAGTTCTCGAAGTACTAGCCAGAGCAATTAGACAGACAAAAGAAATTAAAGGCATAAAAATAGGAAAAGAAGAAATTAAATTATCGCTATTTGCAGATGACATGATAATTTACTTAACAGACCCAAAAGGATCTACAAAGAAGCTACTAGAGTTAATAAATGAATTCAGCAAAGTGGCAGGATATAAAATCAACACGCACAAATCAAAGGCATTCCTGTATATCAGCAACAAAACCTCTGAAATGGAAATAAGGAAAACCACTCCATTCACAATATCCTCAAAGAAAATAAGATACTTGGGAATCAACCTAACAAAAGAGGTGAAAGATTTATACAATGAAAACTACAGAACCTTAAAGAGAGAGATAGAAGAAGATCTCAGAAGATGGAAAAATGTACCCTGTTCATGGATAGGCAGAACTAACATCATCAAAATGGCGATATTACCCAAAGTTCTCTACAGGTTTAATGCGATGCCAATCAGAATCCCAAAGACATTTCTTGTAGAAATAGATAAAGCAATCATGAAATTCATATGGAAAAACAAAAGACCCAGAATAGCAAAAGCAATTCTAAGCAGGAAGTGTGAATCTGGAGGTATAGCGATACCAGAGCTCAAACTGTACTACAAAGCAATAGTAACAAAAACAGCATGGTACTGGTACCAAAACAGGCAGGTGGACCAATGGTACAGAATAGAGGACACAGAGACTAATCCACAAAGTTACAACTATCTTATATTTGATAAAGGGGCTAAAAACATGCAATGGAGGAAGGATAGCATCTTCAACAAATGGTGCTGGGAAAATTGGAAATCCATATGCAACAAAATGAAATTGAATCCCTTTCTCTCGCCAGCCACAAAAGTTAACTCAAAATGGATCAAGGAGCTAGATATAAAAACAGAGACACTGCGTCTGATAGAAGGAAAAGTTGGCTACGATCTACATATTGTGGGGTCGGGCTCCAAATTCCTTAATAGAACGCCCGTAGCCCAAGAGTTAATGACAAGAATAAATAAATGGGACCTACTTAAACTAAAAAGTTTTTTCTCAGCAAGAGAAACAGTAAAAGAGGTAAATAGAGAGCCTACATCCTGGGAACAAATTTTTACCCCACACACCTCAGATAGAGCCCTAATATCCAGAATGTACAAAGAACTCAAAAAATTAAACAATAAGATAACAAATAATCCAATCAACAAATGGTCCAAGGACCTGAACAGACACTTCTCAGAGGAGGACATACAATCAATCCCCAAGCACATGAGAAAATGCTCACCATCTCTAGCAATCAGAGAAATGCAAATCAAAACCACCCTAAGATACCATTTCACTCCTGTAAGATTGGCAGCCATTATGAAGTCAAACAACAATAAGTGTTGGCGAGGATGTGGGGAAAAGGGCACACTTGTTCACTGCTGGTGGGACTGCAAAATGGTGAGGCCAATTTGGAAAGCAGTATGGAGATTCCTGGGAAAGCTGGGAATGGATCCACCATTTGACCCAGCTATTGCCCTTCTTGGACTATTCCCTGAGGACCTTAAAAGAGCACACTATACGGATACGGCCACATCAATGATTATAGCAGCACAATTCACAATAGCTAGACTGTGGAACCAACCTAGATGCCCTTCAATAGATGAGTGGATAAAAAAATTGTGGCAGCTATACACAATGGAGTATTATGCAGCACTAAGAAACGACAAAATCATAGAATTTGCAGGGAAATGGATGGCATTAGAGCAGATTATGCTAAGTGAAGCTAGCCAAGCCCTAAAAAACAAATGTCAAATGTCTTCTTTGATATAAAGAGAGCCACTAAGAATAGAACAGGAAGGAAGAGCATGAGGAAAAGACTAACAGTAAACTAAGACGAATGGGGGGAGAGAAAGGAAGAGAGAAGGGAAAACATATGGAAATGGTAGGAGACCTTCAGTGATACACAAAATTATAAGAGGTTATGAGGGGCAAGGGGGTGGGGGGAAAAAAAAGGGGAGAGAATTGAACAACAGCAGAGGAGGTAGAGAGGGAAGATGGGAGGGGAGGGGAGGGGAGGGGGGATAGTAGGGGATAGGAAAGGTAGCAGAATACAACAGTCACTAATATGCCATTATGTAAAAATGTGAGTATGTAACAGAAGTGAGTCTGTATTATGTATTTGGGGAGTTCAAAACCCAATTGAGTCAAATGTATGAAAGATGATATGTCTTGAGCTCTGTAATGTTTTGAACAATCAATAAAAAAAAAAAAAATATCAGAGACTTAAAAGAAAACATTAAAACTGATACCCCATAAATATACATAATCATTAGAGATTATTATGAATAGGTATACACCAATAAATTTGGTAGCCTAGAAGAAATGGGCATATTTCTGATCTTACCACATTTGAATCCGGAATAATCAGGAAACCTGATTATTGATTGAATTAGTAATAAGACATCCTCCATCAGTGAAAAGCCCACCGTCTGACAGCTTCATTATTGAATTCCACCAAACACTTAAAGAAGAAATAATACCAATTCTTCTCAAATTATTCCAAATATTGAATAGGAAGATTTATCTCCAAGTCATACTATTAGATCAGCCTGACCCTGATACTTAAACTAGATAGGAACACAACAACAACAACAACAACAAAAACACAATGCTGTAGACTCATATCTCACATGGACATAGATGCAAAAATTCCCAATCTAATACTTGCAGACTGAATCTAATAGCACATTAAAATGATTATACAGTATGATCAAATAGGATTTATCCCAGGGGACCAAGGATGATTCAACTTGTGTAAATCAATAAACATGATACATTACATCTCCAGAAAGAAGAAAGAATCAAAGTAAAAAGCATACAATTATCTCAATATACGTAGAAAAGGCATTTGATAAACTTAAGCATTAATTTGTAATTTTAAACAAAACTAAGCAAATTAGGTATAGAAGGAATCTATCTCATCAGAATGAAGTTGTTTGTATTAGACAGCTTTTCATTGTAATAAAATACTTTACATCAACTGTTTATGAAGCAAAGCGGGATTTAGTTTGGCTGATAGTTCTGGAAGTTCAAGTAAAGGATTGGATCATCCCATTGGTTTGGGCCACAGGAGAGAATGGCACATAGTGATTAGAGCACCTGTCAGTGCAAGCATTCATATCTCAGAAAGCATTCATATTCTCATAAATCAGAAACAGGCTAAGAGATTGCTATCCCACTCCCTTCCAGGGCACATGCACACTGACTTAAGGAACTCCCATTGTGCCTCACCTCTAAGATCCCACAGCACCTTTCCATACCACTACCCTGAGGTCAAGCATTTAATACATGAGACCTGGGGATGAGGGGGGACACTCAACACCCCAACTATAGGATTCTGTCCCCAATCTCACAAGATTCATTTCCATCTCACAGTATCAAATGCAATCTCCCACCTTCAACAGTCCCAAAATCTCACCGTCTTCAACTGTTTATAGAATTGCTGAAAAGTCCAAGTCCAAAGTCTATTTAAGGAAAATTCAATGATGAGACCCTGTTCCGAAAAAAATAAATAAATAAATACAATGGTGAAATATGCACAGGGAAAAGTCCACATTGCAAAAGACTGATCCCAGCAGATAAAAATGTAGAATTGCCTAAAAAAATACTCAACCCATCAGGGCAAAGGGTAAATTCTAGATCTCTGGCTTGCACATACAGGGCATACTTTGGAAGGATGTGAACTCACAAGGACTTGGGCCTCCCAAGCCTGACAGCTTTGTTGGTTGCAGCTCACATGGCCACTCTTACACTGTCTCTGTACATTGCCTATAGTTTTCTGCAGAGAATGTGACATGTAGCTGGAAACTCTACTTATTTTTTTCCCTCTATTACAGCATTAAGTTAGCTCCCACAGCTCCATTACTCATCCCCCATCAGGGACTCTGGCACCGTAGCACATCGCCAGCTCTCCCTGACTTTCCCCGCAGAATCTCAGTGGAATCTACCACAATGCCATAACTCTTGCATTTTTCACACCTGCAAAATCACCATTATGCATACAGTGCCAAGGTTTACCACCAGTCTGAGCTACATCTGGGCCTACTTGAACCATGGCTGTGACCTTAGAGTACTTTGCTGGCTGAGCATGAGGAAATAAATCATATGATTCTGGGCATGCACGTTGCTCCAAGACTCTTTCCTGGAAAAAAAAAAATCTAGCCTGGAAAGTCTTTGAAACATATTTTATCTTCTGCACCTCTGATAGAGCTGTGATGAGAAGTTAAAGATTTCTGAGATGCCCTGGAGGCATCTTTCCTATTGTTCTGATGGAAAACACGTGGCTTTTTAATCCACACTGATCTCTTTAGCAATCAGACCCTCGGCCACACTCTTACAGACTTTTTATTCCTCTCTTGTCCAAATTGCAGACTTTTCAAATCTATGTATTTGGCATCTTTTTACTCCTGAATCTCACTATAAATTTGGCTACAAGAGGCCAGTAATACCCAAGCCACAACCTGAATGCTTTGCAGTCTTGAAAACTGCGGCAAGCAAATTAGTCTACCACATTTAATCTTGGCCTCCCACAAAGTGCTGGGCATGAATAAAATATAACCAAATTATTTGTCACAGTGTAATAAGAATAGCCTTTTCTCCAAATTCTCAGTGGAATCTCCATTTCCATTTGAAACCTCATCAGCATTCCTATCAGCATAATGGTCTTTTGAGTTCTCATCAGAAGGAAATCTTAACTAGAGCAATCAGAAAAAGGAAAGAAATAAAGGATATCCATATTAGAAAGAAGAAAGGCAAGTTACATTGTATATGATGTGATCTGATATACAGAAACTCCAAAGATTCCAACAACAACAACAACAACAAAAAAAAAAAAACTATTAGAACAAAATTCAGCAAAACTACAGGGTCTAAAATCAACATGTAAAAATCAGCAGTATGTCTACAAGACAAAAGCAAATTATCTGAGAGAAAATTAAGGAAACAATCCAATTTCCAATGACAACTCAAAAATTAAATACCTAGAAATACATTTCATCCAAATAAAAGATCTCTACACTGAAAATTCTGAACATGGATGATAGAAATTAAAGATTACTGAAAAGCAAAATGGGAAAAAAAATATGGTCAAAGAGATCCTACAGTTATGGATTGGAAGAATCAATATCTGTTTTATCCAAAGTGATTAAAGATTGTAATTCTTACCAAAATAACAATACCATTCTTTATAGATGGTTGAACTAGAAAAAAATACTAAACTTTGAATAAAACCACAGAAGATAAATGAAAACAAATTGTTGAAATAATCTTGAGCACAAAGAACAAAGCAGGAAGCATTATACTACCCAACTTTGCAATATACTACAAATCTATAGTAATCAAAATGGCGGGCATGAATACAATATAACCAAATTGGTATTGGTATAAAAACAGGCACCTAGACCAGTGTAATAGAGTAGGGGACCTAGAAGTCTACCAACATATATGTAGCCAATTCATTTTGACAAAGTTGCTAAGAACACACATTAGGGAAAGTGCATTCTTTTCTATAATGATGCTGAAAATTTGGATGTTCGCAATGCAGAAGGATGAAACACAACCCCTATTTGCCGTGATATATAAAAGTCAACTCAAAATAGATTAAAGCTGAAACATAAGACCTAAAACTATGAAAGTACTAAAATAAAACCTAGGTTTTGCCAGGCATGACGCTCACACCTGTAATCCCAGCATCTCTGGAGGCCGAGCCAGGAGGATTGAGAGTTTAAAGCCAGCCTCAGCAAAAGCGAGATGCTGAACAACTCTGTGATACCCTGTCTCTAAATAAAATACAAAATAGCAAAATAGGGTTGGGATGGGGCTCAGTGGCAGCGTGCCTCTGAGTTTAATCCCCAGTACAAAAAAAAAATTAAGTAAGGATTTTTAAAAAATAAATCCTCATAAGAACAGTAAACTGAAGAAATAGAATTACATCAAACTAAAAATCTTCTGCTCAACAGAGGAAAAGTTGATATACTGAAGATACCCCTTAAAGAATCCGAGAAAATATTTGTAAACTATACATCTGCCAAGGAGTTACTCTCCAGAATCCTAAGAATGGAAATGACTCTTTAGCAAAATCCAAATAATCCTGCTAAAATTGTACAATAAACCTAAAACAAACATTTTTCAAATGAAGACAAAACAAATAAATGGCCAATAGGTATATTTAAATGCTTGACACCATTGATCATTAGAAAAATAAAACGAAAGTATAATAACATCTCACTTCACTCAAGTTTAGAATGGTTAGTACCAAAAAGACAAAAGATATCAAGTTCTGGTCGGAAAGTTGGTGGGAATGTTTATCAGTACAATCATGATGGGCAAATCATAGACAAGTAGTTCAACCAATTAAAACTATAACTAGCTTAAGATGCTGTAATCCCACTACTGAGTATATGTTCAAGGGAAATGAAATCACTGTGTACTTCATATTTACTTAATCACTATTCACAATAGCCAGGAAATGGAAATACCTTGTGTTTATGAACTGATGATCAGATAATGTGTGATATATATAGAAAATTGATACTAATCAGTCTCACACACACACACACAAAATGAGATCTATACCATTTGTAACAACATGGATAGATCCATACTATGTTAAGTGAAATGGACTAGGTACAGAAAGACAAATACTGCAGGATCTCACTCATATTAGGAATCTAACATCTTGATCCCATTGAAGTTGAGGGTAGAAAACTGGTCACTAGAGACTGGGGAGAGTGGTGGGTAGGTCAAGTGAGTAAAGTCAAACAACAGGTATTAGGTTACAGTTAGAAGAAATAAGTTATGGTGCTCTGTTGCACAGTAGCAATGCTTTAGATAATGTTCATATACTGTATATCTGAAAAAAAAAGCTAGAAGAAAGGTCTTTAAACATTTTAATCACAAAGAAATGATAAATATTTAAGGAGATAGACATGCTTAGACTGATTCAAACATTATGCATATATCAAAACAGCACATCCTATCCCATAAATAGAGATGATTTCTATGTGTCCACTTAACAATAAATAAATATAAAACAATTTTAGGAAATGTGCTTATTTATATGTGATTTAAAAATAATTATTAAATAATATACACATAGTTTCAATTATGACGTTTATATTTATACATTTAATATGTCATAAGAAAGTGTTCACAAATATTTTTAACAATGTTTATCATTTTCATTACTCTGGAATAAAATAATTTTTAATATTTTCGTTGTATTTTTACAAAATTATTTTTCAGGAAGCATAAAATGCCCTTACCTATCAAAGAATGTGGGCATCATGTAGAACTATTTTCTCAAATTTTTACTGAAATCTTCTTCATCTATCACTTCTCACTAAGTCAGCTTTTCTCAGGAGGACCACACAATTGCCTATTATCAACAAAATGTGCTTTCAAGAAAACCAAAGGGAACAGTTATATGCTGTGTCACAGCAGTTTCAATCTTTTCCTTGTTCACAGTAAGTTGCAGATGTTTCCTGAAAGTTAGTGTCTTGTTAAGAGAAATCCATTCTTTCTTGATCAGATGATAAACCAGGATATATAGTGTTAACTAGATTTAAAAAAACCATTTATGTCTTTACTGTTAAGAGAGGAAACATTTATGCTTGAATTATTTTCAATGCTAGAATTTGCAGTTGTTTTTGGTAACAGACAAATATAAAACTGGTACTTTAAAAACATTTTAAAGTATTTTTAAGTAAAAAAATGGTACTTTTAGGTAATGTTACTAAATATTAAAATGAACATCATAAGAATTCTTACAGATCTCAAAGTGTAAAGAGAAAGGACTCCTATTTTTAATTGCTTTTTAAAAATACATATTGTCTTCATACTTTAATGCCTATCTGATAGTTTTAAAATTATAAATAGGCTAGTGTGATACACAGTACCAAAATTTTTGCTTTAGAGTAAGGACACATATTGAATAATTTGAAATAAAGGAAAATTGAGAAATCATTGGTGGTGTTCATACAAATAACTTAATAGAACTTAGAGACACCTGAAAGACGGTAGTATCTTTTCAGTTCACTGTTATCAAAATGACTCAATATGACCTCAGCTCTACAGCTGCTTTGTATACACCTGAGCTGAGCACACTGAAACCACTGTTCCAGCCAGCACATCCATACCTTGAACCTTAGACCGCTGCCCAAATTATCGCATGTGGACTCTGTTTCTATGACGAGTCCATGTGTTTCAGGAACTAGGATAAAGAAGCACTTATCTGATTGTGAGCACCCATGCCCTGGACCCCAGGTGCACTATATCTCTGCATGTACCCATGTCCCAGACTATGGCTCCCTTGATGTTCCACGTACACCTGTCTTTCATACTGAACCAACACGGTAGCAAGGGAAACTGCATCCTAGTACTGATGTCTCAATCACCACAAACTTACAAATAAGCCTCATCTTAAACCAAGAGAATGTCTTTGGGCCATGGCTTCCGCCTTAGGAGAAAAAGAGATCCAGAGGACTTCCACAAACTTCACCAACAATGATCCCCAAATCTATCACTTCCACTATATATTCTGGCCACCAAGGATCTCTGTCATCTTCACTGATACTGGATCCAACTTATGGAGATACACAAAGGCTATGCCTTTTCATCTTCATTAGAGCTAGAATTGTTGCAATCTATCTGGCCAGCATCCTGACACCCATTCATAGGTGAAGTTCCCTGCCATTGAAAGCACTCTATAAATTCTGGAATAGGTGACTGCTCCATAAAATATGCAGAAATCACTGCAAATGATAAAAACAAAAAATCAAGGAAACATGTTACCCACCAAAGAAAAACCACAAGCTTTTTAAGTAACCAACATTCCAGAATGGAGATCTATGAATTGACAGACATGGGATGCAAAATAATTATTTTGAGAAATATCAATAAACTACAAAAGAATGTCGACAGAAATTTCAAGAAAATCAGAAAAACAATTAATGAACAAATAAGTCAACAATGATGTAGAAATCATTAAAAATATAAAACATATTTTAAAGACCACAGTGAATAAAATGTAAATAAAAGCAATGGACAGCACCAACGGCAGATTTGATCAAGCAGAAGATCTATAAACTCAAAAAGACAAAAAAAAAATGTAAAAAGTAATATTGTCAAAATGTCCATATTAACTAAGGTGCTCTGTATATTAAAAATAAATCCTATAGCAAAAAAATTGACTTCTTTTATTTTTATTTGTTCTACTTAGTAGTACATGACAGCAGAATGCATTTCAATTCATCCTATACAAATGGAGTGCAACATTTCAATTCTCTGGTTGTACACAGTGTAGAGAGCCATAATTTGTGCGATCATCTATATAATAGAAAAGACAATTCTAAAATTTGCATGGAACCAAAAGAAAGAAAAATAACTCCATAGCTAAAATTATCTTGAGCAAGATAAACAAAGGGAGGGATTACAATTCCTGACTTCAAATTATATAACAAAGAAATAGTAATCAAAACACTGCAGTATTGACATGGAAAGCAAATACAGAAATCAATGAGAACAGAATTAAAAGATGAGGGAGATCCAAGCTGGAGAACTAGAGGGAGGCTGCATTCCCATTGCTTCATGACTCCTGATTCAAGCAGAGGAAATACTGTTTCTCTGTGAGGCAGCCATTGATGCCCACTGATTCCCTGCTGTTTACCCCCCATTTGTCTGCCTGGATCACCTGCTGGCTGCCAGCATATCGCAGCCTTTTGAGAACAGATCACTCACTGATCACTGCTTATCCTCCCTCATTTGCCTGTTTGTCCACCTCTCACCTGTCCATCACCTGCATTTCATCTACCCATTCATTGACCACTGCCTAAGGTTCACCCACTGTTAGCCCACAGACTGCTAGGGGATTCCCTGCTGCCTAATGCCTGCTGCTGCCTGTTGTTACACAGAAGAACTCATACCCTTATCCTATAGAGCATACACAGAAATTAACTCAAAATGAATAAGAACTTAACCTTAATAACTGAAACCTTAACATCTTAGTAGAAAACAATAAAAAAGCATCATAAAATTGGTTCTGGCAATAATTGGTATATGGGACCCAAAAGGCACATGCAACAAAAACAAAAATTAATTGATACTATAATAAGCTATCTCCTCTCTACATAGTAAAGGAAACAATCAAAATGAAAATGGAAACTATTGAATGAGAGAAAATATTTACTAATCATATATTTAATAAGGGGTTAATAACCAAAATATATGAAAAAATTATATAAACCAATAACAATAAATCAAATAGCCTTTTTTGCCTATCAAAAAGATAGGCAAAAGAGAGGAAGGGGGGAATGGAAGGACTGCAGAATAAAATAGACATTATTATTGCTGTGGGTATATACGTAATTGCATGACCAATGTAATTCTGCAACCTGTACACCCAGAAAGATGAGAAATTATATCCCATCTGATTCAATTGTATATGTCAAGATCATTGTACTGTCATGTGTAACTAATTAAAACAAATTTTTTAAAAAGATAGGCAAAAGATCTGAATTGACTGTTAAGATGATTACTATGAAAAAGTAAAAAATAAATGCTGGTGAGAATGTGGAAAAAAATCTTTGTACACTGTTGTTGAAATGTGAACTGGAAAATCCATTTATGGAAAACAGTTTGGAAGTTTCTCAACAAATAAAAATATAAATACCATGTGATCCAGAATTTCCACTTCTGGGTATATATCAAAGAAAATATATTCACTATTTAAAAGAGATATCCCCACTCCCATGTGCATGGCAACATTATTCATAGTAGCTTAGAAATGGGTAAACCTAAGTGTCTGTTGAAGGATGAATGGATAAGGAAAATGTACAATGAAATGTCATTCAGCCTTCAAAAAGAGGAAAATTCTGCCATCTCCAGCAATATGGATGAACCAGAAATATATTCTGCCAAATAAAATAAACCAGAAGCAGAAAATAAATATTACATAATTTCATTAACATGTAGAACCTAAAGAAAAAAATCAACTCAGAGAGAAGAATTGTGGTTACCAGAGAAAGGGAATTTGAAGAAATGGGGAAATGGTAGTTGAAAGGTACAAACTTTAACTTGTAAAATAAATAAGTTCTGGAAACCCAATGTACAACATGGTATGTATTAATGTATTGTATACTTCAAATTTGCTAAAAGAATGGAGAGAGCTCAAGTGGTCTCACCTCATTGACATGTTAGCTTGATTGTGGTAGTCATTTCACAATGTATATGCATATCAAAATATCATATTGCACATCTTCAATATGCACAGTTTTGTCAGCCATACCCCAATAAGCCTGGAAAAAAGAAATTTAATGACTCCAAGTAAATAATATTTACCTTCAATAACTTTGTATGCCAAGCTATTTTGTTAAAAGTTGTTACAGAGCAGCAGATTTAACCAGCCTAAAGGACTGTCCAACTTTGAAGCATGGTAGCATGAAACCATGGCAGAAAACTATGTTATCACCCCAATTTCATAATACATGGATACTGAGGTTTCCAGAGCAAATATAAAAACCTGCCATATAAACAACCCCATACTGATTCATCTCTACGGAAGGCCTGCTCCACACACCTCAAAGCATATTTTCATTTCACTAAAAATGTTGTTACAATAATAATCATGATGATCATCTTGGTTAAAATGAACACTTAAATTCAGCAAATAACATAAATGCCTGTAAAATAATGTCAATTTCTCAAAATTCCAGAGCCTTTGGTTTATAAAACAAAAGTTGTATTTTATATTTTTATTCAGGTTCTGATAAAAGTGAATCAGATTCATTTATTGCATTAAGTACTCACAGGAAGTTAGCAACAGTATTTCTGTAGCTGCCATGATTAACTCAGCCTTCTAGAGAACTGTGTAGTTCACTATAGACAGAAATAACTAAATGTCATCTCAGGAGCCAGAGAGATTTATGGATGTATATGAAGCTTTAGCACCACCCTGGATCTGAACAGAGATGATACAAAGTCCTGGACTGTGTCCATGTTAGAATAATGATGGAATTGAAATTATCCATCTAGTCTGCAACCATCAAGAATGCCACAAATGCCCCTTTCTGCTCCTGTGTCCTAGATCTGCCACCTCATCTCATGCCCTTTCTCAATCACACTTCTTATCTTCTTTTCTTAGTCTAGTGCTAGTCAGTCATTTCTCTTTGACATTCAGAGGTAACCAAAAATACATTCAAATTCCATCAAGGAAAATGATGAGGAAATGAGTACAAATACAAATGACTTACAGGCTACTAAGTATTCTTCCATCTCCCAATATCCCACTACCGTAGATGCCATGTTCATTCTTTACTTGAGGGAAGATAAAAATGCAATGTAGTTCATATCCTTAGATTGCTCACAGAAAAAATAGACAACAGCTGATGCTATATTGTGCCTAGGTCCCCATTCAATACTGAAGATCATATTGTCTCAGCATCTGAGGACACTATTGCTGACAGCCTTCAGTTGTCAACTCTTAGAACTGCCTATTGGTGAAGAGAGCTGCCTCTGTTGATGTTCCAGGCCTTTTTCTCAGGGAAGACCACCTCCAAAGACTGATTGATGAAGCTTGACCTCTTCACATATTCACGTGAGGCTTTCCAAGACAGCCATTCAGGGAATTACTCTCAATGGGCAAACTTCAGCAGTGCACTTGGTCATCTTGTTTGTATAGAAAGAGATTTGGCCTCAATTTGGAATGTACACAGACACATGATGAATGGCATGGGCAGATAGAGATCTAGAGAGAAAATATTGAAAGAACGTAGACAAGAATAGCTGAACTGATGGATCAATATATCTATAGAAGTAGATGTAATATGTGAAAATCTTTGAATTGCATTTGAAGACCCAAGAGAAAGCAAACACTCTCAAAGAGGCATGAGACCACTCCATAGAATGATTCAATCAATTGGATTCTGCCAGTGTCTGCAATTGGCCATTGAAGTGCTAGTGTAATGACTATGTGAGAATGGCAGCCTTGTTGTTAGGGAAAGAGGTTATGCAAGCGTTCAGCAGAGTATGCTCTCCCTCATCAAAGCTAATCTATCTCCTGGTGCTACTAAACTTGCCAGCAAAAAAAGACTACATCTTAGTTCCTTATATTTCATCATTTCTTGAGAAGACCATCAACTGACTTGGCAAGTTGACCAAAAGATACTTGTTTCATCTTGGAAGTTTCAGTGATTTATTTTGACAGTAACAGACATTTATGCTGAACATAGATTTGCTTTTCCTACACACATAGTCTCAGCCAACAATGCTTTCTGACAGCTTACAGAGTGCTAGATCCAATTATAGTAATTTTACATAGTAACTCTATCAGACCAAGGGATCTACTTTAAAACTAAGCACGTGCAGGATGATGGGACCCACTAATTTTTATCACAGGCCACACTGCTCTGAATACACTAATCCGGTAGAGTGATCGAACAGCCTGTGAAAGACAATGGAGGTGTAAGCTCACAATTTTCTGTGAGAAGGGGATAATATCTGGACATAGCATATACCATAAATCAATGAGTCTCAGATACCTCTAGGTCCCCAATAAGTAGAATACATAATGAGTGAGGGACAAAAAAGTAAAAGCAAGAGTGGCCTTCCCTATCAACATACCCCGTGACCCACTGAAGAAATGTGTGCTTCTTGTTCCTGCAACTGTGAAATCTGTGAATTTAAAGGTCCTGGTTTCCAAAGGAAAGGAAGAACATTCTTCCATGGCTACATCATCAGTGCCATTGAATTTTAAGCTGAGGCAGCTCCCTGGAAATTTTGAATTTCTTATGGCAAAGGGCCAACAGAGTCACCATTTTGACAGAGGTCAAAGAGAAAGACTGAGTATTGAATATGGCCTTGAGACCAGCTGCAGTGCTAAGGTCTATAATTTCCTCCCCAGGAAAGCCCCTGGAATTCCTGGGGGTGCTGCCCAGAATTTAAATAAAAAGCAAAACAAGTGACCCAGTAACCAAGTGTAGTAGACATTGCTGGGCTGCTGAGAGTCTCTTTTAGGATGCAGGACCTAGTCCACTCTTCATCCCCACAGTCTGAAGATTAGTTTGGAGGATTCATTAATTTTAGGGCTTGACCTAAAATTGGGGATTAATACACTGGAGGAGAAAGTGAAAGATCTTACAACTGAGTCCTGTCTCTTGATTATAGTATAGCCAGATGTTGACTCTTCTTGGGTTTTGGATGATGTACTTATTACAATTATACAGTTACCTTTCTTTACCATCACTGTTAGCTAAGACAATTTAATTAGCTTGCATGCTACATTGATGGTGTTACATGGCTACTACTATTCCCATAGTAGTCTGCTGGAAAACAGATTTATGTGATTTCATTCAATCATCAAGGGTGACTGCATAAGCCCATGGAAAAAAGCAAAAACCTGTTTCTTTAAAAAAAATCCCATTTCTTTTTTTATTTTTAAAATATTTTTATTGATGCATTATAATTGTACATGATGGTGGGGTTTGTTGTTACATATTACTGCATGCAAACAATATAACAATATAATTTGGCCAATAATTTTCCCGGTGTAAATTCCTATTTCTAAGATTTATTAGTATCTACAAACTGATTTTCAAGAAAGTAATTATTTTTGGAACAAAAATAAATATACAATAAAATATATTGAATTTTGTGCTATGACATAGTCATATTCATTTCAACACATGTGGATAATAATTATATCATGATTAATAGTGCCTGGACTCATATCTTTGGCTTATAACTTCACAGTTTTGTGACCTAAGGAAAGTTACTGAAGCTTTATGTATTTCAGTTTCTGTGCTCCAGTCATAAAAACACAATACTATACCTTACTCTTAGGGTTCTTCATGTATTTGAAGACTATATGAATCATAGGTGTTAAAGAATTTAAAAAGTGCTTGGATCAAAAGTACATCATTTTATTATTATTATTATTATCATCATCATCATCATCATTATTAAATGACCATTATCACCAAGAGACAGTGAGAAATATTGTTGCCCTGAAATAATACCTTATAGACCTCTTATCCCATTTAATCTACATAATAACCCTGGGATATCTTATTTATGATAAAAAGTCAGGGCCAGAAAAATGGAGCCTTTTGCACAAGATCACACAGCAAGAAGTACACACGCTGGGGCAGCCAAGACCAAGTTAGTGAAACCATTCTGTAGGTATCTTAGCACTTTTTCCCAGGCTTTCTTTTCTCAATTATTCTGAATCTTTCCATCTGGGCATGTCATCTGTTTGGTCAGTTCTCTGGAAGTCAAGAGATTAAATCTGAATCCCAACCAATCTTGTTCTTGATGTCTTGATGTAATAGGGAACTAAAATACTTTCTTAGAAATCCATCTTCAAATGTGTATCAATATAAATCTGTATTCTTTCAGAAGCTCTGTGAACCTTCTCTAAGTTCAGTGATGAAATACTTGTTCCAGCCAGCTTATATCTCAAATACTACCCTTTGGAGATTTTATATATATATATATATATAATGTATTCAAAGAAGTTTGCACACTTTCATCCATTTGAGAACAGGATTTTTTGCAAATCCACCTGAGACTTACAATATATATGTGTGTGAATTTTGTATTAAAAGAAAAATTACCACTCTGCCCTTCAGTCTTTCCTCAAAGTCCCAAGAGTATTAAAGTTTGTTTCCTCAGGTGGTTGAATGCCATTTTTATATATAAAATAAAGTACCCATTTATTCACATAGAGTTTTCATATAATCACAGCAGAGAGCTTTAACTTTCAACATTCAATTAGGTGGTTTGCCACATTGTATTTAACATTGTATCATCATTGATTCATATTGGATGATCTCCTTTGAACTAAGTCCAATATTAACAGTAAAAATACACCTTTTAAGTAAAAAATTTAAAACACAACATCAGAAATCGACAGTGAATCTGTTACAGAGCTACTTAAATATGTTTTCGAAAGGTATATTTCATCAGTTTTTTCTATTAGAAAACATAGTACTCTAAATCAAGTGCCTCTTGATTTAATAGGTTTATCTAGTGCCTCTTCATTAATAGAAAGTGTCCAAAGCTTAATCATGATTCTTGATAAAATCATTCATTAGAAATTTTTGGAAGCCAATTCAGATAATAATATCTACATTTATAGGAAAGCAAACTAATACTTACTAATACTCTTATATATTAGAAACATATCGTAGTTTTATTAAAATTTCAACTTGCACATATTACTAAACTTTCACATATTACTAAAGTAAAGTACCATGTGATGTGCCTACACATGTATATATTATGTAATGTTTACATCAGGTTAAATCTATCCATATCCTCAAAAATGATTCATTTCTTTATAGTCAAATCCTTTCAGATTTTTAAAATATATAGCACATAATTTTAAAATAAAATTAAATTATCAAGATAAAACACTGTGACATGGAGTTAATATTTTATTTGTAATATTTCAGGTTAATATTCTCAGAAGGAGGGAGAGAGTGGGAGTGGGGAGATAATATGAGAACAAGATACAGAAATTAGTTTAGCTATCAGAGAACTGCAAATATAAACCCAAACAAGATACTACTTTATATTAACTAGGGTGAATACAATAAAATAAGACAAATGTTTATAAGTATCGATGAGGATTTAGAGAAAAAAAAATTCAAATGCTATTGGTGAGTACCTAAAATGGTATGACTTCTTTGGAGAACCATCTGGCAGTTCCTTATACAGAGAGTCAAACAGAGAGTCACCATAGGTTCAGACAATTTCACTCCTAGATATATACCTATACCCAAGAAAAATGAAAATACATACCCACATAAAAAGTTGTACACGAATGTCCATATTAGAATTAGTAATGATAACAAAAAATTAGAGAAAACTCAAATGTCCATATGACAAATGGACAAATGAATGTGGTAAATGTATACAGTAGAATATTATTTAGCAATAAAAAGAACTGAAGTACTAACAAATATTGCAACATGAGTGAACCTTGAAATCATGGTGAGGAGATAGTCACAAAAGACCACATATTGTATGATTTCAGTAATATCGAATGTCTAGAGTGGACAAATTTATGAAAAGAGAAACCAGGTAAGTGTCTGCCTGGCATGGAGAAGATGGAGAGTTTAAGGAGTAGTGGCTATGGGTTTTCTTTTGGGGTAACAAAAATGTTCTAAAATCAATTGTGGTGATAGTTGCACTATGTTATAAATATACTACTAGTGAATGAATTATGTTTCTTATATGGGCCAATTGTATGGTATGTAATTTATATTTCAACACATCTATTTTAAAAAGAAACAGTAAAATGAATCAGCATTACATGAAAGAAGAATTCATTTCTCTTCAGATTTGTTTGAAGATGTTGCTGAAGTGTATTGTACATAATACTTTGAACTAATACAAGGAGTTTGAATAACACTAGGTTTCAGTCACACTTTCCGAGTTCCTAATCAAAGTTTATGCTACCTTAGTACTGTTCAAAATATAATTACTCTCTACATGGGTTACCTGACTTTTAAACAGTATTCAAATACTGTAGGTGAATATTCTACTTAAAGAAGTGTAACTCTTGGAAATAATTAAACATGTATAATTATTTCACTTCAAGGATGCACATGAGTAATGTTTCTGATAGTAAAAATTTAAGCATTAGGTTAGACAATTTTATTGTCTAAAAAATTTTTCACTCATTTTAAAAATTTTTATTGGTGCATTAGTTATACATAATAGCGTGATTCGTTCTGCTATATTCAAACATGGATGTACTATAATTTGATTGATCTCATTCTCAAGTACCTTTGCTTTTCCTCCCCTCCCCTAGATCCTTTATTTCTACTCTGATGACCTTCCTTCTATTATATATATATAATATACATCCTGATACGTATATCATATGTAATATATGTAATATCAATATAATGTATAATTATATAATATGTTATAAATTTTGATATTATATTAATATAATATATATTATATAAATCCTGATATATATAATATATATGACAATTTACACTACAATATATATATATATATATATATATATATATATATACACATCAGATTAATTGTGGTGTAAAAAGCTTAATGTGGACGAAGCATTATTCAATAGATTTTATTACCCAGTGCTTCCCCAAGCCCTCCCTTCCTCCCTCCCTCTACTCTATAGGTCTCCCTTCTATTTTTGTAGGATCCCACTTTTATTTTTTTTACTCTGATTTCCACATATGAGAGAAAACATTTGACCTTTGCCTTTCTGGTTCTAACTTAATCCACATACAATGATGTTCTCCAGTTCCATCCATTTACTGCAAATGGAAAAATTTCATTCTTTCTTATGGATAAATAAAACTTGATTGTGTATATATACAACATTTTTCTTTCATCTGTTGATGGGCACCTACAGTGATTCCATTATTTGACTATTGTGAACTGTGCTGCTGTAAACATTGTTATGCATGTATCACTATAGCAAGCTGATTTTAGTTCTTTTAGATAAATACCACGGAGCAGGATAGCTGGGTCATATGGTGGTTCCGTTCTTAGTCTTTTGAGGAGTTTCTATGTTACTTTCTAACTTGGTTATACCAATCTTCAGTCCCATCAGCAATGTGTAAGTGTACTTTTCCCCCACATCCTTGCCAGCAATTAGTATTTGTATTCTTGATGATTGTCATTTTAACAGGAGTAGGATGAAATCTCAGTGTAGTTTTAATTTGCATTTCTCTGATTGCTAAGAAGGGCGACATTTTCATTTATTTTCTGGCCATTTGTATGTTTTCTTTTTTTTCTCTCTTATTATTATTATTTGTGTGTCTTCTTTTGAGAAACATGTTTAGATCATTTGCCCATTTCTTGATTAGGTTGTTTGTTTACAGGGTATTAAGGTTTTTGAGTTCTTTATAAATTCTGGCTTTTAGTCTCCTTTCAGAAAAGCAGCTGACAAAGATTTTCTCCCAGTCTATTGGCTCTCTTTTGATGCTCTTGTTTCCTTTGCTGTGCAGAAGCTTATTTAATCGGATGCCTTTCCATTTATTGATTCTTGGTTTTATTTCTTGAGCTTTAGGAGTCTTATTAAGGAAGTCGGTGCCTAAGCCAATATGTTAGAATGTTGACCCTATGTTTTCTTCCAGTATTTCTAACATTTATGGTCTTATTTATAGGTCTTTGATCCACTATGAATTAATTTTTGTGTAGGGACATTATTTCCTTCTTCTACATATATCTACTTTTCCCAGCACCATATGTTTCATTTGTTTGAAAGCTATCTTTTCTCTCACATTTTTTGGCATCTTTGTCAAGGATCAGATGACTGTGTCTCTCTGTCTTTTATTCTGTTACATTGGTCTTCAAGTCTTTTTTCATTTCAATACCATGTTGTTTTTGTCACTATAGCTCTACAGTATAATTGGAGAACAGGTATCACAATATCATTATTGCCTTTATTGCTCAGAATCGTTTGAAGGATTCTGACTCTTATTATTCCATGGGAAGTTTAGGACTGGCTTTTTATGGTTTTGTGAAGAATACCATTGGTATTTTGAAAAGGATTGTACTCAATCTATAGATTGCTTTTGCCATTATGGTCATTTTGACAAAATTAATTCTGTCTGTGCAAGAACATGGGAGGTCTTTCCTTCTTCTAAATCTGGCATCCAAAAGTTTTGATGAAAGCTCATTTTTCAAATAATAGAAGTATATTGTTTATATTGTAAAGAAATTTATTTATATTAATTTATAACTTTTAAATATTTATTTTTATGATACATGTGTCTCCATGTGTATTGTTGGGCCTTGCAAATGCTTTATGGTCAGCACACATAGCAAATTCTAAGTATATTCTCATTGTTCTTTTACCTTTGTATTTTTTGTCCTTATGATTCAAAGTTCTAGGCAAAAAAAAAAAAAAAAAAAGATTGATCCCAGATCATGAGTCATACTTCACTTCCAGACATTGAGAAGAGGAGGACCTCTTTTACAGTGTCTATAGTAGGAGACAGGACCCTATTGACTTACAGGACCACACACTACAGTGCTGCCCTGATTTTCCCCCCATTAATTAGGAAAGAGAAACGCATGCTGGACAGCTAAACAAAGCAAAACAAATAATGTGCTTTACTGGGAGGAAGAAGACCATTCCTCTTCAACCAGCTATTTTGGGTCAATTAAATCAGGGTCCTTTCCCTCGTATGTGAAATAAACAGAATAATGCCCACTTCAATGGATTGCTGAGAGCATTAAAGAGATGATATATATGGGAAATTCTCTGCAACCGGTAGAGTGCCAGTGTGTTATCATACTCTAGGGAGTGCCTTTGCACTACTAATCAAGAATTGAGAAATATTCTAATAAGAGAGATGTTTGACAATGATGAAATGTGATAAGAGGTATGAGTGTACTTGTTTAAATACTGTCCTATTCAAATACTTACATTTTGGGTGCTGCTCAGCCCTAAATTAGAATGACTATCTCCCATATAATTTGTGCAATTTCCTTACAATAAATTTCCAGGCTTCATTTGGTCTTCCCCATAAACTCAATATACTCCAAGCAGGTTGTTAAGCAGAGACCCAGTTGTCATTAAAATGAAATGCTGACATTGAATAAGGCCACAAGGAAGTGTTTACTGCTGCTGCTCCGGAATTATAATCATTTCTTTGCTTGGCCTTTAGAGAACTGAATCATCTGATGTATATCTTGTTTACTAATATCTGAAATAAAAATGTTGAATGGCCCATGTATGTGTGTTTATCAGAACTAGAAACTATGTTACCACTGAGTTCACAAAAAAGATAGCTTCTATAATTAATTGCCTACATTTATTATCTGTGCTGGATGCATAAAATTTGAGATGATAGCCATTTGCCAATTTAGCAGAGTATATGATAAAAAGTGTTAGAGAAATGGAGAAGACATTTGACAGTTAGTAGGAGGTAAAAGAGGAAAAACTGGTTTAAGAGATGATGTGTGTCTAAAGAGACTTGTGTGGTAGGGGACATGGGAACTGTGCTAAGAAGCTCAAACTAGATTGAAAGAGATTAAAGACAAAACTTCCAGGCAATTAGAAAATAAATGTTAGACAGTTTTTTAGGATGAGTTTAAGTTATTTAGAAGAAGCAAGACCAATGAACGTGGGACAGCAAAATCTGAATTGAATGTTGAGAAAATTTGCCTAAATCTTATCTATTCTTTATGAGTACAGAGAATAAATAATTTAAAATTCAGGATCCACAGAAACCTCCCTAAAATAAACAAATTTGTTTTTCACTTATTTTTTCCCTCAAGAATCAGTTGCAACTGATAAAAAATTCTTTACACAAACTATCATTTTATGAAAATGATTTTGGCAATCAAAGATAGAGAAACTTTGGAAGAACCATCATGATACCTGCTCTAAGAAGTCCAAATTTGAATTAACTTTCTGTTGTTTTGTACTGAGATCCAGAAAAGCATGGCTGATATTTTTTTGTGGGGGTGGGTTCCAGGGATTTAACTCAGGGGCATTTTCCACTGAGCTGCATCTCCAGCCCTCTTTTGTATTTTATTTAGAGACAGGTTCTCACTGAATTGCTTAGCACCTTGACATTGCTGAGGCTGGCTTTGAACCTGTGATCCTCCTGCCTCAGCCTCCCAAGCATCTGGGATTACAGGCATGCACCACTGCACCTGGCTCTATAAAATATTTTTTTGAGAGGTGAATTTCATGCTACCAACCACCTTGGATGTTAATGCCTTGCCTTCTGTTCCATATCAATAAAGTCCTACTAAAACCAATGTTTCAGATGAAATTGCTATCAGAAATGGGAATCCAAGACAATTACATCATCATTATCTTATTGGACATTTCATTTATAAAAATGCATATAACTTCCACTAATTGCTAGTCTACATCTGTAAAACATCTCAATAGCAGAGTATCACAGCAAAATGGACACTGTAACACAAAGTTACAATAAAGGTGGCACCGAGAGCTCTGTTCTCTCTGATCCGTGAAAGGTGCTCTCTTTATACAGGTCTCTACCCAAATGTCACTTTACTAGTGAGGTATTCCTTGAAAGCCCTATATAAAATAGCAACACCATTCCTCTCCACAGTACTCCTATTTCTTATCCCATTCCCTTTTTTCTGCCACTGAGAACTTCCAGTAAGGTACATGTACATTTTCTTCCATATTTGACAACCCTGTTTCCCTGTGTTTCTGCATGCCCAACACCACTGGCCCCCACAGTGCAGTCTGACCAGCACGTTCACAGCTCTCAGTGACGGCTCTCAGGTCAAAGTGCAACTTATGAGCAAGAGAAGTTGGAGAAGTTCAACATCTCCTGCAATGAGCATTGTGTTTGCCCAGCAGAATGAAGCTTTAGGTTAGCTGTGGTCCACATGTAGCAGGTTAAAAAGAAAGAAAGAAAGTAAGTAAAGGAAATCACAATAAACAATGAAAGCTGATGGACTCCTGCAATACCTTATAAAGCAAATTATAAAATAAAAGCCAATAAAGGCATGCCAATTTATTACTACAGTTTTGCTTATCTTTTCACATCTATGGTTCACAGAAGTAACTTCATGGGTTTTTACAAACAGTAATTAAAGTCTGTTATCATGTTCTAAGCACCAGTTTTAAGCATTTACTTTGTAAAGAGCAAAAACTGTTTTCTCATAATGCTATAAGACTTGCAAGAGTAAGGTCACAGAAACAGAGTGTTATGATTACCCAGTTGATCAAAACAATTATGAAACTTGTGAAATAATATAATCAAATCCATGCATTTTACTTACTATGGAACATTTTATGGTTTTTGAGCAACTACTAAAACCCTGTTTTTACTCATGTTTTAGGTATATTTGTTCATTTTTCTAGTCAGCTCAAACTCAGCGTATCCAACATAGATCTCATATCTTTCCCCCAAGTTCTCAGTCTCCACCTTCATTCTCTGCCGCCAAGATACAAGCATTCTCGAATCTTCATTACCTTTGTCTTTGAAATGGGTTCATGATAACCTAGACCTTAGGTTTGTTGTGAAGATTGAATGAAATCATTATTATAAAACAATTAACACTCTGTTGGCTTATGATATGCACTCTGGTAAGGTCACTGTTACTCAGCTTTGATGATTCTCTGCTTTGATTATGTTTTCTTACTAATTTTTGCTTAAGGAATATGCATTTCTTTCTTCTCTATTCTGGTTTCCCCCACCTGTACCTTCCACAGAACTGTGGGGCTCTAATGAAAGCACATATGTGATGGTGTCAATCTTCTGCTTCCTGGAGGCTGCCTTTACGAGGTGCTGAAGCCTTTGATTAGCACACAAGTCCCTTCGCTGACTGGGTGCCCTCTGTTCATCTAAACTCATCTCTGGTGCTCTCAGCATTTGTAATTCCAACGACAGACAGACCCACTTTTTGAACACCTCCAATGAGTCAGTCACACAGATCAAATCCCTCTACATCTCAGCTAGATATATGAGGCATGACCTATTGTTCTACTTTATCAAGCTAGTGCCTGTTCAAACCTCAGGACTACTTCCTGGGTGAAGCACACTCTCTTCTTTCTGTTCCTCCCTTGCTCTGTGCATATACTTTTTTTTGTAGGATATATTACATTTTGGTGGAATGTAATCTGCTTGTTTATTTCTCCCAAGTAATTAAACTATGTCCAATTCACTTTTTGAATCCTACAACCTGAGGCAGTGTGCCTGGCACCTAGTAAGTGCACAGTGGATATTTATGAAGGAAATAGATATTAGTTAAGATGAGATCTAAATTATGGAGGTAATGCACTTCTCTTTATCATCTCACTGCAGTGATCTTCTCATTGTAGCTGATTAATGAAATCCATCCTAGAATGTTAAAACTGGAAGGGGCATTGGAAGTAAAGCAGTCCTTCTCTAATCAGATTCAAGAATCCCTGCTATAATCTGGTTCTAACGCATCTGATTGCAAAAAAAAAAAAAAAAAAAAAGTAAAAAAAAAATCTTAGAAAAGGTTATCTGTGTTCCTGTTTCTTATCAGCAAGATAAAATTCACTGCACTCCATTTAGCACCATGTGGTAGGTGTCTGTCCCTAGGTGAAGGATTTAACTGCAAGTTTTTACATGCAGCACTGATAAAGTTCAAAATGTTCACAAGGCAGAATATCATGACAATGACATCAGATTTGAGGAGGCTCAAGTACTTCTATCCTTGCAGGATTATTTATTACAGGTAAACTTAGCTTAGATACAGTGTATTCAGCTTTTTTCCCCTGTCTTTTATCAGTGTGAGTCACAGGGATTTTTTGAGGTGGATCAATAGATCGCCCCCCTTCTCCTACTACATCAATGTACCTTCCAAGGGAAAATAGACAATTTAGTTAAGCTCTACATTTCCTGAACTTCTTTGAGATCAATACTTAATTATCTGCTATATTTGCCAATATGTAAAACCTTCAGGATAGTTGCCATAATGAAATGAAAAACCTGTATTTGCAGACTGTTATACAATTTAAAATTCAAAATCATTTCTTCCTCTTTTATTTTTATAAGGTTAGTTTTGACCCTTATTCTGCTTGTCAGTTTTTCTTTAAGGAATAGGCAATTCTAAAGCCTTCTCATTTAGACAGCAGTTTTGAAATATAATACAAGCGGACCACTCACCTTTTACAAAACAGTTAAGCTACTTATAAGATCTCCTGGCTTCTTAAACCACTGTTTTCTGTCAGGTGGGAAGGGCTATCCTCTTAGGAGATCAAGGGCCATTAGATATAATTAACTTTTCCCATTCCTCTCCTCTTAGGAGATGGATTTTAAACTACTGCATATCTCACCATGGTTTGTGATTACATTCTATTAAACAGGATGAAGCATCTTCAGAGAAGAGAGCCATCATTATGAATTGAGTTTAACAACAAATTCCCATGAGATCTGATAATTATCTCCTGTAGTAGAGATTATCTGCCCGCAATAAGAGGATTTATTTTGTTCATTACTGTACTCATAATAACAGCTTGCAATGTGAAGGAAAAATGAGAAAGTGAAGCATAGGATCTTGGGAGAACAGAGACACCACTTCAGTCGTGTAATGAAAAACAGCCACAAGAAGACAAAAACAGATTCTAAACACAACCATACTTTGGAAAATAATCAGGTATCATTCATCTTTAATGTTTCATACTGACACGATTGAACAAAATAGCTCATTGTTAATGATGTTCAGCATTTCTGGCTTTAATTCCCACGTGTAGTCTGAAAATCAGCTGAAGGTATTTAAATCCAAGTACTTCATAACTT
The DNA here is from genome assembly GCF_052094955.1 of Ictidomys tridecemlineatus. NCBI lineage: Eukaryota > Metazoa > Chordata > Mammalia > Rodentia > Sciuridae > Ictidomys > Ictidomys tridecemlineatus. Next base: position 36,486,934 of record NC_135490.1, read on the forward strand.
TCCTCAATTGGAGAAAGTAGTGATCAGAAAAAGCAGTTATTAAGGGAAAGCAAGTGAACAAAAGAGAGTAGAAAAGAAAAAGCTGGCTTAATCTGGTGTTTGTCAAAATATGTTCTTTAACTCTTCCACAGGGAGAAAAATATCAGGGACAGCTTTGAGCAAAAGGCAGAGGGACCATGTGCTAGGCAGGGCTTTTATATCACTATGACAAAATACCTGAGATAATCAACTTAAAGTGAGGAAGGGTTTTTTTGGGGGGGTGGTTCACAGTTTCAGATATTACACTCTATGGTCACTTGGTCTCCTTGCTTTGGGGCCTGTGATGAGGCAGATCATCATGGTAGGAGCTACAGTGGAAGTGTCTGCTGATCTCATGAAGCCAGGAAATGAAAGAGACTAGGCAGATGTTAGGATCCCAATGTCCCCTTCAAGGGCATACTCCAGTGAATAACTTCCTCCCATGAAGCCCCGCCTCTTAAAGATTGCGCCACTCCCAATAGAGTGAACAGGCTAGCTACCAAACCTTTAACATATGAGCTTTTGGGAGGCACTTAGGCAAACCATAGCAGAGAAACTGAGGAAAATAATTCATCAATTTGCTTAAAGTAAACTCCAAAAAATCATTTTACACCTATATTAAAGTATAAAAATCATATTTCCAAGTCAAACATAAATGCTTCTTTTTTTTTTTCTGTGTACCTGTCAGGTAAGTAAATAGGAAGAATGCATAATGGAGACCCATGAACAATATACAAATATTCCCATCAAGGTAACAGGATCTGAATATCATAATGATTTACATTGGACAAGGCCCTGGAAGAGCATTTGATATCACTCTCTCTCTCTTTGCAGATGAAGAAAGCAAGCCAGAGAGGTGAATCATAACACTATTAAACCCAGACTGGATGTTCCTCCTCCAATAATTTTTGCCAAGATTATGTTCACATCTTATACATGTAAACATGAGTGTGTGTGTGTGTGTGTGTGTGTGTGTGTGTGTCTTTTCTTGGATTTTTAGAGATAACAGCACTTCTGTAAGACCGTTGTAAGTATCATATGTCTCAAAACGTGAAAAGACTTTAGAATCCAAATGGATAGAAATAGAATAGAAATAATATAATAATGTTTATTTGCACACCAGCTAGGCGTCCAACTGTGTATATGTTATCTATGTTATTAAGTTTAATCCTCTGGCCACTCCAGTAGAAACATCTCATTTTCCAGGTAAGAATTCTGAAAACTCTAAGCAGTTGCCACATGGACCAGGAAATGATGGGGTGAGTTTAAACCCAAGTCACTGGGATCCTAGTGCCTGTGGACTATGCACCTCATTACACCGCCTTGAAAACAACCATCAGAACTGTATCTGGCGAAGTTCAATTTGTGAAGTTCCTGCCTGTGTTTTAGCACGTGAACAAGTAGTTGGAAATAAATAACAGCCCTGAGACTCCCACTCGTGAATTTTTCTGATGACCTGCTGGCAGCATTAAACAAGATGGAAAATCCTGTGGGCTGTCTGAAGAGTGGAGAACAATCTCAGATGTAACTTCAAACATTCGTCTTCTTTAGTGTCTCTTCTGTACATCATTCACACTTAGAGTGTGGCCCAACTTTTCCCCCAGAGATGTCATCATGTCCCTTGAGGCTGTCTAGGCTGTAGCCCTGAAAGGGCAATAAAATTGGAAGATGCCTTTGAAACTCACTCACACTACCTGATGCTGAGTTTGTTCGGAGAGTGTGAGGTCTCTCAGCATAAGGGTCTGATAAAGCAGTTGATGAGATTTCACTTGTGAATCATGAAAGAAACAAGTTGGTCTTTGTTGTTTTTCTGTGGGAGAAAAATAGATAGGTTGGCCTGCCTGTCTGATGTTGCAAAGAATAATTTATCAGATGATCTCATGTTTGGAACACAAAGATAAGAGTTAAGAACTTTGAAACTTCGTCATTGCTAACTTTCTCCTAAAAACAACTGTATGTTCTGTCAACAATGCCAGCCAAGGCATTTCATGGGATTTCTCCGTGGAAAACAGGGACCAGACATGAGCTCATTCATTGTCTTTGTCCCCTACCTGTGGATACTGGAAAAAAAAATCTTTCCAAATGAGTAATGTTAATCTTGTGAATAATCAACATGAAAAGAATTATTCAAACTAAAAATCATCTAATTTGTCTAGAACAGAGAGAGGTTCACAAATATTTTCCATAAAAATCCAAATACTTGGTTCCAGTACTATTGTTTCCTTGTCGTGGGGGATTTATCTTTTGTGTTCTCTGCTTGGGAGAGATATTAATGAGGCTTAATATGAGAATCACAGTGCAGGTGATTTGCTGGTGAAGAGACCTCAAGGTGAATTGAGGAGAAACCAGAAAGAATAGGGTCCAAAATGAATCTATCATAGTAACTTCATAGCTACATCTTGTGTGGCGCTTCTTTTAGACACCACGTTTCATTTAATCTCAAAGTGTATTATTTTCTTTTTACTTGAGTTACTATAGGATGTGATTATGTTCTATTCAGTTGGCTTGTTTTACTTCAGATACAGCTACATGTTATCTTAATCTTTCATCAAATAATATGCAACAATAAATTCAGGCATCAAGGACAGAGTTAACTGTGGTCTTTAAGGTTCTGGTAATACCACATGCGACATTATCTAACCATGATTTCTGAACCGTGTAGGTGCAATGGGTCAATGATGTCTAACTTCTAAGGTTATTGTGAGAACTGGAGATAACAGAGGTCAAGTCCTCAGCATAATGTCCAGCTTCTCAGGGAATCCAACACTATCCTAATAGAGGAAGGGGCTGCTTTCAAAATTATGTCAGGTTTATTTCTATTGCCTTAGAAACCAGTTGTTTATAATGTCTATTATGTATGTGGTCTTCTTTTTCTCTGAAGTAATTAAGCTCTAAAAATATTCATATGATGAATCTATAGGATGAAGTATTTCATTATTCATAACTTATTTCTCTTTAATCTTGTATTTGTTACAGTACACTTAATCAAATAAAAGTCTCCGTAATGGTTCAGGATTCAGGAGCCTTTTCCTTGCCTTGACAAGGGTTCTGTGCTACTAAGGCATGGAAAGGCTTAATCTTGCAGTTTATTTTTTCCTGGAATTTGCTCTTGCTATGCTTTTGGTGATAAGCACAAAGATTTCTATAGGTTTATATTTAGCAACATAGTTGTTTGAAAGCTAGATCTTAGAGTAAGCCCCTCCACACACATTTTAAAAATATGAAGCAGGAGGCTGGGTTTGTGGTCCAGTGGTAGAGGTCTTATCCAATGTGTAGGAGGACCTGGGATAGATCCCTACCACCGTGCCCCTCCCCTCCACAAAAAAAAAAGAAAGTTGTCTAAAATATATAAAACAGGTTTCCTCTTCTCTAAAGGAAAATTATCTTCTATAATTAAAATAGCTGTCATATCATACAAAACTCTTTTATTTTATAATGTTTGAATTGTATGTCCACTCACCTCATTGTCATTTATGAACCGCTGATGAATTTAATTTTGAAAAAAAAAAGAAAAAGCTGCTTTATGAGATTCTTACATTTTAAATTCTAGAGTGAGTTCTGTTTGGGAGGGAAGGGAGCAAATAAGTCAAGCTGTGTGCCAGCCTCTACCGGGGTGTATACCTTTTACTGTTTTATCTTTTGAAGGCGAGCATTCCTTTCTCTTGCATTGTGATCTCAGAGCTGGAACGTCCTCTGCAGTACAGGCCCTAAGGCAAACCTAAAGGTGGGTATCCCTCCTTCTCCTAGGAATGCTTTCTACCCACAGAAACAGGATGAATTCAGTGACCATTAAAGACTGTCCTGAAGGGGAAAAGAAGTTACCAGAGTGGTTTGAGATGCATGTGAAAATAGAAAGATAAAGTTCCAGCAGTACACAGAGGGGAAAGGAGAAGGAGTTATGAGTGGATTACATGCAAGGGAGCCTCGGGCATCTCTGCATTTTAGCAGCACGTGATTAACCTACCAGAGTGAGACACTGCTTGGCTTGCAGCTCTGTACTCCCCTAAAACAGAAGGAAACAGCCCTATCTTATAATACCCTAATAAAGACACCACCTATTACTGATGACATGCATTTTTAACTAGAAAAGACTGGCTCAGTGGCATTGGACACTCACCTGTAACACTGGCCTCCTATAGGAAAAATGGGTGTATGTGCTTCTCCATGATCCACCATGCTAGGGGCTCAAAGTTACACTCCCTTTCCACAACTGAAGTGAATGGCTCATTCACCCATCCAACATTTTCTTTTCAGTATCTTAATTTTTCTTTCTCCTTTCTTTCTGCACAACAACACCCCAAAGCTTTCTAGAAACTTGAAAGTACTACCTAAAGATCGTACCTCTTTTTTCTGTCTTCTTATCTTTTTTTAGTGGGGGTAGGGTACAAAATCTGTGATTGAACTCAGGGACACTCAACCGCTGAGCCACATCCCCATCCCTCTTTTGCATTTTATTTAGAGACAGGCTTTCACTGAGCTGATTAGTACCTCCCTGTTGCTGAGGCTGGCTTTGAACCCATAATCCTCCTTTTCGGCCTCCGGAGCCTCTGGGATTGCAGGAGTGTGCCACAGCACTGGCTTGTCTTCTTATCTATCTTCCCTTTAATTGCTAACATCTTAAAAAAGTGACCTGTAAGCACTGACTTTATTTTGGTCCATCTATTCTCTCCTCAACCTCCTGCAATCACAATTATTTTCTCATTCTGCTCTGAAGATGCTTTCCAAAATCATAAAAGCATTATCTTCTTCACAATTCTACAACATCTTATTAGTTTTGATTTTTCCTCTTCGGTTTTAATAGTATAGATCAACTCTGTTGGAGCTCTTCTCTCTCATGTCAAGAGGAACAGTAGAAAGTTCAGCTTTCCACCTTAGGCCTACATCTGTGGTGTACATCTCTGTGTTACCCATTAGGTTTGGAAATTAACCAGGTAAAGAGTGTAGTAAATGCTTTCTTATCAGAAATAGATATTAATTTTAAAAAACCTGCCCAAATAAATGGCCTTTCAAACCTTTTTGCATGTAGGGAAACCATATTTCACAGCTCAGTGTGAATGGTGCATGGTGCAACTGGGCAGCTGCAAACTTACATTAGTCTATTTATTCTTCTATAACAAGTATCTGAGGGTGGGCATCTTTATTTATTTATTTTTTTTGAAAAAAAAAAGGTGTATGTGGTTCACTTCTCAGGAAGTTCAAAGCTGGCACCGGCTCAGTTCTGCTGGGGAACTCATCGTAGATGGTATTACTACGGTGGGAGCTCATGTAAGAAGGAAAGATCACAGATAGAAAGCCAGAGCAAGAGGAAGGCTCAGCAGTGACCCTCAACACATCCTACCTCTTAGAGATCATACAACTTCATAGCTCATCACACTAGGGACATAGCTCCTAACACATAAATCTTTGAGAGACATCTTCCAACCATATCCAAACCATAACAAGCCTCCATGTCTATAACAAAAGGTAACCTCAGTTGAATGCCAAAATCTGTTTTAATATGGGCTACACTGGTGGCCAAGGCCTCCATGAACTATATGATGCTCCACACTGTCATCGATGAGCCAACACCAGGAGGTGAAGGGGCAGAGACTGATAACTGAACCAGCTACCGAATGGGCAAGTACGGCTAGCACAGCACTCTTCACCGAGTAAGAACAAATTAATATATTTTAATCATAGATATTTTTTACTTGATTTCTTCTTTGAAAGGATGATTTGAGTGATGGCTCATTCCTTTAGGATTTCTGTGGGTTAATTCTACCTCCAGAGTTTTCATATTTATGAAGATTAAGTCTATTACACATCTAGATTATATTGGATTAGATTGCACAAAAGAGTTTTTATCAACTGTTATTTGTGCTCTAATGAGATTTATGAACTGTTATTTTTCACTTTATAGAATTTCACGACTTAGTCTTCAGGACCACCTATTCTAATCCCTTTACTTTACAGATCAAGAAATTCAGATGTTTTCTTCATTTTAAAAATACCATAAACTTGGGGCTGAGGCTGTGGCTCGGTGGTAGCGCACTTTCCTAGCATGTGTGAGGCACTGGGTTCGATTCCCAGTACCACATATAAATAAATAAATCATAAAGTTCTATCAACAACTCAAAGAATATTTTTTAAAAAATGCCATGAACTCCTTGAAGTCTTTATATAATACTGAATTCAAGTGAAAAGACTTTGGGTTTTCCAAATAAAATTATGCTACATGGAAGTTCTTCTGAGAACACCACCAGGAGTCACTTCCTGCTAAATAGTGACAATATGCCTGCTATTTTCACTTTCGCTTACATCAAAACAGTTAATATCTGCTACAGAATCCTTCACTGGCGGTCTAGCATATTTTTCGGTAATTGTCAGAAACATGTCTACTTCAAAACTTCTTTCAATGAGCAGATACCTTCAGAAAAACAAAAGAATCTTAATATCAATGCTTACTTGAACGTATTTCACCTTCTTTGCCTTTATCCTCACAAACACACACAATGAATAACAAATAACAAGCACATTATCTTCCTTTTCTGTCTTATCTTTTCTCAGACATATTTTTTATTAATTTCATTCATGCTGTAAATTCATTCAGAATCCAGCTTCTTTCTCAATGGCCCTTGAAGTGTGTGTCAGAAGGTATAATCAGTATGTATTATACCCACTTCTATGCAGGTCACCTTTATGTCCATGGATTCCATTTATAATTTTTAACTCATTATTATATTTTCTTCATGTAACTTTCAATGTTTTACAGCTTCTTATATGCTATGTATATTTCTATACATATCTCAACTTAATTCCCAAATGAGAAAATATACACAATGATTTTGGGCAGTATTTTCTTATTTTGATGATGCATCTCTGTTCTTTTTTAGAAAAAAATCTTAAGATTGAAAGATAAATGAAAGATAATTAAAAACATTTGTCAGGAGGTGGAGAGAGGAGATAAGCATCTTATATATTTTTAGTAATAAGTTAGTAAAACATTTCTAGAATACCATCAGGCAATCTTTGTTGAAAGCTTTAACATAAATGTAAAACTAATAATCAAATTCTAAGAAAATCACTAGGAGAGTAGGCAAAGATTTAGCTATGAAGATGTTCATTCAGTATTAACGATAATAGCAAAATATTGGAAATATCTCCATGCTCAGCAACAGAGGATTCATTGAAATTAAGGTGCATCTATAAAATAGAATATGAATGAATTATTAAAGTTGATGTTGTAATCATATACTGTTGGGATATTTGGAAACTCTGCTTACAATTTCTCCATTTTGTAAACACATCAAACATATATATGCTTAAAAAGATACATTTTTCAAAATGTTAGTAATATTTACTACAAAGTTAATGGTTAACAAATACTTCAGCTTTTACTTATTTTATTCTTTTTTATATTGCTCTAATAGAAAGAGTGACACTAGATAATCTATCAAGAAAAGAGGTTTATTTGACCCATGAGTCTGGTGTCTAGAGGAGACAAATAGTATGGCCTTGAGGTCCCAGGGAGAGCCTCCTCACTGCATCACACTACACAACAGAGAAGTGAAAGAAAACAGGTCATATGCAGAAGCATCAAGCCCATGGGATGGCCTTGCTTTATAATAACCTGCTCTTGAGAGAACTAACTTGATCCTACAAGAACCATATTCCTCCACAGATGGTCTAATCATCTCTTAAAGGCCTTATCACCTCAACACCATTGTGTTGGGGACCTAACTTTCAGCATATGAACCTTGAGGGGAGCAAACCACAGCCAAAGCATTTACATATCCAAACTCTTGTGTGTGTGTGTGTGTGTGTGTGTGTGATCATTTTTAAAATGCTCTTCTTAAAACAAATTTCCTTCAAAATAAGAATGCAATGATGAACAGGTAAAAGGCAGCTAATAAATAATTCAGCAAGAGAAAGGTTTTTCGTGGATAAATGATATTAATGCCATAAAATATAAAGTATGATGGGGCTGGGGTTGTGGCTCAGCAGTAGAGTGCTTACCTAGCATGCATGAGGCACTGGGTTCGATTCTTGGCACCACATACAAATAAATAAAATAAAGTCCATCAAAACTAAAATATATATGTGTGTGTATACATATATATATATATATATATATATATATATATAGTATGAATTTATTTTTTTTTCAGAAAAGAAAAAACATGGCTGAGTTTTACCAGAGTCAATTCAAATCTAGAGTATACCAGGAGAGGCTGACTCCTTGTGAGTAAGGAGAGTAGAAACATTGGTAGGTGGTGCTTGGCTTAAAGATTTGACTTAAATTTGGGTATAGAATATTTAGTAGCCTATAAATAGAAGACTATAGACCACGTCTCTTAAGTAACCAGAAAAAATTAAGGCAAAGTTGCCATTGGGCAAAGAGTTAAGATATAAGTAGTCCTTAATTTTCACCTTTCTCTTTACTTTGTTATATAATTATTGCAAATATATCTTACTGCCTAATTTATTTCATTCGTGTTTTAAAAAAAACTCCTAGGACTCCTTCCATGTCGTATCTTTAATTCAGTTCAACTCATGTTCAGAGACTGTCTGCAGGATGAGGAAATGATTCCTTAACATCAGAATTTCAGCAAGTAGAACAGAGGCAGGGGCACTGAGAATGTGCAGAGTTCAGCTCTGGTTGCTAGAGTGGGTGGTGCAAGTGAGCCGATTCTGTTTGTCGAGGTCTATCTGGAATTATACATACAGAATAGGTAAAATAGGACAAAATCAGCAATCATCTGAGCCCTAGGGACAAGATCAATCCTAAGCCATTAGCTGGCTTCCTTAGTGGATATTATATTCTCTCAAAATTTTCTTTCATTCGCTCATCAAATATGCACTTTGCTTAGTTTTGGGATATAGGAAAATAATTTATGACAGCTCTTGCACAACATAGATACATATGAGTAAAAAAAATTATAAATCAACACAAAAGTTTAAGGGCAAAGGGACAGGATGGGCATGGTGATGCACATCTGTAATCCCAGCAGCTTGGGAGGCTGAGGCAGGAGGATGGCAAGTTCAAAGCCAGCCTCTGCAATTTAGTGAGACCGTGTCTCTAAATAAAATATAAAACAGGGATGGGGAGGTGGTTCAGTGGTTGAGTGTCTCTGGGTTCAATGCCTGGTACAAAAAAAAAAAAAAGTGGCGGCGGGGGAGTGGTTAGCAGAGTAGCAAGATGATCAATATAGATTTGGAGGGTTAGAGTTTTAGAATTCCCATTTGGTATGTAAGTGACTTGGGTAAGTTATTTAACTTCCATGAATTTTGGTTTCTTTATTCCTAAAATATGAATTAAATGTCAATGATACAATATTCAATGGACATTAAGCAAAAAAAAAGGAAGAAAAACAATATTGGTAATATAGCTAGCATAATATGGGGTACACTGTAGCAATGGATTATTACCTAGCTATTATCAATATGTAAAGCATAAACTTTGGCTCTTGCTCATCTTCTTTAATAAAAATTTTTAAATGGTTCAGGCCCTACCTGGTAATGGGGGTTGAACAAGGACAGACTTTCATTCATACTTATCTGACTGTGAAGTAATGAAGTTTCTCTGTGAACTGCACCTACATCCATGGGTCAATATGTTATCTCCAATCTGCCTCTTCTTCACCCTTTGCCATGGACACATACTTACCAAGTTTGAGGAAGAGAAATTTCATTTCACAAATTTTTACATGCACCCTTCTCAGCACGTAAGCTGGCTTCTGAGTCAGTTCCAGCATTTTAGTACCTGCTATGTGAAAGAACATGGTCCATGGAGTATCAGGGATGAGTATATTTGGCAAATGCATGGAAAACACATAGATTAAAATTGTAGAATACAGCTCTGACACAGAGGTGGGGGCTGAGCATAGTGAAAGAATAGGAGAGTTTGTAAACCTACCCAGTGCAGGTAAGAAAGATATCTCAGAGTGTCTTTTTAAACTGGGCATTGTAGAAAATTAGGAATCTTATGGATGGGGCAGATATGGGAAAGTATCTCATGCAGAAGAAAATAAATCATAGAAATGTTCTAAATTATGCATCATATATTTATGTGTAAACCATTTGTCTCCAGCTGGTGAGTTCATATTTTTAATTAATTAATTTTTTATGAGAGCTTCATGGTTATACATGATATTTGGGTTCATCCCAACAAATTTATACATGCATGAAATCAATTTCAATTCATGATTTCCCTTTTCCTTTCTATCCTACCTCTACTTCTACTCTACTAGACATCCTAATATCTAAATCAAGTTGACCTTTACTAGCCAAACTGAGGTATGTCAACCAAGTCTCTGCTCAAGAATTCTCCATCCATAGCTCTGTAGTTGGAAACATCAAAAATGATTAGAGAGTAGTCCATTCATGCTCTGCTGTGCCAGCTTCCCAATGGAAATGCACTGCCTGCTCACAATTAAGAGGTGCTACCCACTGAGCCCTTGTCCAGGCCACTCTGGCCCAACACTCTACGGGGTGGAGAGCTTGCATTACTCCACCAACAGCAGCTCCATAATCCTTGGAAGAAGCACCAATGTTGGTTAGGTGCAGAGAGATGGATCTGTACTTTGTATTGCAGAAATGTTCTTCTGGCTTGTAGGCAGGGACTGGAGTAGGAACTGGATTTAAGGAAAACAATTAGGAGTCTTTCCCCATAATCCAGGTGAAGAATTATATGGCCTGAGTTGAGTAGCGGCAGTTGTGATGGAGAGACATGATTTGAGAGATATTCGGGAGCAGAATCAATAGTACTTAGTGATTGATTAGAGACCTGGAGCTACAAGAGGGTGAAGTCATGGATAATTTATCAGAATATTGATTGAAATCTGGATTCACAGTGGTGCCACTGTGTGAATTGGCACCGTAAGAATGGCACGGTGTAAGGCCACAGAGGCTATGTTTGTGTTGCAGGGTGGTATTTGAGACAGGAGAAGCTGAGACAATAACTTTAGGTTTAAACTAAAAAATTGGAGGTGCCTGAAGGATATTCAAGTAGAAGTTTTCTGCCAAACATGACGTTCTTGTCCCATTTTATCTTTGTGTATTTCCATGGGATTAGAATGAGCCGATACCCTTTATGTGAGATGGCCAGCTCTCTGATACCTTTCCCAGTTGCCCCAGGCCACATTGATCTCTTAGGACCCAGACTCTTATGATTAGTACAGGTCTTCTGCCACTCAGCATATGCTACCTTGAATAGCCAATCACAAAGTTATGAGATACCCCCTTTCCTAACCTGTAAGACAGACAGTGCAGGCATAAGAGCTAGATTTAAAAAAAAAAATTTTTGTTTTAGTTAGATTGTAGGAAAAAGCCAGAAAATGCAAAGGTTTCCAGTGATCAAATAAACAATAGACAGATTCTGAATTACTCAAGGTTAGGGAGAAGGGATCTAATTACACTTGAGGGACACATTTAGGGAGACACAAAAAGTAAGACTTATATATTATAGGGAACTTTGTTAATAGCTGAGAGAAATTAATTGTACTATAAATAAAACAGATCTGTGTTATAAATATGCAAGTATGGGAAGGTGATGGGAAGGAAGGTTGAAGAAGAAAGAAGTGAAGATTATAAAGAAAATACAAGAGTAATTATAAAAATATGTAAATTAATGGTATTAATCAGGAACCATTAAGTAATGCTTGCTCATGATAGTCATTACTCTGTACCTTTTTACAAATAGTAATGTTATAGTTTAGATGTTAGGTGTCCCCCAAAAGCTCATGTATGAGACAATGCAACAATGTTCAGAGGTGAAATGATTGGATTATGAGAGCCTTAATCCAATCAGTAAATTAACCCCCCCTAATGGGATTAACTGAGTGGTCACTGAAGGTAGGTAGGGTGTGGCTGGAGGAGGTGGGCATTTTGGGTGTGCTTTGTTTATCTATTTTGTATCAGAGAGTGGAGTCTCTCTATGCTCCTGATCATCATGTGAACCCATTTCCTCTGCCACTCCCTTCTTCCATGTTGTTCTACCTCACCTTGAGCCCCAAGGAATGGAACCAGCTGTCTACGGACTGAGACTTCCGAACCCATGAGCTCCAAAATAATCTTTTCCTTCTTTTAAAATTGTTCTTATCAGATCCTTTGGTCACAGCAGAAAAAAAAAAAGCCTGACTAAAACACTATTGTAATTTTCTCAATAACCATATGAAACAGGAAATATTGTTATTCGCCTTCTTCAGATGATAAAACTGAAGAGCAGAGAGTTTAAGTTATTACCCCAAAGTCACACCGGCAGGAAGTCCTATTTAAATCAGGACTCTAAGCAGTTATAGGTTCTAAATGCCTTCAAACAATCTTAGATTTTAAAGGGGTAAACACAAATAAAGGAAGATTCATTCTTAATTTAGAGAAGGGAGTCTTTTAATGTGAACAGTTTCTGTGTATTCAGCTCCCAAAAGAAGTAAATGTTCTATGACAGGAAATTTGGCACATATTTTTTAAAACATAATAATAATAATAATAGTCCCAATTTATTAAATAGGTATTACGTTATAGGCACAGTTCTAAGTAGTTTCCATGTATTATTTTGACTTTTCCTGGGAGAGCTATTAAATCGTCATCAATTCCATGTTCTATTTACGAGTACTAAGTTTTGCAACAGTTAAGTCATTTACACACAGCAAGTGGGAGGGCTAGGACTCAAATCTATACCTGACCAACCTCAGAATTTGAACTACTTCCTCTATTCTTTCTTAAAACAATCTTCTACAACTCAAGGTCTTCAAAATTTGCAAGCCCTGGGCTATACAACTCTTGGCTATCAGAAGCTCTTGCAGCTAGCTACTCTGCCTAAGCTGTGAATTGCATAGTTGAATTCCACCTGAGTTTCCTGTTCGTGAGGAAGCGTTATCTATCCCTGTGTTGTCAGAAATCACCCTATGTTCTGGACAAAAGTAGCTGAAGCACTGAACATAGGCAGTAAACTACATTCCTTCTGGAAAGAACAAGGTCCAACATATACATGTGGAAGATGATAGATAATATATGGAAAAATGTAGTGAGCATATAAGTTTGAATATTCTGAATGTGTAAAAAGGGCAATTTCTTATTATAAGGACATTCTGTACCTTCTGTCAGTACAGAGGAGACAAAGGGGACTAAAACTCTTTAAATGGAATGTCATCTGCATTTTTAGCTTGGATGGATGATAGCAAATTGCTGCATGAATCATGTGAAATAGATGGAAAGGCAAAGTAGAAAAAATGGCACACATCCCAAGTATGAAATGAAAAGTTTATGTCTTTCCTAAGTTCAACAAAAGAGCCATGTGATATTCGGTGGGGGAGGGGGTCTCCTAACAACTTAGCACTCTGATTTATTTGACCACTAATTACACACGATAATACTTATTTCATAGGGAAAACAGATAGATAATTCATGTGCAGGGATAAAGTATAAAATACAAAGCATTCACTGTACAATTCTTCTCCTTAACTCATATTGTTATAGTATTACACCTTTAATATGTTTCAATATGCACTATTTCTTTTGACCACACAATACTAAAAGATGTTTAAAGGATGAGTTCTCAGAACATAAATTTCCCAATTCTAACATTTGAAAATAAAAGCTATAACCTCAAACCATAGTATTATAAGAACAATAACACTTCTTTAAGACTGTTCATGTCAAATTTATATTTAAACACATTTTTACTGTTAACTTCAAATTCTCTGTGCTGAAAGAACAATCTTAATGATCTTTCTGTCAGAAGTTTTCTTATTCATTCATTTGTAGAAGATAGGTGCTGTTGTGTTTTTAATTGCTCTTTATTCTACATGTAATTGTCTTATGGTGAAAGATTGTTGAAAATTGTTTTGCAAGAAATGGTAAAGTAATCTTATCTCACTGCTTACCACAAATTCTATTAATTAGACAGTGAAATGAGACTCACCCAAAATGATTAAAGAGTTAGAAAATATAAGTAGAAAGGTTAACACAATTATACTGAATAATTTTATTATTTTCTTTAAAAAGAATGAGTAGATCTAATAAATTAGTATATGAGGTGACTGTCATCACCCTGTCTTGATATTTTTACAAATTAAAAAAAATGAGTTTTCCAACTCCAACCATTTACTGGCAAATTGTAAGATATATCAATGTACATAAATGCATTTTACTGTCATATATAACTAATTAAAACAAATTTTAAAAAATTTAAAAATTGAGTTTTATTACTGTATGAGAGATCTGATGAAGGAAAAAAAATACCTTTTGATTGGATTTATCTAGAATCAGCATGATTTTGTTGAAAGAAGCAGGGAGTGAAGACCTGTGTTCCCGTCCTAATTCTGCCCACTGATCAGCAACTTGATCTTGGCCACAATTTTTGAAGGAGCCTTCCACTGGTTTTTTTGTAGCAAGAATGAACTGCTGTGCTTCGTGCCTCACCAGTTATGAAAATCCAAACAAGAAAATGTATAAAGAGCACTTTGTGAATGGCAAGGGCCAAACAAAGAAAGCTGTTATTGAGTGTGGGAATTGGTGGCAGAAATCCTTTTTTCCTAAAAAAACCTTTGCATGAAAGCCGGACTCTCGTTTCTCCTGGGTAGTTACAGTCTTCAACAAAAGTAGCAAAAAAGATGAGACCAACTCTCTGTAACTTCTTTGTCATGAGGAGATATTATTCTACTTCCATATGCAGCCGGGAACTTAGGGACTCTATGTATTTACTCAACAAGATATTATATTGCTGGCCCTTGATTATCTGAGTCAAATGGCTTTCAGGGATTTTTTTTTCTCCTGAATGCTTTCTTTTCTTTCTCAGTTTCTCCCTTCCAAGAGTGCACTTCCTTTACTGTACCCTGGTGGAGCACCTTACTAGATTCAAGTCATCACTTCTCATCCAACATGTCAACAACCATTCATGCAATAAAACCTTTACTGATGAATGACTGCGGGCCAGCTGTGGCTCCCAGCTGCTTTCCGTTCCCATCCCCTTGTCCTTATCTACCCATCCCCTCTCTAATACCTACCTCATCAAGAAAAGCTGGATACCCTGGGATGACTCACACTTTAAAAAATAGATTTTCAAAATGTTTAACACTTTAGCAATTAGAAAAAATGCAAATTAAAACTACACTGAGATTTCACCTCACTCCAACCAGAATAGCAATTATCAAGAATACAATAAACAATAAATGTGGACAAGGATATGGGGAAAAAGTTACACTTATACATGGCTGGTGGGACCGCAAATTAGTTTAACCACTATGGAAAGCAATCTGGAGATTCCTTAAAAAACTGTGAATTCAACCACCATTTGCCCCAGTTATCTCACTCTCAGTATATCCAAAAAGGAGTCTAAATCAACATACTACAGAGACACAGCCACATCAATGTTTATTACAACACAATTCATAATAGTTAACTATGGAACCAACCGAGATGCCTGTCAACAGGAGAATGAATAAAGAAATTGTGGTAAAAATACCCAATGCAATATTAGTTGGCCATAAAGAAGAATGACTTTATGATATTTGCAAGTAAATGGATGGATCTGGAGACTATCAAACTAAGTAAAAAAAAAAAGCCAATTTCCAAAACCCAAAGGTTTAATATTATGTCTGATATATGGAAGATATCAGATATAACCCACAACAAGGGGGAGAGAAGGGAAAGAATAAAAGTTTTGTATATGAGACAAAGATAAATGAAGGGAAGGGTTTCAGGATAGATAAAGGAAAGACAATGGAATGAGTCTGACCTAACTTTCCCATTGCATAGATGAATACACCACAGTGAATCTCACCATTATGTGCATCCACAAGACTGGGATCCTAAGTAGAATAAGACATAGTCCTTGCTTATATAAATATATCAAAATAGCTTCTACTGTCATGTATAACTCATATATATGAGTCTACCATGATGGCAATGTCCTATAATATCTGGGTACTTGAACAATAAATTTTAGTCATGTATTTTGCATTTTGACTCTTTCAGAAATTTCTGTGTTTTATTGGAAATGCTCTTGTTTTCTGCTTCTGTACTGCCCAGGTCATGCTGCAGGATATCAAACAAATCCCACATTGAAGGCATTTTCTGGTTTTCTTCCTTTAAGTTGGTATTACTATCTTTCTACCAACTAGACCTGAAAATATTCTGTGATTTCTCCGGGCATGAAAGACTCTATATTTTGAAATATTTTATGTAATAATTAGTAATATTTAATAAGTAAGCATTTAATAAGTGATCTTTTGTTGGCATTAATCAAATCAATCAATCAAATTTATGATCAACGTGAGATAATTACTTGTTACCACGTGGTTGCTACTATTGGAGCCAGAAGAAAGGAAGTCATTTCCTAGAGGGTCAATTTATGAATTCATTTTACTGTTGGAAATATTTAAAAGTTTTGTCATGGACTGAATGTGTGTGATGCCCATGTCCCAGATTGTGATGTTAAATTCCTGACCTCCTCATGTGATGGTATTTGGAGATTGAGCCTCTTCGGTTTAGATGATGAGTTCTTGACAGAGGGACTTTCATGAGGGGATTACTGGATTGATAAAAAGAGGAAGAGGGCAAGAGAGAACGAGAGCTCCACTCAACACACATCTAGGAAAGGTCACACAAGGATGTAATGAGAAGGCAGCTGACATGAGCAAGGCACGAAGGTCTTCCCAGAACTTGATCGTACTGAGATCCTGCCTTCCAGAACTAAGAGAAAAGGAAAGTCTGTTGTTTAAGCTACACAGTCCACAGCCTTGTGTTACGGCAGCTCCAGCTCTTTAGACAAACTCCCTGCATCTCATTGCTGCCTCCTTGTACTCTTAGGGTTAAGGAATCTCAGAATTCAAACCACTGAATGGGAATGACACCTCTGAAACAGGCCTGTGACTTTAATTCTGTAATGATCACCATCAAGTATTAATTACATAGTCATCTAAAATTAGTTTGATCCAGGATATTCAACTTAAGTCACCATCGCCATGTATTAGTTATTCAATGGGCTCAGGGGAAAAAAATGCTAAATATTTTTTATGGAAAAGGAATATGTTTTAGATAAAGTGCCTATAAATTTCTCTTTTATGGGAATATTTTTTCTTTGTATATATTTATTTAGAGCTAACATTGAGAACTTACGTGCTTAGGTATTTGTTTCACCTATTTCTAAGGCTTCCCCAAATTTTGAAAAGTAAACATTTTTATTTGACAGATGAAAAATTGAACATTATCGTCCAGGGCCCTCCACTAGTTGGTGGTGGAACTCTGGTTAGCTCTCTAAATTCTCTGGATCCAAAGACTTGAGGCTTTTGAATAGATTTCATGGTCCTTGTAGCTAACAGTGTGAACTACATTCTGCCCCAAATTAGATGTATTGTCTCATATTTACCTGGAGTCTTAAAGAAGCCATTTATATTCTCCATGCCTTAAGTTTGGATAAGTAAATTTCTGATGAGGCTGAGAACCTGAACCACAAAAGCAACATCCTTTGAGTCAGCCTACCCATTGTTGTCAACACCTATGGGGAAGAAGCCGTCATCCAAGGAGAGTGAGCACAGTAGGAAAAGTCCTTATACTTATCCATGAAGGACTGAGGTCGTTTGCCTAGTGAGGAAAAAAATGAACTCATACATTTAGTCATGGATCTTGATGACTAATCACCTGGCTCTTAAATAGTATTTCCATTAAGATTTGGCAATGGATTTTACTAACTGTACCCTTTGATCACATGCATACACACATACACACACACACACACACACACACACTCTTACTCTCTCTCTCACACACACAAGATGGGAACTTCTGACTCTGCCACTTTCTAGTTGTCTGGCCTCTGTCTCAATATTTACATCTTTAAATTGGGGGGTAATAGTAGTACCTATTTTTTAGGATATAGAGATTATACACCTTAATACAAAAAAAAAGTCTCTTAAAAAGATTTCTGGCTTCATAAACATAAAATATTATGGTGCTAGTAATTATTTTTAGACTCTAGGCTGTGACATTCTGCAATCAACACATTAATAGAAATATACTCTCCTTCTATTTGAATTGCTCTAGAGTGCAATACATAATGTTCATATTCTCTCTGTAGTCACCACTTCCCAAAAGAATGAAATGTCCTTATTTGAGGCCTCTAACAAAAAGAATTGGAATGAGATTTGAAATCATAAACAATAAATCCTCACAGACATAGGTTAAAAACTTATTGACCCCATCCTTTTGCTCCTGTTGAGATGGTGGAAAGACAAATTGTAAAGGTCAAATTAACTTAAAGAAGTGTAGCCAAGGTAAGGAAGTAAATATCAACCAAAAAAAAAATGTTTTTAAATTCAGAAAGGATGGAACTACACAAAGCAACTGCAATAAAGCCAAAAAGAATCATGCTCTCTGCAATGCAGAGAGCATGCCAGCCTTATCTTATAAACCTTTTGAAGGCATTGAATTTGCTTGGTCATATATGTATCAATGTAATACAATGTTGTATGCATTTTATTACTTCCAGGCAAAGGTCTGACAGTGAGAATAGATTTTATAATCATGATTCTATTTTCAATTCTGTTTTCAAATTCTGTGCTTGAGCATGCAGGTTGGTGAATGGTTAGGTACTGATACACTAACAATGCTATTTTTCCTAAACATTTTGATCCAGTTAAGCAGTGGTTGGAGAATCCAACTATAATTTGAAGCATCGGCTTTGTGACTTGTACACTGAATCAGCTAGCTCAATTTTGATCTTCAAGGCCGCCTACTCCTCTTTTAAATTAGATTCAGTCTCCCAGTCATAGGCAGAATTGCCTGTGGACTGCCTCTATAGCTTCTATCTCAGGGTCTAAAACTCTTGCTCCGATACTAGAACAGAAAAACACAGGAAGCTCATCATGGATCCTGGAAGTCAGATGCACTGGGATCCACATTCTCACTGGGCATTTACCAGTTTCATGATCCTGAGGAAGTTATTTAAATTCTCTAAAATTAAGCTTGCTCTTCCCGAATATGAAGATAATGTGTTAACCCTGCATAGGACCCTCAGACATCAAACCCTACTAAGAATATAAATGTGTTCATTATTTATCTGTATATTTTTTAAACTGGACAAACTTCTGGTATTACACTTTTGTTTTTCAGGGCTGGCAAAAAGCCAGCGTCGCTCAGGCTGAGGGTTCTTACCCATCATGTTGTGGCCCCACAGGGAGTTTTAAGGCCTTACAGTTGTCGGAGGGCTGGGATGGTGAGGAGGGACACTGTCTCTGAATCGTCATTGTCCACAGAACAGCTGAGATTGCTTGCTCTTGTCCCACAAGGCCTCGTCCTGGTCCATGGTTCTGGCTCATTCTCTGCCACTTTGGGGATAAGAAGATTGTTAAGGTTTGGGTGTGAGGTGTCTCCCAAAAGTTCATGTGTGAAACAATGGGAGAACATTCAAAGGTGAAATAATTGGGTTATGACAGCCTTAACTCAATCAGCCAATTAATACTTTGATGGGATTAACAAGTGGTGACTGAAGGCAGGTAGGGTATGGCTGGAGGAGGTAGAGAATTGGGGGGAAGGCATTTGGGGTATACATTTTGTATCTGGCAAGTGAAAAATATCTGTTTCTGCTTTTTGATTATCATGTGAGCTGCTTGCCTCCATGCCACACTTCCACCAGGATGTTCTGTTTCACCTTGAACCTCTAGAAATGGAGCTGGCTATCTATGGACTGAGACCTCCGAAACTGTAAGCCCTCAAGTAAACTCTTCCTCCTCTACAGTTTTCTGGAGACGTCTTTTAGTCACAGCAGTGAAAAAGCTGACTAAATCAGAGGCATTTTGGAAAATGCTGCTGCTCTTCTCTGCCAGCTGCTTTATATATCAACCCTTGCTTGCAGGCTCAGAGCCTCCGGGAAAGCTGGGGCTTGGTCTCCCCTGATATGGGACCTCCAAATGCACATACCTCTCTTTTTTTTCCTTCTCCTCTCAACAATTGAAGTATTTCCACCCTAATCTTCAACAGGGAACAGTCCCTGCCCCCTTCAGGGTAGTCCTTTTTCATCCACTAATTTTCTCTTACATTTTTCTATGTCATCTAAAAGTTCTTTCATTTCTCCTAAGTTTGGAATTCTTGCTCTGCCCCTCCTAAAACTTTGTAGTATCTTCTTGGAATGGTGGTGACAGGTAAAAATGAAACGACTAGGGGATAAAACAAAACAAAATTCACACACACACAAGTCAACATCTGAATACAGTATCTGTCTAACACATGTTGCTATTGTTTAGAGGTAAAGTAAATAAGTGTGATTTGCATGTAAGACATTTGTAGCAAAATGTGTATTTTATTAGGTGTAATGCATATAGGTGGTGGAACATTTATGTTGAATGACATGGAAATCTTTAGAAGGATAAACAAGATTTCAGGTCTACAGGTGTATTTGTATGTGTACATTACTTATGTAATGTGTGGCATATTTCAAAGAAACTTAATTTAATAATGATTTATTAGTTCCCATTTACTATTGGCTGTGTACCTAATATCATACTCATTATAATGATATACATGAAATGAGCTAAAAACAAATTAAATTTTTTGGATAACATGAGGAATAAATATGGGATTCTTTGGCAGATCGGCTTTGATTTCAGTCATCAGAAAAATGTGTCAGATAGATTCACACATCCTACACACATGTAAGAGTAAACATGCATGAAGGCAAAGTCCAAAATAAGAAAGTCATTCTACATGATTCCTAGTCTCTGGTGAAATCTCCTTTCACATGACAGGCTGCAGCAGAACGTCAGAGCACCTGCCTGGTCCAAGTCCAGAAAAGACAGTCAGGCACAGAAAGAAGAAGGTTTCAAGAAAGGGACTTTTTCTAATTGGATTTGATATTCTATTTTAGAAAATGCTAATAAAAAAAAGCGAAGACTTATCAATTTATTTATGTTCATTACTCCTCTCAGTGTTTTTCCCTTTGCTAAGATTTAAAAAATAAGTTATTACAGAAAAAAATAGCAGGTAACTTTTATATACCAATTGGGAGGCAAAAGAAATCAAACTCTAGCATCCATAGAAAGAATAATCAAGAAACACTTGGGCTTAGAATGGAGACCCACGCCTGTAATCCCAGCAGCTCAGGAGACTGAGATAGAAGGATTGCAAGTTCAAAGCCAGCCTCAGCAATGGCAAGGCACTAAGCAACTCAGTGAGACCCGGTTTCTAAATAAAATACAAAATAGAGCTGGGGATGTAGCTCAGTGGTTGAGTGCCCCTGAGTTCAATCCCTTTTACCTCACACCCCCCCCCAAAAAAAAACACTTGGCCAATTACAAATTCAAAAAAGATAACAAATATAAATTAATCTAGAAACAGAACATTGTTCCCTGAAGTTCTACAGTTAATAGGTAAAAGGAAGATGACTATCTAGCCTATAGATTTTATAAATATTGCAACAGAACAAGGACACACAAAAAGTACTGCATTACTCAAAATTAGCTAAACACAGAAATCAAAATCAAGTTACCTTTTTATCAACTCCAGTCCTCCTGTCCAAGTTCTCGTGTTACAGTATTCTGTCATATTTTAAAAAAATATATTTTTAATAGATCAAGTCTATAACTTGAGATTTAGTTAGACTCTTATCTAGAACTTCTATCATACATACTTTATGAATATTCTTTCAAATTTGATCTGTTCCATATTTCACAGATATCAAATGCCGTATCTGTGAACATATCGACAACAAATTCTGCTCAATCAACTCTGTCCCAAACGTTTATTTAGAATCAACACCTAGTTTGAGTTACCACTATTTTTTGGACTTTATATTCATCCAAGAAACTCCTAGAATAGTTGGAGCTTTCCTTTGGGAATCTCTTTGGAAGTATTCATCTCTTATACAATCAGGTCTTGCTTGCAACCAGCTGTGGAGAGAACAGACCGCAAAAAAAAAAAAAAAAAAAAAAAAATCCGAAAACATTATGATCACAATGCTCAGGGCCATTTTGTTCTCTGTCCAGGGACTGAGGTGCTGTCCCTCTTCACTCTAAAAACATCTGCTGATCCCTTTCCTTGTGTGCATTTCCAGAGTCCAGGTTCTAACCTGCAGGGTGGAGAATAAGGCACTTTATTATGAACCTTGAGTGCAGTGTCAACATGCTGAGACCATGTCCCTGAGCTCTTGCACCCCGCAGCATAAGAGAAAATGACCCTTTAATGTGTACTCAGTCGAAAAAATATTTGTATTAAAAATATTTCTCTGAGACTTCTGTGCTGGGAATTAAAGCTATGTCTATACACATGAAATAAACAAACTGCCCTGTGGCTGATTTGCTCATTTCAGCTGTCTTAATGATCAATGTGGATTGTTGTGCAATCGATTCAACTGCAGCGATCAGTATTATTCATGAAATCTAGGAAATTTGGTGCAAATGAAATGGCTGAGATGTGGAAAAGTGTTCCCACTTATGGGATATTTGATTTAAGGAACTGTGAAAAGTCATCACGTTAACTAATAAATAAATAAATCACTTATTTCCTTGCCACTGGCAATTTATTATATCTTAAGTCAAAACTTTGGAGCGTCTAGTATAAAATTTGAAATCCAGCATAATATCTTTAAAATTTCATGAATGATCCTTTCTCTAAAATAGTATCAATAATTGATCATGAGCCTTCTGATCCTAAAAATACATTTAAAACGCAGAAGAATTCCTTCTTAACATCTGGGAGAGTCAAACCTAAATGTCTAGGAACACATTGTTTGGTTTACAGAAACTAAGATCAAAGTCCAGTATCTCTCACAAAATAAAAAAGAAGAAATCTCTTTGTACAATTTTCCTTCTCATAAATCACATGCAAACATGTCAAATTTGACAACTTTTCTAGGTATTCTTCTGGTAATCAGAGTCGGGCAGCAACCTATAAGACTCAAGAATTCTTATATCTAGGATTTTCCGAGACCAAATTGTAGGAAATTTTTGATTTCTTTCTATATTATAAAAATCAAAGAGATTATCTTCCGTAGAAGCTCCTTTGTTCAGAAAAAGTAAACTACAATCAAGAGGCCTCAAAGAAAAGTACGTTGTACACACATCATTAATGGCCACACAGTGAAGTTTTAACAATATCAAATTCTCCAAAGTAAATTGGATTCCAGGTGGATTTCTGTGATAAAATTAAATACTTCTGCGCCTGAAAAGAGAGATCTGTAGGTGTTCAGAAAATAAGCATTTGCTAATTTAGGTAGATAAAATTTGAGCACTACCTAAAGGCTATCCTCCAGAAAGTTGAATTTTTGTTAAAATAGAGAAGATTCTGGGTATTCTAAAATCTACCAGATGAGATAGATAGATAGATAGATAGATAGATAGATAGATAGATAGATAGATAGATAGATAGTGTGTGTTAAGGTGATTACAGCATATCCAAATTGTAAATTCATTTCTCTTAGAAAGGAGTTATATTTTTCACAAAAGAAGCACTCCTCAAACTTCTTGGTCTCAGAATTCCTTTATGCTTTTAAAAATTATTGAGAAACAAAAAGAACTTTCACCTATGTTTAGATATTTACCATATTAAAAGTTCAAATTAGGACATTGCATATATAACATTTATATATATTAGGGTAGCTGGCGTAAATATCCACAAGAGACATAGCTCTGAGTTCAAGCAAAGGTTTATTAAAGAGAATATCTGCCAGGCTGCCCTTCTGCAGGGTACAACAGCCAGTATCATTTGAGTGGGACCTTATATATCTTTTGGACAAGGAACAAGAGCAAACTAGAATTGACCTTGAGTGCAGGTAGTTGGATAACAAGAGGTTTTTTGTGTTTAGGGAATTTAGGAGTTAGGTTATGGGAACAGAGTATCTTAAATTTCTTTTTCTTGGCAGTGTATAAGTTTTGGTTTCAGGTCAAGATGGAGTCCCAGAACCAAAATGGAGTTACTAATGTCTAGGGACCTAATGATATATATAATTTTTTCTTTCTTTCTTTCTTTCTTTCTTCTTCATTTCTTTCTTTCTTTCTGTGTGTGTGTGTGTGTGTGTGTGTGTGTGTGTGTGTGTGCATGCATTTCATGCTAGGGTTGGAACTCAAGGCCTAGAATAGGCTCCAGCACAGGTCTATGTCCCCAACTTCAAACTGGGAATTTAAAAAAAAAAAAATATTTCTTAGGTGTAGATGGACAACATGGCTTTATTTCACTTATTTATTTTTATGTGGTGCTGAGGATGGAACCCAGTGCCTCACGTATGCAAGGTGAGGGTGCTACCACTTGAGCCACATCCCCAGCCCCAAAGTGGGAAATTTTTAAAACACAAGAATACATAAGCACATGTTCACTGGCTGTCAGAATGATGACATCATCTGTCACCATGGACCCTCCAGAATGAGAGAGAATGAGGGTGAAAACGGCAAAAGGCAAATTGACATGAAAATAATATTACCCTCCAGAGGCCTTGAAAATGTTTGAGGACCCTGAAAAGTTTGGGGGGCTCCTATATTTTCACAAAGAAAGATACTAATAATCACAAATGTGTATTTGGGAGATCAAAACAAAATCCCATATTACGTATTATTACAAAATACCACATATTACATGTGTATTGTATAACTACAGTGTAACATCACTGAGTGAATTATTTAATCTTGCCAAACTTTAGTTCCACCGTT
This sequence comes from Ictidomys tridecemlineatus, assembly GCF_052094955.1. Lineage (NCBI taxonomy): Eukaryota > Metazoa > Chordata > Mammalia > Rodentia > Sciuridae > Ictidomys > Ictidomys tridecemlineatus. The sequence continues at coordinate 36,511,563 of NC_135490.1, forward strand.
TAAAAGTAGATATACCAACACTTGCCTTGCAAGGTCATTGTAAAAATGAGAATTGATGTATGTGTAATACAAAGTGGGCATTTATAATTGGCAACTCATTTAATTTGTTTAGCTCATTCATAATTATAAATTAATTATGAAGCAAAGCTATGAAAGTGTATAATTATTGGGACATATTTTTCTTCAGAGGCAGAAAAGATATACATAATCACTTCACTATTTTTGTTGCCACCCCAAATGAGCTGAATGTTCTATACTAGATACCGAAAGAAATATGAAGAACTTTTTTTCAAATCCAATCCTGAAAGGGAATGCAGGTTATTGGGCATAATGAACCATGAATGTAACATTCCACACAAAATACTACAGGAGATAATACTTGACTGAGAAGACAACAGCAACTTCCTGGAAAGTGTAGCAATTATGGTGGGTTTGAAGACAGAGAAGATATTTGGGCACATAACCCTGGTAGCCGTTGTGTGAAGAACGTTTTAAGAGGAAGGAATTGCTATAGCTGGAATGCTATGAGCAAATGGTGGTAGAAAGCACCCCTGCTCCTCCAAACACTAGGGAAGTATAAGGTGACAGTATAAGCATTAGATGGAAGTCTGTGTGAGGAGCAGTTAAGGTTCTCAGACACTCCCCAGCCCCATGCAGTCTGAAGACTGATCCTTCTGTGCTGGAAGATGCAAGCTTTACTTTCTCAGACATTCATTCAGAAGCTGTGTGTGGGTACAAGGCACAGACCCAGGCAAGTATCAGAAGCTGTAATGAAACAAAGGGATGGAATTTATGACCCTTTTCAAAAGCATGATAGTCCTGCCCCCTATTGACACTCTAGAGAATGTCATTCGGGCAAAAGAATGACTCAAAAGAAAGGAACTGTGGATAGTGGATTGAGACGTCTACCAATAGAACAGCCGAGTGAGTACCTAATTAGTAGATGGTGAGGCTCACCAGTCCACAAGCTCACCCAGGGACAGAAAATTTCCAAAGAGCTTGTAGCATCTCAGTCTCAAATAGTCATGCAGGAAGTGAGCATTACTAGACCTTTGGGAATAGCCTATCATATCTAAGATAGAAAGTCTCTTCATACCCTGATACCTAGACAACTAGATAGACAGCTGATAGGAAGACAGACAGATATAGGCAAATAGACAAAGAGCTCAGGAGTCAGTCTAGGTAGGTTGCAACGCTGTGTCTGCCCACTGCTAAGAAGGTGAAAACAGTTCATCTTTAAGCCTTAATTTTCTACATCTGTGAAATGAGGATAATCATTTACCTAAAAAGATAAAGATTATATAAACACAATAGTTCAGATTAAACACTCAATGCCTGGTTTTATTACAACTGGCAAAAAAAAGTGCAAGTTATACTGGGAAACAGAGTTTTTCAATTTAGTTGAATTGCTAAGAATATAAAATAGAAAAAAAAAAGCATGGATGCAGATGGTTACATATTATGACTACTACACAATAACATAGTGTTAGGATATGTGAAAGCTATTTACAAAAAAAAAAAAGTTTAATTAACCCTTTTCCCCACTCAAGAAAGTTCCTGGGAGTTACTGTCTCACATCCTCTGCCCCCAATAAGACACAGCCCTTCTTTCTTGCATATGCAGTGTAAAAAAAGACTATAACAGCCTAATATGTCTCTCTAAGTGCATTTAGTTGTTCACATTAAATTGTGAACACTCAATAAATGCAAAATTAATATGTGATTAATTAACAACAACAACAAAATCCTCTTCTGCCTTTTGCCCAGTTAGGGATTCAGAGCTCTTTCAATCTATCCAGGGTCCCTCTCCAAGCCTCAGAAGGTTGGATATTGTGGCAATTAATTGTTTAAACACATTATGAAGGATTATGATGAGAGGCAAACATAAAATGTAATAAACACTTGGTAACCAATTTATTTTAATAGCAGTTCCTCTGCCAAGCCAGCAGATTTTTTTTTCTAGGACATAGTTCCCTTCCATATTCAGCTAAGAGAGATGAAGAGAATGGCCTTTAAATGGACCAACTCATTATTCCTTACATGGTCCTGAAAGGCCTCTACTTGACCATTTTGATAGCCTGGCTGAAAGAAAAGGCATTAGATTTCTTGTAATTCTTTGGATCATAAAAGAGCTGGCTTTTTAGTTAGAACAATATTACAGTCAGGTGTTCCATTAAAACTATCAGCAAGGGAATTCATTAGGAAAAAAATAGGAATTGGTACCAAGGAAGATGAAATAACACCACCAAATAGGGGAACTTTTATTCATGAATGGTGAAGGGATTTTACTTTTCTGCAGGAGTTTTTCTTCTGCAGAATGTCATCCGTAAAACAAAAATAGCAGGAACAAGGGTATGGTTGGATTCCATTGATCCCAAGTCCCTCCCCAAGACAGTGTCATAACAAATAGATTTTCTACCAGTAACTTAAGTCTTTTTAGGTTCCCAGACTCCTGTGTCTCCATTTTTTTTTTTTTTAACTTCAGAGTACTCTTGCTTCTGAGAGATATTTATTTGTTAGTGGTGGGAGTAGGATTGTTGAAGCAGCCTTGGACAAGATAATACTTTATATGTAATTAGATACCACTACGATGAGCCAAAAAAATTCATTTTGGGTAAAATTATATGAAAAAGCAACTAGTAAAGATCTCTGCGTTAGGTAGGTTAATTCAATATGTCTGAATATACATACAGGTGTGTATGTGCATGTCTGTGCATAGCCTCCAAATGTCCTTCCAATACTAACCTCTGTGTTACACATTTCTGTCATGAAAATATTTTAATAATGTGTATACACAGATAGTTGGAGAACTTGGTGAGTGTAGAGTCTGTACAAAATTCCCTATACCTGTACAGACAGCCTGGGAAAATAATATCTTGCTCAAAATCAGGTAAGCACTGAACACCAAAAGGTCATTATAAGAGATCTAGATTTCTTATATGAATCATATTGAAAATGTTGGTATTATGGTTTGCATGTGAGGTGTACCCCAAATGTTCATGTGTGAGACAATGCAAGAAGGTTCAGAGGTGAAATGATTGGGTTGTGAGAATCTTAACCCAATCAGTGAATTAATCCACTGATAGGGATTAACTGAGTGGTAACTGAAGTGGTAGGTTGTGGCTGGAGGAAGCAGAAATTGGGGGCATGGCTTTGGGGTATATATTTGTTCTGGTCAGGTCCTTTCATTATAGTGGCAAAAACGCTGACTAAAACAGTTGATCTGCAAAAATTATAGCGGAATGCATACTAAGAAGTGTATTACAGAAGTATATTACTCTTTTCTCCAACTTCCATAATCTTTGTTTGCTCAAACTGCAGAAGCAATAACATCTTGATTTATAAAAATGAAGTCACAAGAAGAAAAAATAGAAACAAGTAGGTTAAGGATGACTGGATGAGACAAAACATTTGTAGCAGCTGTCGTTGTAGATTTTCTTCCACAGCTAGGTCTCAATGCCTTGTACTATCTTAGATGGTGTAAACTGTTGCTAATTTTTAGCATTTAGGATATTAATGGTTCTAAATATTACATATTTATATTTTATAGTAATTTTTTGAAAATAGGAAAAATGAGAAGGAAAAGTACTTCCCTGTAGCTTGTAATTGTTGAATCCTGTCTGAAACAACAGACCAGAGTCTCCCGCAAGGAATCTCAAGAGCGAGCACTGTATACTAAGCAGAGCCTCTGTCTTTGTTAATTATCTTTCCAACATTGTGACAGGACCTCTATTTAGAATGAATGGCTTGCTTTAAAATGCACATATAGAATCTTTTCACTTAGAAATCTAGAATATTTCCAAGACTTCTAATTTCAAATATCTTCTCCGTTTTTAGACTAATAACTGACAGGTGGTCCAACTATAACTACTTTGTGCTTCCTACATTCTTATTACTTGAGATGGAGCTCACTGTTGTATGCTTGAACCCTCTAGTCTCAGGTTGATAAATTGTGTGAACATTCTTTTGCAGCATTTCCAAACAAACATTATGAATAATAATGACTTCAAGGGCACACCTCTTAGCTAGTCTTATCTTTCCTAACATTCTTCTGCAAGTCAATATTCATGAAATAAAGGATAAATATAAATATAAATAATATGTTTAAGAAGATGATTTTAAAATAAGAAGCATTTGAGGTTTGCAGGAAATCTCATGTATCACAATATTTCAAAGAAATGCTTGAATGCAAATATGTTGACCTATAGTTGATGATCTGTTTTGATTTCATTATCCAGTGCCTTAACGTGGAAGATCTTGACAGTCCAACAATTCTTTTTCTGTTCTCTTTTCAGATTTCTTTTATTTTTAATTTGGAGAAAGGAAATGGCATTTTATTTCCTGCTTTCTGTAGACTCAAAAGTCATAAAATTGTAAAGAAGAGAAAAATTGTCAAATTTTTTAAAGGTTAAATGCAGGAAAATTAGAGTACCTGAAAGGGCTGTCTCTGAATGGATTTAGCGCTGAGAGATAGATAATACTGGAAGGCGACCTCAGAAATGGGAATTGAACAAAAAGATTGGGCAGGGGTATGTTTGGGCAAACAACCTTGGTGACACCATTTCAGTTATTTCTTTTGAGTTCTATGGTTGTTTGGAGTTGTATTGAGTATGTGCACATAAAGAGAAATGCAATTACGTTTTTAAGTGGACTATCAGCTTTTGGTAGAAACATGCTGAAGGGTAAAATTTTCTTTCTCTCTGTTAGGCATCTTTTCTTTTGAGGTACAGTATGGAAGCTCTGCAGGAGGCCAGGCAGAAAACCAACTTCTAATTGCTTATCGGAGCAGGGCTAGCACACTTTTTGAATTTCACCTAAAGCAACCTCTGTGGACACAAGTCCAGTGTGGGGAAGGCGTGATTTCTGCCCTGAACCAAATGGATATTTTGTTGTTGTTATTATTGTTTCTGCCATGGCTTGAAAACACTGAGAACATGGGCATTCTCCTTCTTTAATAAAAATACCAGCTGAGGAAGATTTCTCAAGGACAGATTTTCATCTCCAACTCTCTGTGTAGAAGGTGATCGTCAGAGTGTTTCAGAATTTAGTCCATCCTGGTGATATTTGTACAGTCCTTCTAATCCACCTGTACCCTGAAGTTGATCCTGTTCCTCTTCTCATATCAGCGCTAAAAGCATTCTTTGTGAGTATTTTAAAATTATCAAAAGAAAAAAAAACCCAGCATTTGACTTTCCCCACACTAAAGAGACATGAGAAGCCATTAAAGTACCTTTGGTTCAAAGCTGTGTTTCTGAATCTTTAAGCAAATTCAGACAGCAAATTATTAAATATTCATTTAATGAGCCAGATGTTTCTGGCTCCTAAATTACTCCTTGGAAATGAAAGGAATCTTTAGGACGTTGTGTGAAGTCCTACTTCCCATACCAGAGTACATAGCTTACTCTCTGAGATGAACAGAAACAGCCACACAATCTCAATTAGTTAATTGCGGTGACCTGCCTGGCAACAACCAAAGATCACGAGGAGGGGTGTCTGGAGATTCAGAAAAACACAGAGACATTTTAAAGTAAAGCTGGGGTCAGGTGGGACACTGTCCTCTGAGGGAGGAACAATGACCCAGAACTAGGTCAACATGTTTATTACAGAGGGTCTCATTACCAGGAAGTTTAACTACATACAGGAGCTCTGCAAATTACTCAATGCCTGTGATTTATCAAGAAGCTTGCTTGTGCACTAAAAAGTTACAGTGCTCAGGACATGTTGTTGTGGCTTTCCTACTGTACCCCCAAAATCCATTGAATTGGAATATTTGATAACTGTTGGCATCAGAGTCAAGTGTCAAGTGTCAAGGCTGTTCACGTCCTTGCTTTTTGACAAGGAATGTTCCTTGCTAACACCATGGAATCAGCTGATGACCGTGGCTCACTTGCTCTCCCAAGTTCATACTAAAAAGATGAAGGAGATGTCTGTCTGAGCCATTAATAAGCATCATCAACAGAAATAACATTTGGAAAATCTTTTCTGTATAAGAGATAATGCTCCATCGTGTTCTGAGAAAAATAACAACGACATAATGCAGAACCTGCTTAAAGGAACTCACTATCTAGGTGAAGGTAAGACGAACACCAGAAAAGAGAACAACAACAACAACAAAATCTGTACAAGTTCTATGCAAAGTGAGAAGTATGGTAAAGTCATTTAAGAAATCAGAATAGTATATAACCTCAGGGTTGGAAAAGATCTTAAAAATCTTCTAACCCAATAACTATCTGATGCTTAAGTACACTTTCGAAATAAGAGTTCACATTTATTAAGTGAACATTATTGTGCCAGGAACTTTTCAAAGTATTCAGAAAATATATATTCAATGATTCACATACTGTTTTTTTTTATAAAGTGGGATTTTTTTTCAAATGAGGAAATTAAAAATGAGAAAAAGTTAATATCTTTCACTCAGCCTCATGGTAAGTGGCTGAGCAGTGATTCAAAACACAGGTCTTTCTGCTTAAGAATTACACCCTCCATCGGCTGGAGACTGTCTTGCCAGCACGTGTGACTTGCAGCTTTGGTTTCCACCTCCACTCACTGGAGACTCCGCACATTCTCAGTAGCTCAGGGTGTTGTGCAAATTGGGGAAGACAAATAAGGTTCTTCATAGAGATGAACATTTCATAAAGAAAGAAGTCAAAAGGTTAATTAAATAGACATTAGTCAAAGTTGAAAAAGGCAAATTCCAACCCACACATGTTGCATTAGTCAACTTTCTGTCGCTGTGACTGAGATACCTGACAAGAACACCTGAGAGGAGGAAAAGTTGACTTTGGGCTGATGATTTCAGAGATGTCCGGCTATGATCTTACGACTCCATTGCTCTGAGCGGGAGAACCTCATGGCAGAAAGGTGTGGCAGAGGAAAGCTACTCAATTTACAGTGACCAGAAAGGAGAGAGAAAGAGGGAGGAACCAGGGGGACATGGTATGATGATCTTCAAGGACATGCCCCCCAGTGACCCACCTCCTCTAGCCTATCCCCCCTGCCTACAATTATCACTCAGTACAGAAGTCTTTACCAATGAATATTCCATCAGTCACTTAAGTCAGTACACACCTGCCATCCCAACAACTTGGGAGGCTGAGGCAGGAGAATCGCAAGTTTGAGATCAGCCTTGGAAATTTAGTGAGGCCCCTTGTAACTTAGTGAGATCCAGTCTCAAAATTAAAAAAATAAAATGGCTGGGGATGTGGCTCAGTGTTAAAGTCCCCCTGGGTTCAATCAGAATCAAATTAATTAGTCTTCTGGTTAAGTTCTGACTCTCATAATTATTTCACCTCCTACATTAGCACGAGAGTTTCTGGGGAACACCTCAAATCGAAATCATAACACATGTAATATGTAAAATGCAGGTTTGTACTATAGTTGGAATAGACTTTGAAGAAATTCAACTTTGAACTATCAGAATCAATCCTGCATAGCTACAATTGTAATTGAGAATAGTATTATTTTTGAAGAACTTTGCTTCGATGACATTTTAAAAGATAATTGAAATACTGAGAAACATATCAAGAACTGAATACAATATAATCCATCGAGCTATAAATGTGTATTTAGAAGATTTAAATTCGTGAATGATTGACAAGGCATGCTATGGTTATTACTGACCATTTGGCAACATCCTTTAGTTAGTTTTGGAATTTATTTTCTACTCAGCAAGAACTTTTTCTATATCCATCATTCTCCCTTGAGTTTTATCTTTTCTCTTGTTCATTGGTTTATTTAATTTCAAAGACAATTAGATAAGCTGTAGTAATGATTCTACAGATGTATAAATGTATCCTGAGATGAATAAATTATGGACATTTCAATAAGTAGCGAATGGAAGGGGAGCAGCTGGATATTTAACACAGATGGGTTTATTGGTTGGAATAAACTTCATTTTGTCTTTTTTTTTAAAAATAAGCAATTTTGGCCCCTTTTGTTGCTTTGTGAACAATCAACCAACGAACATAATCCTATATGTATTGCTTTTTGATCGCCATTGCTAAATCTGGTGATTTAAAATGCTTTTCTCTTCTTTCTCAATGGCCTATGTATGTGATCTAAGTCCCCATCTGTGAGGCTTAAAATATGAGAAATGTGCTTCATGGCATCAGGAACGAAGTATTCAGAAATGATATGGACTCTAGCTTTGTGTCAGGTTTCTTCTACAAATAAATGCAAATGAGAAATCTTGTAATACAATATTGCTCTCACTGTATCAGGCTCATTCCTTATGAGTCTGGTTATGTAAAATAGAAAAAGCCATGATAGAGTGTCTTAATACATACAAAATATAGGATTATTGATTAAAATGCCTTTTAAAGAATTGTCTCTTCACTTGTCCAAATAACAATGGATTACCCATTCTATAAAAGAGGAAACTAGAATCCCTAGACATTGCATTAAAAGGCTTGCAAAAATCTCACTCTGACTTGGGTTAGTTATTGGGGACCTTATGGGATGTACACAAAGATTGTTTAAGGAGAAGTGCACATAGAGGTTAACAGATTGGGATCTAGAGTCTATTAAGCCTGGGTTAAATTGTAGCCCAGCACATGCTAGGTTAGTAGCCCAAAGCAAGTGAATTAAACTGCCTCAACCTTTGTTTTTCTCACTAAATGGGGATAATGATTTTCCCTGTTTTGTAAGGCCCTAAAGAAGATTAAATGGGATAATGAACTTAAGTGCTTAGAACAGTGATTGGTTTTATGCTCGCTATGTGTTCTGCTCACCCTTTTTTCCTGTATTGTTGTAAGTTTTGTCTGACTTGTCATTTGCCTGAAGTTCCATCTGTCTATAGAGGGCTCTTTCATTATCTGAGTGAGCAAATTCCACAGAACTTCTAAAATTTGCCTCATCTACCCCAGCTCTCCCCTTTTTGCCAATCTATACTACCCAGAAGTTAATTCTCTTTTCTAAAAAGTATTATAATTCTAAATGTCAGTGAAAGTCATTGTTATTTGATTCTTATGAGCTAATTAAAATATCTCTTCATGTATTTCTCAGCAAAAGAGCAAGTTCCTTGGAGGTAGGTACTGTGGCTATTTCTGCATATCAAATACAATTTCTTGCACAGAGTTGCAAGATAGGACTATTTCTTATTTCAATTGACATACAATAAATCCAAAGTGCCTTAATTATTAAATGAAATGGAAACATGATCTAATGCTCACATTTATTTCATATTAACGCTCAGGACTATTATGTCCCAGCTACTTGTTCCAGTATTTTCACATGTTTTATTTCCTTGTATTCTCACACTGATTGTGTGACGTTAGTACTGTTTTAAAATTTTTAGATATGAAGATATTGAGGCACATAAGATTAAGAAAAAACAACAACAAAAAGAACTTTTCAAGGTTGTTGAGTCAGTATAAGATTCAGCCAGGATTTAAACCCAGGCAGACTAACTGTAGACAGAGACCATGTCCCTAACCTCCATTCAGTACCGTCTACCAAGTAATATATTCAGATCTTGCCCATAATCCATATTACCAAAGCAATAATATTTAGCTCCATGTTTAGAAATACTACAAGACCTCCTAATATTATATTCTGAACTTCTTTTCAACTGGATAGAACCCAAAATCTGCAAAGTAACTATGGCAGGAGTCACTGTTCATTCTTTTGGTGTGCAAGAAATGTCTTCCCACTCCCATACTAAAAGATCACGGCAGAAGATTTTGAAGCAGGACTGTTTGGGTTTTTTAGAAATCTGGATTATATAAGAAAGGTAGTAATAGATAACATATTTTGAGGTATCAGACACCATGTTAAGGTCTTAAAATAAATTATTGTTTTAATTTTTTAAATTAGGGTTATTACTATTAAGAAAGAGAAAACAGCCCCTGCCACTTGGGTGATGGCCTGACATATGAGCTGGGTTCATGTGTTCTGGCAAACATATGCAGTTTCATAGATCATCGGCTTCAGGGTCACTCTGTGACCACGATGGATCCAGAGGAAAATATCACTAGTCCATAGTCACCTCAGAATCCAGAGAAGCTTCTCCAAGCCCCAAGAGTAATCAACATTCTCTTATCCTGTGCAAAGCCAATATCTGCTGCTGCTTTCTTTTTCTTTCTTTAAAAACAAATTGTAAGTACATAATTATTATACAAAACAATGAGTTTCATGTCTGCACATCAATAACAATTTTTGGCCACATCCACTTTCCTGGAATTCTTTCTTAACCTCTGTTTCCCTTGATCCTCTTCCTTTTCTCTACTATCATCCCTTTCATGTATTTTTTTTAAAAATTTCCATATATGAGAGAAAAACTTGAAACACTTGTTTTTCTGAGTTTGGCTTATTTTGCTAAGATGATGACTTCCAGTTCCCTCCATTTTCCTGCAAATGATATGATTTTGTTCTTTATGGCTGAATAATACCCTGTTTGAATATATGTCACATTTTACCTATCCATCCACTGATGGACATCGAGACGGACTCCATAACTTGGCTATTGTGAATTGTGCCTTGATAAACACGGGTATGCAGATACCTTTATAGTATGCTGACTTTAATTCCTTCAAGTATATACCAAGGAACAGTATAGCTGTATAATACGATAGTTCTATTTTAGTTTTCTGAAAGACCTTCATACTAATTCCCATAGTAGCTATACTAATTTATATTCTCACTAACACCATATAAGTGTTCCTTTTTCCCACATCCTTGCCAGCATTTCTTGTTTTGTCTATTCTTGATGATAGCCATTCTGATAGGGAGTGAGATAGAATCTCAGTGTAGTTTTGATTTGCATTTGCCTGATGGCTAGATGTTGATGTCAGCCATTTGGACCTGTTTTGAGAGCATCTGTTCATATTACCCAACTATTGATTGGGTTATTTGGGGGGGTGGTTGGTGTTACTTTTTTTTTTATTCTGGATATTAATCCTCTGTCACTAAAAAAAAAAGGGAGCTGGAAAAGATTGTCTTGATGGGCTGGGGATGTGGCTCAAGCGGTAGCGCGCTCGCCTGGCATGCGTGCGGCCCGGGTTCGATCCTCAGCACCACATACCAACAAAGATGTTGTGTCTGCCGAGAACTAAAAAATAAATATTAAAAATTCTCTCTCTCTCTCTCTATCCTCTCTCAATCTCTCTTTAAAAAAAAAAGAAAAGATTGTCTTGCATTCTGTAGGCTATGTTTTCACTATTGTTTCCTTCGCTATGCTGAAACTTTTCAATTTGATGTCAACCCATTGTTGATTCTTCTTATTATTTTCTGTATTCCTGTATTCCTATTCCTCCTCCTCTGTTTCCTTCTTCTACATGAGAATGAAGATAGGACATCACAGAAGTACTTCTGGGTCTAGAAGGCATACATTTTAGAACAAAACTTTTCTTCTTTTAGCCTTCTTGGAGTGACTTCACATAAGCCCAAATTCTCTCCTGAGTTCTTTTTGATATTCTTTTGTTGATGTGTCCCACAGTTCTGCCTGGTATACGTTGCAATTTATCAATAACCACCTTTGTTCAACTACAGATTTCCTGGTGTTCTTGTGTTGGAGAGCATGCAAATTATTAGGATCTCATTTTATAGATGGAAAAAAACTAAGGTGGCAAAGTTATTGCTGATTTAAACCTGATTCTGGATTTAAACCTGGTTTGTTTCTTTTGTTGTTGTTTTGTTTCTGTTTGTTTTTGTCATGTAGACACTGGAACCTGCTTTCTTAACAGCTACCTTACATAAATTCACTATGGTTACTGCAAATACTGATAAATAATAGAACAATAGGGGAAACTAACATCTGCTTTCTTATTATGTGCTACCTTCTTGATATGTATGCATTTCTTATTTAAAGCTCACAATCCTTTGAAGCATAAACAACAATGCTTCTTTTGGAGAAGCTAATTCAACAATTTTAAAAGTCCATATTTATAAATGCTAGAGTAATTTCTCTAAAGTCTCATGACTCACAAGTTCCAATTTTTCACTTAGAATTATCTAGTAACTTGTAAACACATGCCTGTATCACCTTGGAATTGTCATTATCTATAAGGAAGTTTAAGCAAGCGTTCTCCTTGAACATCAGCTGGTCTAGAGTTGCTCCTAATTTCTGGATAAGTTTTAGTAAGACACATGCTCTGAATGTACCCTATTTTTATTCCAGCCACTGGTAGGTCTTTCTCATAAGTCTTAGAATCAAGAACTCTCTATTCCCTGCTCTATTAAGTAAACTACGAAAATCAATATGATTTTGACAGCATGTTAATTATTATGGTAGAATTTTTTCTCTTTTAATACTCCTAGCTGAAGTTCCTAGTCCAAGTGGGAATTAAGAAAATATTTTATTTCACTTTAGAATGGGACCTGTCCAACTTACATATCAATAAATGCTATGTTAAATTATCCTATCCTGAAGAGAAACTGTAATTCCCCTGAACTATGACATGCCAATAATTGGGGCTCCCCTAAAAGATCATACTGAATCCTGTTTCATTTAACTTACGTTTTTCTTTAACAAAACCGTTTTCTGAAAAACAAACATAAAAAAAGAAAGAAAAATAGCAACAGAGTATATATCATACTTCCCATATTTCTATATATCAATTTCAAAATAGATTGTATGTAGGTGATAGGTTCTTTGGTGAAGAGTTACTGAAACCCAATGTGAATATGAAATCATTAGGATGGAAAGAAGAGCTGCACATTATTGAGTCAAATTTTGATTTGGTAAGCTCTTTTGCTAATCTGCTCATTAACACAGCTGAGGTAAATACTGAAGCGTCAACTAGAAAAAAATCATTTAATTTTTTTACTGTTGTTTAAGTTAAGTATTAGTAAACCATTTTGGAAATATAATTAGAATTCAAGTTCTACACATCTTCAAGAAGATGACACAATTAGCTATGACAGAATTTTTTTATGACAGAATGATTTTTTTAAACTACCTATTATAGGTCATGGGCGTCCATTTGTACTAAGGAAATTCTTTTTAAAAATATAGTCATTGTATAAGTCATGAATTATAAGAATTCTTCATGTCATAAATATAGAAACATTAACTTTCATGTTTATGAACATTCATGTATATATTTAACAATGTAATTCTTAATAAAATATTGATTTTAAGTGTTACTTTGTCATAAACCTTGAATCCTGATTTTTTTTGAAGTTGGACAGCACAATCCGGAGGAAGTCAAGGGTTCTCACATTTTAGGGAACATTTAGACCACTTTGTGATGTTCCTTCATGATGTAGGCCCTGCAACCAAGATTTTACAAGCTTAATAAACACATGGAATTTTGGAATATTAAAAGTTTTTATTTGTGCTTTTATTAACATATTTTTCACTTGTGTTCAATAATGAATAAAATTTTTCTGCATGAAGAAAGCTCAATATAAATGTTGAAATCTTTTGGAGAACTGGCAAAGCATCAGAGCTACCAGTACTAACATTAAGTAGATGGATCACACGACCAGTTATAGAGCAATTGAATTTAATGTTCAAGACATAGACTTGTGTTATTGCTCTATAGACTCAGAGTAAGGATCTTCTTATTTTTTAAAAGCAATAAAAGATAAAGAAAATGGGAAATAGGAAAATATTATACTTAAAGTCCTTGTACCAGATTCAGCACCAGAGCCCGATTGGAATTAAACATTTAGATTAATGGCTTTTTTGATTATTAAAAAAACTTAAAAATGAGTCTGGGTATGATCATAACATTAACTTATTTATCATGACTTATTGTTTGGGGATGCAGTTTTTTCCTAAGGTGAGTAGAAATTATACATATAAATTCACATTCAGAATTTTTTTGTTCTTCCCAAATTTTGCCCATTTCTTCAGGTGTTTAGAAACTCACAAGAAATTTTTTCAGTCTAGAATCTGTTAATTTTCTTAAATCATCTTTAGATTTCTTGACTAGAATATCTTTCTCAAAAATATGGAAAAAGATTAAGAGATGCAAGTCATTTAGACTCATATAAACATGTATAATTAACTAAGAATTGTTACTGACAGGTTGTAAGTTTCCTTTTATATTAAATTCGTCAGAGAAAAAAAAGTTGGGGTTCATTCATTTATTTATTCACAATGATGATGAATGATATCCATGACAAAAAAAAAGTTTTAAAGATGATCATTAATAAGTAAACGGAGGGGTGATAGAGTTTAATAAGGAAAATTGAGATTGCTCCCCACAGGCAATTGAAATACAGTTTTGTGGATGGGATAGGCCTCATTGAGAAGGCAACACTGAAAAAAAGGAGAGGGAGAGATTTTCATGGGATTATGAAAGGAGAGGGAATTATCAGCAAAGACAATAACCAGTAAAAGAACTCCATATAGGGAATGTGACTGTTTAGGATCAGGGGGAATAGTGTGTTGAATGGGAGAACAAAGAGGAAAGAGGGAAGAGAGCCATTGGGAGAGATGGAGCTTGCAGGGAAGTTCACAGTGGATCTTGCCAACCATATTAAGTCTTGGACTTTTATTTGAAGAGGAATAGGAACCCAATGAGAGTTTAAACTGAGGAGTGACATGATCTTCATTGCACCTTTTTAAAAATATATATATTTTTAGTTGTAGTCAGACATAATAACTTTATTTATTTACTTATTTATTTATTTATTCTAAGCGGTGCTGAGAATTGAACCCAGTGCGTCACACATGCTAGGCAAGTGCTCTACTACTGAGCCACAACCCCAGCCCTCCATTGCACTTTTTAAAGGATGGTTGTTGATCTGTATTGAAACTTTAGTAGACACAAGACTGGAAGTACTGGGGAACTACTAAGAAGCTACCAGAATAATGCAACAAGATATGAGGGTGGCTAACTGTGGAAGTAGCAATGACAACTGGATTCTTGGGCGTATTTGGAAGATAGAAGCATATGGGGTTTCCTTAGAAACTGGAAGTCGAGGGAGGAAGAGAAATTTTTCATATTGGCTTGAGGAACAGGAAGAATGGATTTCCCATCAACTGGGATGAGTAATCTATGTGTGGAATAGGTTTTGGCACAAATATCAAGATCTTAATCTTGGACATTTTGTTTGAAAATCCTCTCTGAAACCTCAGTAAAGAAGCTGCATAGGCTGTTAGAAATATGAGTTTGTATGTGGAAGAGTGAGGTTTGAACTCAAAACATAAATTTAAAAGAAGTCCCTATGTGTAGGTAGTATTTTGATTTCCTATTGCCACTACAAAAAGTAAAAACAAAGCAAAAGATCACAACTTTGTGGACTAAAGCAACACAAGTTTATTTCATAAAGTTCTAATTCAATAATCTTAAGTGAATCTTATGAGGCTAAATTTAGGTGATGTAGAGGCCGAACTCTTTCCAGAGGGTACACAAGAATCTGCTCCTTTGCCTTTTCGGCTCATGGTCCTTTCTTCTTCCTTCAAGGTATTTCACTCCAACATCTGCTCCTGTGGCCCCAGCTCCTTCTGCCTTTGATGCTCCTGCTTTCCTCTTATGTAAATTCTTATAATTATACCTGGCCACTCAAATAATCTAGGATAATCTTTTGATCTTCAGGTACTTAATCTAATCATATCAGCCAAGTCCCATTTGCCATGCAATGGAACATATTTTGGAGATTAGAATGTGGATGTTTCCATTAATCAGACTACTACATGGGTTCTATATGAAGCCTGAGATTAGAAGTGTTTACTCAGGAAGTGAGTGTAGGGGAAAACAAACAGGAAAAAGGAAAAAAAAAAAGGGAAAATCATCTCTGAACACAAAGAGGAGAAGAAGAGGAACATCCATCAAATAAGACTAAAAATTGTTAATTATATATATATATATATATATATAATAAAATAGAACTATACTCCACCCCTCTGTGCAGATCATTCCCAAGAGATGATTCAAGGAAGAAGGAGTAATCTTTAATGTCACAAAGATTCATCGAAAAAATTTATTCTGTACAGGCATTAGGCTAAACACTGTGGGTACAGGGAGTACAGTGGTATTTGAAATTTCTTCCATACAAGGAAACTTATAATAAGTAAATCAACTGGAAAACAAGAATTCAGATAATAATACTTAGCATTGGAGAATAAGATCTGTGATAGGGATGGAGAATAATGGAGAGGGCTAGTATTTTAGATTGGGTGGTACATGAAGTTCCTTGAAAGATCATATTGAGTTGAGGCAAAATTGACAGAAAAGAGTGGAGTGGACCATAAAAGTTTTTAAGTTCCTGGCAAAGAAAATAGCTAGTACAATACCCCTGATGAAGGAAGAAGTTCTTCAGTTTTTAAATTATGGATTTTCAAACAACATGGAAAATGTGGGGGGTGGGTATTGACATCAGATCAAATAATAGTAGGCAAGGAGGTAACCGATTGTTCAGTGGCCTTGCAGGCTGAAGTCAGGAGATGACATTTATTGTTAAGTGTAATGGGAAATCAAGGGGGTGGTTTCCCTGGGTTGTGATAAGATCTTGTTTGTATATTTGACAGAATTGGAACAGGGAATGGTTCCCATCAGGGAGACCAGAAAGTGGGGGATTATAGGAGTGGAGAAGACATGTGGAGATGATATGAGCTAAAGGTGAAGGAGTAGAATTCTGATGTCATCAAGACATTTGGGATGTGTTATAATTTGGATCTAGAATGTCCTCCCAGGTCTCACTTGTTCAAGTGGTAGTCCCCAGCTGGTGGCATTATTGGGAGGTGGTGGGAATTTTAGGAGGTAGGACCTATTTGGAGGAGTGGGTTACTGGATGTGTAACCTTGAATGTGACATCTTATTCCTGCCTTTTCCTCTTTTTCTCTCTGGTTCCTGGCCAGTATGAGCAACTCTGTTCTACCACATACTCCCTGCCGGGAACTTTGGCCTCACAAGGGACCCAGAATCAGAGATCCAAGCAAACATGGACTGAAACCTCTGAAACAGGGAGCCAAAATAAACCTTTCCTCATTTGAAGTTGTTTTTCTCAGGTACTTATTCACAGAGATGGAAAGCAGACTGACATAGGTTGTGCTCTTTAGAGGGAGTTGACAGGACATACGTAGTTGCTCAACTCATACTGGCCAGTGACCACCTACACTGGTGGCATTTATTGCTTTTCATACCATTAGTACCTTACAGGAATTAATTTATATTATATGTGATTTAATAATAACAATGCTACTTTGGGATATTTTCAAAACTGAGAGAAGAGAGATCTTATTGTATACACATGGCCAAGCTACAAATGACGAGTCCTTTCAACAACAAGTGACTAGTTTAACAAAAGTTACTATGATAACAGACTTCTCTGCATGGATCTTCATTCAAAAAAATTAAATTGAGGTGATTGATTGGAGGATAGATATTATTCACTTAGTTAGAAACAGAGTTATTAGTAAATTTCCCTCTGCATACAGACATAGGTCCAATGTTGTATGCATTTATGATGTAGATGCTATTGCTTTGAAGTCAGAAGGCAAGAGACCAATGCACACAGGAAGTGGGGCATAGTGTTAAAGTTTTAAATTTTGTAATGTTCCTACTGCACATGTAAGTGAAGTCATATGCAAGGAGAGACTAATTTCTCAAGTGAAACTTGGCTAGGAGGAAAATGGAATTTTAAATGTCACTGTAAGTAATTGTATAGTGTCTTTTCCTTCTCACTCTTCAACTTACACCAATGTTTCTAATAACTCTAAAGTTACAGTCCTATACTAATAAATGTTTGTATCAGTGTTTTAGGGTGTTAGGACTGCAGATAGTCATACCAAATAATAATCAAAGGTCTAAAACTATGTCTATTAAGAATTATAGACAAGCCAAATGCAGTGGTGCATGCCTATAATCTCAGTGACTCTGGACGCTGAGACAGAAGGATCACGAGTTTGAGGCCAGCTTCAGCAACTTATCAAGGCCTTAAGCAACTTAATAAAAACCCTGTCTCAAAAAAAAAAAAAGGCTTAGTGGTACTATGTCTCCAGTACACCTCATAACAAAGAATTATAGACAAAAATGAACAGTGTATTTAGAAATCTCCATGAATGAACTTTGCCTTTGCTGATGGGCACCAAATACATGTATCCTTGGATTCTTTTAGAAAACATCAATATAAACATCTTCAACAATAATTATCAAAAGATTAATATCTTTATTTATCTACCTTGTCAGTTTCCTGTAACATCAAAGTTCCTTCCAGAGTTTTTCTGTTCCAGTTATTTCTCAAGTTCAAAAGACATTGTCAGCCAGCATCACTGTGGCTTAAGACAGAGGGCTGTCATTTCCTTGACCAGAGTTACCCCAGATCAACTGCATTTGTTAATTTCCTGAAGTGTTCATTCTGGTTAGAAATAAGCACACGTTGGTGACATGTGGTCCTTGGATTATCAGCTAATGATTTATTATGGGTGTGCTCATGCTTTGATATTTTGTCAGAGAAACATTAAAAGACATTGTGGTATTTAAAATGCCAACCAAACCAAGTAAGTTACATGACTGCTGGGTTCAGCATATGTCAATACTTCACAAGGCCCAGGAGTTCCCACTTCTGTGCAGTTTAATATTAAGAGAAGTTACCAGGAACAATAGCCATAAGGAGCTAAGAGAAATAGCACCAAATAAAATGAAGTTATCTTGTTATATTGTGTGCACATGAGAATATGTAACGACAAATCCCACGTTTACTTACAACTATATTGCACCAATAAAAAATGTGGAAAAAGGGAGTTATCAACACTAAGTGGTAACTAGCCCACCATGTGCAGATATGATTGAAGAAAAAAATGGTCTTATTAGACTAGCAAACTCAAAGAGGCAAGATGATGAATAAGAATGCAAAGAGGTTACAGGGAGGCCTCCTTCTGAGAAAGTTCATGAAAGAAGAAGCCTGTGTGACTAAATGATTAGGAAGGAGACTGGGATTCTGAAAAGAACACTGAGGGCAACATTGCCAAATGCACACTACACGCCATCTTTAGAGATTTGCTATTCCTATTAATGTATTAAATGGACTGAGAATTCCTGCAATTAAATTTGGATAACCTTATTTAACTCAAGCCTTTTTAGACTTATTCACACAAAAGAAATGCCCTAGCATTTGCTGAAATACAGTTTGGAAAAGTTGTTCACAAAGTAAATGAAAATTTTGCCCAAAGTCTCACTTGGTTCTCTCTGGAATGTAGTTTATGTCTGAACGTGTCAGTTGCTTGGCAGACAGTGTAAAAATCTAAGTGGGTCTATGAATTTGTGCAAAATAACATTTTAATTTTTATTCCACTTTCTGACATTAGATATTCTTTAACTGTGTGTTATCTTGAAAAAGGAGAATCACGTGGACTAAAGTTCACTGAAGATTATTGTTAGCTATTATCTTAGAGAAATATTTAAACTTTTAAATGTTGTGTCTCAAATGACATATAATAATCCATCAAGGGACACATCAATGCACAACATCATGGGTTTTTAGTTTAATTTTAATGCTTTTAGCAAAGAAAAACATCTGCTATGGAAAAGGCTTAATTGGTTTTCATCTGATGTCACAAAGCTGCTACTAGGCATTATCACCACTAGATGTGTGCTTATTGTACACTGTGCTGAGCACTCCGTTTTATCAAAAGCATGTAAATTCTGCTGTCTAGGAAGAGGAAAAAGACAGGATAATATTATCTCTGCCTACTTCCCCATGTTAAGCAAAGTATTCAAGGAAAATTTAAAACTTATCTACTTTACATTATAATAGATTTTTGTGTCCTCCTGTAATTGGTTAGACCTAGGGAGAGTCCTGGCTTAATTAGGAACAGCCACAAGCATAACCTCAAAAACCAGCTACCTTGCCCCAAACTCTTCCTCCATAGAAAATTGTAGCTATTTGAGCACCACAAAAGTAAATTTGGGAACTAAAAAATGTTGACAAGTATTTTAAGCGGCAGCAAAACTTCAGTAAGTCTGATAAAAACAGATGGGAAGATGGATACTTTCCCTACCATGATTTTTTTTTCTTTTCTCATTTTACTTACACTAGAATGTGTTTTGACATATCATACATACATGGAGTATAACTTCCCATTCTTATATTTACACATTATGTGGAGTTACAATGTTCATGTAGTCATATATAAAGATAGGAAAGTTACGTCCAATTCACACTACGGTTTTTCCCATTCCATCTCCCTTCCCTTCCCCTCTTTCTCCCCTGTCTAATCCAGTGAACCTCCATTCTCCCTCCCTCTGCCTATTGTGAGTCAGCATTCCTATTCTCACCTCCCCTCCCTTCCCTTCTTTCCCCTTTGTCTAATCCACTGAATTTCTATTGTTTTCCCTCCACCACCTATTGTGAGTCAGCATCCATGTATCAGAGAGAACATTCATCCTTTGGGTTTTGGGATTGCCTTATTTCACTTAACATAATAATCTCCAGTTCCATCTTTTTACTGGAAAATGCCAAAGTTTCATTCTACTTTATGACTGAGTGATATTCCATTGTGTACATGTGCCACATTTTATTAATTCATCTACAAAAGGACACCTAGCTTAGCTATCGTGAATTGAGCTTCTATAAACATTGATATGGCCATGTCATTGTGGTATGCTCATTTGAAATCTTTTGGGTGTATGCAAAGGAATGAAATAACTGGGTCAAATGTTGGTTCCATTCCAAGTTTTCTGAGGAATCTCCATACTGCTTTCCATACTGGTTGCACCAGTTTGCAGTCCCACCAGCAATGTATGGGTGTACCTTTTCCCCCACATTTTCACCAACATTTATCATTACTTGTATTATTGATAATTGCCATTCTGACTGAAGTGAGATGGAATCTCGTATAGTTTTAATTTGCATTTCTCTAATTGCTAGTGATGTTGACCGTTTTTTTAAATATTTGTTGACCATTCGTATTTCTTCTGTGAAGTGTCTGTTCAGTTCCTTTGCCTATTTATTGATTATTTATTCTTTTAGTATTAAGTTTTTTTATTTCTTTCTATATCCTGGAGATTAATGCTCTGAGGTGCAGGTGGCAAAGATTTTCTCCCATCCTGTAGGCTCTCTCTTCATATTCTTGATTTTTTTTTTCTTTCCTGTGAATAAGCTGTGTAGTTCAATACAATTCCATGTATTGGTTTTTGATTTTACTTCTTATGCTTCTAGTCTTGTTGAGGAACTAGATTCCTAAGCCAAAATGATGGAGATTGATTTGCGCCTGCTTTTTCATCTAGTAGGCACAGTATATCTGGTCAAATGCCTAGGTCAATGATTCACTTTGAGTTGAGCTTTGTGCCAGGTGAGAGATAGGGGTTTAAATGCACTTTATTACCATTTGTAGAAGAAGAAGTTATCTTTTCTGCAATGTATATTTATGGCACCTTTGACTAGTATGAGATAACTATATTTATGTGGGTGTGTCTCTGTGTCGTCTATTCTGCACCATTTATTTTCATGTCTGCTTTGGTTTCAATATCATGCCATTTTTGTTATTATAGTTCTGTAATATAATTTAAGGTCTGATAGTGTGATGCTTCCTGCTTCATTCTTCTTGCTGAGGATTGCTTTGGCTATTCTGGGCCTCTTAAGCATTAAACCAAATGGTTCCTACACAGTTCCTATTGAACTACACAACTTATTCAGAGGAAAGGCAGGGTTTAGGCTTAGGTGGATCCAGGCCCTTTTCTGAATGCAGTTGGTTTGGAGATTTTAAATCAGTGCACCTCCAGGGTCCAGTAATTACTGGTCCATGCTGGAAGACTGTACCCCGGGGATCTCCCCTGGGTTCACTCATCTGGTTGAGGAGCCAATTCTTAGTCCCCTACATCACCTTTGGATCACCCCATGTTTCCTGGTCTTGAGTTCAGTCTCCAAACTCAATCTCTCCTGCCCCTGCCCTTCAAGTTTTCTGCCAGATGTATCTCCCCCAAGCTGGTCTTGCAAGCAGCTGGCTTGGACAGGGAAGGGTAGAGCCAGGTGGGTTTCCCTGGGGTAGATCAGTTGTCCCCTATGTAAAACTCTCTTCACATTTGATGTTCTCCTGGTCACTTAAGCACACTCTATGTTATACAGTATGTGTTTACTGGGCCTGTATTTCAGGCCAAATTCAGGTTTGCCAGAAATCAGCTCCTTCAGCTGCCAGCCTCTGTGCTATAGCTGCAAAATGGTGTCTTCCTTCGTCCTCTGCAGAACACCTGGAGAGGTGGTGGCTTCTTTGCCTCACAAGGATACTGTGCAGTATGCTTTCAGGTTTTTCAAGCAATGTCCTGAATCTCTAAAGGCTCCATACCCAGACAAGCCTCCAAAAATATGCAGCTTCCTTTAATTCCCTTATTCTTCTACTTTGCCTGTGGAGGGACAGCTCTAGCTGTTGCTTCTGGCCTGGCCAAAGCAGAGGCTTCGTCTACTATTAACCTTTCCTCTCATAACAAATGTATATTTTAGGAAGTTAGTAGTAACCAACTGAGAAAATACAGACTTCTAGAAAATGCATGCCTTATCTTTGTATCTAATAAGGGACACTTGAACCAAATAATAATAATAACAACAACTTGCTATTTTTCAATCTATAAAAACAATGATTCAATCAAGACCATATTTATCCTGAGAATAAAAAGAAGCCCTGTAAAAAAATGAAACAAAGCAAAAGTATCTCTGTTCAAATAATTAGGACATTTTTCTTTAAACTTATAATTCTGAAAATTATCTCAATGTTAATCATCACTTAATATTTTTTAACACTTAGATTCTGCAAAAATGTAATTAATTTTATATTCTTACATTGTGATGCTGGGGATTGAACCCAGAGTTTGTTTGCATGCTAGGCAAGCACTCTGTCATGGATCTACACACTCAGCCCTATAATTAAAATTTTAAAATAAAAATTTCCTTGCTACCTTAAGATAAACTAATTGCAGGGTATGGACATAGTGGTACATACCTTTATTCCCAGCAACTTGGGAGGCTGAGGCAGGAGGATCCTGAGTTCAAGGCCAGTCTCAGCAATGTAGTGAAACCCTATCTCAAAATGTTAAAAAGGAGAAAAGTATTGTGGATGTAGCTCAGTGATAAAGCACCCCTGGGTTCAATTCCCCAGTACTAAAAAAAAAAAAAAAAAAAAAAAAATTAACTAATTAAATATTTAAATATATTCTCTGATACCCACATACACAAAGGTAATTTCAGTTTATTTGCTAAATGCCTCACCACTGAAAGTCTTGGTCAATACACATAGTATTCAGCTTTATCTCTTAAAAGCAACATTTCCAAAAGAAATAATTTATTAAAAAAAAAAAAAACTAAAAATGAAGACAGCACTATTTCTGGATGGGGGTGGTGTGCAGAGTATCTACTGATCCATTGGAAGATATAGGAGTTGATATACATACCAGAAATATGTATAAATCATTATAGTGCTCATTTCTCTCTTCAATGGACAAAAGAAAGAAATACCATTCTCTAGCTATTGTAGAAATTCCTACCTGTTTTGGCTAGGAATTTGGCCAAAAAGTTATTGGCTACTGATTATATGCCCCTTTGTGCTAAGATTTGTGAAACATAACGAAGTATTCCAAGGGAACATGTTCAGTGTCATAAGGTTTTTCTAATAGCAATTTCTGAAGCATATCAAAACTGTACATAGTTATGTACATATGACTTAAAAAAAAAGATTTCACACCATATAATAAGTCATGCTAAATTCAGGTTAGAAAACTTAATGAAGAAACTTGATATAGCAAAATTCTACTATGTCTTCTATATAGTCAGCTTCAAAGATATGAGGTTATTGAAACTTGAACAATCAATGTGATATTCTTTGTTTAATGACTCATATATTCTGAGCACATTTTTGTAAAGCAAAAACTACTATATTAATACATTTTTAAAAAAACAAACGTCTTTCTGGATTTATGATTTTCGGGGCCCATCCAGAGCAAATTGCAATGCTTGTTTCAATAAAGAGTACATGAAATATATGGTTTTTAAATTAAGCTTGTGCAGACCTGCATGTTAAGATAAGCCTATCCTTCCAAGATTAAGCTGTACTTCTGGTAGAATTTTTGCCCAATCTGAATAATGAGTTACACTTGGAATTATAGCAACTTTTCATAGTGCTTCTGATTTTAACAAACACCAGTAGATATCTTTAGAAAATATTTTGAAACAGTTTAGGGACTTTTCATTATTGGTTGGCAAAACAGGAAAGAAGACTATTTGTGTCACATATGGTTTCCTCCCTAACATAATGATAAAATATAAACTTTACAAGGTTGTTTTTTGTTATGTGGGAAACCAGTGTTTCAGCAAGATAAAAACACGGAATTAATTGTTTACATTAAAGTCTCTAGGACGGGTGCTATTTTATATGCAAATTTACTAGACCAATTTGTTTTACATGTATATTAAGTCAAATGAATCAAATTGTCTGAGTGGGTGGAACTAAGATGATAGACCATTTCATTCTGTTTGAAAAGAATTTGCAATTCAGCATTTTACACAAATCTAATTGAAATGTAATCATGCCTCTGTAAAGCAGTGATAAACTTAATATATGGGAACAGTTATTATGTGCCAATAAAATAGCAAAACCCAGCAAATTATAGACCAGTTATCGGGAGACTGTTTAAAATAACATAACTAGCTCTAAAGCTGGGTCAAAAAATATTTATTCCAGCCATCAGAAGGGCAATCTGGGAGAATAAGCTACATTTTTCTGACTACAGATTTAAGTTTCTTTATCAAATGGCAATAATAGATTCTATCAAGTGTTGGACTTTGTGTATTCCAGACGGGAGTTCAGCAGCTTCATTGTTACCTGAGCCAGTGTCGGCATCAATTCTCAGGTTCACCCTCCAGACTAAACAGAGTCTAGCCTGTGACAGAAAGGCCTGTGGTCATTCATGCAGTGAGTGTTATGGTTGTGGTCAGAGAGGGAAGTAGCCTTGTCGGATGATGAAGCCACAGTAACTTAGAACTGTGTGACTAGTTATTTTTCAGGTGTTTTCTTTCCTCCTCCTTCTCTTGGTCAGTGAGTGCCAGGCCCTTCTTAGAGGACATGCCTGAAGAACTGGCATGATTTCTGGCAGACGCATAGTGGGACACTTTCACTGCTGGAAATGGCCAT
Source organism: Ictidomys tridecemlineatus (assembly GCF_052094955.1). Lineage (NCBI taxonomy): Eukaryota > Metazoa > Chordata > Mammalia > Rodentia > Sciuridae > Ictidomys > Ictidomys tridecemlineatus. Next base: position 36,536,571 of record NC_135490.1, read on the forward strand.
AACATACATGAACAATGTCCAACACCATCGGCAATAGGGAAATACAAATCAATACTAGATTTCACCTCACCCCAGTCAGAACGGCAGGCATCAAGAATACAGATAATAATAAATGCTGGAGAGGATGTGGAGAAAAAGGCACACTTTTACACTATTGGTAGGACTGTAAATTATGTGTACAACTCTATGGAAATCAGTATGGAAGCTCTTTTAAAGACTAGGAATGGAACCACCCTATGACTCAGTGATACCACTTCTCAGTATTTACCCTGAAGAATTAAGGACACCTTACTATGGTGGTACCTGCCTATCCATGTTTACAGCAGCACAATTCACAATAGCCAAACTGTGGAACCAGCCTCCATGTCCTTCAATGGATGAAGGGATAAAGAAGATGTGGTATACATACACAACGGGTTTTATTCGGCCATAAAGAAAAATAAAATTAAGGCATTTGCTCCTCCATCTATTTTCCTAAATGATGGAACTAGAGACCCTCATGTTAAGTGAAATAGGTCAAACTCAGAAGGTTAAAGGTCCTATGTTTTCTTGCATATGTAGAAGCTAGACAGGAAAAAGGAAAACAAAGATGGGAGTGGATCTTCTAAAAATCAAAGAGAAATCAGTAGAAGAAAGGGAACCAGGGACGGGAGGCAGAGAGGGAGAGGGGAAGTGCAGAGGAGTGATATTGGTCAAATTATACTATTGAATTGTGTGCATGCACAAATATGTAACAAATCTCATCAATGTGCACAACTATAATGCACCCATTAAAATAATGAGGATTTTTTTTAAATGAGTGTAACAAAACAGAAGGTTCTAATCTTCTAGCCAGCATTTTTTTTTTTTTTTTGTCATTACATAGCAGGGTCTTTTTGTTTTGTTTTGTTTTGTTTTGTTTTGTTTTCTAAGTGCCTTGTCATACTCTTTGATTTTATTTTTGCAATAATCCTTTATTTTTATTGAATCTATCTTAGTAGCTCTACAAAACACTCTTGACTCACTAACGAGAAATCCAAATGATGGTGCATACTCAGGAGCTTTCCTCAGAATGTACTATCATTTAGAAACGTGTGCCTGTTCAGCGAGCTTTGAAGTGTTTTCAAGTTTAACAGCCCCTAGTAATCGTTTTACAAGGGGTACAAATATAACGACCAACTTATGGGAAACTTGTTTTCTTTCAATCTGCTCATCTGTCTGCTGATCATCCTACTGAGATAGGAATTTAGGATAAGAAGGCTTAAAGAAAACATCCATGCGCCATTGAGATGCAGAAAGCAGACTTGTAAATCTTGAGCAACGTGCCTTTGGCCCATGCCCTTGTAAAATGATGGAAATACACAAGTGTGGGAAAAACTGAGGTGTGTTTGTGCAGCCCCACCCTAGCTTCACCTCCAGCTGGGACCCTACTATAGCCCTCCTATAAAGGCGGAGCTTCTTACTCTGAGATAACTGATATCCCCCTTAAATGTGTATCTACTCCCTAAATAATTCTCTGTGCCTTTTTCTGGCTCATGCTGAAATACTTTTCCATCATCTGTCAAGAACCCCACTGCTCCTGAGTTGAATGTCCCCTCCCCTCTGGGAACTCCTCAGACTCTTCTCTAGAGACATCTGTGACACCACCTGTCCTCCAAACCAATTGCCTTCCTGGGTTAAGGGCAGAGTGTTGAAGCTGAAATCTAGTCATCCTCACACACTGTAGAAGGGTGCACGGTTTATTTTACTTATTTTTACATAAGCAGGAATTTAGAATCCTCATGATCATCAGCATTTGGGAATATGTCCAACTCAAAATGTTGGAAGAACATTTAAGAAGAATCTCCAGTCTATACTCTTCATCCTTTTTAAAATTTTATTAGGAATCTTGATGCTCTTGAAATGAAAGGAACAAAGCATATATATTAAGAAACGAGTTTCAGCAATATATACTAAATGCAACTAAGAATCAGCCAGGTTATCATTCACAGTTCTCTGAGCAACATTCTCTAATTTTAAACATATATTTGTTCTTTTGATTTTCTTCCCAGTTTTTCTTTTCAAATACATTAGTAAACTTTCGACTAGGAAAGGGGCACCCACAAAAGAATTCTTTAAACTTCTTATGTGCAAATGAAAAAAAAGGACATTTTGGTTTCACTTATGCATCTATGAAAGATAACAATGACCTCCATCCAAGTTGTATTCTACTTGTGTTTTGATAAATCTATGAAGTTTAATCCATGAAACTCTTTTCAGAGGAGAGGGGTATGTGGGTGATGCCAGTGGAAATTAAAAGTCTAAATTGTCAGATCAGTTCAAGGAAAGAATGACAGGTCTTGTAATAACCCCACACCCTGATCCCACAACTTCAGCATTCCAGGTGTGTAAACCATTGCTCATATTTGGAAGAGGAGAGGAGACAGTAGAACTCCAATTTTTTGGATTTCAGCAATTTAAAATATTAAACCATGCTTAAATAATCATGTAAAAAACAGTCATATTTTCAGATGGCATAATATATTGAAAACATAAAACAGCTTTATGATTTCTTTTCACAGAAATGCTTCAGGTAGTAACCCAGTCTCAGCTTTCTGATCTGTCCTCAGAAAAAATATGCTTCTTTCAGCATTTTCCCTTGTGGGTCCTCCTTGTGCTCCATAGAGAACAGCACTGTGGATGATCTGATAAACTTTGTTAATGGGAAAATACAAGTAAAGCAACCAATTGAGAAAATCATCATTGCTTTTAATACTTTGCAAATGATAGCACTTGCTGTTATAGTCGTGTCAATAAAAGCAATTTTTTTTCTTATGATTCATTCAGGCCAAGGATAAACCAAGGTACCAATCAAAGCAGATGATGTGGGAATGAAAAGTAGGGGTTGGTTATAAATTAGAGATGTTTCAGAAATATTTTTAAAACTTGAAAAAAATGGGAGAATCACTTGAAGAAGCCAGAGCTTTGGTAAAATCTCCCTTGTGTACAAATTGAGAATCCAGTAGAAAGACAGAACGTGGGAATCATAGGGAGAGACCTGATTATTAAGATGAGAATAAGGTTGTGAATGAGGCAGAAAGGTATGGGGAGATGGCCAGCACCTGGTTGAGGGGTTCTTTCTTCTTCCTGCTCAGGAGGGTGTAAGCCACCGAAGAAATTAAAGTCTAGAATAATTAGTAAAGAACAGAAGACTAAGTCAGAAAGATAGTTTCAAAAGTTAGAGCCCCTGATAGATCCAGTCCACACAGGAGCTGGAGCAAGACAATTAGAAAATGGCTCCTGTGATTGATTTAAGGGGGTACATCAAAGGCAGGGATAAGGTTTCAGGGGTGGAGTCTTGCTTCCTGATGTCTTGCAGTCAGCAGGTTGATTGGCATCTTAGCAGGTCACACCCATCTCAGAGGGGGTGTGCAGCTACAGCAGGTCACCCCATCTCTGGTGCTCTGTGGGACTGTTGGCAGAGCTGAATAGGACTCACAATGTGTCTGGGCAGTCTTCCACAGAGGAAATATCCACTGGAAGTTCCCAGACACAGATTCTCCTATTCATTAGGCTGCGATGTGAGATTTAGTCCATACACAGTCCACAGATGGCTCTCGACAGGAAGGGAAGAACCTAAAGTTTTAACTGCAGGATTCTTCTTCTCTAGGTTGTTGGTTTAATTCTTGCTTCCCATGATGGAAGAAGTTAAAATGGTTACTTACAAATGTTACAGTCTCTATAGCAGCATCTAGAGGTTTTATCCTATAGCCCAAAGGTAATATTGAAGTGCCTATGTCCTAGAGAGAGACATAAATTCTAGCATAAGAAATATTTGGCTCATGGTTTTGGAGATTTTAGTCCATTGTCACTGGCTCCATTGATTCTGGGCCAGTATATGGCAGCAGTACATCATGGGGGAAGAACATGGTGGAGCAAAGCTGATCTCCTCAAGGCAGCTAGGAAACAGAGATAGGAAGGGACCAGAGACAAGATATAATCACCATAGGCATGCCTCCAAGGACTCACTTCCTTCAACTAGGTGCCTCCCCCTACAGTTTTCATCACCTCCCAATAGTCCATTCAAATTATGGATCTATCAATGAATTAATCCACTAATGAGGCCAGAGCCTCATAATCCAATAATTTATTTTAAGGTCCATCTCTCAGTGTTGCCGCATTGGGCAATACATGAGCCCTTTGGGGCATATTCCAGATACAAATTTTAACAGTCATGAAATGTGTTTAAACGTATGTTCTTTAAAAATTGCCACATGACGTAAAATTCAAAATTTGCTCCCTTTTTGCATAAAATGTGAAAATTATGCTATGTAACTGTGTGAAATATTAACTCCTCCTTTAGCTATTCATCTGCTTTCTTGGGGAAGACTTTTCTTTTAAATGTTAATTTCCAGAAACCTTTTGGAGGATGCTTTTTTTTTTAATCACATGGTCCTGTGAGATTTATACAGTGTCCATAAAATTATGAAGTGTGTATAGGTTTTGTAAAGCATCACATATAATTAGGATTAAGTATTCACATAATTATGAGTCTGTTATCTTATATATATAGCCAAGCAAATTCCCAGTGGATAATACTTCAGGAAATATTTGCATCCTTAATATTTGTAGCATTAAATCTGTATTACTGAGTTAAAATTAAAATTGTTTTAGTGAGCAACTTTGAATGTGAAAGGGTAAAGGGTAAGTACATTAAAACATTAAATAAAAGATAACTAATTAAGAGATATAAGTATGCAACACAAATTATTGATTTCTTTTTCATATTTTAACTAGTTGTTCTGACATTAGTAAGCATACAAATAGTGTACACTTCTCCACTGTTTAAAAGTAACATTATTCAAAGAATTTTTAATGGAATTTAATATTTTCTGGACTTAAAATATAAAGAAGAGATGGAAATGAGCAAAACATTTGTTCTTTTCTAATGACATAGTTCTGTATTTTCTTGGTGACTCATTTGACTTCATGTTTTCCTCATTTTTTAAAAAATTGTTATAGAACTTAATAAACAGAACCTCAGACTGTATTTATATAGTGCTAAAAGAAACTATTGGGAATGAATTTTCTACCACTTAGCTGTGGACAAAACAAAATTCACAGGTGCACTGATCTGAAACAAATGAAAATTTAAATCTATAATATATGTTTATTACATAGAGGTCAATTCAACAAATATTTTGTGAACATCTTTTCTGACAAAATGTAGTATTAAGTCCTTTTCAAGATGCAAATAAAATGAAATTCTTGCCCTCCAAGAGCTTATATTTTATATGCATTGGGAAAGGAGATGTCCATGATTCTATCAAAGTTATTCTGCCTCAGACAATTTTATATGAGACTGCTTAAGAATTTAAGTAAAGCCCATGAATGTAATGTCTTTTGTTTATAGGAACATTGAAAACTAAAGATATTTGAGGAAGGGGAGGAACTACATTTGTATTTAAAAACAATTGAAATTATTGAGAGTTAAGACAAAATCATATTTGCTCAATTAAAATTGTTTTTTAAATAATTTTAAAATTTATTTTAAAACAAAGTAAATTATATACATATGCACGTATCAATCTGCAAATTTTCTGTTGCACTTTTTTATTTTAATGGTTTAATTTAAGAAATGCAATTAAACATATTCTACCTCCACTGTATTTCAAAGTTCTCAAAAGAAGAACTTACAGTAGGAAAACACTGAAATTTGCTAAATATTAGAAATATTTCTAATACAGTCTATTCTCTATTATCTGAAGAAACAGTTTTACATTCTCAGTGCCCTTCTGCTGAACTTACCAGCAACTATTTTCAGATATTTCTGTGAATACAAAGGATTATAAGGCAGCAGGATAAACCTTGAGAACATAGACAACAAAACAAAACAAAACAAAAAAAACTGAGATAGGCATTCCTCGGGTCACAGTAGTGAAGGCAAGCTTTAAGCATCCCTTGTTAAGTTAGATAGGTGAAATTCCTCATCACCATCTTTAACACTTGGAAGATGCTGCTGCTTATTTAATTCCCAAACTCAAAACATCACATACAAATGAAAGATATAAGTACCTCATGTAGCACATCCAGTATACAGTACATAATAAATTTTTAATGAGTATTTTGGCAATCCATTGGTAGATATATAAAGGAGAGGAAAGGTTAAAAAAAGATATTAAATAAAGCATAAAAAGTCAGGCATGAGAGAGGTCCAGAGATAAAAACCTAGGACCACTAAAATTCTATGTGAATACACCTGGATTTCAGTCCCACTTCTGTGCCAGACTGGTCAGGGCACTGTCTACAGATGAGTAGGCATTAGCTCTGTGCCTTTACACACCTGCTCCCCTTCCTTCTGGAAATAGCTATCCCTTTCTTATTTACAAAACCTTCAGTGTTTATCTCAATCATTATCTTAACTTCCTGAATGACTCCAGTCCTTGTCTGGCTTCCACTGTATCAGAGCATTTTCACATTGCCTTATAATGATCTGCTTCTCTGTTCTCCTGGTCATTTAGAATTTTTTTTCTCATTTGTCCCTGCTTATATTTCAGTGATATATTTGTTGAGTATTTTCTGTTTATTCTACAATAGTCACTAGGAATAGAAGAGCAGACAATTATAGCCCAACACAATAATACCCTGCAATGTGAGTCCCACATCAATTTTTTAAAATCTTATTGTAATGTTCTTGATAATTACATATAGGTTTGCAAGTACTGTTGTATGTCTAACTATAAAGGAAGTTCATCTTTAAATTAGGAATATTTGGCAATTTGCTAGAAAGCATTAATTACAAATGGAATATTTGGAGAACTTCCTGTTTTTGTTGCTATGCGGAAGAAAATAAAGAGTTACCTGTTTATTTTCACAATTTGTGAGGACCTTCAGTTCAGAAGTGAGACTCTAAACCAACTCTACATCTCCAAATGTTGACACAGGAGCTCAAGTCAAGTTTACTGAAAGAATTAACTGAACAGCAATGTGTTATTAATAAAATTAATAATCCAAGGAAATTTCATGTATTATTTGTAATATATAACTACTTCATGCAACTCAAAGGTTTTTCTTTAAATGATAAGTTCTAATTTCAGAACAAATAAATGAATATAATCTTATAATTTTAAAAAAATATTTTTCTCAAGAAATATACCTAATTTAATGGTTTGCCTCTGTGGTTCAAAATGACAACCTTTGTACTTAAGAGATACCTGGAAAAACATTTTTGCAATCCCAACTAAATCTAATACCAAAAACACATCATACTTCTATGAATGGTTACGTCTTCTCATGTAAATTAGGATTCTTTTAGCCACTCCAAGCAATTTCTATTATCATACATCTCTACTTCACAAAATCTGTTTTCCCATGTTTCCTACCTTCAAATTAAGCAATGTAGAATAGTGGTTAATTGAAGAGGTTTTAGAATCCTATAACCTGAGTTTAGACTCCATCTCCTTACTGTCCAGGTATGCACCTAGCTTTTTTTCTGAGCCTTAACTTTCTTGCTTGCTCTATGGTAAAAAATTCAACAATGAATGAAGCATTTTTTCTGAATGTCTAAATACAAAGTAAGGACTTAATAAATGTTATACATTGTCACTAAGTGACTGCTCAACTGAGAATATTCCCAGTGAGTGGTTTTGATTTTAGAAAAACATATACGGTATTTTCACTCTCTATCACTTTTTAAATCTCCCTGCTTTTTGAATTGTATTAAAAATTAATTTTCATTAATAATTTCAGTCCCAAAGTCTAAATCTTCCATGTCCCTCACTTAGGAAAATATTCAAGTGTAACATGTAATTCACTGCTTGAGGATGTGTATACACACCTTTATACCCATGTGTAGAAAACCTAACTTTTCATTAAAACATTTGTACATTTTTGGCCTGATTTTAGTTATACTTAAATCTTATATAATGCAAGGATGTTAACTATGAAAAGAGTAGTGATACTGAGCAATGAGGTAGATTAGCAGGAATAGGTTTGGTGTGCATAAGACTATGAAAACTAATTCCTTAACTCATGTAAAATGAAAGCAAATGGTAGACATAAACTCAGTTAAGTTTTGGAGGACAAAATTAGTCTAATGTATCCTTCTGTAAGACCAACTTCCAGCCAACACAGAATTATGCACAATTAGAATCAGTTCTCATTTACTGTCTCTCACAACATGTGATCCTCTGACTTCTGTAAATGTCTTCTTCCCCTTTCTTTCCTATAATTTGTTTCTAATTTAGTTAAATTCACATTCCTCTCTTCTTCTTCCTTCAACATTCATTCTCTGATTCAGTTTTAGATTCTTTCTTCCTTCACTTTTTATTTCTAGTCCCTTTTCCTGTCTCCCCCCCCTACTTTTTTTTTTTTAATTATGATTTCTGTTGCAGTCGAACCTTCTGTTTCTTTCAGAAATGTGAAAGCCACCACATCACTTCTGTTTGTTTCTCACCAATCAAAATGAGGCATTTGGGGACACATGGATTCTAGGATATAAAACATCTCTAGCTGAAGGGCAAGGGGCCAGCAAAAACTTGAGAGGATTTGTTTCTAAGAGAAGGAAAAACGTGTGCAATCCATGAGATGACACTCTAACACAGAGGGGAGGTTGTGAGGAGCTGTGAGCCTTTCCCCAGCTGCAGATTAGCCCAGATCAGAGGCCTTATTGTTTGAAGTCCTGTGTCCTCCTAAGGACTCACCTTGGTTCTTAGTACTCCACTTCTGCTATGGCCCAAGTCCCCCGAAGTCTCCCTTTTCTTCCAGGGTAGTTATAGTGCAGCCTCATTTACTAGGTCCCTGCCACCTGCCATTAGTCTTTTCCCTTATTCTCTAACCTACAGGAAGCTTGTCTCTTACCAGTTGTTATATATACCAGTTCTGTGCTCCATTTGCCTGTTAACATATCCATAACATCAAATGCAGTGTGTTCCTTCTTTTCTTCTTAAGTACTTTTCAATTATTGATGTATTTATTTGTTTATTTTCCTACAATAAAATTAACTATTTTCTATGGCTAGGTCTGTGAGCTACAGCACAGCTCCCCAGTCATCTTTACTGTTGCTGTTCATGCTCTCCTTGACATTCACCCCTGGCAAAACTGATCTCTTCTCTTTGCCTTTCCTGGAATTCCCTATAAATGGAATCATATTGTGTGTAATCTTTTGGGTAGAGCTCCAACTCTCTGGCTTGCAATATCATATCTATTCATTTCATTAAGATAATATTACTAACAGCCAACTGTATGTTCCTAGTGATATAATTCAATGATGAATTTGAGATTGAAATTCCCCAATTTTATGGATCGAAAATCTAGTAGCAGTTACAGGCATAATTAAGTAGATAGATAGATACATGAAATTTAAAATAAAATCACTCTAGAATCTATACCCTCCAACCCAGTCCTCATAGCAACATGTGGCTGCTGGTACATGAAATATGACTAGTACAAACTGAATGAACTCTACGTGTAAAATGTCCATTTCTGAAGGCTTAGTGGGAAAAAAAGAACGTAAAATTATTTATGATTTTTGATTACATGTTGAAATGATAATAGTTTGGACATTATCATGTCCAAACCTATAGATGTCACCCTGTCTCAGAGAGATAAAACTAGGCAATGAAAGTATGAACTCTAGTCTTTGTAGATTTTTTTTTTTGGCTTCATGTTTAGCCAAATTGATGTATGGGGGATATATTCCATTTTGATTCTAACTTAATATATTTATGTTGGAATAGTAGGAAGATCTATGTTTCATATTTTAGATTGGAAATATTTTTCATAGTTGGATATCTTTTTTAATTTTAATTTTTTTCTCAAAATGAGGACATCTTAGGTATACTTATCACAACTTATTTTGTTTATAGAACTCTTTTTTATTCCACAAAATAATACATGATGAAAAATCCTTATCTAACTCTGAAAGAGCTAAGTTCAAAATTTTTAAAATGTAAGCAATTGGGCTGGGGATGTGGCTCAAGCGGTAGCGTGCTCGCCTGGCATGTGTGCGGCCCGGGTTCGATCCTCAGCACCACATACCAACAAAGATGTTGTGTCTGCTGAAAACTAAAAAATAAATATTAAAAATTATCTCTCTCTCTCTCTTTCTCTTTAAAAAATGTAAGCAATAAGCAAACTTATTTAGTAGATTAGTGGGTAGAGAAAATTAAAGTATATCTTTTAATAAAATAGTACTCTTGATACTGAGGTGTCAAATGAGTATGGAAATTTTCAGTGATCAAAATTGGGTGCTTAAGTCCCCTCCCTCTACCCTTTTTGTCAGCAGGACAGTCAGGCAGGAGAAGATAAGAAACCAATGGAAGATTTCCCACTGTCACCCATTAACCCCACATCTTCAGCGCAAGTATAAATATATAATTAAATGATTTTCAACAGGGGTGATTGTCAGGTCCAAAAACCTGACAGGATGGCAGGAGGGGGATGGCAGGAGAGGGAATATGAAGTCACAATATGAAAAAAAGCATGGATGGATAAAGGGGAACAAATACTTCACAGTCCCCAGGAGAGTAACGTATAATGAACAATCATCCCAACCAAAATGCAAATAAATTCTGGTTGAGAAATATGGATCAAGTAGGATACAGTGGTACACACCTATACGGTGGTACCACAGTCTTGCAAAAAGACTTTATTTTAATGTAAAGTTGAGCAGGGCCCACACCCATAACGGTGGTCGACTGAGTAATTTTAAAAAGTGATTCCAAAACCAGTGGTGTCAACAAACACGTATATGATCTCAGCATTTTAGTGAATCAGGTTATCAATGTACAGCTTAGCTGGGTCTTTTACTTGGTCTCCCAAGACTGTAATCAAGATGTTGTTCAGACTGTGGTCTTATCTGGAAGCTCAGATGGAAATGAGATCTAATTCCAAGTTCGTTCACATTCTTGGCATGATTCATCTTCTGGCAGCTACATGTCTGAGAGTCCTAGCTTCCAAGTGTCTGTTGGCTGGGAACTCTCACAGTTCTCTGCCAATTGGAAAAAGTAACCATACTGCTAGATTCATGAGGAATTCACAGTACATTTGTACTTTACCAGTGATGCTCCTCTGAAGGATCCACTGCTGTTAAACATATTACCATGTTCTTTAATCAACTTTCTTAGTACAAACCAGGATGTTTGTTCCCACTTTAAATCTTACTGATTTATGAAAATTTGCCCAAACTTGGATAACAATTTTCTGTTTGGGGAGTATAAATTAATGTTCTGAAGATAAAAATGATCAATTTATCTATTTCTGGAGGAAATTAATATTCAACTGTAGGTTTTATTTTAAGTGTCAGGGAAATAACTGTTTTGACTGGTTTATTGAAACTAGCAAGAACTACACCTATATAAGTACATAAAGGAAACATGGATCTCTAGAAAAACTTGCTCTAGTTCTGCCTTAGATATGTTGCTTCTGTAACTGAGGGGGAGAAAGAATCTTAACTCTCATAAAATTAGCAGCCTCAGTTACTGGATTATTAAATAAGAGGCAAAAGAATTAATGGAAAATTAACTACTTATTAGTGATATAAAATTTGATATTTCTTAGATAACTATATTTTAAAAGTTAATGCAATATTTTTATTAGTGACTATAATTAGCAGATTTGAACCTGTTAAATAATTTGGTTATAAAACTGCATCTGCTGGTTCACATTTTACCAGCATATAGAAATAAAATGAATAGTCCAGTTAATTCAAGTTTTATATTTCTTTTCATTTAAAAAAAATCAAATAAATGAATTAGTTTCTTATTTACTTAAGACCTTTTATGTTATTTTTTTAGTTTTGACAATTGTACATCTTTTTGGCATACAGTGTAATAAATTGATATATGCATTTACAATGTATAATGATCCAATCATGATAATTAACATTTCCATCTCCTTAAACATTTATTTTTAGTGTTGGAAACCTTTAAATTCCTCTCTCCTAGTTTTTTTGTAAAATATATAATAAATTGTTATAAATTTGTTCTATAGTATTGTTCAAATTTATAGTGTCATTTGCTTATTGACTCATATTTGTCTGTTACTAGAAGTGGTATATAGAAGTCTCCTATTATCGTTGTATTGCTATTTCTCCCTTATAGATCTATCAATATTTGTTTTGTGTGTGTATGCTCTCATGTTGGGTGAATTAATAAGTCTCATACATCTTCCTGATGGATTGATCTTTTTATCATTATATAGGGAACTTTTTTTGCCTCCTGTCCCACTTTTTACTTAACATCTGATGTAAGCAATGGTCCCTATGAAAGGGAAAATTTTGGACACAGAATATAGCAAGTGAAGATGAGAATTATGTTGTCACAAACTAGGAAAATACCAGAAACTTAGAGAGAAGTCTGAAATCAATCTTCCCTTAGTACCTTCAGAGGAAGTATAGCCTCAAGAACACCATGATATTGGACTTCCAGCTTCCAGAACTGTTGGGCAATAAATTTCTGCTATTCATGCCACTCATTTTGTATTTTCGATGGAAGTCCTAGCAAACTAATGCAGAGATTAAAACCATTAGGTCAGATTGGGTCACTGATGGATGGAAAATGGAAAAACAATGGTAGATATCAAACTTGCAGATATTACCAACCTTAATACATAACCTTATTTCTAGGTTTACCCCAGCCAACTTAAGTGCAGTAGTCCCAGACTGACATTTTTTCACTATCAGCTTGTCAATTTTACCCACAAAATTCATCTTCACATTTCTGTTATTCATTCCTATTTTTTAAAAAATTTTGCTTTTGCTTTTCCTTATTGACAACAACCTTTGTAATAGACAAAGCACATTTATGTGCAGGTATACACAGTCTCAAAGCCATCCACTTACCTCTGAAAGATGCAGATGAGTACAGATGTCTGGAATCCTTAGAATATGTCATAAATGGGTTTGAACACTTTTTCTGGAACTTGAAATACTCCAAATGTTCTGTAATATGGTTCAATATTGAAGAAATAATCTGGGACAGTTTGAGCAAAAGCACAGAAAGTAAAACAATTGTGCTGTTTATGAGGAACCTGTAGAATGGGGATAAGGAATTCAGATGATTCATATTGAACAGGAATTGAACCACATTAAATAAGAGTAAGGAAATTAAATTTCTTTATATTGAAGAATAAGTAGAAAGTGTGGTTGAAATGATGGAGTCACAGTGGGGAAGACTCTTAGCCAGTTGCCATGTTCTGTAGCCTGAGAGATTCTTGTTGCTACGCAGCTAAATCTAGAACTCAATCAAATGAAAAACAATTGATTTCTATTCTTTTTATCTTGTGAGATCTCAAAGAAAAACCTTTGCTCAAAGAAATGGGTGGTACACACAATTCATGAAGAGGGTCATAATTAGAAAGGATCACAAGAGTTATAGCTTCATCTATAGGTAAGTCACTCAAGAATTTAGCTCTGAAGTAGAGAATCACAAATTATTAGTACATAAATATGCTCACACACACACAACACATACACAAAATTGGTTCAGATCTTGAATATCTGGCAAAAAAAATGCTCTTCATTATTTCCTATTCTACTCTATTTTGCGCTTTTAAATTGCTTTCAATTGTATAATACTTATACTCTGAAAAATACTGAATTAGGCTACAAAAGGGTAGGTGGTAATTAGGCCACAAAGATTCATGAATTTGACAAAACTGTAGAAAAAGGAAAATAATTTATAAAAGATAGTGTATGGAAGTTTACTTTGAAATCTGTATTATTAGAAGACTATGACTTTTTATGAATGAAACTGTTATATTCTTTTAGGACCTGTGGCCTCTAGCATCATTGTATAAAATAATGTAATGTGTCAAAAGACTGTCTGGCTCAAATATTCTTTTCTCTCTCCCTTTCTTCCTATTACCTGTTCACAAGGTGAAGTCTTAGGAATACATTCTGACAGATTTACATTGGTTCACTCTCAACAATGCACACAAGTAATAAATGACTATTTTCCATTACCACACAAATCTATACCCCTTAATAATTACTGTTTATAAAGACAGACATGAAGAGCAAAGAAACAGATGAGAATTTTACTCATGATTTGTAAAAGTTGTCCTCAAATGTTTCCTTTACTGACCTTACTTACTCCTGAGGGCTTTTGGTGTTCTGTGAAGTTAGCCTCCTCTGCTCTTCTCACTTTAAAGATGAGGATAGTTTCCAGCTTCAAACAGGTCCCCTGCCTTCCATTTGCAATGACGAAGGAGAGAGAAGAAAACTACCTGATCCTGTATTAAATAGGCATTAAATGAAGAATTCTTGGTTTTACAACTTAAACTACCCTGATGGAAATTTATCAATAATACCAACTTATAACAATAAAGAGAATACCAATTTTCAACTGAAGGTACTAGGTGTACATGAAAAAAATTAGAACTTCGAACAGTTAAGAAACAACGGAATCCCAGCAGCTCTGGAGGCTGAAGCAGGAGGATTGTGAGTTCAAAGCCAACCTCAGCAAAAGTGAGGCACTAAGCAATTCAATGAGAGCCTGTCTGTAAAGATAATACAAAATAGGGCTGGGGATGTGGCTGAGTGGTCAAGTGCCCCTAAGTTCAATCCCTGGTATCCCCCCACCCAAACAACGGAGACAACAAGGTGAAAATTATTAGAAGCATAGGAGTGCTTAAGATCGATATCTGTTCGTGACTTCATCCTTTAGGCTGAGCTATCAGGCTATCTTATTCTAGTTTTGTGTGTCTTCCCCTCCTACGCATCCTCCTAAATGCACTCTGCTTGATTTATTTCCCCAGTAGTATTGGCACACCCAGCAGTGTGTTGTCAGAGTGTAGAAAGCAGATGGAAGTATTAATCTAGATGGGGTCGAGCATTTTAGTCAACAGACATTGAACTGATGGAGTCCAGAGGCAGGCTACAGGAATAACAAGGGCAATAATGGAAACTTGAAAAGTGGGAAAGTGTGGAAAGAAAAGTTACGTGAATTGTCTACAAATTTAATGAGTAAGTTTTAATTAAAAATGAAAGTTATGAGTTACTACCAAATAAGAGGATGGTCAAGAGTAATAATATGATTCAGAAACAGGCTATAAGTCGATGGTTGAAGTTCATTGAAGATGAATCCTAACAGTAAAAAACAAACACACGGGTTGTCAATATGCTTGATCAACAGTGAGAATGTGGATAAGATGGTGGAGAAGAGAGCAGTAAAACAAACACCTAATTCTTTGCTATTTGTTCAGGATTGATCGGGAAGTTGCTGAAAGAATGAGGAAGAATGGTAAATAATGGTGGAAGGAGATGGCTGCTAGTTTTGCGGTTTGGAAGTGGCTTTGGCAACTAAAGCAAGTTATGACTGAATATCTGGTCTGTATAGCAGAGGGGGATTCTGAGAAAGGAAGACGTCTCCCCTGGTGGGCTTTACATTTTTGAGATACAAAATTTTGTAACATTAACAAGGAAAAAGGGGCTCTCTATCAAGAAGTGTTAACAGAGAAGAGACTGCTGCTGCTTTTTGTTAGAGGAAGGTTTCATGAGTGATGGGAGAAAATTTTAGAGAGAAAAGGTCAAAGAACTTAAAATCAAGATAAAATAAAAATTAAGGAGGAATGTGTCCTGGGTTCAGAATGGGACAGGTGCTGAATCTGGCCACTTTCATGCTTGAATTCCCTACTGTGGAAAGTGTTGTTTACTCAGTGTGTTTTAGATACCTCAATGCAGATTCCACTTTCTTCTATTCCTTCCCCAACTGTTTTAGTATTTCTTAATCTCATTATGTTAACGAACTCATGAAAACTATAGATATTTACACTGGGTTATTAAAAAGGCATTTTACGTGTAAAATATTTTTCCATCTCCAAGTGTGACTCTCCCAGCTAATTTGATTTTCTTTTCATTTTGTTGTGCCTGAGGTTTTGAAAAAAATACTATTTTTTCTCCATAGTATAATTAAATATAAACATTTTCAAGTAATATATCTATATATCAACCCAAGGCATTCCTACCTCCAATTCCACTATTGGATATTGGTTTATTGAATGAAGATATCTGTTATGATAGGATCTTTTGAAGGATAATTGATACTTTGACACTTTGCATTTGACAGGATTGAAATGAGATAGGACAAGTAATAATTTGCAACATGGAAGTGCATATGAAGGACCATCAGAAAAATAATATATGTGAGTATCTTTTTACATGTCTTTCCTTACTGTGACAAAATAATTTCTCATTTGAAATACAAAGAATGTGGATATTTATTCCAAGTTCATAGTATAAGTCAATATTCCCTCATTAAAAAACATAAATTCATCTTTCCATTAAGACACCTTTTGTTGGGTCTGGGGATATAGCTTAGTTGGAACAGTGCTTGCCTCACATGCACAAGGCCCTGGGTTCAATCCCCACTGCCACCACAAAAAAAAAAAAAAAGACATTTTTGTTTCAAATATTTATTGTGAAAATGTTCCCAAATATACATATATTTAGAGAATGGTATCATGAACACACATGTCCTTCATCTGTATTTGATAATTATCAACCTGTGGCCAACTGTTTTTCCTTTGCACTCCACAGTGTGAATCTGCCTCACCAAAATTAAAGAGCAAATCCAACACACTATATGAAGTCTGGCCTTAAATCAAACACTAATGCATTTTAGCCCATACTCTGCTCTTTTCCTCTACTATGGCCTGTTCATAATTTAGTTGCGCAATTCTGCCCTTCTTTCTATTTTTTATTTTAGTTCTGCTACTCTGACAGATTGACCCTGCCAGAAGACATCCCATCAAAGGTCAGTGCTCTTGCAACCAAGTCAAAGGGAGGAGACAGGCCAACAGCACCTCCTGCCCTGCCCCTTCGCCTCCAGTCAAAGCCCATGATGGCTGTGGGTGAGGCCTTCCTGGTGCATGTGAGGATGGCTGTCATGAAATTCTGGCTGGGAATCTTGCTCTTCCTTTCTGGATGGGCCCAGATTGGCCATTCCCAACACCACAGCCCCCCAGAAGTAGTGATACCCTTGAAGATAACTGGCACCCATAGAGGCATGAGGACCCCTGACTGGCTCTCCTACAGCCTGCGCTTTGGAGGCCAGAGACAAATTGTCCACATAAAGGCCAAGAAACTTCTAGTATCCAAACCTTTCTCTGTGTTCACCTACACAGACCAGGGAGCTCTGCTGGAGGAACAGCCTTTTGTCCAGAGTGACTGCTACTACTATGGTTATGTGGAAGGGGACCCAGAATCCCTGGTTGCTCTTAGCACCTGTTCTGGGGGATTTCGAGGAATGCTAGTGGTCCATGATACTGTTTATGAAATCAAACCCAAAAGATTTTCTGCCACATTTGAACATCTGGTTTATAGAATAGACTGGGAGGAGACACGATTCCCACCCACAAGATGTGGACTAACAGAAGCAGAAATAGCACGACAACTGAAGCTTCTTCACAAGAATGATATTATAAATTTAAAGCAAAGTGGCTATGAGAGGTGGTGGACTCACAAGGGTCTTATTGAATTGGCAGCTGTGGTAGACTATGAACGATACCGTCATCTGGAAAGCAATATCTCAAATGTGGAGGATGAAGTAATCTTGGTTGTAAATGCTGCAAATGAATATTATAAAGCACTGCAAATTGATTTGATTTTATATGGCCTTGAGGTCTGGAACAAAGAAAACCCCATAACTATCAGTACGATGGCCGATACTCTGTCAGAATTTTGCACTTGGAAGAAAATTAGTTTTGAAACCCGTATTCACCATGATACTGTACATCTTTTTATTAAGAAGTCATTTGGTAAACTCCTTGGCCTAGCCTTTGTTGGAACAATATGCAATAATGTCTATAATTGTGCAATTGATTCTTTTGAAGGTGACTCGGTTTCTTTTTTTGCATACATTGTGGCACACGAGTTGGGTCATAATTTGGGTATGAAGCATGATGAAAACACATGCACATGTGGGCAGAAGACATGCGTCATGTATCCATCAAAAACTATTTCAAGTAAATTTAGCAACTGTAGCTATGCCAGCTACTGGGACATTGGTTCAAGAAAGAGCTGTATACATGATACACCAGACCCAAAGGCCATCTTCTCAAAGATACAGTGTGGGAATGGTGTTATTGAAGAAGGAGAGGAGTGTGACTGTGGATCCATGAAATTGTGTTCAGAAGATCCTTGTTGTTCGATGAACTGCACCCTGGAAGCTGGGGCTGTTTGTACTTTTGGACCTTGCTGCAAAGACTGCCAGTTCTTGCCATCAGGCACAGAGTGTCGGAAAAAGGAAAATGAATGTGATCTTCCAGAGTGGTGCAATGGAACTTCACATGAGTGTCCAGGAGATGTATATGTGCAGGATGGGTTCTCTTGCATGGACGGTGGCAACTGCTATGAAAAGAGATGCAATATACGGGATGAACAGTGTAAGCAAATTTTTGGCATGGAAGCCAGGAGCGCCAATGAGAGGTGCTACAAGAATTTGAACACCCGAGGTGACCGTTTTGGTAACTGTGGTCTTGGTAAACAAGCATATATTAAGTGTGATATATCAGATGCCCTCTGTGGAAGAGTTCTGTGTGAGAATGTGTTATTCATTCCCTATTTGAGAAATCATTCTACTGTGCACTCGACTAATTTAAGTGGTGTCACCTGCTGGGGTACTGACTATCATTTTGGGATGAACATACCAGATATTGGAGAAGTGACTGATGGCACAGAGTGTGGTGCAGAACGTGTGTGCATTGACCGGAAGTGTGTATTTAGGTCCGTCTGGGAAAGTGACTGTACACCAGTGACCTGCAATAATAACGGGGTCTGCAACAACAAAGATCACTGCCATTGTAACTCTGAGTGGGCTCCACCCCGCTGCTTGAAAAAAGGCTACGGAGGGAGTGTTGATAGTGGCCCGCCTCCTCAGAAAACGGTATCAAAGATGGAAATTTCCAAGAAAGCACTATTACTAAGTTTATGGATTCCTACTCTCCTTTTATTTAGCTGTTGGATTTTGGCAGTTTGGAAGATGCAGAAATATTAGTAAACAAAAGAGCAAGGTGTTCAAACTTCATCTGAGGAAAAGAAAAAAAGAGCAAATATGTTCCATTTCAGAAAATAAACCTAAGCCTTAATGACCTTTTTGGTGTATTAAATTTTAGTGGTTATGTGGGTCAGAGACCACTGCCTGAAAAATCCCAGATTTCTATTATGTTTCCAAATTATAAACATTAGCTATTATTAAATGTAAGTTATTCATAGCATAGTTCTACTTTTCATTTTAAGGAACTTTAATGGAATTCATTCTTTGTGTTTCCCAAGCAAAAGCCCACTATGTGGATGGAATCATGAGAGTGAGTGAGTGAGTGAGTGAGTGTGTGTGTGTGTGTGTGTGTGTGTGTGTGTGTACTTGGAGTCTCTCTAAACCACCTTCCCCTTTTCACTCTGCTCTATCACATAGAGAGAGGAAACACACCCATCTAACCTCTTTGCCTAGTCCTCCCTAGTACTTTCTGCCCTTGGGGGAGCCAGAGGGAGACCTGTGCGAACTGTTAAGGTTTGCATCCGTATCACCTTGGTTACAGCTTTCACCTACACAGCAGCAGTAGCTTTCAGCCTGTGCATGATTCCTAGGTATATTTAATAATTTCCAGGATCAAAATTATCATCAGTCCCAGAGATACAGCAAAGCTACCAAATAACTTACCCTCAGAATCCTGAGTCCTGGTTCTCTGAGCCCTCCACCAGATTCCAGAGGTTCAGCACCAAGCTGGGTGTACCTGTCTTCAGAGGTTGGGGTCCTAGAACCATAGAATCTATTCCAAAGCTCTGAGTTTGTATATCCCTGACCTCTTCCCATTGATCTCCAGTCCTAATGGTGACAGCTATGCCTTCTACTTATGAACTAGTGGTTGTCTCAGGGGCGTGGTTTCTCATTTTGTGACTGAATTCTAAGTTCTATAGAACTTACGTTCATACAATGGAAAACATGGAAATGACTCAGACATCAGAAAGTTTTAAATTTTCTTACTACTATCCATTATCATCTTGGGAAATTTCTTGTAAGGTAGGTCTGATTGCAATGAATTCTCTCAGGTTTTCTTTGTCTGGTAAAGTCTTTATCTCTCTCATATTTCTTAAAGATATTTTTGCTATATACAGTATTTGTGGTTGCTAGTTTTTTTCCCCCTTAGCACATTAAATATATCATTTTAAATTTTTCCTGCTGTAAGACTTCTGTTAAGAGGTCTACCTCCGTACATTGGAATACTTACACTAATTACTTCTTTTATTGCTTTTAGCGCTCTCTTTTTCTTTGACCTTTGAGAATTTTATTGTAATAGTCAGGAGACTAGCTTATTTGGGCAGAATTTGTTGGTGACCTTTGACCTTCCTATACCTTGATATTTGAATTTTCCTCCAAGTTTTGAAAGTTTTCTGCTATTATTTCTTCAAATAAGCATTCTACACTTTCATAGTCTGTCTTCAAGCTCACTGATTACTTCTGCTTGATCAACTCTAATGTTAATGCCTTCTAGAACACTTTTCATTTTGTTTATCATATTTTTCTCCTCCATATTTTTCTCTGTTGGAATCTGTTTCTTATTTTAATCTTAGCTAAATTTTTCTCTTAATTCTCTGAATTATTTCTCCTTATTTTCTTGAAGTTCACTGAGTTTTCTTAAAATAGCTACTTTTGAATTCCTTGTCTGACAATCATCTTCTTGTCTTTTGAACGAGTCATCAGCACCTTGATTTATCTACTTGATAAAGCCATCTTTCCTGGGCTTTTATTTCTTGTTGATTTCTATTTCTATGTAGGTATGTATCACAAATTTGGTTTTTCTTCATCTGCATATTCTGGGTAGAGTGAATGTTCTGTACCAGGAAACTTGTTAGAAATACTGAGAGGACTGATTTTTATTTTCTGATTCCTCTTTAGAGGAGAGTCAAAGTCCAAGTTAAATGTGAATTTCATAATGGTTCAACTGCTGTTTCAGTGTCCCACCTGGATGAGCCCATAGGAGATTCAGAGAGAAGACCCATGCTGTGTGGAAAAGGCATCCAGGCTCTCCATTCCAGAGGATCTGTGGACCATGCTTTCTACAACTACACGGGCCCAAAGGGTTTCTCTGGGGCAGTGCCTCCTCTGGTGAGGATGGAGTGCTGCTGCCAAATTCTGGGCACTGGGTACTGCTGCTTGCCCCACTCGCTGCCTTGTCACTAGCAGGCCTCAAACGGTTCAATCTCACTGGTGTTCACAACACTCCCTACCTGCTGATAAAAGTGTCAGTCTCCTGGAAAGAACCTAAATTAGAGGGGAGGCCAAATGCCCTCTTCTGACTCACTCTTATGAGTACAGTGGGACTATTCACACTTGGTATCACAGAAGGCTGGGGAGAAGGAGCATTTGGACATAAAGAAACATTCTCAATACCATCCAATCACAGTTCCACTCATCTTTTGAGTCCAAAGGGGCTTTATATAGCCACACTTTCTGGTTTCCTTAGTTCATGCGAAGGATTTATTATATGTGGATAGTTTCTTAAATAGATGTTTCTGTCGGAAATTAATATTTTAGGGCGTACTCCACAATCTTGTTCCACCTTCTTTCAGGAATGTTGCTGACTTTGAAGGCTTTGTGGGATGCTTGTGAGACCGTCTGGAATTTCTTAGAGTCATAATTTTCTAAAACCATGTTATATTTCCATATGCAAGACAGCAAAATTGGGCTTCTGTCAAGCACATGTCCTCTTTCTCTGTTAAGATAATTTTCTGATTTTGAATTTGCATGTAGTATAAAGTTGGAGATTTGGGCTATGAACTTTTGTGTAATAGAGATTAAACCCCATAATCTTTCAGAGCTGAGGATATAGAATCAAATAGAGACCTGGTGGATAACATATTAGGCTCAGACCTGAGCAATATGGTTTCAGAGGCTCAGTTCATAGTCAACCAATTCCATTGCTCTGAGTCCAATGTGAAGCAGAACATCATGACAGAAGGACATATAGGAACACTATGCAGCTTAAGGTGGCCCCAGAAACAAAAAGGGAGGGGAAGTGGCTTCAGGGAAGATGAACTTTTCCAGGGTGCACCCCAATGAACCACCTCCTCCAGCCACATCTCACCTGTCACAGACACCACCAAATACAACAGTCCCTTTTAATAATCTATCCACTGGGTTAATCCACTGATTAGTTGCAGCTCTTATATTATAATCATTTCAACTCTGAACATTCCTGCATTAATAGAAACTTTTGTAGAATACCTCATACTTAGACCATAACAACTTCTGAATTTATTAATTTAGATCGCTTTTTTTCTTAGTTTAAATAGTCATCAATTTTTTATACTTTTTCAAAAAACTTTTTTCAAAAAATCATTGATTTCTGCTATGGTTTGCTATGGTTCATGATTTTCTTCTCTAATTTTTACTCTTTTCCTTTCTATACTAACTTTAAAATTAGTTTGTTCTTCTTTCTCTAGTTCTTTGAAATGTAAATGTAAAGTTAGGAGTTTTTTTTTTCTTCAGATCACTCTTCCTTTTTAATATATGTGTTTATTACTATAAACTTACCCTTTAGTATTTTTTTTTTGTATTTTTGTTGTATTTCACAAGTTTTGGAATGTTTTGTGTTCAGTTTTATTTATTTATTTATTTATTTTTATTTTCTAATTCCTCTTTTGAATAACTCTTCATCCAGTGATTGTTTAAGACAATATTGTTAAATTTTCAATTACTTGTGAATTTCCTTGTTTTCTTAATTTAATTAAAGCCCTGTCTCATTTATTTCGGTTAGGGGAAAAAATGGTATGATTGTAAACTTCTCAACCATGTTAAGATTTGTTTTGTAATATAATAGGTGATCTAACCTAGAAAATGTTATAAGGGAGCTTAAGAAAAATGTGTATTCTTTATTGTTTGTTAAGATCATTTGATCTATAGAGTTTGTTAGTTTTTTCTTTATTGATTATCTGTATAGATAATCAAATGTTGTGGTACAATCATTCTTAATTGTTTTGTGTTTTAACTATCTATTTAACTATATATCAATTGTTAAAAGCAGAACACCAAATTTTTCTAGTATTTCTGTATTGCCATCAGTTTCTCCATTTAGGTTTATTTGTATTTATTTTATATTTTAGGTGGTCTTAATTAGGTGCATAAATATTAATAATTTTATATCTTCCTATTGATGTGGATTTTATTATATAACTGCCTTTTTTTCTGTGATGATTCTGAAGTAAAGTCCATTCTGTCTGATATAAACAGACAGCTGTGTTTTCTTTTTGGTTTCCATTTCATGAGAGATCTTTTCTAATTTCTTCATTTTCAGCCTATATATCCATATCTAAAGATTTTCTGGCAGTTCATATATTTCTCAATATTGTATTTTATCCATTTAGAGATGCCATGCCTTTTACCTAAGGAGTCTGATTCATTTAAACTTAAAAAAGTCATTGGTATTTAAAAGGCTTACCAGTGCCATTTGGTAATTGTGTTGTTTTGCAGTTATTTTGTTCCTCTCTGTCTTTTGTCTATCTATTACAGAATTTTTTGGAGTTACCACAAGCCTTGCACAATTATCTTTTGTTTGTAACCATTTATATATTTTTATAACAACTTGATTTTTTATCACATTCAAAACTGTAATTTTACTATATTACACACATTTTTGTTTTCATGTAGCCATTGTTCTCTTATTTTTATTTTACATACCCATTAACAAATTTTGTGGCACAATTATTCTTAATTGTTTTGTGTTTTAACTTTATATGACACCCAAAATTAGTTTGTGCAGCACTATTACAGTGTTGCATTACTGTGTATTTGTGTATGTATGTTTACCTCTACCAGTGAGATTTATGCTTTCATATGGATATTTATTTGTGTGTAGGATAGGTTTTGTTTAAATTTGAAGAACTCTTTTAAGCTTTTCTTGTAAAACAAGTTTAATGGTGATGAACTCCATCAATTCTTGTTTGTCTGGAAAAGACTATATCTCTCTATCATTGTTAAAACATAGGATTGCCTGATACAGTTTTCTTGGCAGGCAGATTCTTTTTTTCACTTGGTACTTTGAATATATCATCCCACTTTCTCCTGTACTACATATTTATTCTGAAAAATCCACAGATAATCTCTGTATGTGATGAGTTTTCTCTATTTTCAAATTTCTCCGACTTTGACTTTTGTTACTTTAATTATAAATTGTCTTGGTATAAAATCTTTTTAGATATATAGATTCTTAAAAGTGACACATAAAAATTAGACATATTTATGGGGTACCATATGAGGCATCCTTCAAACAAAGCATACCATCTCTATTTCCTCAAACATATATAATTTCTTTTTGGTGAAAACATTCAAAATAGTTACGATAGGTAGAAAAAGCCAGACAAGGAAAGAAAAATATTGCACTATATTACTTTCATGAAGAATCTAAAAATGTCAAACTAAGAGCAATAGAGATAGAATGGTGATTGCTTGTGATCCAGGAGTCAGAGCAATTGGGAGTGTTGGTCAAAGGGTAAAAACTTACATTTGTAAGATGAATAATTTCTGGAGCTGTAGTGTACAGAATATAAAATATAGTTAATGTATATGTGAAATTTCGGTAACTATTCAAATGAAGAAAATAATTTATGGGAATTATTATACAAAATATTCTTACATTAAAACAACATGTTCTACTTTAATATTTTTATATAATTTTAGTTGTCAAACATACCTCAATAAGACTACAAAGTATAATGTTAACATAACTCTATGTCCTTCACATACTAATATTGAGCTTAGTGAAGCTTATTTTATCAATCGGTAGAAAATTTCTGCTTTAAGCTTCATTTTTAAAAAAATCTCAGGTTAAAGAAAACCATTTATTTGCTACTGAATATTCTTCATACTTGTCTTAATCAGCTTTTTCAGTGCTGTGACTAAAGGATCTGACAAGAACAATTTAGAGGAGAAAAAAATGTATTTGAAGGCCCCGGTTTCAGAGGTCTTACGCCATAGTAGGTCAGCTCCATTCGGGACTCAAGGAACATCCTGGTGGTAGAGGGTATCAGAGGAAAGCAACTCATATCATGGCCATCACAAAGCACAGAGAGAGTCCACTCACCAGATACAAATATATACCCCAAAGCCATGCCCCAATTCCCATCTCCTCCAGCCACACCCCACGACTTCAGTTAATCCCATTATGGATTAATTCACTGGTTAGGCTAAGGCGATAACCCAATCATTTCTCCTCCAATCCTTCTTGTATTGTCTCACACATAAGCTTTTGGGGGCGCACCACATCTAAACCATAACAATATTATTCTATTATTTTGAATTCATAATCTGTTTTCAGATTCTAAAAGAAAATCTCTCCAACAGTACTGATTGAATTAAGATGGACTTTTATAAAATTTATGCAGGAAAAAAATAATAACATAGTCATAAATAGTGTAGAAACTACAATCATTAATTATTTGTCAGGCATTTTTTATACACTGCAGAGAAGGTCTATAGGAATTTTTCCTTCAAATTTACTTTGTGGGTTTATCACATCACCAGCATGATGAATTTTCCACAAATCCTTAATAAGTTAATCATGAATTAAAATAAGCCTTCTGTAAACCTTAACCTTCCTGAATTGGTCCTATTTAGAGTAAGGATGAAAAAAGGCAAAGCAGCAATTGAGGCTATTTCAATTTGTTACAATAATTGTATATCCACTAAATCTCCAAGCTCTCAAACTGCAACACTATGGAACCACAAAAGAGGTTTCTACTTTTTAATTTTAATCATTCTTCCAACTAACTTCCAAGATATATGAAAAACTAACTCTTTTCCCACTTGACTAATGTCTTTTATGATTTTTTTTAAAACAAAAATTTTAAAACTTTTTCTGTTTGTTTGCTTCTAGGCAAAACTGCATGCTCACTTAAAATAGTCTATAAATGGTTTTTTTTCCCTTATTGATGCAAATCTTAAAATAAAAATATCATAATCCAAAATGGTCCTCAAGTATCCAATGAGTGTTAGTAACTGAATGTAGAAATGCATACAATCCTGGGCCCAGATTCATGGAAGCTGACCATCTAGTTAAGAAGTTATAGAACAACAACAAAACTACTTATATGTAATATGCTTAGATATAATATAGTCTAGTATATAAATGTATTAGATGACAATTACTGTGTGCCACATCTGCCTAACCACTTTACATATATTAGTTCATTTAATACTTAACCCTACAGGATGGTTACAATTATTATTATGATGATTTTATATGTAAAGAAATAGAAGACAAAAAAATGGAGCATGGTAGAAATAAATTATGAACCCAGCCAGTCTATCATCTCCTGCATTTATCCTTTTATTTACTATACTTTACTGTCTCTTCTGTTGTATGATGTTCAATAATGGCACTATTAGCGTCAAGTTAATTGCACACAGAATGAGTACAATGGAAGTACAGAGAATAAGAAAAAAGTCACTATGGAATGAAGCAGTTGGGAAAGATTTCAAGTATAAAAGAGACATGGGGTCAGTGATAATCAAACAGAAAAAAAAAGCTATCTTAAGCAATGGAAAATTCATTAACAAAAGCAAGGAGATGAGAATAAGATTTTAAAACTTGAGGTATGTTAGCCAAATGTTTTACAGGCACCTCAAAGTCTATATGCCACTTTGACTGTTCATAATGATCTTTTTTCGTTGGTAAGCCTGTTTTCTGTCTCCCTGACTAGTA
Source organism: Ictidomys tridecemlineatus (assembly GCF_052094955.1). Lineage (NCBI taxonomy): Eukaryota > Metazoa > Chordata > Mammalia > Rodentia > Sciuridae > Ictidomys > Ictidomys tridecemlineatus. The sequence continues at coordinate 36,563,226 of NC_135490.1, forward strand.
CATAAGTTTCATGGGAACATTGTCTTATCTGCCATTTGCTGACTATATAGGCTTAGTGCTTTACATAATGTCTTGCACATAATAAGTGCTCCTGTATCAGCTAAATGATTTTTTTATAAAGAAATGAAAGTCTAAAATTTTGTTCATCTCCTCCCAAAAACAACAAAATAATAATAATAATAATATTCAAGTAAGTTTGGCCCTTTTATGTCCTCTTTATTTCATGAGTGGCATTTTACATGTTTAGGCAAAGAATTCTAGAAATCATCTTCAACTTGTCCTCCCTTATTACCACTTTTCATACATCCAGTCATATAATTCTGTCTCCTTCTTCCTTCTAATTGCCTTTCAGATCCTACTTCTCTTTGCTCACCCTGACACTGCTGCTTTCTAATGATCACATACTTGGTTCGAACGAATGCTGTAGCCTCTTGACTCATCTCCCTGACCTTGATATTTTTCTATTCCAATCTCAACATTGAACATTGTCGTCATAATAATCTCTCTATAATACAAGTCTGATTAAATGTTTATCTTGCTAAAAAACATGCATCAGGTTCACACTCTTTGCAAGATAAACTGTAGGTGCCTTAAGATGGCTTAGAATGTCCTCATGGTCTTCTGGCCACTACAGAATTTTAATCTCATTTTCACAGCAAACCTAACCATCTCCAACACTGTGTCTCTTGCCAGCATATGTTTATCACTGATGAATTTTTTTGAGTTTATACAATGGGTTTCCTCTCTTATTCCTTGTTTGTGTTTCCTTAACAACAAAAAACACATTTCCTGAATATCTCATTCCCTCTTCCCACTTTCATCTTGTTCTACTCATCTTTCAGGTCTTGGCTCTAACACTTTTTCACTGAAAGCCTTGGAAAGTCTTCTGTAAGTCACAAAAGGATATCAATTGCTCAAAGATGACTTCTTATCTCTATTAGTCCTCTTCATCTTTTTTTGGGGGGGGCGAGGGGTTGGGGGGGTTGGTAATAGGGATTGATCTCAGGGGCACTCAATCACTGAGCCACATCTCCAGCCTTATTTTGTATTTTACTTAGAGACAGGGTGTCACTGAGTTGCTTAATACTTCACTTTTGCTGATTCTGGCTTTAAACTCATGATCCTCCTGCCTCAGCCTCCCAAGCCGATGGGATTACAGGCGTGCACCACAGTGCCTGGCCTTTATCATCTTCTTGATGTACTTGACAATTGCTTACCAATGATCTCTTATATGAGAAATCACTGAGGGTAGATGTCAGTGATTTATTATTCATTATTTCAGAGCTAAGATCTAATAAAATTTAGGGTTATTATCACAATTTTCAATAGTCATATGCGATGAATATATAATATTTACTCAACTGAGAATTTCACCATTGCTTCTGAATTGGCTACAGCTACCCACAGTAAAGATGAAAGGATATTAATACCCTTATCTTATAAATAGAGTTGAAGAAAGTGGTGTTAAATACCTCTTTCCCGAGCATAGAGTTGTCACATATCTCAAAAGTAAAAATAGGTGAACTTGAAATCTTAGTAATAGAAAGTAGTTAAACTAGAGCGTAGGGAAGAGAATAAGTAAATAACAAAGTTTTATACCTGGCGGAAAATATCTAATAGATTTAAATGTAAAAAATCAAAACCCCTGAAGGGAGATGAGAAAAGAATAACTATTTCTTCAAATAATGTCTTCAAATATTAAAATTTAATGAAAATCATTGTCAAAGATAATAAGAAACTCAACATTCCCCAACCACAGTTAACAAAATGAAAACCACAACAAGCTACATCATAGTGATAGTTCTGAAAATCATTGTTAAAGAGAATATTTTACAAACAGCCAGTGAATATAACACATGTAGTTTCAGAGAGTGATAATAACAATTATCTCTAACTTCTCACCCCTTTTGAGACTAAAGAGAACAGAAAAATATCTTGAAAGTCTTGGCAGAAAAGAATGTTGTTAAGCTATAATTATATAACTAGGAGGGATTTTTTTCAAAGATGAATACAAATAGACTTTACTAGACAAAAGCTAAGATAACATGTTCACCAGAGATGGACTATAAAAAAATCTTACAGGACTTCTTCAGGAGGAAAGGAAATAAAAATCCAATCTCTGAAATAAAGAGTACCAAAAATAGAGAATATAGAGGTATATGTATAACATATTTTTATTAATTTTTTACAAGTTATGAGGTTGTTTAAAGCAAAAGTGATAATGAAGTGAGGAAGAAGAGAAAGAAAGGAAAAAGGGAAGATTTACTGTAAGGAATTGTCTCCTGCAATTATGGAGTCTCAAGATCTGCAGAATGAGTTAGTGAGTTTAAGTTAGTTTAAGTTGGTGACTGTGTTTAAGTACCAGAAAAGTTTCTTGTATAATTCCAGTATGAAGGCTGGCAGACTTGAGGACCAGCAGGAGCTAATGTTCCAGTTCAAAGGCAGTCAAACAGGAAGAATTATGTTCTTTGGAGTCTGGTCAGCCTTAGTTTTATCCACACTTTCAACTGATTGGACAAAGACCCCCCTACACACCCACTCCTATATTAGGGAGAACAGCGTATTTTGCTAAGTCTACCAACTTACATTCATTTCATCCAAAAAAAAAAAAAACTTTGAAAATTCCCCCCCAAACAATATTTGTGAAAATATCTGGGTACCCTGTGAATCCTGTAAACACAAGTCTGCCCCTTGTCAACCTGGCATCCATGACATCTCATTAAACTACACTTTATGTCCAAATAAAGATAATAAAAGCTGATAATTCCATCTAATATGCTATAGTTACAAATGCTTGTAATCAAAAACATACTAATTCTTTCGCCAGGCTAAGTGCTTACGTAATGACTGCTCTTCTCCTTAATATCTCTGAACTTGATAACTATGATGTAAACAATATTTAAGTACCATGATAAAATGTCAATTCATCTCATGTTGCATAGAGGAGATAATGAGGAAGAAAACCAAGATTCACCCATATATTCATGACAAAATAGTGAATACTCATGACTACTACAGCCCTCATTTATGTAACTGGTCACATTGATATAGCTGGTATTCATAAGTGCCTTCTTCCAGTGATCATTCCACATTCCATTTACCTTCAGCAAGCACCTCAGCTGGCTGCTGTTCCTTATTAATAGGTACCTTGGGAAAAAGCATTTGACAGATCAATAGGTACATACTAGATGTTAGGGGATACATTAACTTGATCAAGCAATGAAACTATATCTGATATAGCAGCTGAAATTGAAATCATAATGTGGATAAATATAGGGTAATCTGCTTGTATTCTCCAAGACCATTTTCTGTATAAGCCAGATAGGCTTATTGAATGGGCATGTGGTGGGTATCACCACTTTTATATTTTTCAAGTCCTTGGTAATAGTGCTAACCTCTGAAATATGTAGTATTAATTTAGATTTACTATTTTCCTAGGTAGAGGCACTTCTAGTGTCTTACACTTGGCTTCTCTTACCATTATATCTCTCATTCCACAGGTCAGGGAACCAAGGTGGAGATTCTTTTAGGAGCCAAGTTTATTTATTTTGATTATACATTTTAGAACTGGAGAAATACCCATTCAGGAACCCAATGGACCCACTGTAGGATAGTTCTGAACTAAAATTGCACTGATCATCTGACCTCCGTAAGACCCTAAACTGGTGAGCCACAGTGACATTTGGTTTCCTGGAATTAGTGTTAGTTCATATCGAGGGTCTGGTAATGTACAAAAGGTCTGATTATTTTCTTTTCCCCAGTGTGTGGTTATTCTGATAAAAAAGCATAGGCTCCTTTGAGGGATGTTTGGAAGAAAAAATCAACTGTTTAAATTGTTGTCAACAAACTAGGGGTATTTCCTTAAGTGTATAAAGTCTCTTCTTCACTTAAGAGATTTTTAATCTATTAAACTGACTCATGTCTAGGAATTGATTAAGGGGCTATGACTTTTATGAGCAACATCTTCACTTGATCTAGAACTTTTCTGTTTGTACACTTAAAGTAAGAATTCAGTAGGTTTCCATTCCCCTTCATTTCTAGGAACATCATGATCAGGTAGCCAACATCAGTCTATGTATATCAGATCATGCTATTTGCTACTTTAACACTGCTGTCCATTATGGTAATCACATTCACCTTGCCTTTGGCAATTAATTACAGCCACATGGCACCTGCTCCCCTAGGATCCAATTACTTCCATTCCATTTTGGGTTCTCAACTCAGTGAGTACAGTTCCCACTGTCAGTTCTGGTCTGTAGAGAAAACCACTCACAAAACTCTTCAAGAATGCTGGCTTGCCCTCAACAATTTATTTCTCAATGTATTAGTGAAAGGTGTGCCCTCTCTACCCTTTCAGTGTGAGTGAATAGAAGGAATCTACTCTAATATTCCAATCTTGCTTTGAATCCTTTCTTTACCTAATACCAAGAGAGGTTCAAAATTTCTAAATTGCTGACCATGAGCCAATTTTAGGCCCATATTTCAGACAAAAGAAATGAAAAATAAAAGTTATAAGAATCATTCTTAACTCCCTGTGCTACAGCATTAAATGCAGAGTCTCTGCTTAGGAACCCATCCCTATCAATCAATTTAGCTTTGATCCTTTTGTTGTTGTTGTTGTTGCTGTTGTTGTGTCTTCCACCATTATCCCATACTCTTAATATTCATTCTCACAAATGTTCTCTAAATTTCTGCTGTTCTTTTTCAGTATGGTTCACTGCTCCATGGATCATACTGTATACCTCACCTTTAGAATCATGCTGGGACTTAAGTCTCGTTATAGGTCCAGAGTGGTAGAAGTGGATCCTCCAAAGAATAATATAGTCTTACAAGGTAACTGCATCAGAGAAAATTATTAGAGTTTCCTCAGGTAACTCAAAGTTAAACCCCCAGACAGGGCTGAAAAGATTGATCTGGGGTAAGTGGACATTTCCCCCCCCCCCACTGGGGGTAGAAAAGCCTCCTCTACCATAAAATCTGTATTAGTTAGGGTTCTCCAGAGAAATAGTACAGTAAGGCCATAGCTGTGTACCCTGCCTCTGTGGATTCAAATCAATTATGGAACCACCATTTGACCCAGCTATCCTTCTCCTCCTCGGTTTATACCCAAAAGACTTAAAAACAGCATACTACAGGGACACAGCCACATCAATGTTTATAGCAGCAAAATTCACAATAGCTGAACTGTGGAACCAACCTAGATGCCCTTCAGTGGAAGAATGGATTAAAAAAATGTGGCATATATAAACAATGGAATTTTACTCAGCAATAAAAGAGAATAAAATAATGACATTTGCAGGTAAATGGATGGCATTAGAGAAGATAATGCTAAGTGAAGTTAGCCAATCCCCAAAAAACAAATGTCTTTTCTGATATAAGGAGGTTGACTCATAGTTGGATAGGGAGGGGGAGCATGGGAGGAATAGATGAATTCTAGATAGGGCAGAGGGGTGAGAGGAAAAGGGAGGGGGCAGGGGAGATTAGCAAGGATGGTGGAATGTGATGAACATCATTATCCAAAGTACATGTATGAAGACATGAATTGGTGTCAACATATTTTATATACAACCAGCGATATGAAAAATTTTACTGTATATGTGTAATAAGAATTGTAATGCATTCTGCTGTCATTTATTTTTGAAAAAATCAACAAAAAATTATTCAGAAAAATAGCATCTTTACTAAATATGTACAGACTTTTTCTTGTCATTTTTTCCTTAATAATATAGTATAAAACATTTACAAAACATTTGCATTAGGTATTATAGTAGTCTACTGATCATTTGATGTATATGGAAAGATGTGCATAAGTTCTACTTTATATAAGGAACTTTAGCATTCCTGAGTTTTGGTATCTCCAGGATGTCCTGAAACTAATTCCCCATTAATAGTGAGGACTGTATGTGTACACACTTATACATACACAGAAATGTATGTATATTTGTGTGTGTGTGTTCATGTATACATACTTAGAGAAATTTAATATAATATAATTCACATGATTGTGGAATCTGACAAATCTCAAATTTGCAGGCTATCTCTAAGCAAGAACTTCAGGAAAATCAATGGTGTATTTTCAGTCTAAGTTCAAAAATAAGGAAGTGAGTGTTCCCAATCAAAGACAGACAGGAATTCTTTCTTACTCAGAGGAGTGTCAGCTTTAATTTCTATTCACACCTTCTACTGACTGAATGAGGTCCATCCACATTCAGAAGGGTACTCTAGGGCTGGGATTGTGGCTCAGTGGTAGAGCACTTGCCTAGCATGTATGAGACACTGGGTTTGATTCTCAGCACCACATATAAATAAATAAAATAAAGATTCGTTAACAACTAAACAATATTTAAAAAAAAAAAGAAGGGCAGTCTACATAGTCTACCAACTTAATTCTTAGTCTAATCCAAAAACACCCTTGCAGAAGTACACAGAATAATGTTTTGCTAAATATTTGGACATCCTGTGATGTAATCAATTTCATACATAAAATTTGGTATACAGAATTAACCATTTTAAGAATATATGTAGCAGTAAAACTTGAGTTTTTCACAAACAAGAGGAAAAAAGGAAATATACATTTTTAAGCTCCTTCAAATCTACATGAAGTAGAAAAATATTTTAAAGTAAATTGATAATTTAAAGATAATATTATAAACCTAAAAATATTATCTAAAAATATTGACATAAAGCTAAAATCAAGTTATTGAAATAAAATCATAATAAGAGGAAATAATCCAAAGGAATGGGGAAAAATGGAACAAATGGTAACTATTGTAAACATAATCCAAATAGCGGTTGATAGATTTAAACACAACTATATTGATAATTACATTTAATATTAATGACTTAAGCTCTTTAATAAAAAGGCAGACTTAGCATAAAAGGGAAAAGAAATTGGTAAATATAGTGCCTATAGAATATATACTCTAAGAACAAAGGAACAAGTATATTAAAAGTAAAAATGAAAAAATATATATACTACACTAACATTAAAAATAAGAAGGCCAGATTGACTATATTAATAACAAAATTATACATCAGAACTAGAGATATCAGGAGTAAGGAATTATAATTCTTGATCTTCTTTAATCCATCAAGAAAACATTAAAGTCCTGAATGTATACAAAACTAATACCACAGTTTCCAATCAAATTGAAAAAGACTAGAATGGAAAATTTAAACATTCATAGCTATCATTGGAGATATGAACATTCCTTAAATACTAATAGATCAAGGAGAGGTAATTTCAGAAATAACAAAAATTTAAATCATGCTATTTAAAACTAAATTGGTTTTTATAGGAAATATGCTGAAGACCAAGAAAGATCTTGCTGAACTAAAAGATAAGCTTCAATTAAAAACCTTGCAATACAACAGAACATGTTTTTAATCACAATACTATAAAATTCAAAATCAATAAAAATGATATGTGGAAAACCTCAACTACTCAGAAATTTAGTAACACTCTTTTAAGTCATCCATGGGTGAAATAGAGAAAGTAAGAAAAATTAGAAAATGCTTTTAACTGAATAATAATGAAACATGAAGCATAATATAACAAAATTTACAGGATTCAACTAAAAAAAGAGTTAATGAAAATGTATAACTTTAATACTAATATGAAAAAAGATCCAAAACCCATAATTTGAACTTCCATCTTAAGATAGAAAAATAAAATTAATTAAGCTCCAAGTAAGTAGAAGAAACGAAATAACAAAGATAAAATTGTAGATCGAGGAAATAAAAGATGCATAAACAATAAAGAAAAATCAATGATGAGGACTAGACTATGGTAGAATAAAGGAAGCGGCATTCCAAGCAGTGGGTGTACAGCTTCTCAGTGAGGTGGATGAAAGAGGGATTTCACTAAAGTTTAATATTTGGCACTCAAAGCAGCTTCAGGACTCAGAAATTTGGGTACGACAAACAAAAGAAAGAAAACATCATAACCCACCTGATGGTCACAGGTGCCAGTTGACCACAAGCAGAGGGGAAGGGAAGCATAGTCTTGATAAAGACAAACCTGACATAAAAAAATGCTTCCTAACATAAACTGATCTATGCACTGGTGCTTGAAAAGCTGCTTGGGTGCTTAAGAAGCATGCTCTGCATCTCAACTGACCATGAAAAGCTGAAAGGGGAGCCATCTTGGGGTGAGTGGGCCACCACAGTGACTGGCACCCAGGAAATCAGAAACACACACACACACACACACACACACACACACACACACATACACAAACACAGACAAAATATCCCTGCTGGCTACCATCAAGAGACCTATCCTGTGCCTGATGGGACATGAGAGAAATAGGCATGAAGTTGACTATACCCAGAGGCATTCAAGTCAGAATGGCAAATGGAGCCCAACTTGCTTCTCCTTTGTGTCTGGTGGCTCAAATGACCAGGTGAAGTGGGCTTGGAATTTGAGTGGGTGGGGGTGATGCACTTAGGAACTAAGCCCAGGAAGACTGTGCTCCTGAGCAGCAGTGAGTGAAAGATTACCCTCCTTTCCGTGTTTAGATTTCTTGGGAGACTCCTGAGAACTAGACCCACTGAAGAGATCAGCTACTCTCTGGCCCTAGGGGCAGGTTGATCTAGTCTCTCTAAAGAAGCTCCCACCCAACAAATCTCCTGAGATCCAATTAGACTTCAGTGCCATCTACTGGAACTCCCCTCACAGACTGTTGCAGAAGTAGTACCCTGGGAGTGCACAGAACTGCTCGGTAATGGACAAAATGCCAACTGACAGTAGGTCCCAACGCACTTCACCTCATTCTGGTAAGACGGGAAGCCGAGTCTTCTTATATCAATCTTAGGCTTCTCCAATTTGTAGATTAGAGAGCAACACACAAACAGGAAGGGTTAACAACCCCCATCCCTTGCTCTATCAGTACACAACTCAAGAATTGGAAGGAAAGACTATTGGACATACACAATGACCACCCATTCTGATCAACAATTTGACCATCTCAGTGGAGATGATTCCTTCAGTCTTCACTAAAATTTTGGAATTTATTTTAATTTTCTATTTTATTTATTTTTATTCCGTATGTGTGTGCATGTGAGAATTCTGGCTGTGCTGATTGGTTAAGGGATGTATATACATGCACTTATTTGCCTTTTTTCCTATCATATTTAGCATTTTTAAATGTAATTATGTTTCCTAGAATTGTCTTATGAGGCTTTGGGATTTTTGGATTGTATGATTTGATTTTTGAATTATTTTCATTTGTTTGTTTTTCTTTCTTTTTTCTCCCAAGAACAGTCAAATTCTGTTGTTCTCTTTCCCTCTCTTTCAATACCTTACTTCTTGTATTTCCCTCTCCTTCTCTATAAACATAACATGCTAAATCTCTTCTGCATTCTCTTTGTTTACTTTTTGAAATTGTAGTGTCTTTTCTAACTTACTAACACCATTTCCTTTTCCCCTAATTAGCTGTATTTTTTACCATAGTTTAGAAATAGTTTATATAACTCCTGTCCCTACCATTAATGCTAATACAAGTATTACTGTTGTGGATGATATCATTAACAACTGGTATTTCCATTAAAGCCAGAACTAGTTCATGGTTATTGTTCTCATTGTTTACAATTTCTTAATCCACCACTCCTCTTTATTGGTGGTAATTAATGTTGAAAACTCATAGTACGAACATAATAGGAATACAGTTTAACACTTTATTGTTTCTTGTTTGCAACAATTGTTACTATTATTTATTTCGCCCCTCTTCTGTGTAGTGCTAGGAACCCAGAGAAACACTAAAAGTCTGCAGGTTAGAGACTCTGCTGCTGAAGTAAACATTCCCTGACATTATTCCAACTCAAAGAAGTGAGGAGACAAAAGCCACAAACCAACAACAAGTATCTAAGGAGAAACAATCAGAAAAGGAGCTCAGGTCTCACCTCTTGGCATCTACACATACATCAAAAACAGATAGGAGTCCCAGAACAAATAAGATAATTGCACACCAAGAAAACATACACACACACACACACACACACACAAAGAGGTAGAGGAACCCTCCTCAATTGATACACAAGACCAAGACCTCTGAAAACATGAGAAAAAAAGGCAAACAAATCTCCCTGCAAAATTCATAATCCCTCATCAAAGGATCCTGCTGATAGTGAGGTGGACAAAAACTCAGAGAAAGATTACAAAAAACTGATTAGCAAAATGTGCAGTGAACTAAAAAAGTTGTAAGGAAGAAATTAAGAAAGCAATTACAGAAGATGAAAGACTACTTTAATAAGTAGAAATAGTGAAAAGAAACCAAGCAGAACTCCTAGAAATGAAAAATACAATCAAATTAAAAACACTTGAAGGCATCACTAACAGATTAGATTGTGTAGAAAACAGAATGTCAGCCCTTGAAAACAGAACTTCAGGCACTGAATACAGGGAAACATAATTATGGAACTTGACCAGAATATACAAGAACTCTGGAACAACTTTTAAAAATCAAACCTGAGAATCACTGGGATAAAAGAGAATGTAGACAGAAACTAAAGGCATAAAAAAATCATTTTCAGTGAAATTGTTACAGAAAAATGTCTCATATATCAGAAATGAGATAGACATTCACATACAGGAGACTTATAGGACCTCAAATAGACCCAGTCACATAAGAAGACATATAATCAAAATGAGACATATAATCAAAATGCCTAACATAGAAAATAAGGAAAGAATATTAAAAGCCACAAGAGAGAAACATCAGGTCACATTTAGAGACAAACCAATAAGGCTCACTTTTGTTTTCTCAGCGTAGACCCTAAAAGCAAGGAGGGCCCATAATGAGATATTCCAAGTTCTAAAAGAAAAAAAAAACTGTCATCCAAAGTTATTATACCCAGCAAACTTGGTTTCAAATCCAAGGAGGAAATAAAAATTTTCCATGACAAGAATTCATGAGCACTGAGCCAATGCTACATAGAATACTCAAAGACAAACTACACATAGAGGAACTAAAAAACAATTCCCCTAAAGCTCTCAAATAGAGGAGGTTCAATAGAAGAATAATTCACTAAACTAGATCAGGACAGGATTAAATATATCAAAAAATAAATTAGTGGGAAAACACAAACACATATCCATGCTAATACTGAATGTTAATTGTCTCAACTCCCCAATGAAAAGACACAGATTAGCTGAATGAACAACAAAAACAACAAAATCCAACTCAATGCTGCTTTCAAGAGACTCATCCACAGGCTGATGGAAAAAGAATGGAAAAAAAATATTCCAGGCATAGGGTCCAAAAAAACAAGCAGAGGTAGCTACTCTCATATCTGACAAAGCAGGTTTTAAGCAAAAATTAAGGCCAATCAAAAATAAAACAAAGCCACCAAGTCCTAGTGAAAGGAACAATCCAACAAGAAGATATAATGGTAGTAAATATTTATGCCCCAAATGTTAATGCACCCAATTACATGAAAAAACACTCCATGATATTAAATCTCACATAGACCTTGACAAAATAATACTGGAGGATTTCAATACACTCTTATCACCAGTAGACAGATCATCAAAAACATTGAATCAACAAAGATATCTCCAACTTAAACAACAGTATAAATCAAATGAATATGACAGACAACTATAAAATATTTCACCTAAAAGAGCTTCTATGCATAAAGCTTTTTTCAAAATAGATTCTATTCTAGGCCACAAAGCAAAATCTTAGCAAATACAAAAAAATGATATCCCATGTCAACAAAATAATAATAATAAATAATAGAAACCACATAAACCCATGGAGATTGAACAACACTCTCTTAAATAAAGTATGAATCAAGGAAGAAAGGGGAATAGAAATTAAGAATTTTTTTAAAAAATAAAAAAGAACAGATATAACATATCAAAATCTCTGGGACAATATAAGAGAAGTTCAAAGAGGAAACATACAGCACTGAGTTCCTACATTAAATAAATTAGGGAGAACCCAAATAAATAAGCTTATGTTGCAACTCAAGATCTTAGAAAAAGATCAAACACCAAAATCAGTAGAAGACAGAAAATAATTAAGATTAGAGCCAAAATCAATGAAATTGAGAACAAAAAAAAAAACAATACACAGGATCAATGTAATGCAGAGTTGTTTCTTTGTAAAGATAAATAAGATTGACAAATCCTTAATTAAACTAAAGAAAAAGTGAGAAGATCCAAATCAATAAGATCAGAGATGAGAAAGAAGATATAACCACTGATTCTTCCGAAATCCAGAGAATTATCAGAACACATTTTGAAAATTTATACTCAAATAAACTGGAAAATCTAAAAGACAATGATAATTTTGGGGCACACGTGACCTGCCCAAATTGAATCAGAAAGATATAAAAACCTAAACAGACCAATGTCAAATAATGAAATTGAAACAACAATTTAAAAAGTCTTGGGTTCCATCCCCAGCACCCACCTCCCCCCAAAAAAAGTCTTTTGTGATCAAATGGGTTTCATTCTAGGGATGTAAGTTTGGTTCAACATACACAAATCAATAAATGTAATTTGTTGTGGGAAGCCATTTATGAATTACTTGAGGGTGTTCTGTCAATATAGTAGGGAGATTTAGGTTTGGCATTTTGAACTATCCATGGCTCTCCCGTGACCATAGATTGCCCAATGCATGTGATCTTTATCTCCACTCTACTAGGAAGAGCCCTCATAGTAGCTCTGGAGATGGGTGTAACCTGTTGGTAACTGGACATCCTACCTTTAACTTTTTTTGATGAAAGACAGTCTGTGGAAGGCCTTTGACATTTCCCGATATAAATAAAGCAGATACGGGTTTTATTTTGCCCTAACCTAGAAGCTCTATCCGTAGGATTGGCTTGCCTGTCCTGCCCCAGCTTCTAAAATTATTTTCTGTGTCCTATGGGGCTTTTTTGTTTGTTTGTTTGTTCTATTTTTCTTAGCTTTTATTTCTCAGCAAGCCTCTTCCACAGAGGGAACCCCATTTTCACCACCTGCTTGGGACATGGCAAGAATTCATCACTTAAATAGAATTAAGGACAAAAATTACATAATCATCTCGTAGATGCAGAAAATGCCTTTAAAGAAATCCAACACTCATTCATGTTAAAACACCAGAGAAACTGGGAATCAAAGAAACTTAACTCAACATCATAAAGGCCATTTTTGACAAACTCAAAACTAACATCATACTAAATGGAAAAATAACTAAAAGCATTTTCTTTAAATTTGGGAGCAAGACAAGACTGTCCACTCTCACCATTCCTATTCAAGATAGTCCTCAAAATATTAGGCAGGGCAATCAGGCAAGACAAGGAAATCAAAGGGATACAAATAGAAAAAGAAGAAGTGAACTATCTCTGTATGCTGTCAATATGATTCTATATCTAGAAGACCCAAAACACTTCACTAGAAGACTTCTAAAGCTTATAAATGAGTTTAGCATAGCAGCAGGATACAAGATCAACATCCATAAATTAATCACTTTTGGGCTGGGGATGTGGCTCAAGCAGTAGCGCGCTTGCCTGGCATGCGTGTGGCTTGGGTTCGATCCTCAGCACCACATACAAAGAAAGATGTGTCTGCCGAAAACTAAAATATAAATATTAAAATTCTCTCTCTCTCTCTCTCTCTCTCTTTAAAAACAATTAATCACTTTCTCATATTCCAACAGTAATTCAGATGAGGAAGAAATCAGGAAAACCATCACTTTCACAGTAACTTCAAAAAAAAAAAGTTGAATACTTGGGAAGTAATCTAAGCAAGAAAGTAAAAGAGCACTACAGTGGAAATTACAGAACACTGAAGAAAGAGATTGAAGAATACCTTAGAAGATCGAAAGACATCCCATGTTCTTGGATAGGCAGTATTAATATTGTCCAATGGCCATACTGCCAAAAGCAATATACAGATTCAATGTAATCCCTATCAAAATACCAATACATTCTTTATAGAAATAGAAAAAAAAAACAATTCTTAAATTCTTTTGGAAGAGTAAGAGACCCAAAATAACCAAAGCAGTACTAAGAAAGAAACACAAAGCAGGAGGCATCAAAATACCAGATCTGAAAGTATACTACAGAGTTGCAGTAGCAAAAACAGCATGGTATTACAATCAAAACAGATGTGAAGACCAATGAAATAGAATAGAAGACAGAGAGACAAATCCACATACCTATATTATCAGATATTTGACAAAGATTACAAAAATATATCTTGGAGAAAGCCTTTTTTAACAAATGAAGCTGGGAAAACTGAATAGACATATGTAGAAAAATGAAAGGAGACACTTATCTCTGGACCTGCACAAAACTCAAATCAAAATGGATCAAAGACTTAAGAATTAAACCAGAAACCAAAGACCTAGCAATTAAACCAACATTACCCCAATACCAAAATGAGATAAAGACATTTCCAAAAGAAAATGATGACTATTTTCCTTTTTGTACATAAAGGCAAAAGTGCTCAACAAAATACTAGGAAGTAATATCCAAGAATATGCCAAAAGATACAATACAGCATGTTCAAGTGGAATTAATCTCAGAAATACAAGAATGACTTAACATACTAAAATAAGTCAATGCAAGATACCACATTGCATACACACATATGCACACACACACACACACACATCATGCTATATACAGAGGTTAGTGGGAGTAAAAGAAAAGTCTTCAGAGTCAGGAGTTATTAGACTGAGATAAGGTTGTATTAAACATTTTCTCTCATTTTCCAAAGCTAAGTGAAGAGAGTTCCAAACAATTCAGTCAGAAACAACTTGTGGAATTATAGTAATTTCTTTTTTCTAATGATATTATGAATATAATAACAAAAATGTTATAGAAAATACAATGCATTTCTTTCTATAGTATCTTACTGCTGCCCACAAAGTCATTTGTTTGATCCATATAGACAGACAAAGGTAGATATAGAAGTGGGACAATACTTAAGCTTTGCATAGTAAAGGTTAGAAGCATTGGATCTCTGAAGAATGAGGATGAAGGAAGGAATTTAGAAGAAATAAATTAAATATTATTATTTGATGCTGTGTAGGGAAAGAACAAAAGAAAAAAATGTATGTGTATAGTTCAAAGACCAGATTTTGCAGGAAAAACTGTAACTGATGAGTGTATTCTAGGATTTGCTCCTCTTTTTTTAGTATAGAGTAGCTGTAAAATTCATGTTGTGCACAATGCAGGAGGTTTTGAAGCATTGCTAAGATTTGAGTCAAAAATACATATGGTGCCACATGCCTGTTAATCCCAGAAGCTCGGTAGGCTTACACAGGAGGATCATGAGTTCAAAGCCAGCCTCAGCAACTTAGTGAGACCCTAAGCAACTCACAAGACCCTGTCTCTAAATAAAATATAAAAACGGACTGGAGAAGTGGCTTAGTGGTTAAGCATCTCTGGGTTCAATTTCTGGTACAAAAAAAAAAAAAGTACCATTTTGAAAATTCAGGATAAATCCAAATCATCTTTTCCATCAATTCTGACTTTTAACAAATATTTATTAATTAAATGATGCTCTAACAATGAATGACACTAACTCTTCTTCCAGTTGTAATCAGAGCTGGATCCTTATCTTTAATGTTTCATTGTAAACGCTCCCCCTCGTCAATGCTATGGAAGGCTAATAACTCCATCTCCTCCCAGGGCACTCTTGACAATACCCCTTATGTATTATATAATAATTTTTGCATTATTAATCACAATGTGAAGTTATCCTGCCCACATATTTGGTGACCTGACTGTTGCCACTCTCCTCTGGCTGTCCTGTGAGCTTCATGTCAGCAGGGAAATAATGTCATCCTACTCTTCTGCTCTTAAACCCTCACACTGTGCCTGGTACAATCATAGATGAATGGATATTTGTTGATGAATGAAGGAAAGGATAAATGCAAGAATCAAAAGGACATCATGGAAACATTATTACCTCGAATCAGAGATTTTTAAACATACAAATAAAAATACCTAGGGATAGATAGAATTTGTTCCTTGGGGATAAGAGCTTTTAGCAAATTTTGTAACAAATTAACATTTCTACTGGAATCCTATCAGATATTTCAGTTTGGGGTCTGAGTAATTCGCTAGCATATCAATTATAAAAGAGTTATTTCCAAAGTTGTTTGTTTTCAAATATGCTATATAAAGAGTACACATACTTTAAAATGACAATAAGAAATTATATCTTGATTTGAAAGACAAAATCTCGGCTGAAGACTTAGGATACTAACTCTTATTAGCAAGGAGCAGGTACTGCTCTCACTAGTTTCAGATCTGAGATACAAAGATAAGTAGGAAATGCTCTTATGGCTTACCTACCACAAACTGAAATCAAGGTCTTTTGGCTTATGCCCAGAAAATTCATAAAGAGCCTATTTATTGGAGATCTACAAAGAACCAATTCAATTTGAAAACAGGGTGAACACTGTTTGGCCTCTAGCCATGCTCGTAGCCACAGGGCTGAACAAAGCCCCTGATATAAGGGTAAAAAGTGATATTCAAAACCACTCCTAAACAGCCTTTTAGAAGTCCTTTTTGCCCTGCCATGTTTCATTACATATCTGTCTGCACCTTGCCAGCACTGTACCTATTCTAACTGAATGGTTCTTAAAATGATGAAGTAGGACACCAGCTAACAATAAGAAGGTCCTTGACCATGGATACTTCTGTTTGCAGAGAATGAAAAGCTAACTGAGCTGATCAATATTATAGTCTCAAGTGCATTACACCTGGAAAGTATAATGCTGCTAACTGATCCAAGAAGTATCATTCTAACTGCTAATAGGAAGAATATGTCTACCATCAATTATGAGTGGGAATTCACACTGGGCAGGATGATATTCAAAGCCACAGTGCCTTCATTCTTTCACAACTATAAATCAGAATTTTTATCTTGGATTAAAGACTCTGATTTTTTCCTTGCTTTGGGAAGAACCTGACACAATGTGATAGTGGACATTGAATAAATGCTCCTCTCTACACCTGCACACAGTGAATGGTAATAAATGTTGTCTCTCTTGATAATGATATTGGCTGGCACGGGAGAAGACGAATTAGTGAATATTCTTTGATCGATGAGGAGACAAGCAGTGGAAACATGGATTTTTGCCCTTTGTAGGTTTTTCTCAAAGTTCTGAATGAGAGCATAATATGCTCTGGCTATAGAGGGAGCATAAGACACCTGAATATACCTTACTGCTGAGAAGTTTATCTTAATAATATATATTTATATATTGCTTAATATATGCCATGCACCGTGTAAGTGCGACGTACATACTAACATTTATCCTCAAAGCCACTCTAATAGTGATGATGATAATGTACTATTGATTCTTGCTTCCTCAGAAAAAGAACAGAAAGCACAGGGGGCTTGGATCTTGTCCCAGATCATAAAGCCACTAAGTGTCACAGTCAGGATTTGAACCTAGATAGCCCAGCACCTGCAATGTGGGTGCTTAACTACCTCCCAATGTTATTCATAGTGTTTCTCTCACAGACTCAACACAAATTAGCATCACAGCATAAACCCAAAGAAATCTTAATTAACTCTATGGAAACATATTTCTAAGTTAGTTATTTAATTTAAAATCCCACTGTAGACCATTTTAATTATTGGTAAAGATTATTTTATCAAAAAGTGACTTTTCCCTTGTTTCCAAAGTCTCTCTAGGCTTTCCATGGCACTCTTTTTAAATGCAGGAGGTGTATTTCTGGTTGTACTTCCACTGTTCACAGAATTAACAGGAATCATTCCCTAATTGCAAACTATCTAACTTGTGCTACACGAATAAGAACAATACACAGATATAAATTTTCCTTCAAATTTCAGTACCATGAAGTTAACTGTGAATATCTTTCCACTTAAAGAACAATTCACTTTAAATCTCCTCCATAAAAAAACATTGTTTCACAATGTAAGGGGGAAGATGATACTAAATCTTCTTTAACATTAAGAAGGTTATAACAACATTTATCAAGTTTTTAATTTCATTTGACTGTTTCTTGCTGGGAAAGAAAGTGGAAGTGAAGGCATCAGTCTCTTGTCAGATGGGAAAAACACAAAAGAGCTCAGTTTGAAAGTAAACACATCTGCACCTCAGTTTGCACATTTATAAAATGGGTATCCACACCTTCCAAATAGAAGACTTAGCTATCGTGTGAACAAGTAACATTCTGTACCATGTATAAAAGTCTGCTTGTTTGCTCCCAGTATTTTTAGGATGCACATTTCTGTCTCAAGCAAATTGTTTTTCAATGAAATGCAGGCTTTTAGTCCTTGAACTCTCCTCTTAACTAAGGGCTTAAAAATAAATCTCTATTCAGACAATTCCTAAAAGTCCCAAGGCTAAAATTATTGTTGCATTGTGTGAATGTACAAATACTTAACAACAAATCCCTTCACTATATACAACCATAATGCACCAATAAAAAATAAATGTGGGGAAAAAAATCCTCAGGCTAACACTTTCCCATGAAATTTGATGCATACATTCAACTGTCTACTTGATTTCTTTACCTGGATATATAATGAGAATCTCAAATTTAAGTTCTGTGATACTAAATTTGTAATTTGAGCACTCAAAACTGACTCATTCTGTGATCTTTCTTATCATCATACAGGGCATATTTTACCTTCCAATTGCTCAGTCTCAAGACCTCAGAATTGTCTTTGGGTTCTTTGCCTGTGCCCACATCTTATTAGTAAATTCTCTTTTCCACTTGTTAAAGAATATTAGTCTGCTTCAAGGTTATGAATATAGTCTCCTGATTTTTCTTATAAAAAGCTTTACTGTTAAATCTTTCACTTTTAGATCTGTACTATTTTCTGTGTGTATTGTAGGTAGAACCAAAATACATTTCTGTATTGATTTCTAACTGACCCAGGATCGTTTATCAAAAGCTCCATTCTTTCCCCAATTTAATTTTGGTCATAAATCCAAATTCTGTGTTCTGTTTAGCCATGGAATAATAATTACTATATCTATATACATGGTATCAGTATCTGAAAATTTGAATCCTCCAGCTGTATTCTTTTTTTGTTTGTTTGTTTTATTTATATATGACAGCAGAATGCATTACAATTCTTATTACACATATAGAGCACAATTTTTCATATCTCTGGTTGTACATACAAAGGAATATTAATCAGCAATAAAAGAGAATAAAATCATGGCATTTGCAGGTAAATGGATGGAGTTAGAGAAGATAATGCTAAGTGAAGTTAGCCAATCTCCCCGAAAAACAAATGCCGAATGTTTTCTTTGATATAAGGAGGCTGATTCATAGTGGGAAAGGGAGAGGGAGCATGGGAGGAATAAACTCTAGATAGGGCAGAGGGGTTAGAAGGGAAGGCAGGAGTCAGGGGGTTATTAATGATGGTGGAATGTGATAATCATTATTATCCAAAGTACAGATATGAAGACATAAATCGGTGTGAATATACTGTGTATACAATCTACCCGTATTATTTTCTTGAAGATTTCCTTGGCTATTCTTGACTCAGTATTTACATAAGAATTTAAAATTAGCTTGTTAACTTATATACAAGCACACACACACACACACACATGCACACCCTCCTAAGATATAGGTTGAGTTCAGTGGGATTTACAGATTAATTTGAAAGGAATTTTTCAAAAAATAGGCAAGAGTTAACAGGAACTTATCAAAAGGGAATGTTCAAATGATTAATAAGTGTATTAAAACTTCATTATTCCTGAGAAAAATTCAAATGAAAATCTCAGTAAGATTCCACTACATATTCATTAAATGTCTAAAGGGGGGAAAAAACACAGACAAGAGCAAGTGTTGGCAAAAATGTAGAACTGGAATTCTGAGACAATGTTTGGAAAATCATTGGGCAATATCTACTAAAAATGACCATATGTAAGTTTTATGATTTAACAAATTCACAACTAAACTATACCCAGTAGAAATATATATATTGTATATGTGTTCATCAAATATGTGAAGACATACTTGAACTTGAATAAGAACCAACAACACAATAGTCATGCAATGTAGGCAAGTATGGGGATGCGAATAAAATATACAACAGTACTGATAAGTCTCAAAATGTTACAGCTAAAATTAGTCAGAACTAAAGAATACATTTGATATGATCCCATTTATATACATTTCAAAAACAGGCAAATACAATTCATAGTATTAGAAGCCAAGCAGGGGCTATTCACAGGGCAAGTAGTTAGAGGTACATGGTGAAGGTGGGCGGAGCATGCTTCTGAGATTCTGACAAAGCTCTGGGTGTTATCTCTGTGCTCATTACAGGGGTGTATTTAGTTTGTGTTACTTTTTATGCTCATTACAGGGGCACATTTAGTTTGTGTTACTTTTTATACTCATTACAGGGGTGTATTTAGTTTGTGTTACTTTTTGATTGCTTATTTAAGATTTTTGCATTTTTCTTGAGTTAAGTCATGCTTCAACAATTCTTAAAAAGTTATAAAGGCATATCAAAAGCATATAGGTATCAGATTAAAAGGACTTCTACTGATTATATTTGGTAAATTGAACATCAAAATCAACAATGACAGTATTGAGTCAAATGGAAGTTCAAAAGGCAATTCTTGAGTCTGTACTAACATAACAAACATACAAAACAAATTAAGGATAGTTTTTCTTTACAAAAAAAAGTCAGTAAATATATGTAGAATATTCATAGATTTAGAAATTTGCCATTTTGTCATCTCTACACTAATGCCTGATTCAAGAAAGAATTATCAAGAGATGCTGAAATGATTGGCTAAAAGTTTATAAGAGAACAGACTATTTCACCACAGAGTATTTGTTAATTACAAGAGAAAAAGGTTTTCCTTATAGTGAAGAAATTTGACAGACAATTAATCAAAAATAACATCATCTTAATGGGGCAAACTGACATCATATGCCCCCTGATCACACACTGAGCAAGACATGGCATTGTTTCTGTAGTGTTACTGCAAAGCAGAGAAAGGGAGGATTGAGGGTGAGTCAGGAAGAGGAAGGGAAGGGAGGGGGGAGGAAATCTAATCATGAGGAAACATCTAGATCTAAATGGACAGAAAGTTACATTCTAAAGATTATTTTCAATTCTCTTCAAAATATCAATATCATAAAAGACAAAGTCTGGGAAAATTTTCCAGATTAAATGAGACCATAGGAAAATGATGATCATGTGTAATCCTGAGTTGGTCAGGAAAGAAAAATGTTGGTATAAACATTTTTATTAAGAGAATTCAGTGTTGACAATAGACCTGTTAGGTAACATTTTTGTGTAAATGATAAATTCCCTGTATTTGATGTTGTATTAAAAAATAGTTCTTGAGAAATACACACTGAATTCCTAGAACAGCTTACAGTACCTACAATTAAATATCAAAGATTGAGCAAAAGTAACTACTTAAATATACTATGTATAGTTAATATAGAAAGAGGTAATGTAAACATGGCAAAACATAAATAATTCATGAGTTTGGATGAAGGGTATAGAGATATTCACTCTAATACTCAAACAATTTTTCTCCAAGTTTGCATAACCTAAATAAAATTAAAAATTGGAAGAAGAAAAAAGAAATATCAGAATGAATCAGACATAACATTCCTATGTTCATATATGAATACACCACCAGTGAAACTCCACCTCATGTGTAATCACAAGAATAGGATCCTAATTAGAATAAGTTATACTCCATGCATGTATAATAAGTCAAAATACTCTCAACTGTCATGTATATCTAAAAAGAACAAATAAAAGATGAGTGGATAGCTGGGTGCAGGGTACAGGCATGTAAACCCTGTGGCTCAGGAGGCTGAGGCAAGAGGACCATGAGTTCAAAGCCAGCCTCAGCAAAAGTGAGGTTCTAAGCAACTCAGTGAGACTCTGTCTCTAAATAAAATACAAAAGAGGGCTGGGGATGTAACTCAGTGGTTAAGTGCCCCTGAGTTCAATCTCAGGTACCAAAAACAATAACAAAAAATGAGTAAATAAAATGGGAAAAAAAGAAAGAAAAAAGAAAAATTTCAATCTGTACATTCTGTAGTACATATTGTAACTTTTCTGCGTCTGGCATATGGTAAGCAGGGTGGTGATCTCATGATGCTGATGAAAATGTCTTGTATTGAGCCAAGGAAATCTGCTTTACAGAGAACCTCTATGCAGTACTTATTGTGTTGGATGCTGACCATGTGGAAATATAAAAAACAGACACCTTTCTAGCCCTGTCAGAATTTACTGTTAACTTGAACAAATCTTTATAAGATTAGTTTATGAAAGCTAGTGACTTTTGAATGAGACTTTAGTAGAGTGGGCTGTTGATGGAACAACAACTTAATTTAATTACTTCTGTATTAAAGAATACAGAAGTAATTTCCAATAACTTTTTTACTTTTTATCACAATCTCTGTATAGCTCTTGCAAATACTTGTGAGTCTGAAATAATTTTAAACTGTAATCTGCAAGAAGTATTTGTCCCTTTTGAGTTGTAATATATTTTTAATAATATATGCATTTATCCAATTAATATGAAAATAAAAATATGTAATAAATACTAGAGGTAATTTATGGAAATCAAGATATTTCCAGAAAACAGCTAAATAATTAATTGCTTCTATATTGAGGCAGTAAGTAAAGAAATAAAATTGAATGCTAGCTTTAGTTGAAGTAATAATGTTATAAAATTGTATCACTTTCTTTGTAAGAATTTTAAACTAAACAGTTATAACAATGATTTCTAAACCACAATAATTGTCATAATTTTTAACGGATAAGATTATTCCAGTAGATTTTACAACATGAAATATCTGATTACTACATTGTCTTGAGCACATTTTATGTTTTGTTTTAAAAGTTTATAAAATAACTTAAAAAGATAAATAGAATAAAAAATCTTGAGGGGTTGACAAACGAGCTTTGATTCGTGGTCTATTAAATTTATACAGCCTATCTGAAAAAATAATTTTAACAATTTCCTTTCATGGAAGAAAAATTTTATAATGTATAGATCTATTAGGAAGAAGAATGATTTCCTAGGATTCGAAGCCATAAGAATAATGGAAAAGAAATATGTCATTCTTCCATCTTCTATTATGTGTAAAATCAGTTTTTTAAATGGCAGGATATTCAATCTCAAACCATTAAAGATATTTCTAAAAACTTACAGCAGCATCATATTGATTATTTATTATACAGTGGCTTTACAAAGACTGAAAGGAGATTTATCCTTTTACTAGGATTAGGTGGATGGACAGCTGTTCTCATTGGTGGCTTCAGTATAATCCTGCCTGAGGTAGATAAAGAAACTAAATCATCTCTTGAGGTCCTCTTCTATGATATAATTTCTATGATAACTTTTAATACTGGAAAGTAAGCATATTCTTTATTCAATAATCAGAAGCTATCACTAAAAAGAATTTTATAAATCCACTTTATTTTAACACAGCTGTTCTCATGTTCATTCACTCATTTGTTTAAATATTGTCTGTCATTGCTTTTGCTCTACAATCAAAGAGTTGAGCAGTTGCAACTGAGACCACGGGACCCCCAAAGCAAAAATATTACTACTTAGCCCTTTATAGAAAAAGCTATCGACTCCTGATCTAGTTCAGCCACCTTCTCTTATAGATGAAGAGAAACCCCCAAAAAAGAAATTAAATTGCCGGTAGTCACTCAATCCATTAGGAAATGGACAGACACAGGTCTTCTCCTCCCAGATTTAGTGATATTCTCATTATATCACCCGGCTACTCGTGATGTAAAATAATGTGTTCAGTGTCCTCTGGTACTACTGGCATGACAAAATATACCTTTTGCAGGTAGAATTTCCTTCCATTAAGTAGAAGGTCTATCATAGTTGTCAGAAAATGGGCAGGTGGTAAGTGCTCAAAAATTTGAAATAGAAATGAGCATGGTCTTGAGATTAGGCAACGGAGGGTAGCAGAAAGGAAGTGAGGGATGAAATTAATGAAGATGTTTCATTCCATCCCTCCTGAAGCTTACCATACATTATATGTGAAAGTGAATGCACCATATGAAATGTTACAAAAATCTTTTCACTTCAAAAACATGAGATGGATATATTCACTGTCTTGACTGTGGTGATGATTCCACGGATGTAGTCCATGTCAAAACTGACCAAATACTACACTTCAAATATATGCAGTTTATTTTATATATCAGTTATTCCTCAATTGAAGCAAACAATAAATACAAAACAAACACATGTGGATTTATGCTATTTTATCAAGAGAAGAAAAGAAAATATAAATATTAGTCATTTCCAGCACACTTTTTTTTTTTTTAACTGAGATCCATCTTGTTCAGAACAAATCACAGGAGGAAATACTCATTGGGAAGAAAACACAATTTTTTACTTTTGGATCCAATTTTTTATACTCTTGCAGCTTAACTCAAAGAAAGATCTTCATTTCCTATTTTGCAGTGATAAAGATTCTGATTCATATCCTTCAAGCCGAATGCAAAAACAAATTACTAAAACAAACACTGTTGATATCTAGTATCCTGTAATCATCTGAAATGTTATACTAATGTTTCTAGCTGCACACAGAAAATTTCAATCTCAGAGAGTACTTATTAAGACAAACTGTGCGGAAATGCAAAAATGTAGAAACATGAGAAGCATGGTACCAGAAGTAAATGTAGAAAAACAAAAGAGTATGGATTTAGGGTATATTTTCTCAGTTTGAAATGAAATTATATCATTATCTTTTAA
This sequence comes from Ictidomys tridecemlineatus, assembly GCF_052094955.1. Taxonomy (NCBI): domain Eukaryota; kingdom Metazoa; phylum Chordata; class Mammalia; order Rodentia; family Sciuridae; genus Ictidomys; species Ictidomys tridecemlineatus. Next base: position 36,587,930 of record NC_135490.1, read on the forward strand.
GAATCTAAATTCCTAAATTCTGCTTTACTTGGGATATCAAGGAAATCAGATATACAATAATTTCTAGTCTCATAAAAATCCTTCAGTTGATGTTTGTTACGTTTTTAAAATAATGAGGAATCTCCTAGGGAGGTAAATAACATCTGCTTGGTAAAGCTGTGTGGTGAATGCATGTGAAAATGTCCAAACTTTATTGGTAATATCTCAATTTTTCAGCTTTTTTTTTTTCTATATTTGCTTTCAGGAGATGAGTGTCAACTTCTATGAAGAAGTTCAGGCTGCTTCTAGAACCATCTTTTATATCCCACAGTCACTAACCGGTATAATAGTAAGATATAGAGGGATTTTATGAAATGTAATTCTTCAACATGCACAACAAATAAAAAGAATAATTTATATTTCTCAAACTCTAACGTCATATGGGTGAAAGGACAAAAGAAGATCATATCATTGAAGTTACAAATTACATATAAATCAACCCAAAGTCAGCACGTTTATTCACTGTAAGTTTATGGCTCATTTACTCTGTGGTATATAACATGAATTTCACAATCTTAATGTTTGTGCCTTTTTGGGATGGGTTACCAGGAATTGAACTTAGGGGCTTTCAACTACTGAGCCATATCATCATCCCACTATATATTTTTTTTTTACTTTCGAACTGGGTCTCACTTAGTTACTTAGAGTCTAAGTTGCTGAGGCTGGCTTTGAACTGATGATCTTCCTGCCTCAGCCTCCCATGCTTCTGGTATTGCAGGTGTGTGCCACCATGCCCAGCTGTTTGTGCATTTTAAACCATGAAGAGATTGATTATTAAATACTTCTTAATAACTTTTTAAAAATTATGATATGAGGGACTGAATATATCTTGGAATAAATATATTAACTAGAATTAGTTTCTCAGTTACATTGAGTTAACAAAAAAACTTCTTAAATAGAAGTTATTCAAATAATATTATTTAAAAAATCAAACAATTATCTTTTAAATTAAAAAAAAAACTGCAGTATTTGGGAAGCCAAATACACCCCATTTTATCTTCCTGTCTGTTTTAAAGTCTGAAATGCTTTTTCAGATTTAATACTCTTATGTGTAAAGAAGATATTTTATACACTTCTCATGTTGGCAATTCCTCAAAATTTTGATGTGATAAAATGTTTTGACTAAAAAAGAAAATGGAATAATTCTTCCCTCTTGAAACATGCTTTTGAATCAACATTAGGTTAGGTGGGTGTGTAGTGGCACCCCCTTTGTCCACAGAAAACTCTTACCTGGGCTTCTCCAGAAATCTTCACCATGGCTGATTTTGGGACTGTCAGTAAAAGAGTCTCTACAAAAGAGTTCAATGTAAATAAACTTCCTATTTTCATGTTGCCCTGTTTTATGTGGCCAGTGGCCAGGAAGATATCAGCACTCCATGTGCTAGACACCTCCTTACTAGTTTTTCACAAATGTGTCTAGTATAGTAGTTTGTAGAAATGTGCAAACAAGGCCTCTGGCCTCGAACTGGGCTTCACAGAGGTGTCTACATTCCTAAGAAAAGAGAAAATACCAATTGGGCTCCAGGGTAACAGCTGGCAGGGGGAGGAAAGAGAGGGGAGAAGAAGCTCTCCCCTTCTCAGGTGTTGTGCTTGAAGGGTTAACTTGCCCAGAACAGTGAAAGAAAAAGCTACTTTTATGTGAACTTCTGCAGACTGTGAACTTCTAAGCCCCTCCCCTTATGTGCTGGGTATAAAGTTTTGAAACTGCCTGAACTTGGGGTACAGAGGATTGATTGATTACAGCAAAAACTGTGCCCTCTGAACCTGGCTGCAGCCAAACAAAACTGTTTCTTGCTATCTTTGGTGCTTTGTTTTAACTGTCCCTACAACAGGTGTATTCCAATTCTTTAATGAGCAATTGGGTTTGTACTGGGGAACTGAGAATTGTGTGTGCTTTGACTTTATTATACAGCAAATAGAATCACATTGTAAACTGTGTAGAACATCATAGAGTGAAAAGTCGATGATTTCTTCTTCCACCCTGTTATGGTTCCAATATTAAGTGTGCCACAAAAGTTCATTATGAGACAAAGCAAGAAAGTTTAGAGGTGAAATGACTGGGTTATGGCTGTCTCAGCCTAAACAGTGCATTAATACACTTTCATGGATTAACTTGATGGTAATTTATATCCTGAAGGAGGTAGGTCACTGAAAGCAATCCTTTGGGATATAAATTTTGTATCTGATGATCAGGGCTCTCCCCCTGCTTCCTGATTGCTGTGTCCTGACCTGCTTTCCTCCTTTACATCCTTCCTCCATGATTTTATGCCTCACCCTGGACCCAGAGCAATGGAGTTGGTGGTCTATGAACTAAGATCTCCAAAACTGCTTCAGTGAGTGGGTGTTTCTGTAATATATAAACTATTGCAAGGCAATTGAGAGGGTTTGCAATATAGGAGAATACATTTGGGGAGGAAGGAAAAGAAGGATTAATTCTATCTGATGAATTATTTTGAGCTTATTATATAGCTGTGGAAGACTGAACTGCAAAGCCTATTTAGAGAAGGGACAAACAATCCATCAAGGCTCAGGTTTACAATGCATGAATGGGTGTGGCAATTAATAAGCTTAGAAAAACAGGCGGTGTCAATCTTGAACTTCATACAATAGACAAAGCAGTGGCGTTTCTGTTTATTTAAAAATAAACTATCAAAATCAGGTACGCAGTTTACAAAACTATAACCAGCAGAGAGGAGGCTTATCAGAAATGGAAAATATTACAATGAGTAAAGCATTAAAATGAGTAGGCAAGGGCCCTTCAAAACAGTAGCCAGACTAAAATTTAACTTAGAGACATTTCAAAAGAGCAGGGCTGATGTGAACATAGGAGGCAAGCATTTCATTTTGGGGTATAAAGCAGAAGGATGCTTGAGGAAGTTGCAATATTTCTTGCTCGAGTGACTGTGTGGATGTTGAAGTTATTAATTAAGAAAGAGAATATAAAAAAGTAGCTGATGCAGAGTGGGAAGAATAATGAACTTGGCTTTGAAAGTACTGAGTTTGTCTGTGGGGGCCTCGCAAGAATCATCCCAGAAGCAGTGTGTGGGACATTTAAGTTAATTGAATGGGCAGAACTCAGAGCCATAAATTTGGAGAGCATTTGCATATAGTTGATCTCACCCAGCAAGATACTTTTCAAATGAAAAGAGGTAAACACTTGTGTGAGTAGAGGAAAATGCTGAAAAGGAAGGAAAGAATAGAGTCCAGAAGGGAGACTTCTGGCATAAAGGAAGAGAAAGAGCCGGAAGTCCTGAACCTCCACCTAGGCCAGCTCACAGCCCCCACATCATTCTTCTCTGGGTTTGCTCCACAGCCATTTCCTGTGGGTCTTCTCTGGGCTGCAGTGCCTGGTCTACCTGAGCTGCTTCTCTGTTACCATCTTTCAGTTACACGAAGAATAGAGTTTGCTAGTTTCTCCTTGGCCCTCCTCTTCCTAAGAGAATTTATTTTCAGTTTTAAAAAAGTTTTTTGCTACCAAATATCATCTGAAAAGAGGAAGGGATTTTAAAAAAATACAAATAAGAGGAAGATTATAAGAATTAAATAAAATTTTCTTTTTTTCACCTTGGTATTCTTGTTCTTTGAAATGTAAGAGGAACGGAAATGATGGTCCTCTGCTACCTTCACTAAGTGACTTCTTATGATTTTCTCTTCTGCATCAGCCTTTCAAAAAATTTCAATTTTGTTTTTATGACACTGCTCATTTCCCTGAAGCATTCCCAAATCCTCTCATCATATTCTTCCCTAGCCATCTGTTACAATGGAGAAGACCCCAAATAAGTCACAAGGTTAGGCAGCCAGACCCACCTCGGAGGTTATCACATAATCATCGTTTTGTTGCTTCATGTTGGAAATTGTCTTGCACCATTCTTTCTTGACGTGATTCAGGCTAGCAGACGCTGACGACCAACTAGAATATTTGATATTTGTCTCTTCTCCATGTTTTATTTCTGTGTCAGCAACAATAAACATTTACCAACTGCCTCCTGGGCAGAACATTGGGAAATAAAAGGAAATGCCAGTTATGTTTTTGGTACTCAGAAAGCTTACGAAAGAATAACTACGTAAATGTTCAAAGAGAAGAAAGAAGCTGGGAAGAGAGAACTGTGTGCATAACAAGTCAGCACCTCCTGAAAGAGAAATCATAACACTAGTAGGGAAGGCAGGGGAAGGTTTAAGAAATATTGATGAGTAATTTCTTGCAATTTGTGAGATGGGGAGGATTGATTTAGATACATATCTCACAATATAACTTGTTTTAAATAGAAATGAAATTTCTATATTTAAAAATCATACAAATTAAAAAAATAAAGTAAAAACACTTTCATTTAATGATAAAAGGATATAAACAATGATTCACAAAAAGTTTATCACATTTGCAACTAAATGCTGGCTTTATAATGTCAGAAAGAATAGAAACAATACGTGTAGAAAATTTACATTAAAATATAGGTAGAGTAGCATGAATTCACATATTGTAGGTGACAGCCTAAATTTGTACAACCATAGATAAGCAGTTTGGCAACAGGAGCAAAAATCGTTATATCTTTAAATCTGTCATTGTAGTTCAGTACACGCTGAAACATATTCTCAGGATATAATCAAATTGCAAATCATGATTAATTCACTTAATATAGTATCCATTAAAATTGTAATTATAAAACTGTAGAAGTAAGGTATAAAATCTTCATAATCACAAGTGGAAAATATGATACAAAATTACATATATCATACAGGTAATTGGTATTAGGTAAAATTTGTGTCTTCATTTGAAATATGATGCAGAATATAAGAGAAAATGCTTGTTAGTATTTGAAAGATGGATTATATCTGAGTATTCAATTTTTGAATTTTGTTACAGCTTATATATAGTTTCTATATATTCTTTTTAAGAAAAGTACTACTGATTCTAGTCAAATGGACATTGGTCATTGGGTCACTGGCAATATTTATTGCTTGCCTCCTCAGTTGGTAACTGTTATGTTCTTTGTCTTTTTATTTTATCTAGTATTAGTTTATCTAAAATACAATGTTTGTTTCTGAAACTGAAAATTAGTGCAACCCCTCTAGAAAGCAATATGCAGATTCCTAAAAAAAAATGGAAATGGAACTATCATTTGACCCAGCTATTCCACTCCTCAATATATACTCAAAAAAGTTAACATCAGCATACTACAGTGATGCAGCCACATCAATGTCTAGAGCAGCACAATTCACAATAGCTAAGCCATGGAACCAACCTAGATGCCCATCAACAGATAACTGGATTAAGAAATTGTGATATATATGCACAAGGGAATACTACTCAGCCATTAAAAAAAAGAATGACTTCATGACATTCACTGGTAAATGGATAGATCTGGAGACTATCATGCTAAGTGAATTAAGCCAATCCTAAAAAAAAAAAAATCAAAGGTTGAATGTTTTCTGATATGTAGATGATAACCCACAGTAAGAGGGGACAGTAAGAATAAAAGTTCAGTGGATTAGACAAAGAGTCATGAAGGGATGGGAGAGGGAATAGAAATATAAAATACTGATATAACTTTTCTGTGTACCTATATGAATACACCACAGTGAATCTCATCATGGTGTACATTTAGCACACTGGGATCCTATTTAGAATAAGATATATCCCAAATTTGTATAAATATACCAAAATGGTTTCTACTGTGATGTGTAACTCAAAAGAATAAATAAAAATTTAAAAAAAAATAAAATATAATGTTAACACAAATTGCATCTCTTTTGTCCATTTTCTAGTGGTGCATAATAATTATACAGAACAGTGGATTTCATTGTGGCATATTAACACAGACATATAATACTTTGGTCAATTTCATTCCCCAATACCTCTCCTTGTGTCTTATTAAATTGTTGCTGTAATAATGCGGATGATCAAATCAAATCACCCCAATCTCATTGGCCTACAATGACAAACATGGATTTTTTTGGGGGGTGGGGGTGGCTCCAAGATCTGCAGGCCAACTGGAACACTGATTCTGGATACAGGTCACCAGGGCTTGATTCTGAGCTCTAGGTTTCAGCTCTACGGTTTGTCTCATCTGCAGGCAAAGGCTGAAGTTGAGTCTCTGTGGAACATTCTCTTCTCACAGATCTCCACTAAAACTTTGTTGGCCAAATGAAGTTGTGAGACTAAATCCAATATTAATCCTGTCTACCACAGATGGGTGAATGATCATCTTTATATTTGAGAATACCCATCTGCAAGAAAAGGATGGTTGGTTACACACTCTCATCAGTAAATTACTTAACCTGTCTCAGCCTCAATTTTCTCATTAAGTTAGGATGATAATGGAATGTGGAATTAAACTAGATAATTCTTGTAGAGAGCTTCACATAATGCTTAACACATCACCTACTATTAATCTTAGAACCTTGTCCAACTGTGTGAGACATCTATGATATTTCAAAGTCTACAATAGGCTATTAATAATTTTTTAAAAGATGGTTAGAAGTCAAGAAAAAAAAAATCTCCATTTTGTTTCAAATTTTCAACCTGGTCTTGGATTAAAGGTCCATTTCAGGACTTTATCATGTTTGGAGTATGACTTGATAGCCAGTATTATAAATGTCAATGTCAGCCAGAGTCTTCTTGCATTTACGGGATTCTGAAAGAGTTGAAATGGTTTTAATATGACTTGAGGAATAAATTTGCTTTGTGTGGGAATTTGAGAATCTAATTTTCAATCTAATTCAGATTATCTGCAATTCTTACTTGGGTTCCAGGTCAGCCTAACTACCTTGATGTTACAGCCACCAAAGGGATTCAGAATAAGGTGCCTAAGAATTAGTTAGGCCTGAGCCTCCCAGATCTGCTCTCCCTGGAAATAGAATGGCCTGGCTCAACAAACTGCCCAGTACTTGGCCACGGATAGTCACTTCTTTCTTATGTTCCGATTTTTTCTTATCTATTTATCTTCTTTGACCTAAAATTAATATAGCTTTCACAATATAAGCCCTATAATGTTTAATATTAGCAAAAGTTAAAGTTTTCATTAATTTAAAATGTCTGAAACAATATGAATACTCAATTACCATTTTAACAAATGCTGATCATTTTAGCAAGAATATTAAGGTAATTCTTCTTTTCTGCTTTTGAGGGGATGATAAGTTAGATACAAAATATTAAATATTTTAGTATATTATATGATGTACTATTTTTGCTTTAAGGAGATCAGTATTAACCTGATTTTCCATGAAGCTAGTTATGTAGTTACCATGTATTATGTAGTATTCATATGTATATTTATAGAATTAATTAGAAAATGATGGCATAAATCTTAAAAAGGTAAAAATTTTAGAAGAAGGGGAATAAGGGGGAGGGGAAGAGAGGAGGAGAGGAGATGGGAAGGGACGGACTTTCTTATAAAAGTATACTTGAAACATAGCAAAAATGTTGGATTGCATTATTTTGAAATTAGTATCATCTTTTTTAATTTTTTTAAATTTTGCATGTTCAATTGCAAACATCCATCAAGTTTTATTTACATAAATCAGCAAAGAATTGGGAAAAAAAGAGACTATCAAAGATCTTATTCTTGGACTGTTTGGTTAAAACTGTAGGGTTAAATTCACACAAGAGTCTTTAAAAATGTGAAATAAACTAGGCAGAGGCACATATAGATAATCCCAGGAACTCAGGTGGAGGTTGAGGCAAGAAAGTAAAAAATCAGAGACCAGCCTGGGCAACGTAACAAGACCCTGTCTCAAAATAAAAAATAGAAAGGACTAGGGATGTGGGCTCAGTAGTAGAGTGCTGTTGGGTTCAATTTCCAAAACCACACACATGCACACAGAAAAGAAAGAAAGACTATATGAAAGAATTTGTTTATTCATTAGGTGTATTTAACTAAGAAAATACTATTTACCATTTTCCCAATTGAGCAAAATATTCCTGATCATTAAACTGTTTATTATTTTTAACTTTTATTCAAGTAACTATTTTGGAATGGAATAGAAAAAGAAATGTTTTTTTTTGGGGGGGGGCGGGTGTTTGTTTGTTTCTGCACCAGGAGTGCATAACCACTGAACCACATAACCAGCACCAATTGTTGCTGTAACAATGCTGCTGATCAAATCAAATCACCCCAATAAAGGAAAGAGGCAATTTAATTGACCCGCAAACACAATTTGACAACATTTATTATGAGAACCTTTTTAGTTTTTGAGACAGGATCTTGCTAAATTGCTTAAGGCCTCCTAAGTTGCTGAGGCTGCCTTCGAACATGTGATCCTCCTGCCTCAGCTTGAATTTGTGATCCAGTCTTTGGGATTACAGGGAGGCACCACCATGCATGGCCAAGAAATGCTATTTTTGAATCCATTGGTTAACTGAGTTTCTGGTATAGGCCTAAAATTCCATTTAGAGGCTTTCATTGACATTTAGTTTCCCTGGCTTCCCACTAAGCCACAGCCATAGTTACCTTCCATTTTTCTTCAGTTCCAATGGCAGGCTACAGCTGCTTTTCTTTCTAGCAGGCTAGATTCTTCCGGGAAATGTTAATTTGCATGAGCACCAAAGAGACAACTGCTTGAGGAACAGTTTGATTGATTCTTCCTAACTGCTCTGGGTGCTTCCTTACTTCTCCACTTGAAAGATGCTATTCCTCAGGAGACAGGTGCTTTCTTTTTTTTTTTTTTTCCTTTGAAATTATAGACTTTATTAAAACTTCTTGGAAATCATGCTAGAATAATTCTATATTACATGGATGAGCCACAGAGCTTGCAGTATTAAGAATGACATGGAAAGACAGGTGCTTTCTTATCTCCACCCCAGCAACACTTCTGTCTCAATTCTGCTCCATCTTTTTTTTTTTAACCCACATTTTTACTTTCTCCCTAATCTTCAATACTTTATAACTCTCTGAGCCCTTTTCTTACGTATATAAAAAAAATTGAGCCTCCAGTCATTACAAAACAACAACAAAATCTACTTGCTATCAGCACCAGCTATTCATTAGAAGAAATGTCTGAACTCAAGGAGATCTAATCTGCTCTTGAATCTTCTGATTTCTTCATGTAATTACCGATCTTCAGTAAAAAAAAAAAATACAAAACAACAACAAAAAAAAAACTCCCTAACTCTGAAACTATTTGCCCCTGCATAATTTTCCAAAGATCCTTTCTTAAACAAATTTGCTTTTTTTCTTCAAAAAGAGAACAAACTTAACTTCACAAGTGATTTTTAGTTATTTAAGTAACTTCCCAACATCTTAGTTGGTTTCCTAACCTAAAGATAATATTAAATCCCTCCTAAAGGTTTTAGTGAGGATTTAAGTGAGAAAGATGCTCAGATTAACTATAGATCCTTAGAAAATGAACGAGATGGATTTTCCCCCCAATGTCAATGCCTCTCATGCCATAATCTTCAAAACAAAACTCTTTGAACTTTTTAAAATTTGATTATTTGATTATTACCTCCTTTTTGCCCATCCCTTTCACAAATCTCCTAAAGATAACGGTCCTTTTAATCACCAGTGTTCAACTTCTACTCTAAAGTAAGCTGGCCATTTCTGAGGCTAATTTAATGCTTTCCAGTCAGAAGACAAAATTCAGCATACTACTCTAATTTGACTTATTTATTTATTTATTTATTTGTTTGTTTGTACTAGGGATTGAACTCAAGGCCATTTGACCACATCCCAGCCCTATTTTGTATTTATTTAGCGACAGGATCTCACTAAGTTGCTTACTGCTGAGGCTGGCTTTGAACTCTCTTGGCTCAACCTCCTGAGGCACTGGAATTACAGGCATGCACCACTGCAATTGGCTAATTAGAGAATATTTTAAAAATCTCAGCCTAATCAAGATGCCACCATTTTTTTACCTGAGATCTCAGGTCTTCCAAACTAATCTCTACATCCACCCATAGCCCATCCCATTCACAGTTCTTTCCCCCACCCTGTACTTTCTGAAAGTTTTGCTACATGTAAAATAAAACCTAAATCCCAGCTCCTGAACTCCACCTTTCTAATTTCACTTGACCTGTTTTCTGCTTACCTCGTCAGCACTATTTAGGTCACCTTTTTGGTTTTTTATCTTTTCTTCCCCCTCTCAATTTCTCTTATCTCCTACAGTGTGCCATGTGCTTCCATTTCTGGGATGTTTCACATGATGTGCACTGTACTAGGATTTTTTTCCCTCTCAACCTTTCTTCCTCATGCCTGACTCCCTGAGCTTTCCTCATAGTTCGTATTCAAGTGCAGTTCAAAGATAACATCTTAAAGGCAACATCTGTAAACCCTCAACAAAATTCTGTTGCATCTTCTCATCAGCCTAAATAGAGATCATTCTTGCATAACCCTACCTGAAGGCTGCCATTTTGTTTTATTCATTTGGGTATTTGCATTTTTTTTCTTCCTTGATAGACTGATTGTTCTTGCTGTATACAAGAATCTAAGGGACACAGAGAGGTCCCGTAATAAATGTTGTCAAATTGTGTTTGCAGGTCAATTAAATTGTCTCTTTCCTTTGCTTGACAGTTAATTACAAGGAATAATGGAGAACTATTAACCAGTTGATTATTTAGGAGGAGCCCCTACACAGACAAGTAGCTGAGCCTTTGTTAACTTTTGATGAACGAACACCCAATTCTTCAGAATGACCTCATCGTGCCTATGCTGCAATCCCTAATAAAGTCACTTCTTCCCCAGCCCTCCCTGTCCCATTTCTTTGGGTGATGCCCTGAGAAGGTATACATAGGACTTTCACAGTTAAGATTGTTCTCTCTAAAAGATTTTCATTGGGGATCCTTTCTCCTTTCAAAATTCAGGAAGTGGGGAGAAGGTGAAGCTAAGTGGTCCAGATACAGAGGGAGATTGTGAGAACCCTGACAAATCAATCATTTCACTTCATGCAAAACATTAAAGCAAAATGTAATACCAATGAGAGGCTTTGGATACTGTTGCTTTAAGAAATCCACATAACCACAGACCTTTACTTGCAGAAGAACCTTCTGGACTTGTGAGTAAAATGAATGTTTGTATTTTTACATTTAGAAACCAGTCTTAGATTCTTTTTTCTCCTAAGTTTCATTAAGATTCAGTTATATAAGCTGAGCTGTCTCTATCACGTGGAAGGAAAGGCTGTTAATCCTTCAAGGATTTCTTATCAGGTCCAGGGAGAAAGTATTTTAAAAGAAATACAATTCTTACTGTTTCTTAAATAGAAATTTTACTATTCTGTATTACATTTTCACACAACCTGTCATTTGGTGCCTCTGGGTCCTTTTGTACAATAGAAGCCTACAGTAGTAAATGTCATGATGAAATGAAATCAAGGATTATGAAAGCCATGAAACTTTCATTAAATGAGAAATTTTATATTTACTACTTTAGAATTTGCAACTTTAATACTTGCTTTTCAAAATTTGTTGTCCGTATCAGCTGTATCCTAAAACTAACAGGCTGCTCTGAACATTTAAGACATTGGCTTTTAATAAAATACAGTCCATTATATTTTTAGTATTATGTGTACCCCAATGTAAAAATATCTCAAATGTAAGACAACTCCCCAAGTCTTCGGCATTATTTTTGTTTTGACCAACTAGAAACACTGGCGTAAAAGTGAAATCATCAAATGTCAAATGTGTAGTTAATTATCTTAGTTACTCAGAAATTTAAAATTACATAACTTGGTACATTGCAGATTTTTTTTGCAATGATGGAAATTTTAAGCAAGGTCAAATTTGTTGTTCAAAATAAAATGTTGAAAATGTAAGTGCATGAGAGACTTTTTAAGGACATAGTCCTCTTTTCCAAAGGACAATGTTGAGGAAAAAAATTGCCTTATATTTGGTACATATGGCAAAAGGGAAAAAAGCATAGAAAATTTGAGGCAAACAATTGTCTTATATTAAGTACATATGGTAAAAAGTAAATAATCAAATATGGTAAAGAAGTAAGGACCAAGGACTGCTTTTTAAAGAATTATATATTTCTGTTACAAGACATATTTTCCTATCACCAAGGTATTTCTAGAAGTTTCCGTCCCCTAGTCATCAAAATTTCAGTACAGGAGTTTGGATTTGGCTTGGAGTGATTCTACAACTCACTGCTCTGTGACATTACAGAGCACCAGGAGGCTCCCGCAAGCAGTGAGATAGGAAAGCAGGTGTCAATCCCAGAAGATTCTGAAATCTAAATACATGAATGAGTAATTATGTGATCATTTTAAATCTCTTTATATACACAAGTGACCCATGCATTTATCGGCCAATAAAATGAAATACTCTGGCTGTCTCTCATATAAAGAAATACCATTTCCAACTTTCTCTCCAAACTTGCCTTAGAACTCTCTTCCTCCAACATTCTATGAATGATGTTTAATATGTGCCATTTAGCTCTGCTTTATTACTAAGAATTCGTTGAACAATAAGAATGAAAAGGAATGTTAATGTACCTCAATCCAGAAAAAACCCTCATATCCACAAAATGAAATTAATGATCTCCAGAAGCAAATAATTTCAGCGTGATTATGTTCTTTAAAGAAGAATTAAGGTGTTTTTCAGGTACTCTGCTTGGATCTTTAGCTTAATGGGGCAGATCAATCAAAAGAATAATGACTAGATGGGTATTTTTGTTGTTCTATTTTTAATGAATATGAGACACTTGTATTCATTAAAATTAGAAAAAAGATAAATAATGAATTACCTCAAATTACAGAATTTCCATATTTCTTAAAAAACTGACACTGTATCTGCCAATAATAGCCACATGCAATATTTATGAAAGGCTGGCTTTCTGTAATGAGAAATTCAACAATTACCATGGTAATAACTTGGGCGGCAAGGATGAAATATATGGTAATAAAAGTGAAACTCAAGTGGAGATGGTGTGTGTCACATCAGAGCTCTTAGACCCAGGGATGCTTTTGAGGTCTGTAGGGTACAGCGTGTGTACCTTTACAGTCACTCAAATGAATATGAAACTTGCCTAAATAAAGCGACTTTCATTTTTCCCCTTACATATTTCTCATGCTACTTTGTTAATAACTTTTCAGACTCAACATTTACATTCATCCCTGAATATCACCCTGTCACTTCTTTACATTTTAACCACAGTTTTACTTCACCCCAATTTTTCTGAGTGACCTCCTTCTTATTAAATTTCTTAATTTATCTTTCAATGATTTTTATTTCTTTTCCTTCTTTTTCCTCTGAATTATTTGGATGCAAAAAGACTTCACACAAGTATTTCCAATGTAACTGAGGAAGAAATCAACTTCTTAAGTTCTGAAAGCATCTTAATCTGCTCTTGAATAAACTTGTTTTTGATACAATCCTTTTCTTGCTTTCTTTGGAAACTTTGAGCCTTAGTGCAAACCATACAACACAAAATTCAAGTCCTATGATAGAAATAAAATATCAATTTTGGATCAGTTAACTGCTTTCTAATACCTTTAGGATTATGACCTTCAACCTACACTTATTAGCAAAAGTCAAAATATTTATCTAAGTGCAAAAAAAACTAATAAAAAAATCTAAGATTAGTAGAAAGTTGAGATGCATAACTAGACAAATGGTGGAGACGTTACATTAAGAGTGTACATAATTTAGGCATAGACTTTTATCAAGTAGTCCCAATTTAACTGACAAGAGCATGACAAAGTGTCAAAAAAATAAATAAGCAAAAGAATGATTATATTACACAGAACTAATACTTTTATTTATTTTTTAAAGAGAGAGAGAGAGAGAGAGAGAGAGAGAGAAGAGAGAGAGAGCGAGAAAGAGAATTTTTAATATTTATTTTTCAGTTTTCGGAGGACACAACATCTTTATTTTATTTTATGTGGTGCTGAGGCTCGAACCCAGAGCCTTGCACATGCCAGGCGAGCGCGCTACCACTTGAGCCACATCCCCAGCCCCAGAACTAATATTTTTAAATACAATATACTTAAAATGTATTTTTTATTATTGCACAACAAATTACTTCTATTAACTTTAGTCATCATAAAGTGATATCAAAAAGCATATCATATTTCATTTAAAATGTCTCTTTTAAAATTTTCCAAATGCAAATTGATGAGGCATTTTGAAAGCATGTCAGTTTATCCTACTGTTGCTTATAATTTTTAATTGTATGTACTTAGGGTTAATAAAGATAATAGGATTTAGGCTAGAAGCAAGCAGAGCAAACAGTGTTCATAAGTACATCCAGTTGATGTTGTAGTTAAGCAGTTTTATAAAAATGATTTAGGAACTTAAGAAATAAACTAATTCAGAGGTCTAAGAGGGAATCTTATCTTGTTCTGTATGCATGAGTTCAGAGTGCTATATTGAATTCTATGCTTTATTGCCTCTGATTATTCCAAATGGACCACTGGGATCTAACCAAACTGGGGCACTGATCCTAATTTATGCATTCTAACCCCTTTCTGACTCTTCAGTTCTTGCCTATGAAAGGGAATGTTTGAAAACATTTGCGCTGAAATAATACTTGGATAAAAAGGGAGATAAGCTAGGGTGTAACTCAGTGGTAGAACACATGGTTAGCACATGTGGGGCCCTCAGTTCAATCTCACATTCCAAAAAAAAAAAAGTAATTCATAATAAAAATTTAGAAACTTTGGTTTCCTATTACACGGATTATTATATTAACCCAAAATTCTTATTCTATCTTTCAATGTGGTTCTATTCAGTTAGTCCAACTGTAAAAGATGAGAAAATATATTAATATAATCTCCTATAAAGGCAGTAAGTTGTTAATGTGCAGCAATGTGCAATAGAATGATATTAAGATACTAGAAATCAAATGTTGAGATATGTTCCTACTACACTAGTTTATCTAGTGTTTGGAACATGAATAAATGCTGAATTTTGTCAAATGCTTTTTCTCCATCTAGTGAGATAATCATGTAATTCTTGTCTTTAAGTCTGTTGATGTGACAAATTATGCTTGTTGATTTCCATATGTTGAACCAAACTTTCATCCCTGGGATGAATCCTATTTGATTATGATGCACTATATATTTTTAATGTTTTTGTATGCAATTTGCCATTATTTTTAAAGAATTTTTGCATCTATGTTCATCAGGAACATTGATCTGAAGTTTTCTTTCCTTGATGTGTCTTTGTCTTGTTTTGATATCAGGGTGATACTAGCTTCATAGAATGAGTTTGGAAGAGTTCCCCCCTTTTCTTTTTTGTGGAACAACTTGAGGAGGATTGGTGTTAGTTCTTTTTTAAAGGTCTAGTAGAATTCAGCTGAGACTGTCTGGTCCTGGACTTTTTTGTTGGTAAGCTTTTGATGACCAACATCATTCAAATGGAGAAAAACTGAAAACATTCCCTCTAAAAACTGGAGCAAGACAGAGATGCCCTCTTTCACACTTCTATTCAACAAAGTCCTTGGAACTCCAGCCAGAGTGATTAGGCAAAAGAAAGAAATTAAAGGAATACAAATAGGAATAGAAGATTTCAAACTATCCCTATCTGCCGATGATATAATTCTATATTTAAAAGACACAAAAAACTCCATCAGAAAGCTTCTAGAACTCATAAACAAACTCAGTAAAGTAGCAGTATATAAAATTAACACCCATACTTCAATTGCATTCCTATACACCAATGACAGATCAGCTGAAAGAGAAATTAGGAAAACTATCCCATTCACAGTAGCCTCAATAAAACAAAATAAAATACTTTGGAATCAATCTAACAAAGGAGGTAAAAGACCTTACAATGAAACCTACAGAACACTAAAGAAAGAAAGAGAAAACTTTAGAAGATGGAAAGATCTCCCATGTTCTTGGATAGGCAGAACTAATATTGTCAAAATGGACATACTGGGGGCTGGGGGTGTAGCTCAGGGGGCTAGGGTTGTGGCTTAGTGGTAGAACACTTGCCTAGCACATGTGAGATGCTGGGTTCTATCCTCAGCACCATATAAAAATAAATAAAATAAAGATATTGTGTCCCACTACAACTAAAAAAATATTTTTTTAAAAAATGGCCATACTACCAAAAGGACTATACAGATTTAATGCGATTTCTATTAAAATTCCAATAACACTCTTCATACAAAGAGAAAATGCAGTCATAAAATTCATTTGGAAAAATAATAGGCCCAGAATAGCCAAAGAAATACTTAGTGAGCAAAGTGAAGCAGGAAGCATCACAATACCAGAACTTAAATTATACTACAGAGCTATAGTACCAAAAAAATGGCATGGTATTGGCACCAAAACATGCATGAAGACCAATGAAACAGAATAGAAGACACAGAGACAAACCCACAAAAATACAGTTATCTCATACTAGACAAAGGTACCATAAACATACATTGGAGAAAAGATAGCATCTTCAAAAAATGGTGCTGGGAAATAGGAAATACATATGTAGCAGAATGAAATTGAACCCCTGCCTCTCAGAGACCCTGAGCCTGCTAGAAGAAAATGTAGGCCCAGCTCTTCATCATGCTAGCTTAGGAACTCATTTCTTCAACAAGATTATTGTAAAGTGCAAGAAGTAAAATCAAGAATTAATTAATGGGGGTAAGGTTATAGTGCAGTGGTAGAGTTCTTGCCTAACATGTGAGACACTGGGTTCCATTCTCAGCACTGCATATAAATAAATAAAGTTTCATTCACGACTAAAAAAATTTTTTAAAAGAATTAGTTAGGGCTGGGAATATAGCTTGCCTCACATGCACAAGGCGTGGGGTTTAATCTCAACCACCACACACACACACACACACACACACACACACACACACACACACACAAATAGATAATGGGATGGCACCAAACTATAAAGCTTCTTCATATCAAAGGAAAACAACCAAGAACATGAAGAGAGAGCCTACAGGAGGGGAAAAGATCATTGCCACTTGTGTCCCAGATAAAGCATTAATCTCCATGATATAAAAAGAACTCAAAAAACTTAACACCAAAAAA
Organism: Ictidomys tridecemlineatus; assembly: GCF_052094955.1. Taxonomy (NCBI): domain Eukaryota; kingdom Metazoa; phylum Chordata; class Mammalia; order Rodentia; family Sciuridae; genus Ictidomys; species Ictidomys tridecemlineatus. The sequence continues at coordinate 36,604,886 of NC_135490.1, forward strand.
CCAAATAGCCCAATCAATAAATGGGCCAAGGAATTGAACACACACTTTGCAGAAGAAGAAATAAGAATGGTCAACAAATATACAAGAAAATTTTCAACATCTCTAGCAATTATAGAAATGCAAGTTAAAACTACACTGAAATTCCATCACACCAGTCAGAATGACAATTACCAAGAATACAAGTAACACTAAATATTGGTGAAGATGTGGGGGAAAGGTACACTCATACCTTGCTGATAGAATGCAAATTGGAGCAACCATTCTGGAAAATATATGGAGATTCTTTAGAAAACCTGAAATGGAACTGCCATTTGACCCAGTTATCCCACTTCTCAGCATATACCCAAAGGACTTAAAATCAACTTACAGCAATGTCGCAGCCACATCAATGTTTATAGAAGCTCAATTCACAATCATTAAGCTATGGAACCAACTTAGATGCCCAGATGAATGGATAAAGAAAATGTGGCATATATACACAATGAAATATTATTCAACATGAAAGAATAAAATTACGACATTTTCAGGTATATGGGTAGAATCAGGGGATGTCATACTAAGTGAAATAAGCCAATCCCCCCTCCCACCCCCCCCAAAAAAAGCCAAATGTTTTCTCGGATATGTGAATGCTGATCCATAATGGGGGTGAAGGTGGGGGTGGGGTAAGAGAATAATGGAGTAACTTTGGATTGGGTAGAGGGAATGAGGGGAGGGGTGGGGTTGTGGGGTAGGAAGGATGGACAATATTACCCTGTGTACATGAATGATTGCATGAACAGTGTGACTCTGCATCATGTACAGCCAGAGAAACGAGAAGTTGTGCTTCATTTGGGTAAAATGAGTTAAAATGCATTCTGCTGTCATGTATAACTAATAAGAACAAATTTTTTAAAAGGCCGAATATTCTCTGATATGCAGATGCTAACACATAGGGGAGGGGAGTATAGAAGTTTACTGGATTAGAAAGGGGAATGAAGGGAAGGGAGGGAGCATGGGAATAGGAAAGAAAGTAGAATGAATCAGACATAACTTTCTTATTTTCATATATAAATATACAATCAGTGTAACTCCACATTATGTTCAACCACAATAATGGGATCCTGATTAGAATAATTTATGCTCCATGTATGCATAATATGTCAAAATACACTCTACTGTCATGAATATCTAAAAATAACAAAAATTAATTTAAAAAAATGCATACCCTAAAAAAAAAAAAAAAAGATACTGGAAATCAAGTGTCTTCCAGGTGTCAAAAACTAATGAGTAATGGAGATGGCACTGAAGTCTAAACTGCTTAACTTCATTTTTTTTTTTGGAGAGGTGTTTTTGCCATGCTTTTTATTTAAATGTTTGTGTCTGCTCCAAAATTCATGCTGAAATTTAATCCCCAATGTAATATATTAACAGGTGGGTCCTTCAGCAGGTAGCAGGTGATTAGACTACAAGAGCCCCATTCTTCTGGATGGCATTAGTGACCTTATAAAAGGGCTAGCAAGAATAAGTTTTGACTCCTTGTATCCATCCCTTCTCTATGAGGTCATAGTGTCTGTCCCTTCTAGAGGATGAAGCATGCATGGTTCCACTGTGGACAGTAATGAGGTGTTCGCCAGACACCAAACATGCTGGTGGGTTGGTCTTGTGGTTCCCAGCCTCCAAAGCTGTGAGAAATAAACTTCTGTTGTTTATAAATTACCCACTCTCATGTATTTTGGAATAGCAGTATAAATGGCTTAGGATAGACCGTAGTAACACACTGCTTCACAAATGACATTGCATTATACTATTAACTTTGTTGTTAATTTTGCTCTTTGAAGAAATGAGAAAAACTAATTAGTAAAAAAAAAAAAAAAAATTAAGGAACATGTGATTCCGGAAATTTATTCTGAAGGCCTTATATGAAAGCGATATTAAACCAGAGTAAGTATTAAGGTAGATGTATATATGGAATTGATTTCTTTAATCAGATATATTTTAATTCATCTTAAGCAGAGAAATAGTCTAGCTTTAAAACATTTTTGGATAAGAAATTCCATGGATTTGACAACATTCTAACACAGCGGTTCTCAACCTTCACAATCCTTGAAACTTGAACCCACACCACAACATGTGTAAGCGTGAAATACTGGGAGATTGAAAAGCAGTGTTTTTGCTTTGTTTTGTTTTGTTTTTGACAATCGAACCTCCTCTTGGCCTAATGATTTCCATTACATTTTTTAAGAGCCCAAACAAGAACATATTTTTGGTAAGTGTGAGTATATTGCAAATCAACCAGTTCCTAAATTATGAAAATTGTCATTTTCTTTCTAAGCAAGATGATTTAAAGGGCAAAACATCAAGTTATAATTGAATAGTCTGGGATTTGCAATTTTGTTTTAATTCTCTTCTTTATAATGTGTGGTTTTATGACTCTTTTACTTTAAGAATTATTCATTTTGATATCAGAAAAGTGTCTGAATTCTCAGTTCAGACAGCAAGCATGCTTTATTTTGAAATTAAACAACAATGTGAGAGGAGCTAGCAGGGTAATTTCATCTTCTTGATCTATATACCTACCCAGAACTTTTTAACTGGTAATTCTTTTTGTGTCTTCTAATATCTTTTCACCTGTTTTTCTCTAAACCTGGAGCCCACGCTTTTACTATTTATTTCTTTGAGTTCAGCATTTTTAGATTCCCCATTGAAGGGACAATGTGGTATTTGTCTTTCTGTCCCTTATTTCACTTAGCATAGCATGCTCCAGGTTCATCCCATATTGTCTTCAATGACCAAATTTCTCTTTTTTTCAATTCCACATTTTCTTTATCCATTTATTCTTTGATGCACACTTAGCTTGATTCCATATTTTGGCTGTTGTGAATAATCCCGCAATTGACATGGGCATGCTGATGTCTCCTCAACATAGTAATTTTTCATGATAGGTAAAAGTGGGGTTGCTGAACCATATAATAGTTCTATTTTCAATTTTTTGAGAACTTCCAGGCTGTTTTACATAATGACTGTACTAATTTATATTCCCGTTGACAGTGGAGAAGGGTTGCTCTTCTTTGCATCCTTGTTATCACTAGTTATCTTTTGATATTTTGTTACAGCCATTCTAATATAGGTATGTAAGGATCATCTTCTTTTGATTTTAATTTGCATTTACCTGATGATTAATAATGTTGATCATTTTTTTAATATACCCATTGGCCATTTGTATGCCTTCTTTTGAAAAAAAAAGACTTTATTCAGGTCTTTTGCTCATTTTAAAATCAGATTGTTTTTAATTACTTTTAAGTTGTTTGGCTTCCTTATATATTTCACCTATCAGCCTTTTATCAGATTCATAGATTCTGCATTTCATAGATTTTCTCTACACTTTGTTAGCTACTTCTTTAGCTATGCAAATGTTTTTCAGTGTGACGTTATACCACTTGTATGTTTTTGCTTTTGCTGCCTATGCTCTTGGGCTCATCTCCAAAATACAATTGCCCATACAAAATTCAAGAGGTTTTTTTCCCTTATGCTTTCTTCTAGTAGTTTACAATTTAAGGTCTTATATTTCTGCCTTTTATGAATTTTGAGTTGATTATGTATATGGTGTGAGAGAAGAGCCAATTTAATTCTTATCCACTCAAATTTTAATGGGAATTTATTGGATTAGTATATCTCTTCAGTTATTACGGATGTTTTGACATTATCAATTCTTCTAATCAATGAACATATAACATTATTCCATTTTTTTAAGTTATTCAACTCCATTCACCAAAGTTGTATAGTTTTCAGTATATGAATCATTCACCTTTTGATTACATTTATTTCTGAATTATTTCTTTCATTCTCTTGTAAATTAGATTGCTTATGGATTTCTTTTTTGATATCTCAGGGTATAAAAATACTTTTGTGTGTTGATTTTGTATTCTGCAAATTAGCTGAATTTGCTAGTTTTTTTTTTTAATAGTCTTCAGGATTTTCTATATATAGCATGATATTAGCTGGCAACAGAGACTCTTTCACTTTTTCCTTTCATATTTAGATGCTTTTTGTTTCTTTGGTCCTGACTAATTGCTCTGGCTAGGATTCTTCTGTTGAATTGAATAGAAGTAGTGAACATGAGCATGCTTGTCCTATTTCTGATCTTAGAGGAAACACTTCCCGTTTCTCACTATTGAGTATGATGTTAGTTATGAACTTGCCAAATATGGCCTTTATTATGTTGAGGTATTTTCCTTCTCTACTTAAATCTATTGAGAATTTTATCATTAAAAGATGTTGAATTTTGTCCAAAATTTGTTGCATCTTTTGAGATGATCTTATAACTTTTCTCTTCACTTTGCGAATAGGGTTATTGATGTGTATAAGTTGAATTAACCTTGCAACTCAAGGATAAATTCCACTTGATCATGGTATGTGATCCTGTTAATGTACTACTGAATTTGGTTTTCTGGTATTTTATTGAAAATGTTTACAACTGTGTTCAGAGGCATAATGGCCTATAGTTTCCTTTTCTTATAATATCCTTTTCTGGCTTTGCTATCAGGTTAATGCTGACCTTGTAAATTGATAATTTAGATTTTGCTTTTTTAAAATAAACTACTACTTTCAGCAAAGAAAGTCAGAATAAAATCCGTTTTACTGTATATATTTCTGCATGTATATAGTTCATATAAAGAATGCATAGGGCTGGTGTTTTGGCTCAGCAGTAGAGCACTCACCTAGCACGTGCGAGGCCCTGGGTTTGAGCCTCAGCATCACATATAAATAAATAAAATAAAATAAAGGTATTGTGTCCAACTACAACTAAAAAATAAATATTTTTTTAAAGAATGTATAATCATATTTTCATAGAGACACTTAACATATGTATTAAACTTTGTTAATGTTATTTATGTAAACTTGAAAATTAATATGAGTACATTTCCTACCTCATAGGATTTTTTCCTATTAAATAAAAAGGCAAAGATACTTAACAAAATTGACTGATATATATCTAAGAAATAACACAATAGATGTCATTATTATTGCTGTTGTTAACAATTTAACAAAAATGACAAGAAAACAAAAATAACTGATTTTTCAATGAAACACCAACCTACCTAAAAATGTACTAAAAGTTATTTTGTCTAGACATAAAGAGGTTTACAAGCAGAACCACACCCTTTGCTACAATTTAGAAGAATGGGATGTGAAATTCATTATTCTATTCTTTTTTTATCATTCTCTAATATTAGACAATTTACAATTAATCTGCTTTTACCTTTCACTGAGCTCAAATTTCAAGAGGATTGTTTATCTATAACATTGATAAAAGGCAAATATTATATCTTTATAATACTAAAGAAGAGCTTTAAAATATTTATCCTACACCTCTGGTATGTTTACTTGAGGAAAATAAATATAAAATAAATAAGAAGACATTAAGAAAACAAAGCTTTCATGTTTGAGGTAACTTAAAAATTCTAATTTCCTATGAAACATGTGCTGTGTTTGTGCAAATATATGCAAATAGATACAGCTGCTTTTCTATTTTATTCCTAAACCTGGCCCTTTGAAATATCTTAGCAAAAATTGTTTGCATGGGGACTGTAATAAGTGTAATGTCATTGCATGAAACAAAGTATTCTAGTATGTAAGCAGCTGTGTTTATTATTATTTAGCTGAGCATCATATCATGGGAAGATTATTGTTTTCAGGATCCTCTGGACCCTGGAATGGTTTTCATTCAACCCATGTTGGCAAGGACTAGATTTTCCCCTTTTGAAATAGCAACATCTCATATACAAGTTCCATGAAGGCAGTGAATCTCAACTTGTCTTGTTCATGATTATCTCTGGTGTCAAGAATAGCACTCAAACCATACTTGTTTTTTACAAGTATTTATTAAGTGTATGAATAATGTTCAGTTTAAAAGTTTTGAGTGTTTTTATGATATTCTTTAAGTTTTGAAGCACCCACTCGAGCGTCCTTCCAAATCTGTGAACATGTCACCTTAGTTGCCGGTACTGTTTTTACACTTGATTTTCTGTAATAAAATATCAAGATAGATTCAAGGCTCCCCAGGGGGGAAACCTGTAGCTCAGTTTACCTTGTTATTATTATAAGAAAATGTATCTATGGCAGTCTTAAATTGTGCTAATCTATCAAAAGAGTCTGAGATTTTCCATGAGTCGTGGATATAAAGGAAATGGCCCCATCACCCTGTTCTGTATGTGACAGAGCCCAACTTACTGTCCCTAATTTCAGGAGCACCACAGCACCCCCACTACTTGTATCGTACCTTCACCTGTTGTTGCCTAGTATGGACTTGAGACAAAAGCAAGACCAGAGCAGTGCCATAATGACACCACTAATCTTCCTGACCAGTCAACTGTAGCTATTTTAAATCTAATGGATGAACCAAAATATTCTGCTGTATCCCTAAGGCCAGCTCATGCAAAATACCCATTGGATAGGGTAGAAACTGGGGTAAAAAAAAAGTCACTTAACAAGTTCGAAGCTGTTTGATTGTAACACTGGAATAAAAACAGCCTCTCTCATGTTTTCTATTTTATCCTAGAAGCAATTTTTTTTAATCTCCCAGAGGTGAATATATACATCATTGCCTCAAATTGTCAACCCTGACGTCTCACAAGTCTTGAAAGTTTCTCCTAGATCCGGAAGTTTTCAACTTTTTCATGGCCCCATGAAACCCATTTTAATGTGACTTTTTTGGGTTTATTTCCTTGTATACAGATCTAAATAGAATCACAAAAATATGTAATGTCCTTTGGAGAAAGGAAGCAATTTATAAATAATTGATGACTAATCCAAATGAAACTAGGTTGTTTTTTTAAACATCTGATAAAGAAAAGTTAGGTCAACTTGGAGCAGTTAATAAAATGTTTCAAATTAAATTTTCTAGGTTGATTTGTATCTCAAATAGAATACTCAGGCCTCCTTCCCCCAATGAACAGTCCTTTGGGTTAGTATGAAGTATCTCAATACTTTTCCTAGCATGTTAAGATTTGATATTACATCTGTCTGATCTGACATTCTGGTCAGAAACTTAATTTTCTAGGATATAAAATCTTTGTTTGCTCAGAGAAATTATTTTCAATAATGCATTCAAGTCTCAAAGTGCACTTCTAACCCCACTGAAGACTAGCTAAGAACATTGATATAATGCTTTTCTGGGAACTGTCTATAGTTACAGATTCATCTTTTAAATTTTTTGAATAGAAGGTATATTACCTACCATCCTCCTCCCTCTCCATCACCTTCTTGTAGAAAAAAACGAATGAATGCAATTGATTCTGTGATGTCTGACTTACCTTTTCTACCTATAAAGGCAAAAATAAGGATCTAAATGTTAGTTTGTACTTTTCTTTTTTTAGCATTAAAGTCAAAGTATAGAGTATTAGGTATTAATTATAGTTGTTTAAAATTCTCCGTACATAGCTTTTTAAATACATGGAAGTTACAAGATGATTTTAAAAACAAAGATACAAGAACTTATATGCCTCAATAAATGTTATCATTTAAGGAAGTTACTTTAGATAAATAGCAATATTATTAGGATAATCACTTTTGACCTCCAGGAATGAGAGGCTTCTATGAATCTAAAATCCATTTCTGCTGATTAAAAATAGCATGATTCACAAAGTAGATGAAAGGGACCAAGGGGAGGGAAGTGAGGAGGGAGGGGGGACGTGTTGGGGAATGATATTGGGCAAATGATATTGTTAAATTGTGTGCATGTATGACTAGGTAACAACAAATCCCATCGTTATGTACAACTATAATGTACCAATTAAAAAAATGTGGAAGAAAACAAATAAATAGATAATACAGTTATGTGCAAAATGGAAAAATATAGCATGATTTAACACCTGTTATCAAGCATTCTGTGTGTCAGTTGATGTATCCGTGTATGGTAGAGTGTTACAAAATGACCTCAGATGAAACATGCCTCCCTAGATGCCCTTGTGTAGTTTCCTCCCACACTACATCTGGGCTGGCCTTATGAATCGTGCAGACCAACAGAATGCAATGCCAGTTCTGGGCCCAGGCATCAAAAGGCTTTTGAAGCTTTCATTTTCACCCTCCTAAAGTCAGAATCCTGTCCCATGAAGATACCCATGCAACCTGTTGGAGAATGAGAGGCCACGAGGAGAACACATGCAATACCCAGCTGAGAGTGAAAGGAGACACATGAACGTGAATGAGGCCACATTGGATTCCACAGCCTCAAATGAGTCATCCAATGACGTCCCCACGTGAATGATCCCAGGTGATACCAGCAGAACCATCGAGACTGCCAACCCACAGAGTCATGGGAAATAACACTTTGTTTTAAATCATTACTTTTGGGGGTGGTTTGTTAAACAGTGAAAGTTAATGGAAACACTGTACAATGGGATAATCATAATACTCATATAACATGGTTTTGTTGAAGAGTAACATGTATACACACACTTAAAACGCTTTTTGGTCCATACAGATGTTAAGTTGATGATAATTATAAATATTAGTACAAGATAATTAATTAGAAGAAGATAACTCTAACACACACATACAAATTCTGGAGCATTGGCTCAAAATCTGCACATTACTTCAGAATGTAAGAGACAGAGAATAAGTAAAGACAAAAATTTCAGTGATTTGAAACCTGGTTAAAAACAACAACAATAACAACAACAACAAAAAACTTCCTAGAGTCCTAAAGATCACATCAACAGGTTAAAAAAAAATACTGAGAATTTTTAATTTATTGATTTCTCAAGATTTAAAAAATAAAGGCCTTCAATTTCCTCATCCCAAGCTTTGGCTTATCACTTAGTTACTGAAGTGACCTTTGTAGGCATTGACATTGGGGCCCCTACTTTGAATTGAGCCTAGGCATCAAAAGGCTTTTGAAGCTCGAGTCCAGAGATTCTAAATTCAGTTCTGTTCAACTTCCACCTCCTTGTGTCAGGGCAATAATCTGGCAATCATGAGTACATGGCAGAAATTCAGCATCTGGATAAGGAATCAGCTAGGGCACGTGGGCTTCAATGGTAGCAAAAATAGTCATGTAGTTACAAAGGTACTCCACTTCTTAGAGGCAAGGAGTAAAGCTTGTGTCTGAATGGAACTTCCAAATCAGTTAAGGGCTTCTGCTTTTGTGCTGTGCTGGATAAAATCAAAATCTAATATCATAGAACTGCAAGAACTTCCCAGTTACACACACGCAGGGTGACAAATTCCCATAGGCTTGCTCAGATCAGCAGAATTGACTTAGTTACTCACTTACAAGTCTGTGCCAATTTTGAGTAAGAGTATATTTTGGGGAGAGAGAATCAGTCTCAGGTAGAACTGAAGGATATAAGCATACAGTGAAATATTTTTGAGTAGCCTGTGGACACTTTTGTAGTGAAGAAAGAAAACTGGACTGAGTTAGCTTCACCTCCTACTGGAATCAATAACGTATGTCACTTCACGCCTGCTACAGAGCTGACCCTATAACTGTTATGGATTGATATCTGCAATTCCAGAAATTTGTCAAGATCAAAAGCAATATTTTTTTTTATCTTTTAAGGAGGATTGATAGAATACAGGATGCCCGATTAAATAAAGATTTATTTAAATTTATATTTATAAATTCATAAATTTATATTTATAAATATATTTATTTAAATATATATTTAAATTTCAGGTAACAGCTAATTATTTTTAGTATAAATATGTCCACGCAATATTTGGGACATACTTATTCTTAAAAAATGATTCATTTCCTGGCATACTGGCTCATGCCTAAAACCAGAGCATCTTGGGAGACTGAGGCAGAGGATTGCAAGTCTGAGGCCAGCTCAGACACTTAGAAAGACTCTATCTCAAAATTTAAAAAACAATAAAACGGACCAGGTATGTAACTAAGTGGTGGATGCCCATGGGTTCAGTACTCAGTACCAAAAACTAAATAAATAATTTTAAAAAAAGATTCATTATTAACCCCCAACTTTTAATATTACTCTTTTAAAGAATTTTCTCTGCCAAAAGAGAAAAGGAAAAAAAAAAGGTTAAAGCTAGAACTGGACATTCTGTTTTAGATGCTGTCTTTCTTAGTGATGATTGTTTGCTAATAATCAATAGGTAAAGATTTTTGTAAGCTCATCAAATGGCTCTATATGTTCCTGTTCTCTTGTGACTGTGCTAATGTTTAGCTGTTGCACCTTAAAGCCAAAATCAGTAACTGTAAATACTGTAACCAAGGTATTGGGCTTACAGAGTTGTTTGTTGTATAAAGAAAATTTTCAATGTTGTTGTGAACTAATGGTATTATAATGCTTGCTTAGTCAAAAGAAGAGAGACTAAACAAGGGTAAAAATCTTAACAGTACAGAATTTGCCATCATTTCATTGACTTGATTATAACCACATTTGTCTGAAGATGCAGAAAAAGTCAGTGGTGTTTAATGTTTACAAATAGAATGTGATGATAAAATGTACACTTTGGTTGTGCTGAATTATGAACTTTCTTCAGATATAATAAACCATGACTTTTTGACTGCTCAAAAAAAAAAGATTCATTATTAATCTGAAATTTAAGTTTGGGTGTCCTATTCTGTTTTTCAGTTTATTTCAATTTGCTTTCTACATTGTTGTTTTTCTAAATCTGCTAACTCCATTTAGAGATGAGTGCCAAATACAGTTTTCTATAGAAGAGGTCCTCAATAAACACCCTTTAAATATGGAATGATACTGTTTGTAATTCCACCTAATGACTTGATCTCATGACTCCAGTAACGGGGTGGGTGGCGGGGGGCATCACAGACTCTAGTTTAACTCTAAACGCAAATCTCAACACCAATAATAATAATTAAAGCAAAAGAATTACATCATCTATAGTTCTGCATTGCTCTGAGGTTTTCAAAGGTCAGAGGCAGTACTTGTGCATTTTTAAAAAACTGAATAATTACACAATTAAACTGTGACTGCAGATGGAAAGAGAATTCAGAGAGTGAAGAATGCTCAACCAGCTCAAGAAAGAGCTTCGTACTTGTAAAAGGCACTATATTTCTGGTTCACACATTCTCTTTCATATTTTCAAGTCAGATCATTCTTTTTCTAACATGACTATGGCAAGTTCAAAAGGAGAGCAAAATAGCTTAATTTAGAATGCTGTTGGCTGCAGGTGAACATCATTTATTTTCTATGTCACCCCGTTTATTATGCCTTACATTCTTCCAACTGCTAATTAAGAAAAAGGGCAAAATTATATCCTTGAGCAAACAGTCTAGTACCCTTTCCCAATCTGGGATGTGACAGACACCACACTTAAAGTAGGCTTTTTTTTGTGGTCTTTATATAGCATAATAGACTAATCAAGTACAAGTTGAGCAGACTGAAAGGAAGAATTATTTCACACTCCTGCTGATGCTGTTGAAAAGTGTAGAAATGATCTTGGAGTGCTTCCTTTAAGTTTCACCCTTTAGAATAGCACACAGAAGGCAACCTAGCAAGTATTACAATTCACATTGCTTTCTGTCTGTTGAAAACGCAATCCAATTTATTAGATACTAACACACACACACACACACACATACACACACATATGTGTATGCATATACATATATGTGTATATATACACATATACATACAGATGTAAATTTTTTTTGCTTAGTTTGCTATTTTTTTAAATTGTTCTCTGTTGGCCTGAAAATAAAACATTAAGCAGCAAGAAAAATAATAAGGTCTAATTTTCTGTTCAAGTCAAGGAATTTTGCTAGTTTCATAAGCCTTTGAAAGTCTCTGCTAACCAAGAATTGCAGTAGGATACTTAGAAGACAAAACATTTACATATTAATGTAGCTTTTAAAAAGGTGGGTGCCTCTATGAGTCAGCTTTTTGTCACTATAACAAAATAGCTGAAACAGGCTATTTATGAAGAAAAGAGGTTTGTGTAGCTCACTTTTCCAGGGTCATTTCAAATTCCAAACAGGATGGTGCAGGCTCTGTGGCAAGGGCTGCCCCTGGGTTGCAAGAATGAATAGCAAGGGGGGCTGTGAACACAGGAACATGGAAGTGATTACATCTCAAATCAGGAGCAGAGAGAAAGGACAGGAGCAGGGACAGAAAGTAGGGGTGGTGGTGGGGATGGTGAATGCTGTTCAATTATAAGGAAACAAGAGAAAGGAGGAAAGAAATCAAAATAAGAAAGACTGAGCAACTGAATTTGGAATCATTCTTACAGACTGACCCAGAGGCGTGAAAAGAAGAAAAGAGTGAGCCTTCAAAGAATCTAAAAAGTAGCTGAGATGAAAGAGAAGGAGCCCAAGGAAGCAATCTGAGCAGAGGTAAGGCAGCGAGAGGACACAGAGACCAATGGCATGGGCCTTGTGGAGGAGCACAATGTGGGGACAATGACATGAGAGTGTTAAGACAACAGAGGCTACAGACATAGCTTGTAACTGAGACAAAAATCAGAAGAGCTGAGACACAGCGGGGAGTCTTCTCTGTTTCTCCCTGGTCCCCTGGGATTGCCAGCCTTCTGTTTTAGCTACAAGAGTATTTTCATATATTCACGTTCAACGTACCATCTGTTATTTTCCCATCTACTTCGTTATAAAATTCCACTGTGTGCTAGAGCAACCCAAATCTCTATACCTTTCCTTTATTCCCTCCATGAATGCAAATTGGGAATGAGCAGGAAGTTAGCGCTGCAGGCCACGGTTCTCCCTGATGGAGCCCTTCAATCCCACATTCCCAATTGCTGGTCTTCTGCACCTTGGCTTCTCTCTAGCCTGGTTTACATCTGTTTGGGAGCTAATTACAAACAAATGCCATCAAAAGAACCACGAGGGTGTGAGAAATGAAATGTCGAAATGGGGATGTGTCACAAACATCCCAATTTTATCTACAGTTCTGGAATGTGCCCTGAAGATACCTCTACCCAATTATGTTTTGTAACTGTAGAGGGGAAAAGACGGGGAAATTAAACCTGAATACCACTTTCTAAATAAAAAAACAAAAGAGTTTGTGAACTCTCAAGTCAAATTAAGGTAAATGTTTACATTCAAATGATAAACCCATGTAGGAGTAAGGCAAAGAAAGCATTAAAACCTTCCCAAAATGAGAATATGACACATATATATGTCATATATATATATGTCATATTCTCATTTTGGCTAAATGTTAGTTTGGCTAAATGTTAGTTTTTATAGGGTTAGGGGAAAAAAAGTACATAAATCCTAATAAACCAAGGGCATGCCATCTAATGGTATTTGCTTTCATTCAAGGGACCCACAGCAGAGTCAGGAATTTAAAGACCCTCTGTCAATCAAGTGAGAGGCCTGGCTGGGTTCCCCGGTGTCTAGAGCCTCTGCCTGGCTATGCATCTGCACTGCCCTCCCTCCTCAAAGGCCTCCATCATGGTGTCTGTCAAATGGCAACCAGGTTCTAGACGATGAGGGTGGATGGAGGGACCGATGCTCCAGACCTTTAGACCAAAGCACTAGGTCCTCTCCTGAGGCAGTGCTATTTAGGATGGGGTTCTGTTGCTTTATTTAAATTGCTTTGCTTGCACTGCAGGAGTTCAACAAGAAAAGGGTTACACAGACATTGGAAAGAAGAAAAACACAGGATATAAATTCCTAAATGTATAGAGCGTGTATTATTGTTTGGATCTGGACTGTCTCCAATGTCACGCGATAAAGGCTGGGTGGCTGTGATTGTGGCACCACCCACAGATGGTGCAACCTTCATGGGGGGGGGGGGACCTAGTTGAAGGAAGTAGGTCATTGTGGATGTGACCTTGAAGAGGTCCCTCCCTCTCTCTTTCTGCGTTTGCCAGCCACCCTAAGCTGAGCAGCTTCGTACTGCCACGATGTTCTACCCAGGCACAGGGCTAAAAGGAACGGGGCCAGCTCACTAGGAACTACAGTCTCTGAAACTGTGAGCCAAAATCAGTCTTTCCTCCTCGTAAGTTGATTTTTCTCAAAACGTTTTTCACAGTGATCGAAAACTAACAACACAATTGTGAAATAGATAATAAATTTATACATATAAATGGAATATGGATTAGAAATATATAACTGTAAATCTCAAATGTAAACGTAAAAATTTCCAGGGATACTTTTGAGATTTTTGACCCATGGAATAAATCAAACAAAAACAGTTTTTAGAGAACCAGAGGAGGAGAATAAACATTTAATCCTTGTATTATAGATGAACTATAGAACATAATACAAAGAGATGACGTTGTCACAAAATTCCCACAGATTATTCTATTTTACTGTAAACTATCTTCTCATTTAATTTGCTGGTTTTGACTTGGAGTAAATTTCTCTAAAATGGTAAAAGGAAATGTTAGTCTCTGCTGAAATCCATATTTTGGAGTGTTACAGTTGTCATTTGATCACTTTTGTTTATTGTGTACACGTTGGCACCATTATGGTTTTGGTGTGGGCTGAGTCTTCCCCCAAAGGCTTGGTCCCCAGGATGATGCTTTTGGGACATGGTGGAAACCTTAAGAGGTTGGTCCTAATGGGAGGTCTTCGGTGAAGGGAGGCATGAAATAGATCTTACCAGAGCCCTTGAGTCCTTGAGAGAGGGCTGTTTTACAATGAAAAAGTCTGACCCCTCTGGTTCTTGTTTGCTTTTTCTAATCTTCAAGATCTTCCCATTCAGCCTCATTAGAATTTGTATTTCCCCTATTAATGTCAGCTAAAACTTTTGTCAGCATTTAATATGCATTTGATATAATTATTTTGGTCCAATAATTACCCCCAAATAATTATCAGGGGAGAGGTAGGGAGCATTGCATCTTAACTCATTTAGATACTGTTTCTTCCTTCACATAACAATATATTTCCGTAAACTCTAAAAATCCCTAGCTTCTATTTCATTTGAGTTTTGCTGCTCTGTCAACAAAACTATGGAATGAGAAGTTGTATTACAGTTTTCCAGAGAACAGAGCAAATACGGTGTGTGTGTGTGTGTGTGTGTGTGTGTGTGTGTGTGTGTGAGAAAGAGAGAGAGAGAGAGAGAGAGAGAGAAAGAGAGAGAGAGAGATTTTTAAGGAATCAGCTTACATAATTAAGAGATTATGGGGGCTGGCAACTTCAACATCTATAGAGAGCAAAACTCAGTTACAAGCTGATGTTATTCTGAATCCTGTAGGGTAGTAGGCTGGAAACTCAATAGGGTTCCTTGAAGAGAATTCTTTCATTTTCTTTGGAAATCCTCATTCTTTACTCTTCTGGCTTTGAATGGATTGGATGAGGACCACCCACATTATGAGGAGTAATCTGCTTAAAGTCAACTGACGTAATTGCTAATCTCATCTACAAAATATCTTTACAGCAACATCTAGACTTGAGTTTGATCGAACACCTGGGCACCTCAGCCAAGTTGATACATAACATTAACATTACAGTGGAGTTGCCCAATCTTTGAGAGAGAGGGGAGGATAAATTAAATGGAAAAAATATTTTCAAATGTAAAACAGTCATATCTTTAAGTTCTACATCCTCAGATTTTACCAATTGCAGATAGAATATATTCATAAAACAATTTTTGAAAAATGCATCCACCCGGAACACGTACAGACTTTTTTCTTGTCATGATTCTATAAACAATATAGTACAATAAGCATTTACATTGCATATTTTATATCAAAAATAATCTTGAGATGCTTTAATGTATACAGGAGGATTTGTATAGGTTACGTGCAAATGCTCTTCCATTTTTTTAACAATCTTGAGCATTTGGGGATTTGGTGTCCATATGGGATTCTAGAACTAATGTCCCATGGATATAGAGGGATGGTTAAACACTACTGAGCGGTTCACTTATGAATGGTTAATGTGGTAAATTTTATGTTGCTTTTGACAACAATAAAAGTATTTTTAAGAAATTACAGAACAAATGCATATTTTATTGCCTCAATAAACTTAGAAGGACTCAATAAAATCAATTTTCATTCATAATTTTTAAAAATTAACAAATCTGAAATATGAAAGGGTTTTCCCACTGTGGTTGACTGAATAATGACTCCATCCCATTCATGTCCGCATCCTAATCCCTGGAACCTGTGAACCTTGTCCTGTATGGAAAAACGGACTTAGCAAATGTGACTAATATAAGAATCTTGAGACAGGAGGAGGATCCTAGAGTGTCCAATAGGCCCAATGGGATCACAGCAGTCCTACAAGAAGGAGGCAAGAGTCAGAGAATAGAAAGAGACACCAAGACAGAGGCAGAATTTTGGCAATGTGCTTTGAGGACAGGATTCCTTTGTTGCCAAGGCACACGGGCAGCCACTACAAGCTGGAAAAGTCAAAGAAAGAGATTCTATCCTCAGAAACTAAAGAAAGAAAAACAAACAGCCCTACCAATACCTTGACCACATAATAGGAAAAATGATTTTGGAATCTGGCCTCCATGACGAGAAGAAAATAAATGTGCATGGTTTCATGCCACTACATTTCTGGCAACTTGTTACAACAGAAACCTACATACTCCATATCTATTCATTGACATGACAGATTAAGTACTGTTCTAGGTGTTTGTTTTAAGCACTTTTCTGGGTTTGGGAGATATAATACTAAGTAGAACCATATTAAAAATGAAAACAGTAAAGAATCTTTCTGTTCTGTTGATATTGTGTTCTAATTAGTAAGTCAAATAAAAAATTATACATACATATATATATATATATATATATATATATATATATATAGTCTTTTGAACTGTATATTTAACCCAGGGCCACTTTACCACTGAACCACATCCCCAGCCCTTTTTATTTTATTTTTTTTATTTTGAGACAGGGTCTCACTAAGTTGCTTAGGGCTTTGCTAAGTTGCTGAAACTGGCCTTGAGCTTGCAATCCTCCTGCCTCAGCCTCCCCAGTCACTGGTATTATAGGCATGTGCCACCACAGCCTTCTAGTCAGTAATACTTTCTAAGGAGAAAAATAAAGCAAAGAAGGGGGGTAGTAAACATCTTACTAGAAGGAGTAGATTAAATCTTTAGATTGGGAAGGTAGAGAAGTACTCACTAAAATGTAACCTTTGAGTTACATCAGAGGAAGTAGGGAGTGGAGACTTGCATTTATCTTGGGGAAAAGTAATCCAACCTGAAAAAAATAAAAATAAATAAAAAGACAGTGTAAAGTCGACAGGGAACAGCATGTCTAACCTATCAAATGAAGAAAGATGGCCAGTGTGACTGAAGTGGAGGAAGCTAGGGGATAGTAGTGAGTGATAAAGTCAGAGAAATAAAGAGGCTTGCAGATCATTTCCAGCCCTATAGATGACAGTGAGAACTGAAATCTCATTGGGAACCACTTGGATGATGAGGACAGATGTGATTCAATCTGTGTATTATACAGAGTGTTCTAGTACTATTTAGGATATGACTTGAAAGGGGAGAAAAGAAATAGTAGGAAAGTTAAAAAAAACTTTTAAAAACTTCACAAAATGATGATGCTTAGACCAGAGGAAATTGACTTTATAAATATTTATATAAATTAAGTAGAAGTGCCACGATTTATGAACAAGCTAGTTGTGGAGTGTGAGGATTGTCCGTGGTGTTGGCCTGCGTAAGTGGTAGGATGGAGCTCTGCAGTTGAGATGCAGGCAGAGTGAGTTTGCCGAGAGGTGACAAATACCAGGCATTCTCTTTGAAATACACATTGAGCATTCCAGTAGAAGTGACGAGCAGGCAATTAGCTCTACAAATTTAAACTTCAGAAGAACTGAACAAACCAGAGATTTAAATTTAACATCATCAAAAAAAAAAAGCCTGTATTTGATGACAAAAGTGAGTATAAATAGAAGAGAGAAGAAATTCAAGAACTCATTCCTGGAACTCCAACATGTCAAAGAAGGAAAGATGAAGAACCCACAAAAAAGAATGACTCCAGCTATGGAGGTAGAAAGAAAAACAAGCATATGTTGTTTTGAATCCAAGAAGGTTCTTTGCAAAGAGGCACCATGCCCAACGTGCCTTATTAGCCATGCAAAATGGGGACTGAGTATTGGCCATGGTTTCAGCAACACGGAGGGCATAGGCAACTCTCTAGAACAAGCTTAGACAAACTCACACTTACTGGAAAACTTTAGAAGCACTTCAGTGAACTCTAAAGACAAGACAAATAGACCTTATTTATTCCCTATTTTCCAGAAGTATACACAAAGTTCTGAACAATAAGAAAGAAGCGATGAAGTAAAAGAACTGGAAAGAAAGGGATATAAACTGTTCTTCACCATTCATATCATGTCTCTCTATTGGATGCAAGATAATCTACAGAAACAAAACACTTAGGAACTAATAGGGACATTTAAAATCGTTGTTAGGTACAATATTAGAATACTTAAGTCATACTATTCTATCACACTACATATAGTTACAATGTGTTAGTCAGCTTTTCATCTCTGTGACCCAAATGCCTGACAAAAACAACTTAGAGGAGGAAAGGTTTATTTTGGCTTACGGTTTTAATGGTTTCAGTCCCTGGTCAGCTGGCTTCACAGCTCTGGGACCAGGGTGAAGCAGAACATCCTGGAAGAAGGGAATGGTGCAAGAAAGATGTTCAACTAGTGGCAACTGGAAGCAGAAAGGGAGAGAAATGGGCCAGGGACAAGACACAGTCTCCTTGCCCCCAGTGACCTGCTTCGTCTAACCATGAGCCACCTGTCTACAGTGTCTTCATCTGACTACATTCATCCTAGAAGTGCATTCAAGCTATTTTAACCCATCAAATGGTTTAATCCACGGATGAAGTTACAGTCCTTATGATCCAATCACTTTCCAAAAGTCCCACCACTACTCATTGCTGCACAGGGTACCAAACGTTCAACACGTGAATTTTGTGGGACATTTCAGAACAATACTATTGGCTACCACTAACAAGTTATGTACTCATAGTTACGCATGGAAGAAAGAAAATTAAGGAGACAGACCTGAGATGCTCACCACGGGTGGATTTCAGGCTTCCAACATGACATCATTGAAGCCAAACTGAGAATAGCTGCACACAACTGACCCTTGCAAACTGGTGTTGGCACCACCACATCATTGAAAATCAATTAGAATAATGAAAGGAAAACAATTCATGCCCAAAGAAGCTACCAATACATATATATATAGGTTAGCATCACATATCATGATGCATATATATGTATGTTCTGGTTTGGATGTGAGGTGTCCCCAAAAGCTCATGTGTGAGACAATGCAAGAAGGTTCAGAGGAGAAATGAATGGATTGTGAGAGCCTTAACCCAATCAATGAATTAATCCCTGCTGGGATTAACTGAGTGGTAACTAGAGGCAGATGGGGTACAGCTGGAGGAGTGGCTATGGGGTATATATTTTGACCTAGAGCTGGAGTCTCTCTCTCTCTGCTTCTTGGTCACCATGATGTAAGCTGCTTTCCTCTGCCACTTTCTCCCGCCATGATGTTCAGCCTCACCTTGAGCCCCGCCACCATGAGGAATGGAGCCAACCTTCTCTGGACTGAGACCTCTGAAACTGTGAGCCCTCAAATAAACTCTTCCTCCCCTATAGTTGTGCTGGTCAAATCTTTAGTCCCAGTGACGAAAAATCTGACTAAAACAAATAAATAATGTGTGGTGTATGTGTGTATGTGTGTATGCACAAAAGCATACAAAAAAGATCATTTTTAAAAATGTTTTAAAGAAAGAACTGAATACTTGAGAGAATATACATTAATGGTTGAGAAGAATCGATATAGTTGATGTCAATATAGTGATATAATTTAATAATATAATTTTATAATATATCAATCTAATGATATAATATAATAATATAATTTATAGTGATATATATCATTCTATAATTTCAGAATGATTTTAAGCCATCCTAAGAGGGAAACTTAAAATTCATTTCAAAAAGGAAATTGTCAAAAATAGCTGAGACAATTTTGAAAAACAGCATGATGGGGTGATTTGCACTATTAAGAAACAAAATAGTCAAATATTTGATATTGGACCAGAATGATTAAGTAAAACAATGCAGCAGAATGAGAAGCCCAAGAACAGCACAGGTATTTTCAGAGATTTGTTATGTAGCAGGTGTGGTAATACAAATCAGCGTAGAAAGGGAATTCTCATTATGTTTCTGAGACGATTTCCCTATGGAAAAAAATAAACAAATTCTATTTTTTTGTAAGACAAAAAAAGTACTAATAAATCAACTAATAATCAATAAATCCTCTTTTTTTAATAAAAAAGTACTAATAAATAACAAACTAAAAAAATGCAAAATGTAAAATGGGATAATCATCTCAAGTTTATAAAGAACTCTTAAACTAATTTTAATTAATAAAATGATGTGTTCCCTATTAAATGGAAACTATTTAAAATACTGATATTTCTTTTATAAAATCTGCAATTTGTTTTCCAGTGTTTATTTCTTCATATAAAAAGGAAAATGCGAACTTTCAAATATATTTTCTAAAGGGTGAAAGCATAAATTGAAATAACTTTTCTAAATTGAAATACATTTGCAGAAACTTAAATATCCTCTCTTTTGAACAAAGAATTCAAGGAACTTATTCCAAGTAAAGCAGAAAAAGTTTACAAAAAGCCATATGTAGCTCATTAAAGTGAAGAAATAGAAAAAGTCTTTGATATTAACAGAAAAAAAATGTACAAAAATTGCATACAATGATGTATATTTATAAAACAAAAATAGTATGCATATATTCAAATGCCTTAAAAATTCCCAAAAGTAACATGCAGAAGTGATTATTTCTGAGAGCTGTTTTATTATTTATATTTATTTTCTTTATTTTGTAATAGATATTATGCATATACCAGAATAAATTAATTTTAAAAAATAAACAAAGCAGAATGTATGTTCTCACAAAATTTTTAATTGACTGGTATATTATTTTAAATTTGGTTTTTATTTTGTTGCCTTTCCCTAGAGCATAACAATGTTACACATGAGAGAAAGGTTAGTATCACATATCAGGATGTACTCAAAATTTTTCCTCTCTTTTGTCACTCAATTCAGGTCCTTGGTGGAGTTGCATATGTGTTTCCATAGGCTGTACCCAGCTCTTAGGAAGATTCTTGGTTCATAATCCAATAGGTCTCTATGAATCAATATACCTATATATTTAATTTCACACGATGAGCACACCCATATTATGTTTTCTGAATCATGCTTTTTTCTAAAGTTGCTTACTTATGTATATTATTTTGTCCTGATAGACCATAAATCCCCAGAAAATAAGATAAATGTATCATTTTTTTATCTTCTAAAAACAATTAGCACAGTACCTTGTATATGTTGGTAAGTGACTTATTTGTTGAATATTGTAAGATGCATATATTTATTTATTTATTTATTTTTTCTTTTTTTTATTGTTGGTTATTCAAAACATTACATAGTTCTTGATATATCATATTTCACATTTTGATTCAAGTGGGTTATGAACTCCCATTTTACCCCGTATACAGCTTGCAGAATCACATCAGTTACACTTCCATTGATTTACATATTGATATACTCATGTCTGTTGTATTCTGCTGCCTTTCCTATCCTCTTCTATCCCCCCTCCCCTCCCCTCCCCTCCCCTCTTCTATTTAACTTGGACTAGTTTATGATTATTTTTACAACTTGAAAATATGTAATATTTTGGAATATTACTCAGCTTTAAAAAATGAAATTATAGCATTTGCAGGTAAATGAATGGAACTAGAGAACTTCAGGCTAAGTGAAATGAGCCAATCCCCCCAAAAAACAAAGGCCAAATGTTTTCTCTGATTAGTGGAGGCTGATCCACAGTGGGGGTAGGGGAGTAGGGAAGAATGAAGGAACTTTGGATTGTGCGGAGGGGAGTGGGATTGTGGGGGTGGGAAGGGCGGTAGAATGAGAGAGACATTATTACACTATATACATGTATGATTACACTCCTGGTGTGACTCTGCACCATGTACAGCTAGAGGAAGGAGAAGTTGTGCTCCATTTGTATACAATATGTCAAAATGCCTTCTACTGTCATATGTAACTAATTAGAACCAATTTAAAAAAACAGAAGGGAAACCAATAAAATAGAAGAAGGATATTAGGGAGAGGGATGGGGTGGGAAAGGGTAGGTACTGGGGAATGAGACTGATCAAACTACATTGTTTTATTCTGTGCACATATGAACATATCATAGCAAATCCCACTGTTACATATAATTATAATGAGTGAATAAAAAGGGGAAAAAAGAAAATGAGTAATTTTTTAAGAAAATTATCGTACTCATATTCAAAGCAATTAATTACACAAATAATGTCACTGGCTTCTGTTACAGTTGTATTTGACGAGAGTACATTAAATCGATGGATAATAGATCTATAGTGATTTATAATGAGAAATCTGAGATACGAGGCCTTCTGGCACATTTTTTACTGTGTCACCGAAACCAAATACGTTCTTCCACAAAACATCCTTTGAGACCTTGTATTAGAGATAGACTATGAGAACAGATGAAATAGGGCCTAATGTAAAACATTAGGTCCTTGGTTCTGGTGAAGTATCCTATTTGCAGGTTAAAAATGGATTAATGCATAAAGTGAATTAATGATATTAATTGCATTCACGGAGCAACTGCTAAGTACTCTGTTCACTCCCGCCAACGCCATTAAAAACCTTGTTAATAGTAACTGAAGGAGCAGATTCTAACCAAATTCTATTGACTACAACCAAAATTCTCGGTCGATGAATCCATTTCTTAACAGATACATTTAAAACAGTTTAACAGTGATTTTAGCAAGGTAGTCAAGGTTTCTGGTTTTGTGTCTTTTCATGGACCATAACACTTCTGCAGTACAATCGTGATCAAATGGTTATATCCACTGCGTTTGCTGAAATTAAAATGATACATTAAAAGTCCTCAGGAAAACTGTTCTCTTAAAATTTCTTCATAGTGATGCCTAGGGGGGAAAGCCTCTTCATTTAGCTAATGTGTTGTTTGTAATTAGCACAGCGCAATGTCTAAAAATAGAATTGCAATAATCATTTTAACAGTATGCATTGTTCTTAGCTTTTATATTTTGTCAGATGACAACAGAATATCAAAAAAAATGTGCATGGTTTTCTTTAAAACAGTTTTGATGAAAACTTGATGTATGATCATACATCAAGACTTTACAAAGCGACTCACCCTATTGACCATACTGAAATGCTAGTAACAGTTTAATAGTTGCTTCTGTCTAGGGTCACACACTGCTGAAGAACTTCTACAATGCTTCTACAATGTAAAATTGCTATTTCATTCTTGTCTGTGCCTGAGCATGATCAGCAAACTTCTCGTCTATAAGCAATTCCACACTTCATAGTGCAGTTCCAAACTTGAATCTCACATTTTAGATACCTCCATGTAGAAAAAAATGCTTCTTTTGTCTAGTATGTTTCTTGGATGACAATGTGATGCTTCAGAATTCTCTTAAGCTTCACATGGAAAGGATTACTCTGAAAAGTTGCATATCCAATATATCATTTTGGTTCTGTATATAAACTAATTGGGAAAAATTGTGCACAGTGGAGAGGTTTAACCTTATATCTAATAAGAATACCATGCAGGCACCTTATATTTATTTTTCTTTTGGTGATTTGTAATTTGAGTCATAGTCCCCAGCCGGGAGAGCTGTACATCTTTTCTGATAAACTCAAAAGCAATGTTCTATGTGACGAAAGTGTAGATTTATAAACTAGACCCATCTGGAGATCTTGTAGCTTCAACACTAGGAAATTGTTTAATAGGACTATACTTTTTTGATGACCCTAATGAAACTACTCAGATATTTGGATAGGTGCGCTCTCGCTCGCTCTCTCTCTCTCTCTCTCTCTCTCTCTCTCTCTCTCTCTCTCTCTCTCTCTCTCTCTCTCTCTCTCTCTCTCTCTCTCTCTCTCTCTCTCTCTCTCTCTCTCTCTCTCTCTTTTTCTTTATTTTGGTACCAGGAATTCCCAGAGCCACATCCCCAGCCCTTTTTTATTTTTTTTTTTATTTTGAGACAGGGTCTTTCTAAATTGCTTAGGGCCTTGCCAATTTTCTGAGGCTGGCTTTGAATTTTCAATCCTCCTGCCTCAGCTTCCCCGGCCACTGGGATTCCAGGTGTGTGCCACCTTACCCAGCTCCCTTTTTTGATAGAGAAAAATCAAGAGTTGAAAGTACCAATTTGTGGATCTTAACTTTTTGACATCAAGCTTTATTGAAGGTAAAAGCATTCACTTTTAGATAATTTCTTTTGTGAGGAATTTTTTAAAACTTTTTGTCTTCACTAACATTTCTTGGACAGAGGCAAGGGTTTTATTTCTGTCTGATTTCAGTTACACATGAGCAGGCATGCTTTCATGAGCCAGCCAGCTTTAATGTGCTATGTTTTCTTATGTTGCTCTCAAGTTAATCCATGGACATGTGGTATTTGGATAAACATCTTAAGGACTCAAGATTTTTTTTTTTCTAAAGATTACAGAGCTAGAAGAGTTACTTTGAGAAACTGAAGCCTTTTCTCAAATTTGTTTTCAAGTTTCTTACATCTTCAGTCCAAATTATCAGAGAAAAATCATAAACAGATCTGTTTTTCCTTTGGGCATTGAGAGGATTGGGAGATTTAATAAGCCTCCTGTGATATCCAGCATGGAATAATTGCCAGAATTTGAGACAGAGTTATGATTTCAAACACTTTTTTTCCCCAACTGCAATGTATATAATAAGGAAAATGTGATGCTATTTATGAACTTCTTTCCTACATCAGAATTTTTTTTTTTATATATTAGAATTTGAACCCAAGGGCACTCCACCACTGAGCCACATTCCCAGCTCTTTTTCTTTCTTTCTTTCTTTCTTTCTTTCTTTCTTTCTTTCTTTCTTTCTTTCTTTCTTTCTTTCTTTCTTTCTTTCTCTCTTTCTTTCTTTTAGAGAAATAGAGACAGAGAAGAGAGAGAGAGGAGAGAGAGAGAGAGAGAGAGAATTTTTTAATAATTATTTATTTATTTTTAGTTTTTGATAGACACAACATCTTTATTCCATTTTTATGTGGTACTGAGTTTGGAACCCAGTGCCCTGCACATGCCAGGCCAGCGTGTTATCGCTGGAACCACATCCCCAGCCGCCTTTTCATTTTTGATTTCAAGACTGGATCTCACTAAGTTGTGTGAGGCCGCAATAAGTTGAGGCTGGCTTTAAACTTGCTATCCTCCTTTCTCAGCCTTCAGAGCTCCTGGGATTACAATAACAACTTAGAGGAGGGAAAGTTTATTTTTTTCAGAGATCTCAGTCCATAGATAATTGACTCCATTGCTCTGAGAATAGTGAGGCAGAACATCACAAGCCCAAGGAAACAGGAAGAGAGGGATGTGGGAGAGTGGAGGCAGCAGTATGGAAAATACACCTTTCCAGAGCATGCTGCCAGGGACCCACCTCCTCCAGCCACACCCCACATGACGACATTAACTTCCTGTTGGGTCCATTCAAACTAGAAGGGACTGATGAAGTCACAGCCCTCATAATCTGGGGTGACAAGTGTGTGCCACTGTGCCCAGAAGAAAATCTGTGAAATGCAATTCAGTATGGCCTCAAGCCCTACAAGACACTAACCGCCTATTGCCCTCAAGGACTCTTGCAGTTGAGGATACCAAGAAATGCCATGATTGTTGCCATCTTGTTACTTGAAAATATAGTTACTTAAGAAGCCATAGGAAGTACCTTCCTTATTCTATATCTTGTGAAATTATATGCATGTATTTTAGTAGTTTATTCTATTTCTTCTTAAAAACGAAGTCAACTTTACTACCAGATTTCAGGATTTCCTTTATTCATAGCCATGATTATGACACTAATTTTGTGAACTGAGTAAGTTCAATACAATATATTATAAAGAATGCAGAAGTAGTATATAGTTTTCCCCAAGTCTTACATTGCTTACTTAATTTGAGAGGAGTTGGAGGTGGGGGGTTCGGCTAGTGCATTTATGTGGAGCAATTCATCATTTTTGAGTTTTGTATTTTTAATCCAGGACCACAACATGTGGTCTGGATGATCCTCATGCTTATCTAAGCACACCATTACAAAATCCAGTATATCTCTTTGTTTTCATTGCTCAAAAATATTTTTTTAAAAAAGAAAGAAATAGCACTATTTCCATCTTGAGCACCTTTTATTTTTCTATACATTTGGCTAGTTAGAGAGAATTCACATAATTGCAAAATCGTGCTGGGCACATTTTACAGGTAGAGAGAATATTACTATTCAGTGTTCCAATCACATGTGCTCCAGTATCTTCCTGCTAATTTAGGCATCACTGGTAACAATCAAGTTGTCAGATTTATATAGTACATGAAAATGGAAAAGATAAAAATCAAGTCCAAGGCTGCCTTTATTTCTGAAGTTTAAATGGCAACTATTATCATTTCATGTAGCACATTATGTATGAATGTCTAAGAGCATACGGGTCCATCATGAGTCCTCATGATCTTTTACTTTTTTTTCACTTTTACATGTATATCATTTTAATCAATTAGAAAATTACTATGCTACAGATTTCTGAGAAGCAAGTTCTGTGAAATTTTTGTTTTAAATCATTATTCCAAACAAAGACTATATGCCTAAGTCAGCGCCAGGATTCGTGATTAGGTGCAAGTAAAATGAAATTCAACATCTTTATTATATTATTCGTATTCAAATATCACACTTTAATTGTACCTTAAATTGTATTTTAAAAAGTATGTAAATAATTCCAAAATTGTGTTAAATTCCTTTTCAAAAACATGTGAATATAATAGTCAGATATTTTCTAGCTAATCACCAACATTCAATTTTAAAAGAAAAAAAAATGGTGATATAAATAATACCAAGTTGAATTCTGTTAAAGGGCTCATTTACAAATATAAAATTTATTTATTCATCTGTAAAACAAGGTTTCTCAATGTCAGCAGTATTGACATTTTGGTCCAGACAATTCTTTGTTTCTGGAGTTATCCTATGCAATGCAGGGGAGGGTGGGCGGTATTAGAACCTCTCTCTTCTGTTTACCAGGTGTTGTAGCCTGTACTGATATAACCATCAGATATAGCAAGCAAAAAAAAAAAAAAAAGGTCTCCAGACATTGACAGATGTCCCCTTAGTACAAAGCTTCCCCCAGTTTTAAATTGCAGATGTGAAGTATACTTGAGAGTCTCCATGTGCTGTAGTGTTTCCCAAAAGTCCATCAGTTAAAGGCTTGGTCCCTAGGATGGTGCCACTGGGAGAACTGTGGCCCTGTGTGAGATAAGGTCTTGTGGGAGGTTCTTAGGCATTGGGTAAAAGCACTCAAAGAGGATTTGGAACTCAAATCTCTTCTGTTCCCCCGGCCCCCCTGTCCTTTCCCATTCATGAGGTAAGCCATTTGTTCTACCATGATCTTCAATAAATAATGATCTTCAATAGAATCTCCAAAACTGTGAGTTTACTGTATAAGTTAATTGCCTCGGTTATTTCATTATAGTGACAGAAAGCTAACTACTACACCATATGTCTGAAATAGTTTTAAGTATTAAAAATGCACAGATGATTAAGATCCTTATCTTAGAATGTAGCTCACTGGTAGAGCATGGCTTCAATCTCCAGTACCACAGGGGAAAAAAGAAGAAGAAGGAGAGGAGAGGAAGAAAAGAGAAAGAGGATACAGCTTTTTAAAACTTATACCAAATAGAGACATGTCTTTACATCTATGCAAACAATAATATAGGTATAGTAATAGAACCCTACATTGATTTGGTAAATTTAATGCATTTCCAAATTAACCATTCACCATATCTGATTTGAAAGGCCCATTTAAAAGAAAATCCTCTCTCATCAGTATATAGAATTCCTTAACCAAGCATATATCATGATAGTTTTCAGAAATTATCTTTGAAAAAGACACAATTTCACAAATTGTCTGATAACAAAGTCCAATTCAATCTTTCTAGTTACAGTTTACTGTAACTCTAACAGCTTATTGATTCATTAGTCAATCTTGCCTCTCTGTAAACAAACTATACCTCCCCCCAAATTATCAGTGTAGGTCAAATCAGGCAAAACTGAAGCCATGGAATTTAGGCTGAAACTCCCAATGATCTCTACAAATTCATGTAATTTTAAAATGCTTAAATCAGTTCCAAACCTGGGATATTTTCTTGTGACAAACCACAAAATAATTTCAAATTCTTTCCTAAAAAAATTGCTTCAAAATAGAACAAAAACAATGTTTTATTTTATAACAATATATTTCTAGAGAACTCTAAAACATATTTGTGCCTTCCTATCTGTTGAATAGAAAAAAAGGAAAAAAACAGATATTCAGAATAATTTTTTTATTTTTTTATTTCTAATTTTTTTTAAATTTTTTAATCAAAGCTTTATAGTTCTACTTAGTTGTTGAGTTCATTCTGACAAACTCATATAAGCATGAAAATTGATTCTAGTTCATTATCCCATTTTCCCTCCTATCCTTGCTCCTCTTTCCCATTCTTCTTTCTCTACTGGACTTCCTTTCCCCCTTTTATTAATTTATACTTAATTGGTTCTTCATATTATCCTATTCTTACCTCCTCTCTTTCCTTTATTTTATTCTAGCTTGCTCATGTGAAAGAAAACCTTTGACCTTGTAGTTTCTGAGTTTGGCTAATTTCATGTAGCACAATATTCTCCATTTCCATCCATTTAGCAACAAATGTCATGATTTTATTATATTTTATGGCTGACCAGTGTGTGTGTGTGTGTGTGTGTGTGTGTGTGTGTGTGTAAATCACAATTTCTTCATCCATTCATCTATTGATGTGCATCTCCCTGGATTCTACAGTTTAGCTACTGTGAATTGTGCTGCTATAAACATTGATGTCGCTGTGTTGCTAGACCATACTGATTTTAGATCTTTTTGAAAAATACAAAAGAGTGTTCCATTTCTAGTTTTTTGAGTGGTTCCATTTCTAGTTTTTTGAGGAGTCTCCATGCTGCTTTCCAGAGTGGTTGTACTAGTTTGCAGTCCCACCAACAATGTACAAGTGTACCTTTTCCCTCACAATCTCACCAACATTTTTGATGTTCATATTCTTGATCATTGCCATTCTAACTGGAGTGAGATGAAATCTAAGTGTAGTTTTGATTTGCATTTCTGATAGCTAGAGATGTTGAAAATTTTTTAATATATTTATTGGCCATTTGTGTTTCTTCTTTTGAGAAGTTTCTGTTGAATTGTTTTGCCCACTTGTTGATTGGCTTATTTGTTTTTTAGGTGTTAAGTTTTTTGAGCTGTTTGTATATTCTGGATATTAATCCTCTATTGGGAGGAGTAACTGGCCAAGATTTTCTCCCGTTGTGTAGGCTCTCTCTTCAAACTCTTAATAATTTATAGACTTGGTTGTTTATTTAAATCCAGTCATTGTCTGAGTGAAAACTAATTTTTCTATTTTAATTGGAATCCTAATAATATAGATTTATTTTTATATATTTGTTCTTTATACATTTTTATTGGTGCATTATACTTGTACATATGATTTGTTGTTACATATTCATACACGCACACAGTATAACAATATAATTTGGTCAATATCACTTCCCAGCACTTCCCCCTTCCTCCCTAATCCCTGATCCCTTTCCTATAGAGATCTCCCTTTGATTTTCATGAGATCCATGCCATCCTCATCTTCCTTATTCTTTTTCCTCTTCCTCTCTAGCTTCTACATATGAGAGAAAACATTCAACCTTTGAGTTTCTGAGTTTGACTTATTTTGCTTAACATAATGATCTCTATTTCCCTTCATTTTCCTTCAAATGACATAATCTCCTTTTTCTTTATAGCTGAATAAAATTCCATTGTGTATATGTACCACTTTTCTTAATCCATTCATCCATTGATGGACACCTAGATTGATTTCATAGTTTGGCTATTGTGAATTGTGCTGCTGTAAACATGGGTATGCATGTATCACTACAGTATGCTGATTTTAATTCTTTAAGATAAATACTGAGGAGTGGTACAGCAGGGTCATATGGTGGTTCTATGACTAGTCTTTTGAGGAACCTCCATACTGATTTCCATATTGGTCATACTAATTTCCAAAGAGGAAACCACCAAATTGAAGCTAATTTTTAATATTTTTACTATTATTAACTGAAATGCTGCTTTTTAGAAATATGGTACCATAATTATTTTCTAGTATTTTCTGGATATTCTTCCAGATATTTCATTTAGATTACCTCATTTAGTCCTTAAAATAACATTCTGAGTTATTAATATCATCATTTTGCATATAAGGAAACTTAGACATAGTTAAATAATTTCTCCAAGATCAAATAATCTATTAGTATTAGAACTTAAATTTGAACCATTCTGTACTTAACTACTCTTATTAGCATCAATGAGTGAATTTGTTGTCAATAACTTTATCTAAAGGCAATTTAGAAAAGATACACTATTTTTTTCCCAGACCACCTCTCCCCACTTCTCTATATAACTATGGAATTAAGTGGAAATTCTTAATTTGTATGTAGAGAAACTGAATATTTCTAACTGGCAGTTCTTTGGGCTTTATATTAGCTTATCTACATTATTTGTTAGGTTCTCATGACTTCATATTATTAATATTTTAGCCTTCATGTGAGAACTATTTTTTGCTACTATTCTACATTGACTAAAATCTCTTTCCAAAGTAATGGGACAGAATAGAAAGGAGAATGACAAACTATCATTTTATGTAAATAGTATGACCCTTAAGCAACCTTAACAGTGTTTGTGCTTGTATTTTAAGGTTGGGTTGCCATTTTCTCATCAAAATTCTGTTTATACAAGGTTTAAGAAATATATAAAAAAGGAATCATTGATTACTTACTTAGGACTTGAGTACTTTGTTGTGTTTGTTCTCCTGTAGCATCTTTTAAATAAAGCCAAATTTCTTCTTAAATCTTCCCATATGGATTACTCAGGTCCATATTTTATTGTGGGATCATAAAATATATTAATGTGTTTGTATTTTCATTTATTATTGCTAGATGTTCACTTGATGGAGAAATCAACCAAGATGAGTAATCTTACTTTTATTGGCATTACTTGATTTCCTTTTTGAGGAAGAGCCTACTATAGATCAAACTGTCTTATATCAGTGCATATTGTAAATACAGAACTCATACAAAATATTTTCTGTTATTACAATTGCAAGAACCTGAATAAGTAGAAAAAGATAATTTAAATTTAGACTAATACACTTAAGTGATATAAATTGTGATAGATTTTGATCTGCTTTATAAAAGTATGTCAGAGTTTATTTTATGTTTTAAATTATTAGAGGTAATTAGGAGCCAATATTAGAACACAAAGTCAATTTATTAGCAACAAGAAGATTCAGTTATTTAATAATGCTATTTATATTGCATAATAAGTGTTCTGATAAAAAAATTTAAAAAATGAAAAAAACTTATCTAAGGCAAAGAAAAAAATTTTAAGCTTATAATTGAAAGTTTTATTTATTTTTTCATCTCTTCCTCTAATTTTTAAAACACATTGTTACATTTTTATTAAGGTATAATGCGTAAATTACAATTCAATGAATTTCGACATTGTATTCTCCAGTCAAACCATCACTACCATCAAGATAATGCAAATATTCACTACACTCAAAACATTCATCTTTTTCAAGCCCTTTTTCCCTCCCCTCCTTGCATCACTCCACGACATACTTACAGAAATCATGCAACTGTCACGGGATGAGCCCTGAGGGCAAAGAAAATTTTAAAAAATACTATTTATAGAAGAATACAAATTAGGAATAAGTTTATCAAGTTGCATAACCTTGGAGGGGAGAAAATATCATTTCTTTTCATTTTTAGGCTCAAGGTTAAGGCCCCATAACCAAAGACAAATTACCAAAAGTACAAATTCATTTAGCACAAACTATATGTGGCACAGGAGCTTTCAAAAATGTAAACCCAAAGAAATAAAGGGAAAACTGTGTATGAATTTTTATGCTAAGTGCTTAGTAGGGAACTAGTGTCTTTGGATATATGGAGTATGATCTAATGGCAATAAACCAGGTAGGGAGGGACTTGGCCAGTCCTGTTTGTTTGGATTCTTCTCTCTGTCCCTGTTTCCAGAGATATTCCTTTCCTGCATACAAAAGGAAAGCACCTCTTGAATGAGAGTCTTATGGCCTGCTCCAGGGTACAAAGGTGGGGAAAGATGAGAGTGATCTCAATATTTCTCAAGTGCCAGGTTATCATTCTGTGGGTAACACGTCTTCAACTGCATCAACCTCTACACAGAAAAGTCTAAAACATTACGAAACAAATCAAAGAAAACCTAAATATAAAGATGTAACATATATTTATAAGTTGAAAAGTGAGTGGTAATAATGTTAGTTTTCCTCAAATTGACACACAGCCAATACAATTTTTAAAATGTCCCAATTTTCAATTGACATGTTTTAAGTTTATACATAAATATAAAAAAAAAGAAAACTCAAGAATAGTCAACCCATTCTTGAATACCACCAACAAGATGTAAGAACTTACTCTACTCAATATCAAGAGTTTAAATCTACAGGAACTCAAACAACGTTATATTGCCAGTAAGGTATTAAAAGAGATTAACTATACTAGGAAGTCAATAAATAGATTCATTTTTTTATGTAAAATTGACTTATGATAAAGGTGGTAGTATAGAAAAGAGAGCTTTTTAAATAAATAGGACAAGGTCATACAGTAGATGGGGTAGAGAGAGAAGAAGGGAGGGGAGGGGAGGGGAGGGGGGATAGTAGGGGATAGGAAAGGTAGCAGAATACAACAATTACTAATTGGGCATTATGTAAAATTGTGGATGTATAACCGACGTGATTCTGCAATCTGCATTTGGGGTAAAATTGGGAGTTCATAACCCACTTCAATCTAATGTATGAAATATGATATGTCAAGAGCTTTGTAATGTTGTGAACAACCAATAAAAAAAATAAAAAATTAAAAATAAATAAATAAAAAAATAAATTTGTGGAATAAAAATAAATAAATAAATAAATAAATAGGACAAGGTCAAATGGATATTTATAGAAAGGAAATAATGAGCTTGATGCCTACTGATTGACACACAATAATTAATTCCAAGGTCACAAGGGCCAGAAGAGGACTTTGATCTTATTAGACCCCCACAAAAGTATCTATTGTAGTCTACCTTAAAATTGATTTGAAGCTGTAACTTACACATTATAGGAGGGCAGGAGAAGTTTCAGGCACGAATAAATATTAAAAGATCACCATATGTATACTTTAGGTTAATGGAAATATGTTGAGTATTTCAAATTATTAGGATCACTAACTTTCCCGGTTACTTTTTAAATCAGTGGAGAATTATTTCTAGAATGCATCTGTACTATAGCCCCTTGGTGTACTCAACTGTTTATATTTTATCAATGCAAATAAAATATGAATTAATAATTATGTCTTCTGCATGCCTCATCTCTTTCTTAACGTAAACACCCCACCTATAAATGGGTGGTATGTCCCTTCAAAAGCTCCAGGTCCTATCCTGACATTTCTTATTCACTTTAGAGCAGATGAATTTCTTGAATATCTTCTCTGGTTCTAAAATTGAATATATAAAATCAAAATCCCAACATCAGAGAAAACTATTTTTACTGAAAACTGAAGAGTGAAACAAAAAGCTATAAAACACCTATCAAAGAGAAAATTTTCAAGTAGAGTATTAGTGTGCCGCAGTCTTGGCTGGGCACAAAATCACAAGCCACTCACAGCCTTGTAGATTCAAACAGCAATTCTTTATTCCCGAACTCACACCGGCCCTCTACAAACACGTTCTGGGGAAATCAAAGTTCTGCCGCAAAATTCACGTCCCAAATACTTTCTGAATTCCACAAGAACTCAACGGGAACTCAGGCAGCAGGAACGCCCTATTCCCAGCGGGAATAACCTTAAACCTGGAACTGCCCTAAACCCAGATTGTCTTAAACCTGGGAACGCCTTAAACCCAAATTATCCTAAACCCTTCCTAAAACCTGCATACACCCTAAATCTGGATCCACCCTCGTCCTTGAGCAGGGTCACCTTTCTCAAACACACGTGCGAATTTCCAAGGCAAGTCCATTTAACATGGGGTATGCTGGCAAGGAAATTTCGATGCGTCATTCCTACTTGGCAATGGCCCTCAGCATTAGTGAATGCCTGGCATTTTATTTGTAATTTATGCACTTCATTTTTTTGCAAATAAGTCTGGTAATAATCAACAGTGTTTAATGTGTAGAGAAAATTCATTCTTCACAGTTTAAGTTTTATTTATTTAAGAAAAAGAAAAAAGAAGTTTTATTCGATTTGCTAGCAAAGGAGAAACACAGGGGACTCTTGTCTAGAGGCTGGAACAGGGGGCTTTTAAAGAGGTGATTCAAAGGCTACATTCCACATGTTCTCGGTTGGAGTTGTAATTCACTGATTCATCTAGGAGAGAGTCATTTCTGAGATCTTTTGGTACCAACCCCAAAGTCTGGATTACTTTCTATGGTGGGTGTGTACTCAAGGACAGATCATTCTGCCTATAATGGGGAAGAAAGGTAATCCTGTTTTCCCTGAGATCAGGGAGAGGGAGAGATTAGGGAGGCAGGGAGAGAGAGAGAGGAAGAGTAAGAAACATGTCCATTAAAAATAAATAAGTAAGTAAGTTGCAGTGGCAGAGCAGCAAGGGCTACATCCAAAGCATAAAGTGGACCACTGTTATATTTCCCCAGTGTCAATTTTTACAATCCATTTCTATGGAAAAATAAGTGATGACAGTTGATGTTTTATGAAGTACAATCTTCTGTAAACACTAAAAATTGAAAATTGTCATTGAAATTACCACCAAATAATTAAACAAGTTATGATGCTATTCAGACTTTACAGTCTAGAAATCAAAAATTAAAAGCATCTTCTGGATAAATCAAAGTGATTGCAAGCTACATAAAATTATCTAGCATAGGGGCTGGTGGGGTCATGGCTCAGTGGTAGAGCACTTAATCTAGCATGTATGGGACACTGGGTTTGAGCCTCAGCACCACGTAAAAATAAAAAATAAAATAAAATAAAGGTATTGTGTTCATCTATAACTAAAAATATCTTTTTAATTATCCAGCATAATAAAATGAGATAATCAAACTTGGTTCCCCTCCGTCTAAGAATTATGGTCCTAGTTGAGTCACAGACATCTACACTGAAAACCTAGTGTCTTCAAATATTTTTATTCACCATTGTATTTAATCCAAATGCAAATTTTTAAACATTTTATATAAACCTAATAAGATCAATAGAATAGAGTTGGAAAGCACAAGAGAAAAAATAGTTTAATATAATTTTATTGGGTTTATACATCAAAAATTAGAAGAAAGTCTTTAAGCATTTCCACAAAGCTGAAAAATAAGAGAGATTAGACTGTAAGAGCAGTTAGTAGCCATGCAAACTTATATAGAAAATCAGAAGATATCTTGTTTTGTTTTTATTTTTGTTTTGTTGTGCTGGGAACCCAGGGCCTGAGCATGTTGGGGGAGCACTCTTCCACTGAGCTAAATCCCCATCCCAGAAAACATGCTTTTGAAAGCTTACTGACATTAAGAGTTTGGTGTAATTCAGAATGTTACCCATTATATGCCAATAAAGCCATGCCAGTTATTTGCAGCTGGTTTAATTTGTTCAAACCTGAGCTGTATTGGTTGGTAAAAACCGTTATTCTTGTATTTCACTTTTACTATTAAGCCAACTCTCTAAAACCTATCTGTGACTACAAGATCAATATGGCGGCACTTTCCTGGTCATTTGTGGACATGCGCAGAGGGGGGAAGAATTTGAATTTCCCCATGCACATTGTCCCGGAGGAGGGCAACAAGGCCGCTGCTGCTTTTTGTTTCAGCTCTTGTACAAAGATGATAGGCCTGGAGAAGGGCAGAGGGCAGCCTAGTGTGCAGTGAGAAACTCCAGACTGAGGCCAGGGCGACGGTGGTTCATTTGAATCCCAGTTCACAGGGCCGAGACCTGGGCCACCCGCAAGTTGCAACATTGCTGTACCTCATTTTCTCTGTAAAGTAGAATAGAAAAAAATGTTAGAAAATATAAAAACCAAATGGAATCTCTCAGGATGACTTTGGATTAGGATTTAAGATCATATGATCTATGTAAGATATGTGTATGTGTGTACACTTGGAGCAGTGATTCAATAATTGCTAATTCAGTATTGGTAGCGACTTTGACTAAAGCAAATAACAAGTGCCAAGGCCAATGTCTCGGCTTGGCACCAGAATCACGAGGCACTCACAGCTTTGTAGGTTCAAACAGCAATTCTTTATTCCAGCTCTCACACCGCCTCCACACAGGTCCAGGGGCCATCCCGTTCTGCAGTCTCCCGCACAATTCACCTACTCCATGAGGCTATCTCCAAATCCCATTTTAATCTCACGAGAACTCAACGGGAACAAGCAGCAGGAACACCCTAATCCCAGCAATAATCTTCAACTTCCAACTTCCCTAAAACCCATTATCTTAAACTGGCAACGCCTTAAACTCAAGGAGCCGGTTACTTCCTCAAACCTGATCAGCTCTAAACCCGAATCCGCCTTGGTCCTTGAGCAAGGTCACCTTATTAAAGCATGCATGCAATGTTCCATCAAATGTCCTCTAAGCAGCATGGGGTACGCTTGGCAAGGAAATTTCGATGCGTCATTCCTACTTGGTAATGGCCCTCAGCATCTCCCCCCTTCTGATTAATTAAACAACAAGCAATGTGGCTTAGGACCGTGCCTGGTAGGTTGTCCAATTCAACATATGGTTCTTACCCGTCATCGGATGAACTGACCTCTAGGCGTCAGTCCCCTGTCTTAGGTTGAATCCACTGCAATCAGATCAACCCGTCGCTGACTACCGGTCCAGCATTCAGCCATGCTTGTGGATAGGCCTAAGCACCAGTGGGGGGGTGAGGTTCTTGCCTCACCTCTGTTGGCCCCCAAATTTAACCTTGGTGCCAGTGGGGGGGTGAGGTTCTTGCCTCACCTCTGTTGGCCCCCAAATTTAACCTTGGTGCCAGTGGGGGGGTGAGGTTCTTGCCTCACCTCTGTTGGCCCCCAAATTTTAGACCATCACTAGTAGAAGGGAGGAAGATACAGAAATGCCACGACACCAAGCCAATTGACGGATCCTTTGGAAAAATTGCATCACTGGTGACACCATCAGCAAAGATGCCAGCATTACCACAATTAACATGGGGTGCGCTGGCAAGGAAATTGCATCACTGGTGACACCATCAGCAAAAATATGCCAGCATTACCACCATTCGCTGCACCAGACGATAGTTCACAATGCATGCAACTGATAAATAGTCCAGTCAGGTTCTGCAGGCAGTTCAAATTGGAGGAGTCTATCAATATGTCCATTTCCTCCCAAAGTAAATCAAGTCCTTGATTGAGCATTACTTGTTGAGTTATATTCATTGATGCATCAGTTTATACAGTTTCCTGTGGTAGCTATCATAGAAGCTGTAGTTTGGTTTTCTTTGTCTTCACCGGCACCGGGATGGAGATGGGAATTCTGGCAATGATGTTAAAGAGACATTATCCTGAACAGAATTATTAAATATGATGAAAAGGAAAAGTGAAAGTAAACAAACAGATCTGTTAATCACCTTTAAAAACAATAGTAAGCAAACAGATCTGTTAATCACCTTTGAAAGCAATCATTAACAGCTGTTTAACTAATTTAAATTAAACCACTTAAATCACGTGAATAAAAAAAAAATTCGGATCCATTTTTTCATGAGCGCTCCTCATATGGACATACACACATACTGACATGCAACACAAAACAGTGCAGACATAACATACAACACATAAGACAATAATAACGGCTTTGTAGCTTTACCTAGGTAAAATCTCCATTGCAATGTTTAAAAACTCCACAGTCAAAAAATAAAACACAGTCAAAAAACAAAACTGATCAGAAAAACATTAACCTAGGTTTGTATGAGCTCAAAAAATAAAATAGAACTTTAAAATAGATATTGAAAAAAGGCACCGTGGTTAATCACTGTCACAGATGTAAGAATAGCCAAGCTGGAGCTCTGGATATCAGCTGTTATGGATTTCAGTCAAATCATCTTCTTTTTCTGTAGAAATTGTTTTGGTTAACCTCTCTGGAATCCAAATCGGCTGCTGTTCTCCCTGTGGGAACACACAAACGGAACCCAGACTCCAGACAATAACTGGATCGGGACCTTTCCATTGTCCTGTTAGAATATCTTTCCAAAGTACCTTAGGCTTATGTACATTTTTCGGATACATATGTCTTTCCGCAGCACTAAGTCCTGATGAATCCAAATTTAGAAAGTTTAGAGTAAAAAGAGTTATTTTAAGTTTATCTTTGGGGGATATATACCCCTTTCCAATTCCCTCTTTTTGCTTTAATAGGTACGTTTTAATAGTTTGATGAGCTCTTTCAACTATGCCTTGTCCCTGTGGATTGTATGGGATTCCTGTTATATGAGTAATACCAAATGATGAGCAAAATTGTTTAAAAGATTTAGACGTATAACCAGGACCGTTATCAGTTTTTAACTGTTTAGGAACACCCACAGTGGCAAAATTTTGTAAGCAATGAGCTATAACATCTTTAGTTTTCTCTCCGGCATGAAGGGAGCCCATCAAAAATCCGGAAGAAGTATCAACTGTAACATGTAAATATTTTAATTTTCCAAATTCTGGCAAGTGTGTGACGTCCATCTGCCAAATATGGTTAGGTATCAGTCCTCTAGGATTGACTCCAAGATTAACTTGTGGTAAAAAGGTCACACAATTTTGACATTGTTTTATTATATGCCTGGCTTGTTCCTTAGTTATTTTAAAACGCTTCTGTAAAGTATTAGCGTTAACATGAAACCTTTTATGAAAATTTGTAGCTTCTTCTACAGTAGAAAAAATATGTATATCATGTGTAGTTTTATCTGCTAAATCATTGCCCAAACTAAGGGCTCCAGGCAATCCTGTATGTGCCCTGATATGTCCTATAAAGAATGGATCTTTTCTATCCCAGATTAGACTTTGTATAGTGGAAAACAAAGAGAAAACAGTAGAGGAAGGGGAAATCCTACCAGCATCTTCAAGGGATATTATAGCATTAACTACATATTGGCTATCAGAGAATAAATTAAATACAGAATCTTTGAACATCATAAAAGCTTGTAGAACTGCATTAAGCTCTACCTTTTGAGCTGACTGTTTGGGAACTAAAAATGTAAAAGTTTGATCAGGGGTAACCACTGCAGCTGTACCATTATTAGACCCATCAGTGAATATATTTGGAGCATTCATGATAGGTGTTTTTCTTGTCATTTTAGGAAAAACTACAGGATGCTTAGACCAAAAAGACAACAAAGGATTAGATGGTAAATGATTATCAAATGAAACATTCGATTTACACATGATTATTGCCCAAGTATTTAATTCATTAGCTAACTCATCAATTTGCTCCATAGTATATGGAGTAATAATTTTATTGGGAGAAATTCCAAACACTGTCTTTGCTGCTCTTATACCTTTGAGTATTAATTGTCCTACAGCCTCAGGATACCTAGTAAGAATAGTGTTAGGAGAATAAGATAAATGTATCCACAATAATGGACCTTCCTGCCAAAATACTCCTGTAGGAATATTTCTTGTTGGTAGTACAATAAATAATAAAGGCAAACTTATATCAATTCTATCTAAATGCATATTTTCCATATATGTCTCAATAATTTTTAATGCCTTTCTAGCTTTAGGAGTTAACATTCGGGGTGAATTCGGATCTGATGGACCTTTTAGAATATCAAATAAAGGTCCCAACTCTCCTGTTGGTATGCCTAGATAGGGCCTTATCCAATTTATATCTCCCAACAACTTTTGAAAGTCATTAAGTGATTTGAGTTGATCTACTCGTATTTGAATTTTAGGTGGACGGACCATGGTTGAGGATAATAGAACTCCTAAATAATTAATTGGAAAATTTAATTGTACTTTGTCTATCCCTATCTCTAGATTATAATTTTTTAACAAGTTTGTAAGTGTGGCATAACATTCCAGCAATGTGTTTTTATCTTTATGTGCCAATAATACATCATCCATATAGTGAAATATTTTTAGTTCAGGATTTTGATTTCTAAGTGGCTGGATTGCTTTATTAACATATATTTGACACATAGTTGGACTGTTAGCCATTCCTTGAGGGAGTACTTTCCATTCATATCTCTCATCAGGACCTTCATGATTTAATGCAGGGATAGTAAATGCAAAACGTGGACTATCCTCGGAATGAATTGGAATCGAAAAAAAGCAATCTTTAATGTCTATAGCTAAAACATGCCACGTTTTTGGTAAAGCAGACAATTGAGGAATCCCTGATTGAGCAGGTCCCATAATGACCATTTCATTATTAATTGCTCTTAAATCTTGTAATAATCTCCATTTACCCGATTTCTTTTTGATAACAAAAATGGGAGTATTATGGGGAGATACGGAAGGTTGTAAATGTCCTTCCGCTAATTGTTGTTTGACCAGATCATGGGCTACTTGTATCTTTTCTTTAGTCAGGGGCCACTGAGGAACCCACACTGGTCTTTCTGATTTCCAAGTAATTTTGATTGTCTCAGTGGCCCTTTCTGAAAATCCAACCCATGTCTGTCTGTTCCTTGATCTATTTGAATTGGCGCTGCTATACCTTGTTCTTGTTTTCCTAATCTTTTTTCTTTCCTGATACCTTGTCTAGCCCTAGTAGTGGGCACATTAGGATTGATGTTATTTGTTAACATCAAACCTAGTTGATCTAGGACATCTCGTCCCCATAAATTAATAGGAAGGTGATCCAAAACATATGGCTGTATAGTTCCTTCACATCCTTCAGGATCCTTCCAATCTAATACCATAGCACTTCTATGGGGATTAGTCGCCACTCCTAGGCCTCGAAGCGTTTGAGTGGCTTGTTGTAATGGCCAATGTTTTGGCCATTCTTGAAGAGATATGATGCTAAGGTCAGCACCTGTGTCCAGCAGTCCATTAAAGTCACGACCCTGAATATTTAGTTTTAACATTGGGCGAGAATCTAAATTTAAAGACAACATAGCCCAATCTACACCTGTGGAGCCTAATCCCTTGGAACCTCTTTCTACATTAAGACTAGAGAACTTATTATGTAGGCTGGGTAGTATTAACAACTGTGCTATTCTATCTCCAGGTGAAATTACTGATATACCTCCTGGAGAACTAGCTATAATTTTTATTTCACCTACATAATCGGGATCAATTACCCCAGGACTTATCATAAGTCCTTTTAATGTAGATGAACTACGTCCCAACAATAAGCCTACTGTTCCTTGGGGAAGAGGTCCTTTTACTCCTGTGGGAATGATTTGAACTCCCATCTCTGGAGTTAATACTGCTCTGGCAGAGGCGCAGATGTCCAACCCTGCGATCCCTCGGGTTTGTCTGATGAGGGATTTAATGGACAATGTGTCCTGGGCACCACCCTGATGGGGTTTCTGGGTTCCTCCACTGCCCCGTATATTTGTGGTTGTGGGCCCCGGAGCATTGGGCCCCCCGGTCCGTTTTTTGGCAATGAAGCCTGGTGCCTTTCTCCATGATATCGTGGGTAAATACCTGATCCTTGTCCGTTTTTTGATAAGGGAGTACCTTCTATGGTGGTTTGAGAACGGCATTCATTAGCCCAATGTCTCCCTCTACGGCATCGTGGGCAAATACCCGGTATTCTATTCCTTTGATTTCTAGTTTTGTTAAACCCTCCTCTTATGGGGCAACTCCTTTTAAAATGTCCTGTTTGTTCACAATTATAGCATGTTTCTAGCCTGGCATCTAAAGCCTGTTGTACTGCAGCTGCCAAGACTTGCCCTTGTTCATTAACATCTCTACATAATTTAATATATGTGTTTAAATCTTCATGTCTCCATGGTCTAATAACCTCTCTGCAGCAACGATTTACTTGGTCATAAGCCAGTTGTTTTATTAATGGCATTGCTTGTTCTGTGTCACCAAAAATTTTGGCAGCCGTTTGAATAAGCCTATCTACAAAGTCAGCGTAAGGTTCATTAGGTCTCTGTATTACCTTAGATAGCTGACCTTGTAAATCTCCATGTCCTTGTAAAGTCTTCCATGCCCTAACTGCGTCTGCAGCAATCTGTACATATACAGCAGGATCATATTCCATTTGTTGCCGCTGACCCTCATAAGGTCCTTTTCCTAATAACATTTCAAGACTTCTTTGAGGGTAACCGGCTGCTGCATTTCGCCTAGCTGTCTCCATGCAAAATTCCTCATTGGCAACCTTCCATAACAAATATTGTCCTCCATTTAGCACAGATTTACACATGCTAGCCCAATCTGCTGGCGTCATGTCCAAGTTAGTAATGGACTCCACCATGCTTACCGTGAAGGGGACTTGAGGACCATAGGTTGTTATAGCCTCCTTTAACTGCTTCACTGTGTTAAATTCTAAAATATGGTGAATTCGCCGCCCTCCTGCCTGTTCAAATACAGGGCATGCTAATCTTTGAGGTCCTGTCTCAGGATCCCATCTATCAACTACGGGGTTTGAGGGCCACTCAGCTGTCTCCATCGGTGGGGCTGTTGGTTGAATTACACCCTCTGGTAAAACGGAGTTAGTGACAGCCTCTTGTTGTGGCCTTTTTTCTAATAACCCCTTTTCCTTTAAATTTTCTCCCTTTCTCTGACTAGCTCGAGAGACCTTCTCTTTTGCTTGACCTAAAACGTCTTCCTCCATGGTCTGAATCTCTAACAATTTACTTAACACTTTTTCGGCTTCTTTTTTAATAATTTCTAATCTTCTATAAAGATAACGCAACCCAATAAGATAACACAAAACAAAACCACAACTGAATGAAACAAAAACTGAATAAAAATTCACTGTATCAATTTTCTCTTTCTCGGGGCTAACAAACTTCAAACCTTGAGCCAACCATTTTTCCCAGTTTGCCTGAGAAATTTCTAGGGATAGGCAGCTTGAAACAAAAACGAAATAAATCAAAACAAGAACACATTGTTTTTTGAAATGGTCACCCATTCTCTCGCCTTCCCTCAGGGGGGAGC
The DNA here is from genome assembly GCF_052094955.1 of Ictidomys tridecemlineatus. NCBI lineage: Eukaryota > Metazoa > Chordata > Mammalia > Rodentia > Sciuridae > Ictidomys > Ictidomys tridecemlineatus. Next base: position 36,647,970 of record NC_135490.1, read on the forward strand.
GATTTTACTCACCTCCAAATTTCAGACGTTCCGCGTACGGGCCACCAAAATGCCAAGGCCAATGTCTCGGCTTGGCACCAGAATCACGAGGCACTCACAGCTTTGTAGGTTCAAACAGCAATTCTTTATTCCAGCTCTCACACCGCCTCCACACAGATCCAGGGGCCATCCCGTTCTGCAGTCTCCCGCACAAACCACCTACTCCACGAGGCTATCTCCAAATCCCATTTTAATCTCACGAGAACTCAACGGGAACAAGCAGCAGGAACACCCTAATCCCAGCAATAATCTTCAACTTCCAACTTCCCTAAAACCCATTATCTTAAACTGGCAACGCCTTAAACTCAAGGAGCCGGTTACTTCCTCAAACCTGATCAGCTCTAAACCCGAATCCGCCTTGGTCCTTGAGCAAGGTCACCTTATTAAAGCATGCATGCAATGTTCCATCAAATGTCCTCTAAGCAGCATGGGGTACGCTTGGCAAGGAAATTTCGATGCGTCATTCCTACTTGGTAATGGCCCTCAGCAAACAAGAATCAACTATATATAAACACATATAAACAGTCTGTTGTATTTAATTTTGTTGCATAATATTTATATATGACATTTGATTTTATATTTTTTTCATATAAACTATGTCTAAATAGGAATTGGATAAAATATATGTATCTTATGTCAAATTATTCCCCAGAATAATGTTAAATATTTTTAAAATGACTTCCTTTCAGAATAAAAACCAAGTCTTTTTGGTTTTGTCTTCTTAATAATTTTTATTAGTTTACTTCTTCCTTTTGTGTCCTCTACAAGCTCCTAAGTATATACATTAGCTTGACTTCTAAAGAAAACAGTCTCAAAATTGTGCTATTCTAAAAAGTTCATGAGAACTTTTTCCAGCAACTTTCCATGAACAGTCTTTAACAGAACCTAAGACTTAGGAGCATTTTATTTAAAAAGTTGCTTATAACCAACTTCCAAAAACTTTGAACATCAATTGCACTATACTTTGAAAATAATTTATTTGTCACATAGATTTCTTATCAGATTTAGTTTGTTGCAAAAGAAAGACCTTTTACTTTATATGAAAAATGACTTCTGATTTGATTTAGTGGCAAGTTTTAAGTTAGGTTTTCTAGTTTTATTTTCTTTTGCTATTCTCTTACCATATGAAAAATATCCCAACAGTACAAAATGTAACTATTTGTCATAGAAAATGCAGACCCTAATACAGTAAATAGAAACATATTAAAAATTGGGAAAATATATGCCAAGGCCAATGTCTCGGCTTGGCACCAGAATCACGAGGCACTCACAGCTTTGTAGGTTCAAACAGCAATTCTTTATTCCAGCTCTCACACCACCTCCACACAGGTCCAGGGGCAAACACGTTCTCCCGTCTCCCGCACAAACCACCTACTCCACGAGGCTATCTCCAAATCCCATTTTAATCTCACGAGAACTCAACGGGAACAAGCAGCAGGAACACCCTAATCCCAGCAATAATCTTCAACTTCCTTAAAACCCATTATCTTAAACTGGCAACGCCTTAAACTCAAGGAGCCGGTTACTTCCTCAAACCTGATCAGCTCTAAACCCGGATCTGCCTAGGTCCTTGAGCAAGGTCACCTCATTAAAGCATGCATGCAATGTTCCATCAAATGTCCTCTAAGCAGCATGGGGTACGCTTGGCAAGGAAATTTCGATGCGTCATTCCTACTTGGTAATGGCCCTCAGCATCTCCCCCCTTCTGATTAATTAAACAACAAGCAATGCGGCTTAGGACCGTGCCTGGTAGGTTGTCCAATTCAACATATGGTTCTTACCCGTCATCGGATGAACTGACCTCTAGGCGTCAGTCCCCTGTCTTAGGTTGAATCCACTGCAATCAGATCAACCCGTCGCTGACTACCGGTCCAGCATTCAGCCATGCTTGTGGATAGGCCTAAGCACCAGTGGGGGGGTGAGGTTCTTGCCTCACCTCTGTTGGCCCCCAAATTTAACCTTGGTGCCAGTGGGGGGGTGAGGTTCTTGCCTCACCTCTGTTGGCCCCCAAATTTTAGACCATCACTAGTAGAAGGGAGGAAGATACAGAAATGCCACAACACCAAGCCAATTGACGGCTCCTTTGGAAAAATTGCATCACTGGTGACACCATCAGCAAAGATGTCAGCATTACCACAATTAACATGGGGTGCGCTGGCAAGGAAATTGCATCACTGGTGACACCATCAGCAAAAATATGCCAGCAGTACCACAATTCGCTGCACCAGACGATAGTTCACAATGCATGCAACTGATATATAGTCCAGGCAAGTTCTGCAGGCAGTTCAAATCGGAGGAGTCTATCAATATGTCCATTTCCTCCCAAAGTAAATCAAGTCCTTGATTGAGCATTACTTGTTGAGTTATATTCATTGATGCATCAGTTTATACAGTTTACTGTGGTAGCTATCATAGAAGCTGTAGTTTGGTTTTCTTTGTCTTCACCGGCACTGGGATGGAGATGGGAATTCTGGCAATGATGTTAAAGAGACATTATCCTGAACAGAATTATTAAATATAATGAAAAGGAAAAGTGAAAGTAAACAAACAGATCTGTTAATCACCTTTAAAAACAATAGTAAGCAAACAGATCTATTAACCACCCTTGAAAACAATCATTAACAGCTGTTTACCTAATTAGATTAAACCACTTAAATCACGTGAATAAAAAAAAAAAATTCGGATCCATTTTTTCATGAGCGCTCCTCATATAAAAATATGGACATACACACATACTGACATGCAACACAAAACAGGGCACACATAACATACAACATACAAGACAATAATAACGGCCTTGTAGCTTTACCTAGGTAAAATCTCCATTGCAATGTTTAAAAACTCCACAGTCAAAAAATAAAACACAGTCAAAAAACAAAACTGATCAGAAAAACATTAACCTAGGTTTGTATGAGCTCAAAAAATAAAATAGAACTACGATGTGGGAAAAATGCAATAATAAAATAGATATTGAAAAAAAGGCACCGTGGTTAATCACTGTCGCAGATGTAAGAATAGCCAAGCTGGAGCTCTGGATATCAGCTGTTATGGATTTCAGTCAAATCATCTTCTTTTTCTGTAAAAATTGTTTTGGTTAACCTCTCTGGAATCCAAATCGGCTGCTGTTCTCCCTGTGGGAACACACAAACAGAACCCCGACTCCAGACAAACACTGGGTCAGAAGCTTTCCATTGTCCTGTTAGAATATCTTTCCAAAGTACCTTAGGCTTATGTACATTTTTTGGATACATATGTCTTTCTGCAGCATTAAGTCCTGATGAATCCAAATTTAGAAAGTTTAGAGTAAAAAAGGGTTATTTTAAGTTTATCTTTGGGGGATATATACCCCTTTAAGATCCTTTTAAATTAAAGTCTTTCAAAAGCATTTTGCCTTAGTTTTTAGAATTACTTTAGTCCTTTTAATTTTTTGATGTGGTTTTAAACCATAGTTGTCTTAGCCTTTTGCATTTTCTATCTGAAATACCTTTACTTGACATTTTCAACTATTTTCTATCTTATTTCTATCTTCTAGTTTTCTTCTAAGGTTTTTATATTTACCCTTAGTTGCTTATTACTCTCCTCGTTTTCTTTTGTTGTTTCCTTTTCTGTGGGTTTAAAATTCTTGTCTTTCTACATCTTTTTTATCTTCCTATATCTTATTTATCTTTCTACATCTTCTCTCTTTTTACCTTCCTGTACTTCTGCTTTTGAAGTTTTCCACTTCAAATTTTTAATCTTCTTTATCTAAATCTTTTATCTTATTATCTTCCCATTTTCATGGGTTATATTTTTTTTCTCCGTCATGAAGGCATCTTAACCACCTTCAATTTAACTTTTTAAAGCCTCTTGCAACTTATTTAGACATTTTACAACTTTTTACTTTACCACACAAATTATCTCATCTCCCTCTTTTTGGTTTAATAAGTACATTTTAATAGTTTGATGAGTAAAGCAATCTTTTTTCCGCCATGAAGGTATCTCAACCACCTTCAATTTAACCTTTCAAAGCCTTCCAATTATCATCTATACTGTACTTTTAAATGTACTTTTTCACCACCTACAGCTTCACTCTTTTAAATGAGGCTTAGATTCTGTATAAATCGCTTTAATGTTAGTTTACATGGCTGCCCTTCAACCAAAGGCTCCTTTTTACTCCATTGAGAAGCTTTGTCTCAATCTGCCATGTACAAATACCTTTTTTCTTTTCTTCTTTTCTCAAGCTTTTAAAGTAAGTCTAGTTTCCTCAAAATCTTTTAAAATGGCATTTTACAACTTTTTACTTTACCACACAGAGATTATCTCATCTAGAAACATTTCTTTTTCCTTTAACCTTTATATTAAAATATATTTCCACATCTTGAACCTTTTTATATCTCTTTTTTAACCATTAACACTTTTTATAAAATCACATTCTGAAACAACCCTTATAAAATTACTCGACTTTAATAAGATGAAATACTTTTATGTTTTCTAAGGTACTATTATACTGTAATTAAAACCCAACTGAAACTTCTTATACTCTCTGTATATAAATTATACATGATAGAATCTTAACACTTAGTAACCTTGTTTCAGCAAAGACACAGACCAAAGCAATTTATGAAAACACACATAATGTTTAAATATATTACCTTATGGAACTTAATAAGTAAAGAGTACTTGATTTCATATCTAGTGGTTGATATTTTAACACTTTAGCTTTGTAAATTAATCAGATGTCTGTAAAAACCAAAATCTTAAACAAGTCTGGTAAACAGAACTAGCCATCTCTTTCTTGTTGAAGAAAAATCCTTCTACAGGATACCATGATGGCCCCTTTGATATACTTAATAACTCGTCTTTAAAAAGCCATGGGCTACATTTTTGTACTGTATCAACATATGCCCTAATTGTTCTTGGTCTTACTGGGGTGCCTCCTTCCTCTAACAATTTCTCTTCCTCGGAGGCGAACAACTTCAAACCTTGAGTCAACCGTTTTCCCCAGTTTGCCTGAGAAAGTTCTAGGAACAGGCAACTTGAAATAAAAACAAAATAAATCAAAACAAGAACACGTTGTTTTTTGAAATGGTCACCCATTTTTTTGCTCTCCTTCAGGATCCAGCAAATTCACTTACCCCCAAGCTTCAGACATCCCAAGTACGGGCCACCAAAATGCCAAGGCCAATGTCTCGGCTTGGCACCAGAATCACGAGGCACTCACAGCTTTGTAGGTTCAAACAGCAATTCTTTATTCCAGCTCTCACACCACCTCCACGCAGGTCCAGGGGCAAACACGTTCTCCCGTCTCCCGCACAAACCACCTACTCCACGAGGCTATCTCCAAATCCCATTTTAATCTCACGAGAACTCAACGGGAACAAGCAGCAGGAACACCCTAATCCCAGCAATAATCTTCAACTTCCTTAAAACCCATTATCTTAAACTGGCAACGCCTTAAACTCAAGGAGCCGGTTACTTCCTCAAACCTGATCAGCTCTAAACCCGGATCTGCCTAGGTCCTTGAGCAAGGTCACCTCATTAAAGCATGCATGCAATGTTCCATCAAATGTCCTCTAAGCAGCATGGGGTACGCTTGGCAAGGAAATTTCGATGCGTCATTCCTACTTGGTAATGGCCCTCAGCAAATATATTAAATGGGACTTTTTTTTAAAAAAATGCATGATTTAGAAAAAACTCTACCAGGCACTTCCAAGTATTCATAATTCAATATTGCAAGACTTCAATCACTCATCCTTTAAGAAATGTTCTAATTCTGTGACCAAGTTTTACGTAAAAGAAATGAACTTTCAGTCTCTAATATTTAAAAATAATTATTTAGAAAAATATAGGTGAAATTCCAATTTGAAAATTCAATCTAATATTTATGGTACTTGTTGACTTAATTTTAGATCTTAAGATCTGACTTTTTAAATAGGTATTTAAACATGACATAATTCACTGAGATTTTTTTACCTTTTCTACTTATGGAGTGTTTTATTTCTGAAAACACTGTAAAGAAAATATACACACCAAAAAATACTGAGTATTTATCAAGTTTACAAAATGAGTCAGTTATAGAACAAGGAATGCAACTTAGTTCTCAGACTTCATGGTTGTATCTATAGATTCCTCATTTCTATTCATTTCCTAAAATAAAGTATTGTTTTATGGAGAAAGTAAATGCATTTTACATTTCCTCCCCAGAAAGCTATCAGAGTATAAAATCCTTGGGGATCAAGGCTTCACATTGCCCTTCTATGTGTCTACATGAAAAATCATTGATTCCGTTAAAGATTAGAAGAAGAAAAAGAAAATTGGAATCAAGTGAATATGAAGAGTTTTGAACAGCACACAAAAAAATCATTTTACATTCACTAATAATATGAAACATGTTTCTGATCATTAATATGAAATTCTCTCTTTTTCTAGCTCTTCTAATTGAATTCCACATGATTAAATTTAACCAAAATTCTATGTACGGGTAATTGCAGTAAAACTGGAGCTGATATATTCCTTAATAGGAAAGCGAGATTTTGTTTGTTTTACATTGCCCATCAATTGACTTATACCTTGCAATCAGAAATAAATTGATTTATACCATAATTGATTATATCTCAAAATCAGAAAGTATATATGACAAAGAGGTCAAAATGGACAAAAAATGTAATATGTACTTGCTATATTTTATGAAATGAACAGGAATGAGCAACCCATTAGCATCCTAGCAAGAAGAAGAGGAGAAGGTATGGAAAGTGGTGTGTCCTGTTCTCACATTGCTGATGGTGACTACTGCTTAGAGATGCTCTTCATGACCTGGCCCTGTTTTTCTCCATTGTCTAACCTTTGCTTAGAGGCCTTTCATCTCAATATTCTCTTAGCCTCACCACCGACTCAATTTTGCCTATGTTGGTTGTCTATTTCTACATAAGAAATGACTTTGACTCAGTCCTGAAAATATCACACTCCCATCATCTTACTGTTTCTCTTGTCAGGAATCTGGATACCCCTTAGTCACATCCTTTGTTTAAGTGTGCCTTGCAAGGTTGCAATCACAGTGTCGAACAGTTCTGAGGTTCCATTTGAGACTCCACAGGGGAAGCAGGACCTTCTAAGCTCACGTGGATTTGGTGAGGACTCAGCTCCTGCAAGACCATCAGAGAGAAAGACCTCATGTCTTTGCAGGCTGTTAGGCAGAAGCAGCCTTTGGATGCTTGCTATGAGGGCACCTTCCTAGGGCAGCGTACTTCATGAGAGCCAGCAAGACAGGGTCAGGAGACACTAGAGAGAGAACAGCAAGATAGGAGTAAAAATCTTATGTAACAGAATTACGGGAGTGACATCTCACCTCCTCTCTATACTCTGTTAGTTTGAAATAAGTCACGGATCCCCCACACACTTATGGAGAAGGGGATACCAGGGTGTAGAGATCATTGGAGGCCTCTTACAGCTCACCTGCCAGAATGCTTGATCCCTGGAATCTCTGGCTGGACATTCATCACTCATCATCTCAACCTAAAATCGGATTCTTGAAATTTCATTTTGGTGAAAGTCAGTTTATTATCTTTTCCCCCTGCAATATCCTGTTTCCATGAACACTATGTTCCAACCTTGTTCCTGACAACTGAACACTTGTCTGGAAATTTGGCCCTTGGTTTTCCCTTGCTCCTCAGTCTTCCAAACCACATGTTCTATTTTGGACTCCTGAGAACATATTGCTCTTCATGAACATCAGTTAACACCTCATTGACGAATCTCCATATAGGTTTTTCAACACTTGGTTAGACAAATATTCTAGAATTTATACTTGGTTTGTGTCTTTGGCTAAAAGTTCTTGTACCATGTCTAAATTGACCTCCTACACTGACGTCTGTTTTTCAGAGCTAATGTTGAGGACGTATCTCTTTCTCTTCATTTCCTAAATAATCAGTCCTACGTCTTGCTCTCATATTAAAGCCCTTGTCATCCCTCTGACATTTTGGGTCTGCCTGGTTTCCTGAAAATGATACACCTGTTCTCATCTGGCCCTTCTTGACAATGCAAGCCTGGGTTATAAGCTGTTGCCAACATTAAAAACTTATCCTCCATAAATTCCTCTCCAGTTGAAATCCCATGTTTAATCATAATATTTATAAGGAACTAAGAAGATTTAAATATTTCCACATTGAAGCACAAACCTAAAATGATGGCAGAAAGAAACTTTAAATCCAAAGAAATATATTTTGTTATGACAAATGTTTAAAGATAAAAGTTTCAATTACTTCGTTTGACAGTGTTAGAGTCTTAAATTAAGTCAGGAGGAAGAAAAGAGAGTTCTTGACAGAGTCCATTATTTCATGAAGTACAACCTTGTTTAAATCATGTTTTGGCCTTTTCCTCTACTAGAGATAACCTCTATATCGTGCAATTTCACATGTCAAAATCCCATTTTTGTTTGAGGTCTATCCCGTTGATATTTTTCTCCTTGAAGCTTTTTCCAACCATCCTGATCCAACATGTTGAGACCCAACCCTTCCAAGACCCCCCAAGACAACTCTCACTCTGCTCCTGGGGTGCATTATAGCCCAAAGTCCCAATTTTATGTACTCCTTTTATGATCCTGATGGGTTGTAAATGCCCCAATACCGAAAACAATACCTTTGTACTCTTTTATCCAAGGAGATATATTCAATATCAATTATTTTTACTACATTTATGTGAATAATATATTAATGCCCAAAGTTTTATCATAAACACATAACATTTGCTTTAGGAAAGCACAGTTGGTATCTCTGATGTTACAAGTGATTTAATAAATAATTTAACTTAAAAACTTGATGATATTAATATTAACTGATATTGGAAATAAACTACAAAACTCAATTTTCTGAAATATTACCTCAGCTTAACATGTAGTAGATAATGAATTTTTAGTTTTCTTTGCCTTGTATCTACTTATTCATTGCTCATTAATCTATTGGTTTAATTTTGACATATTTATATTCCTTTTTTAAAGTGTTATATTTTATACTCAGATATGTTAGTTAAAGGTATAAAGGTCTTAAAGCATCTCAAAACTGAATTCAGAATCAGTATCATAATTACATGCCTCTCTATGAAAGCAGTGTAGGCTGAGATGGTAACTCTAGAAATCTGTAGGACCCTGGGTAGTACTGGGATTCCCCAGGTGTATTCCTGTTATGGTTTAGATGTGGTGTCCCCCAAAAGCACATGTGTGAGACAATGCAATAAGGTTCAAAGGGGAAATGATTGGGTTATGAGAGTCTTAACCCAATCAGTGATTTTTTTTTTAATCCCTTGATGAGGATTAACTGGGTGATAGGGTGTGGCTGGAGGAGGTGGGAAATGGGGGTGTGGCTTTGGGGTATATATTTTGTATCTGGAAAGTGAAGTCTCTCTCTGCTTCCTGATCTTGATGCAAGATGCTTCCTCCACCCCACACTCTCCCGCCGTGAAGTCCTGCCTCACCTCCAGCCCCAAGGAATGGAGCCAGCCTTCTATGGACTAAGACCTCTGAAACCTGGGGCCCTCCAATAAACTTTTCCTTCTCTACAGTTGTTCTGGTGGGTCTTTTAGTAGCAGCAGAGAAAAGCTGACTAAAACAATTCCCATTTTAGAAAAGAACTATTTCCCCAGCATTTGGGAGTGTTATTGGAAGATGACTCTCAGCTGTCAGTCTCTTTGGGAATGGCTTTGGCTGGAGCATACGACTTCCCCGACAACACACCTCCCCAGGGTAGCCCATATTGAATGACTGGCCAACGAGGGTTATAAAGGAAAGTTTATCCCAATTCCAAGGTTTAACTAAATCCTTCATTGAAACTTCATTGCTGTTGAGCTTCTCCCAAGTCCTGCTTGTCACCTCTCTTCCCCAAGTGTTAGTCCTAAAATTATTCCCTGATAAGCATGCTGCTTGCAATTTTCTATCTCAGAATCTGCTTCCCAAGGAACTAGACTTGAAACAAACACTAAAATGCTCTCAGTAGAAGATAGATATTTCTACTAAAAGATCAAATTATGAATTCTTACTGGAGAAGATGCTTTCCAACCCTTCATATTATTGACATGATGGATTGAATAATTATTTGCTATTGGTACCTGCCTGGTGTTCTGTAGGATGCTCCCCTCTCCCTGGCCCCAGGCCTCTCACCCGTACTCACCCCTGGATTAGCCATTAAGAGCTGAGATTCGACAATTTTGGAAAGAGAGATTAATGCACTTCTTGAATAGACCATAATGTCTGAGAAATGTTTAATCATGCTTCCTGCATATAGTAATCATTATTTAGAGGCTCCTAAAAGGTGTCAAATTCTTTCTAGTCCTTGACGAAAAGCAGGATTCTCCAATTCCATAGAGAAACTGTAGTTTTTAGTTGGTTCCTTTTTCCTCCAAATTCTGGAAATGCCAGTGTTCTTAAAGGATTTCCTGATCTGCTTTAAATGTCCTGAGTATCCATTTAAGTAATAGAGACATTTCCTCCTCGTGTAATCCCTTCAATTGAAGGGGAAGCTATGATGTGGAAATTCTGGGAACTTTTATTATTTATACATGTATGAGAGAGAGGTGGGGGAGACCATGTGAGCGCTGGAGTTCGGGGGAAATAAATGCACAATCGAGGCAGAGGGAGGTATCTGGTGCATGCGGGGCCAGCAGAGAGGATATCTGTAAGTTGGAGTACTCAAATAACTTCCCATCACAAGTTCTAATTCTCTCTCCTACTGTTATTGTAGCAAGTTGTTTCCATCCACATAATTTATTTTCTTTTTTTTAATTGAGATATGATTCACATACAAAGAAAAACTATTTAATGAACCCATCTTGATGAGTTTGACAATAAGTTCACACCCGGAATCCATAAACAATGTAGTAAACTTAATCATCACCTGGTCTTTCTTGCTCCTTTTTCTTGTGTAATAAAAACATGTGACATAAGATGTACACTCTCAATGCATTTTTAAGGATGCAATACAGACTGGTTAAGTATGTAAAGAATGTATGCCGTGCTATACAGATCTTTGGACTTTTTCATTTTGCATAAGTCAAAGTGTGTGCCTTTTGACAAACCCCTCTGCAAGTCCCCTTTCCCAAGCTCCTAGGAACTTGCATTGTACATTCTGCTTTCGTCCATTTGATGATTTTAGATTTTTGACATAAGTAGGGTCACACAGCATTTGTTTTCTGTCTGGCTGATTTTATTTGGTATAATGTTCTCCAAGCTCATTCATGTTGAGCAAAAGGCTAAATGATATTCCATTTTATGTGTCTACCACCTTTTCTTTATCTATTCATCTGTCCATGGACAGTCCATGGTTTTATAGTAAATAATGCTGCAATGTCATGGGTGTGCAGAAATCTCTTCAAGATCATGGTTTCAATTTGGGAGGGGGGATATGTATTCCCCAAAGTGGATCCTATGGTGTCTATTCTTAATCTTTTGAGGATACTATACTGTTTCCTGTAGTGGCCCCATACCATTTTACATTCAGCTGGAAGTGTGGAAGTATCCCCTCTTCCCTATACTCTTTCCAACATGTGTTACCTTTTGTTTTCTTGTGTGTAAAGTTTTGTGGTGATGTAGTTTTGACTTGCATTTCCATTCACAAAATTTTAAAGAGAAGTATTAATAGGAGGTCCTTTGAAAAGCAGGTACCCATGTGTGCCATAAAAGTGTTCTAGGCCAAGAAGCTGCAGAAGAAATGACAGCTTCTCGACATGTTCTTTAACCATTGTCTTTATTTTTTGATCTGAGATTTTTATGATACCCTTAATATATTTTCTGTTAACCAATTTAATTTTTACATGCTTGTTAATAAGTTACCTTTGTATCACAGAGTTTAGCATCAAGAACACTGTGGGATAAGAAGCAGAATATCTATGACATACAGGTAATTTTTAATTTTATCAGACAAATTCTTCCCATGAAGAATTTATAACTTTCTCATTTCTAATCAAATTTCCTGCCAAAGGAGCACGTTCTAATTAAAGCCGTCTGCTCCTAGCAGGGTATTCATCCCAGACCAATGTGTGGTGAAACATTCTAATCCAGTTTAAGCGTATAATTTGTTTCTGCACTCAAATTCTAGGCAAGGAGCAGCTGGATGTCATTGGAGACTTTTCTTACACAATGAGGGCAAGGAAAGTTAAAATAGGAATTCACCGAGTGGAAACCAAAGATCTCTAATTTGGAAATATTAATCCAGGACATGCAGCAAGAAAAATGAATGACCACCTGCTCATGCAGTGCTTATTAAAACAGTTGACCCTTGAAAAACTACTGCCATCCCATTTGTTCATAGGTTTTACATCTCCCTTTCCTGAGATCAAAAGCCAAGGATTCATTCACCTGCATTTCTAATCATTTATTCATTCATATTATAAATATTGACTACTTCTGAGGAAGGAACTACACTTTGTGTGCTACAGAGAATACCAACCGATATAAGGCTCTGATTTTGTTTTCAAAAGTTGGTAGACAGGGTAAAGCCATGTCCAGAGATTTTTAAGGTCGTTACTTTTATCTTGGAGAAAAAAAAAAATGTATGACTTATATAATAGTCTACTTTTTTTCCTACCATAATTATGGAGATTAAGTATTGTATTATTTCTGCAATAGCTTATCATTACATAATCACAAGGGATGAGAAATCTCAGATATTTGTGAGAATGATGCATCTATGATATAAGTCTGTATCCAAAGTCAGGATGGCAGAGCTTAGAGTGGACACCCAGTGCTATAAAAAGAGAAACATCCACTATTTGATTTTCCACCACTGGAAATTATTTTAAAGACAAATGTAAAATAATAATTTGAAGGTCAATAATGGCCCCAAGAGACAAGCACACAGACCCTCATACACACACATGCACACTTGGAAGCCACCGCCTGTTAGGGTCTGTGTTTCTATTGCATTTTATAACTTCTACTTTAAGTCACAATAGAACACAAAGTACTTTGATGAACTGTTCTTGATCCTTTCATTGCTGATTGCCGCTGCTGACTTTGTCCTGTTCTCCTCTGTATCTTTTCTCTTCTACACCTTATCTCCTCTACACCTTTGCTTCAGTTCCACTTTCCCAAATTTCTGTGATGAGGTGAAAGAGCACACTGAGGTAGAGAAAAAAATACCACATTGATGAAGGACAAAGAGATACATTCAACTGACCCAAAGGACATTATTTCTAAAAAAAAGTATGGACGTTAGCAAACACACACAGCTCTTCACATTGAAGCGAGCATGGACAACTTTCAGATTTCAGAATGAGTGAACCTGCATCCACACAGACTCCTAAACATATAGAGAGCAGAATTTATGTTTCTTAGCAGAACATGAGAATCCAATGCTGACTTAAAAGACGTCATGTATTCTATAATTATTATTCTCTGTTAAATGCAGGACCCAGATTAAACTCTGGTGACTGGGAAAAATCCTAGACGCAGAACCCAGAATAGCAGCTGGTGGCTACAGGTGACATCGCTGAAGTGGTTCAACTTTGACAGAGCCTCAGGTGTAGACTGCTAAGCAGAAACATCATGTGGGAAGAGAAATGCTCTCTGTGGTCCCCAAAGAGGCATAAGCCACCTATTTCAAATGCTGGCTTATCCTAGAATCAAACCCCAGATCTTCAGTGATGACACAATCAATGCCCATATTAAGAGTGGATGACAGCAGGGAAGGAAAGCTGCTCCTACACATGTCACCAGAGAAGCTTATCAGTGATTATTGCTTAGTAATACCTTGTCAGCCTTATTTCATCCTTTCTATTACAAGAGCATATATTAAGAGATTTCTCCTGTAAACAGTTGACTCTGAGCTCATTTCAAATCAGCAAGGCATAGAGGAGAGTTATAAATAATGCATGTAGTCATGCTGCAAAATGGTTTGAGTGCATGCAAAATGAATGACCACATTCCATATAGTTTACCAAAGGTTCATTTATGTTTGTTCACAACAGGGTGGCTGCTAAATGTAGACATCTGCATAAATACTAACCAGGACTAGTCTTTCAACAGATCATATTAATTACGATGCCGTAAAATAATTGCAAAGCAGAAGACTGCTGTATGGTTTACAGAAAGGGCAAGATAGAATCTAAAGACTGTAGCTAGCATATAGAGCATGCATTTAGAAGAATCTCTCATTTGAGTGTCTAAAGTTGTTGATTTTTCTCAGATAAGGTCTTTCAGTCACCTTGATGAGAATGTGTGGTTTATACTTCTGAAAACCCAGTAAGACATTGAGCATAGGTCTTCACGCAGAAGTTTGGCAGCCCCGTGACATATACAGGCTAATCTCGATCAGCTGTTTCACAAAGGTCTGGAAGGCTTTGGTGTGTTCTCATACTGAAGTCATAGCATTAAAATAGCACCTCTGGAGATCACATAGATTAAGGAGAATAAGAAAGGAACATTTTCTAAACCAAATTGGTTTTCTAGGAACTCTATCCTTGGCAGTTATTTCAACTTAGAAAAGCAAAACAATGGATTTGTTTCCCTGTTCACTGAAACCGTTGGTTATCCTTGAACCAGGGAGAAAGATTGACCCCTTCTATCCAGAGTAAGTTTGTGATGGGAATGTTACTATTGCTTTTATTATATATTCCTTCCAATCTTCTCTTGTTTACTTGCTCTGTTTTCTTCTTTCCCCTTTGACTGTGTCACACCTAAACAAGAATGGTCATAAGTCTAGTGTCATGTTTACATCTGAGTGTTCCTATCAAGGGGTCAAGTGTTGGAAACTTGGTCCGTAGTGCAGTGTTACAAGAGGAGGCAGGACCTGTGAGAGGCTTAGGTTACTGGAGGTACAGCCTTTGCAATGGATTAAGGTAGTTTTTGTGGGACCCCAGTTAGTTCTTGTGAGATGGTTGTTGTAAAAGAGAAATACCAGCCCCTCTCTGGTCTCTGGCTTCTTGTCTTTCCATATGATCTCTTTCTCTCTCATCTGTTCCCACCATAATTCTATTCACCAGGAGGCAATGTGGTCAGGGAGTCCCTCACCAGAGCTTGAAATGTGCTGCAAAAAAAAAAGTGTGCTGCAAAAACAAACCTCTTTTCCTTATAAGTTACCCAACTTCAGGTATTTTATTATAGCAATAGAAAAAAGGACTAATATATCTAGTTATATCAAATTACTCATCCATTTGACCTAATAAAAACTATTAGTTTGAGTATGTGCTGACTTTGTATTATATGAATGGCACTGTTAAAGGCCAATGGGATTGTTTTTCACTCTACCCAATGGACAGGGTGGGGAGCAATCTACAATAATAAAAATCTTATGGTTTGGTTGAGTCACAAAGCCATAGAAATGAAACAACTAATGAGCAAAACAATTGATAGATGTGCTCTATTTCAGAGTTATTTCTACCATATAAATTAAAGAGGCTTCACAGAAAGGTGGGAACTTGAGTTGAAGCAGGGAGTTTTCATAGAAGATGGATAGTTAGGCAGAAGAAGCAGAAATTGATTTAGATTCAAATATAAAGGTACAAAAAACATGGTTTGTATATAAAATGTTTAATCTATTTATAATACACACTTAAATACTTTAAATTGTTTCATTAAATAAAAGAGGCCTTGTCTAAGGGAGATAGCAATATTCCTACAGTCTGACCTTTGGTGTATCCTAAATTCTTTCAAATATTTCAATATTTTATTACATACTGATAGATTTTTAAAAGAAAAGAGAAGAAAAACAGTAACAATAGATTCCTATTGAGAATAACCCTTAACATTATTTTGCTCTTTGGGAACAACTTTTACAAAAAATTGTAATTATGTTTTTTTTAATCTGTTCTATGCAAAATATGATAATATCATATATATGTAAATGGATGTGGATTTTATATTTAAAATATAAAATAATGACTTAGATGTCATGATGACTGTTTATTTGATTAAATATCAAACATGCTGATTTGATAAGTTCCACAAGGGCAAGAGTCATTTTGTGTTAATTCTCTCCAATACCCCCTTTTCTTTCACAGATCCTGTAATAGGCACTGTGGCAGGAACTTCATAAATGCTGCATCAGCAATAAATGAATGAATTCTAGAAATAGCTTCAGACAACAAGGAAAACTAAAGTATTGCATGCTTATTGCTCACAATAACTGTGTGGAAAGAAAATACTGACTTTGTGAAGATGCCCTTCCATTCTAGGAAATTGTGGTGAAAGGTGTGGGGTGTGGGGAAATCTGTAGTAATGAAAGGAAATTTGTGTTTGTTTTTAATGCCAAAATTAAATACCTTTCTCCAGTTACTAGCTGGCAAAATTTTCACCATAAACTTCAGATGATGAGGATTGGACATTTTTATAGATTTGGGATTTCAGGTTTAAAATGTGAGTCTGACCTTTGAAATTAAATTTTACAAAGCACTTATCTTCATCGGTTCATGTATCAGTAACAAAAAAGGAATTTCTCCAAATTTAGTTCTACTTTAGAAGACTTCATTTCATTATCTATTTGATTAACCCAGTAAGTAATTAAGCACTTACTTACCAAGTGCAAAGTTTAGTGAGACATTGTATAATATTCAAATTAATGTTAGTAATCTTCACTACTTACCTGGGAGGAGACAATATGGAGACAGAATAGGCAAATGCTGAACAGTTAATTAACAAGACAATATAATACATATAAGTAGCATATAATTTAATGAAAGAGTATTGTAGGACTTCAGCAACGTAAGAATCACTACAACTAACATGGTCTTAGAGGATTTCATGAAAAAAAATGCCTTCAAAGAAGAATATGAATTGGAATGATGAAGGGAATTCGAGTGCACTTACAAATGTAGGAGTGCGTTTTTAGCATGAAGAGAATCACCAAGCATGGAATAGTCATGGAACATTTAGAGAAAAGTGTAGACTAACATTGCTAAAGCGGGTGGGGAGGACTCTTTCTGTGGGCTTGGGAAGCTGATAGGGAAATTACAGTCATGTCCAGCAGCTAGAGAGCCTTAAATGGTAACCTAGGCTTTTAGGACAGTTCTGGAAGTTGTGGTTGATGACATAATAAGTCATTTTAAGACCATTTATCTGATGTGCATGACTAGTGTGCAAGACACATTTGAGGTGGGATGTGCTAGAGGCAGACGCCATTAAAGAAGCTTTAGAATAAACTAATCATGAGACAATAGGACCCATAGCCACAATGCCAGGACACAAGGGCCAGGAAAAGAAAGGACATCTAGGAATGACATTTCAAGAGAAATCCATGCCACTTTTTGACTGATTGAACTTGATGGAGGGCTACAAAGGTCATTTAAAAAAATGATTCCAAGAAAAGGAAGTTCATGTAGCACTCAGAAGGTTGAACCCGATGACCTCTAAAAACCGCATTCAAACCAAGTTCCATTCTTTACATCCAAATAAAGTGTTTTCTTCTCTTCCTCTTCTGCTTATCCAGCTGTGTCCAGCTGTTAACATCCATTTCAAGTCTCACACTTCTTGGAACACTGGATAACTAACTATCCCATGCCCGTGGACAGGGTCTTCATTGAGCTCCTGATGAATGTACATCTCTCCTACCTATTTGCATCTTCTTGGATACTATAGTAGAAAGATCATTTTTTTAAAATTAATCTTCCCTCACTCCTTTCACTCTTTCTGTATCACAAAAGCTAGCACTGAATTAACTATTAACTAGTATAAAATACAAAGCTGTACGTAGAAGTCACAGACATAAGTAACTGCATCACTTTCCCTAAATGACAGGAAATTTTAATTCCCAAAGGACACAGGGGAATCTGATGGTGCTATATTTTCAAATATTTAAATAATCTTCTTTTGAAATTTGAAGCCGAAAGTGTGGCTAGATATACTCCAATATTCTCTATTAAGGTAAATCAAGAAGCCCTAGAAAAGCATGGCAAGTATCCACCATTGCTTAATGAACAATTAAAAACCCCATTCTGAGAGCCACAGTGGAGCTAAACATTCCCTTTACTCTACAAAGAGAAACAATTCAGTGATGTCTTTGTGTTGCCAGAATATTGAACAAAGTCACTCTCTGCTTTTTGGTTTGCTCTCTGGCCCCCTGTAAATTGTGGCTACAGAAATTGCTTTGTGCTCAGCAAAAACCCAACTTGTTAATTCCAGTGACGGGAATCACTGAAGGTCAGAAGGTAAAAACCACCTGCTGGACAACCTTTTCACAATCCAGAGATTTCATCTGCACTCAGCATTTATGTATTGGCCTCCTTTTCGAGTTCTAGTGGCATCCTCTTGAATAACCTGCACTTGGTAAATAATCATTTACTGAGTAATTCGTTTGTGTTTGGAGCATAATGTTAAGGAATTTGAAAAAAGAAATCCTAAGAAAATAATTATATACAGAGAAGCCAACTTAAAATCCTAAAATAGCAACAAATATACTAAACTTGATACTGTATTTTAAGCCCACATACTGCATGGAGAAAAAAAAATGGAAGTAATGATCTCTAAAACAACATATAATTTAAATTAAGCAAAGTAGATCATTAGGAAAATGTCATCGTATGGTCTTTAATGTAGGAACAACTATAATCAGCCTTGAGAAAAAGGTCAAAAGACATATAAATAAAGATCTAAAGATCCCTGACACATTGTAAAGCACAGAGCTTGAAATTTCCTCTCTACATATAAAATTACAAAATTCATTAATTTTGAAATTTGGATAATAAAAAACGGGATATTCAATGATAACATTTTCAAAACACCTCATCATGCTTTTCTTATATTAGATCTTTTGTTCTTAAGCAACATAATAACAAATATAGCTTTCTAAAAATATTATAATTATAATAAGTTTATAACTTAAAAAGGTGAATGCTTTCCCTCTGTTAAGTGGCCCTAGACTTCTGAACTTTTTATGTGATAATCCACTCCTGGTAATCTATGTTTCATTTACCACTCACTGTAGCTACTAAGAGTCAAAAGCTGCTGTTGTTGAATCACTTAAAAGAGTTTTTAAGGAAAATTCAAAGTTAATGGGCTCTTCTGAGAAACTATAGGAGTTTCCTTGAGTTCTTTATAAAGTTTCTGTTTACCTATTACTCTCAGCCAAATACCTATCACATCACTGGCAATCAATTTAATTAAGAATAGAGTGATAAATAAATAAATTGACTAATCAAACACAAATATTTGTGGTGGGTTATTTTTGTTTTTGTTTTTTTGTGGTGCTGGGGATTGAACCCAGGACCTTATGCATGCAAAGTAAGCACTCTACCAACTGAGCTATATCCCCAGCCCTGTGGTAGGTTTTTTTCTCCAAATCCTTTGAAAACTTGAGTTTATTTCCAGGTTTATGTCATCTCTGAATAGGTGAAACTGCTGACAGATTGAGTGTGTGCTGGCTACTCTATGAGTTTTCAATATTTCCTAAAATAAAATATATTTTAATTCGTAAATATTTTAATGGGGAAAATGTAGTGAAACATCAAAGTTGTTTTATTTCAATATCAAATTCTCCATCTTTGTCTCTGAGCTACAAATGTGTAGATCACATTCAACTTTGAATTGAAAACTCAGGTTCTTTTTACGGCACTAAAATTTAATAACAAATATTTACTTTATTAGTTAATATTTTAATTCATCAAGCAGCAGTCATAATAGGAATATATGGTCTGTGTCTGGAGAAATAATACTACATTTTCAAAGCTCTTTAGTTGGAGGTCAGAGGTATACAAAAAGGGCAGGAGAAACCATACAAATTTCAAAAATACATTGAGATTCCTTCATTTGCAAAACATAAAAGGATAAAAGACTTCAGAGGAAATGTCGAGGTGTTCCTACATCTACCTTGGGCCATGGCATTTACTAGCTAAAGTACTTTTTGTGAATGGGAATTCCAAGTGTTGGGCACTTCCCCACTCCTATGGATGCTAGATGAAGAATCAGTCTTGTGGAAGACAAAGAATATACCATTTAATATGTTCTAGAGAAGCTGATTTTTCTTTCTTTCTTTTTTCTTTTTTTTTTGTATTTATCAGGAGAATATTTATTAATTTTTTTAGTATTTTTATTTATATATGACAGCAGAATGCATTAAAATTTTTATTCCACATATAGAACACAATTTTTCATATCTCTGGTTGTACACAAAATATATTCACACCAATTCATGTCTTCATACATGCACTTTGGATAATAATGTCCATCACATTCCACCATCATTTCTAACCCCATACCCTCTCCCTTCCCTTCCTTCCCCCACCCTATCTAGAATTCATCTATTCCTCCCACGCTATGCCTCCCTACCCCACTATGAATCAGTCTCCTTATATCAGAGAAAACATTCAACATTTATTTTTGGGGGATTGGCTAACTTTTCTTAGCATTATCTTCTCTAACTCCATCTATTTACCTGCAAATGCCATGATTTTATTCTCTTTTATTGCTGAGTAATATTCCATTGTATATATATGCCACATTTTTTTATCCTTTCATCTATTGAAGTGCATCTAGGTTGCTTCCACAGTTTAGCTATTGTGAATTGTGCTGCTATAAACATTGATGTGGCTCTGTCCCTGTATTATGCTGTTTTTAAGTCCTTTGGGTATAGATGGAGGGGAGGGATAGCTGGGTCAAATGATGGTTCCACTCCCAGTTTTCCAAGAAATCTCCATACTGCTTTCCATATTGGCTGCACCAATTTGCAGCCCCACCAGCAGTGCATAAGTGTACCTTTTCCCCCACATCCTCCTCAATACTTATAGTTGTTTGTATTCATAATATTCACCTTTCTGACTGGAATGAGATGAAATCTTAGAGTAGTTTTGATTTGCATTTCTCTAATTACTAGTGATGATAAACATGTTTTCATATATTTGTTGATGATTGTACATCATCTTCTAAGAGGTATCTGTTCAGGTCCTTGGCCCATTTATTGATTGAGTTATTTGCTTTTTTGGTGCTTAGCTTTTTGAGTTTTTTATATACCCTAGAGTTCTTTATATACCCTTATATACCCTATGCTCTATCTGATGTTTGAGGGGTAAAGATTTGCTCCCAAGATGTAGGCTCTCTATTCACTTCACAGATTGTTTCTTTTGCTGAGAAGAAACTTTGTAGTTTGAGACTATCCCATTTATTGACTCTTGATTTTAATTCTTGCACCAAAGGAGTCTTAGTAAGAAAGTTGGGGCCTAATCCAACATAATGAAGATTAGGGCCTACTTTTTCTTCTATTAGATGCAAGGTCTCTGATTTAATTCCTAGGCCCTTGATCCATTTTGAGTTAACTTTTGTGCATGGTGAGAGATAGGGGTTTAATTTCATTTTGTTGCATATGGATTTCCAGTTTTCCCAGCACCATTTTTTGAAGAGGCTATCTTTTCTCCAATGCATGTTCTTGGTGACTTTGTCTAATATAAGATAATTCTAATTTTGTGGGTTAGTTTCTGTGTATCCTATTCTGTAACATTGGTCTACCAGTCTATTTTGGTGCAAAAATATCATGCTGTTTTTGTTACTAAGTGTTGGGTGCTTCCCCACCCTTATGGATGCTAGATGAAGAATCAGTCTTGTGGGAGAGAAAGAATGCACCATTCAATATGTTCTAGAGAAGCTTCTTTTTCTTCTTTAAAAAAAACACTATAATGACATGTTTTATAAAGTAAATATTTATGTACTTTAAAAATAAAAGCAATTAAAAAATAAATATTTACCTCCCCTGATGTGTTCCTTTGATAAGCTAAAATTTTTTTGTAAAGCAAAATCTCACAGGATGCCACTTGAAAGAAAAATAACATGTTTTATGGAACCAAGACTTGTAAAAAAGAAAGCAGATAGCCATGATTAAAAATTGCGGTAGTGATTTTTCTTCAGAATGACCATTTCATAACATTCCCAGAGGTTAAATTCTTAGAACATTTTCAGAAGAATGATTAAATGTTTCCATTGCATCCGGGATATAAATAGCTTACAGTTTCAAATAATCTTATGCATATTTTTATTAACAATTCATGACTCTAATTCTTTCACTGTTCGTGATTGTCATAACTTGATAAGTGGAGAAATTGAATATATCTGCCCTGAGGTCAAAACTACTAGTACACAATGAGCACTCCTGGTCCCTGGCAGGATAGTGAAACCACTCAATGACTTTGTACTCTAGATTTGGATATGTAGAGGTACTTGTCTCTTGTCACTGAATGAATTTTCCAATAGAGCCCAAGGTGCTTTTAGAAATCAACTATTCTCATATCAAAACCAATTTTTAAAATTTATACCTAATTAACACACACACAAAAAAACTTACCTGTCTGAAGTGGACATTGCAGATATCCATGAGGCAGTGTAATCACCACTACTCTCCAATTCCAGGACATTTTCATCAATTCAAAAAGAAACACGTACTCTTTACCATTCACCCTCCATGCTTCTCCCCAGTCCCTAGCAATTACTAACCAACTGTCTGTCTCTATAGATTTACTATTCTGTACACTAAAACCAATTATGAAAGATAATTTTTCATTTATTTGCTGAAATATTGGTGCTTCTTGATCCTTTAATTTGTTCTTTTTAGATATACATGACCAGAGAGTGCATTTTAACATACTCTACATACATGGAGTATAACTTTCATTCTTGTGGTTGTACATGATGTGGAGTTACACTGGTCATGTATTCACATATGAACATGGGAAGTTATGTCCAATTCATTCTACTGTCTTCCCTATTCCCATCCTCACTCCCTTCCCTTCATCTCCCTTTGGTGTGACTTGAGCTTTATTGCATTTTTTTAAAACCAGAAGCAAAACATGTAAGAAAATAAAATTGCAAGTGTTTGTCAAATATTATCCAATAAAAATATTATTGTCTTAGAGAAACATAAAAAGAAATTTTGTTTTCTGGGCTCAGTTTCCTGGAATTCATTATTTCAATTACGTTATTCATGCAACCAAAGAAATCTGAAATGAAACATATTATTTTCTCATAGGAAGCACATTAGACTAATTATATTTTACAGTTAAAACAATTAGCACTAAATATAATTTACACATAAAAATTTTTAAGAATTAAAAGCTACTTCTCTGAAAATCATTCAAAAATTAGATATTTTAGCATAATTGCTTAATTTTGTGAAAGAAAATCAAATGCAAATTTGCTCTTAATATTATACAGAATGGAAACTCAAGGTTTCCTAAACAGTCTATACTCAAAAGAAATTTACTCTCTGTGTGATAAGATAATTGTAGGATATTAATATAAAATCAGTCTCAGTAATAAAAGTTTTTGCTGACTAGGTTTGTTAATCATGTTTCCTACTGATTAATTCTAGCAATGATGCCTACAGTTTTCAAAACAGGAAGCAGAAACAATAGGAGACACTTTTGCATAGTACAATTGTCTTGGTATGATGGTAGGAGTCTGTTTTAAGGCCTCATTGAAATCCCACACTTCTCTCCCTTTAAGAAGGGAGAGAAGTGTGGGATTTCAATGAGGTAGAACCAAGCAAACTTGGTAACTAATTGGACATAGGAGATGAGCAGAAGTTTAGGATGGCTTCATAATTTCTCACTTGAGTGACTGGATGTAAAGATAAGACTTGCCAATTCAGGAGATGAGGAAGGAATTAAGAGCCTGGCTAGAAAAGACAGTAAGTGTTAGGTTTCTTTCCCCATCACTGTTTAAATTACAGCCCACTGCCGCAGTCCGGCTGCAGCAAAATAACCGGCGGGTGACGAACAACTTGTGTAGATTGATACAGCAGGAGTGGGAGCCATTTATTGTAGGACCGGAGGGGTATATATACATTCCACACAGCTTATCTTAATTAACATAAACTAGCTACAGCAGTCAACCAATAAGGAATCTCCACACTTAATGGCTCACTGGAGTTACTTCACAAACCACTTCCTCTGGCAAAATGCCAGGCGCCATCCAGACTTGTTTACAGACCCTAACAGCCCAGCATTTTGATGTATGTTTTTATTGCTCAGAGAAAAGTGTTTGGAAATGGTCAATATTAGGAAGCAGATATGAGCAGTGGGTCAGACATTCAAGAAAATACAGTGCAGAAGAAATCAGTTCATCAACAGCCCTGCCTCAGTGGTGCTGTAAGGACTAACAAGAGAGCTATCTCTAGACCCTTACCTAATTTCAGTACTATAAACCGTTCCTCTTAGAACAGGAGGAAGATAGATAAATTCTCAAAAGGGTCTAATTGGCTGGGCACAGTGGCACACGCCTATAATCCTAGAGGCTGGGGAGGCTGAGGTAGGAGGATCACTAGTTCAAAGCCAGTCTCAGCAAACACGAGTCACTAAGCAACTCAGTGAGACCCTCTCTCTAAATAAAATACAAAATTGGGCTGGGGATGTGGCTCAGTGGTTGAGTGCCACTGAGTTCAATCCTTGGTACCAAAAAAAAGGGGGAGGGGCTAATTGATAAGAAGTCTTAAGCAAGACCCTGCACAAATAACACAGACCAGAGGTTCTCAGACCTAGGAAAGCAGGATGATTAAGACTGCAGCCTACCCACTATAAATTCTGTAAAACCAGTTCATTGGTACATGTCAGTTTGGGCCAAGACGAACAAGACAATTCTGAAGTAGTCTGTCAATCCAGAGCCAATAGGGTGATCGTTGGGCAGCATCTGCTAACAATATCCTTCTTACCTCAATAAAATCTGGGACACACAAAAAATGAGTCTTTTCCCCTTTTCTTTCCCTTGTAATAAATTTGCTACATTTAGTATTCTCATGTCTTACTTGAAATCCTCTCATCCAAGAGCACAAAAACCAGGAACAGAATGCAATCTCCAGTAAGATCTTAAATCAGGTGTCATTTAATCTTTGTTATCAGTCAGTGTAAAATTGATTGGTGAAGAATAGAAATTCTGATTGAAATTGTCTAAAGTATTTAAAGAGAAAAGAAGGTGACTAAGGACAATGTTCATAAGGAAATCAGGAAGAAGAGGTCAAATGGAGACCTAAAAGCTACTGAGCTTCAGTGGTCAAATGCCACCAAGTTCAGTCCCTGGTCTCCACTCCCCCCACCACCACAAAACAAAAAAAAATACTGAGCTTGATTTAATTATTCCAAACTTTAACATCACTGTGCACCCCACATATTTATAAAACTATGAACTGCCAATTTACAATAAAAAAATAGAAATAATATTTAAAAAAATAAATAGCAACCCCCACCCCCACCCCCCAATAAAGAGAGAGAGATAACACACCAAAGAAGTCAAGTTTTACAACAGAAATACAAGTCAGTGGAAATAAGTGCAGGAGGAATATCCAATATGAAGAGACTGAGTGAATATTGAAATTGACTAAATGGACATCATTAGTATCGGAGAAGAAGGTCTTCAGCACTAATGGAGAAGTAAAGCAGTCATTTAGTTACTGAAGATTGAAGCTTGTGAGAGCCTTCTGGGCTGGAAATATGCATGTGGAAGAGATTAGCATGGAGAGTGTATTTGAAGCTATTAAATCAGTGTGAGATTACTTTAGAGTGAGTATAAGTAAAGAGAAGATTACCTAGAACTGAACCCTCAGGACTAGTCGGCTTTAAGATGTTGGAGACAACAGAGGGAACTAGCAAAGAAAACTGAGGGCTGGGGTTGTGGCTCAGTGGTGGAACGCTTGCCTCACATGCGTGAGTCACTGGGTCCGATTCTCAGGACCACATTAAAAAATTTTTTTAAAAATACTTTAAAAATTTGAGAAGAGGCCACGAAGCTAGGAGGAGCATCAAAAGTTTGTGGAGTCCTGGATAAACTTTAATAACTTGAATCAAATAAGATCAAGTGATCCACTGTGTCAAATGCTGCTGTCTGATGAGATGGGGAAATTGATCACTACAATTAACACTGTTATTTACTGAAGGTTACTCATCACAGTAAGGAGAGTTGTTCCAGCAGACATGTGGAGGGATGCATTTAGGAATGTTGTCAAAATGAAGAAAGACTGAGGAATGTTTCCAGGTAAGAGAGGACTACAGGGTATGATAATTAAGTGCAAATGTGATCATGAGGTACATTGAAACAACTGAGAAAATTTGAACGTAGACCATATATATCCAATAATAATGCTGTACTGTGTTTAATTTTCTGATTTTGATAACTTTACTGTAGTTATGAAAGAGAACAGGCTTGTTCTTCGTAGATACACTCTAAAGCATTTATGGTTAAGAGCACATTGTTTCCAGTTTATTCTCGAGTGACTCAGAGGAAACAAAGCGTATGTGTATATATGTGTGGATGGATGGATGGATAGACGATGGATAGATGATAGACAGACAGAATAAAGTAACTGGAGCAAAGAGGACCTCACTTGAGGATTTTACTCAAAGGAGAGGTAGTGATTTCAAAGAAAGACCAACTTTCAGTTATAGAAAGAAGTTGAAGGAAAAGTCCAGAGAATATCCTAACAAAATGGTAGAGCTTGTGTCTGAGGTGGTACTGGGAAGCGTGACTGATCAAATCCTGTTAGTGGCTATGCAAAGTTGAGGGTCTGTGTGCTGCTGTATGAGCTGGGGACTTGATTTCTGGGGTGAATGCGGTAACAAGGGGTATGGGGCATAATGAGTTCAGTGTTGCTTGTTTTCTGGGAGAAGAGAGTGGTCAGTGAAAAAGGGGCACTGTGGGTCCACTGGTTGACTGCCCCTTCCAGTAGCTTCCACTGCTATGGCAACAGGGAGAAGTGAAGATCTCTGTTAACGATTAGTCTTTCTGGGACCTGAAACATCCAATGGTATAAGGACGTTTTCTTTCTGAACACACAGTGGTCAGTATGGAAGGGGTGGGCTCATGTAGAGCAGGAGGCTAGAAATGGCCTCTTCTTTCATGGGGATGAAATGTACAACAGCTGATGTGGTAGCTGGATTACAAGTGGCTTAAAGACTACCTCTTTTCTCCAGCAGTAAAGATCGTCTCAGTAAATAACCTTACCGTCTGTAACATCCCTAAAGAAAAAGGGGACAGTAAACACCATGTCCCCGAATGCCCCTTTTCTATGCCCCAAAAACCTATTCAAATTAAGGAAACAATTAGAGGAAGAAGACGAGGCTAAAAAGTCCAGATAATATTATGTTGAAGGACAATGGTGGTCTCTTATGCATGCTGGGAACTTGGGAAAGTTAATGATATCTGTCGAAAGCTACTTTCTTGTACATACCCCAGGACCGTTGTGCCTTGGAGTAATAGCCATACAAGCAAGCTAATGCTGGTGGTGTTACTGCTTCTGCAGCCCAATATATAAAACCTTTCTGTTTTAGTCAGCTTTTTCCCAGCTGTGACTAAAGAATCTGACCAGAATAACTGTAAGGAGGAAAAGTTTATTTGAAGGCTCACAGTTTCAGAGGTTTTAGTCCAGAGATGGCCGGCTCCATTCCTCAGCCTCAACTTGAGCCCTGAACATCATGGTGGGAGAAGGTGGAAGAGGGAAGCAGCTCACATCATGGTGATCAAGAAGCCCACATCATGGTGATCACTCTTCACAAAGAAATATATATGCCAAAGCTACACAGTAATTCCCACCTCCTCCCGCCTCACCCTACCACTTCAGTTACCACTCAGTTAATCCTTCTGGGGGGATTAAGTCACTGATTGGGTTAAGACTCTTACAACCCAATCATTTCTCCTCTGAACCTTCTTGCATTGTCTCACATGTGAGCTTTTGGGGGACACCACATCCAAACCATAACACCATCCCTGGGTGGAGACTGGGACAGAACTAAGCTCCCCCAATAAATCATGCCTCACAATTTCTGGGCACTTTCTTTGGCCTTTCTGCCTCCTACCCCACCGTCATGGCACAACTGTCTAACCAAGATGAGGAAGGAGGCAGTTACAGGTAGGTTTGTAGAGGTTTAATGTTCTCTGTTAAGTAGGAAGAAAAGTCAAATGGGAGAGAAAGTCATGGGGAATGGAGAGAAGGATTTTGAGTTCTCAAGAGAGGCATAAGTTTGAGTAAAGCCACTGAGGGGAACATGAGAGTTGATGGACAGAGACACGGGAGATTGCAGAGCAGAGATGAGGACCTCCCCAAAGTTGGAGTTTACAAGATTCTCACAATCTATGTGGTCCTGGAATAGTTAAAATTGACTCTTTAAAGTGCACCAATAAAATCAGACTCTCTCTCAAAAGCTGAAGAATTGGCCATCTCTGCAAACCCAACAGTGGCTCACTTGTGGAGGATTAGTCTAAATTGTTCTGCCGAGGAACCCATGGGCCGGGAGAAAGGCAGAAGAATTTGTAAAAGTAAAAATGGAGCCTCTAGCCTTAGACCACAGGTGACATTTGGTGAGTGCCTTGTTTTTCATCAAAGAATCAACGAACAAATCTGTTTTCAGCGTTGGACAATACTACTTAAGACGTTCAACAACCCCACATCTTGAATTTGAGTTTTTAACACTTCAATTTTGGAAGCACTTTTCATTTTGTAGCACGTGTTTGTATTTTGCGTTCTTCCTCAACAGAAATCTGAACTTACAAATATTTCTCTTCTTTTCTTTTCCCCAAGATTTTTTACATTGCTATAAATTTCTTTCACTCTCTCCTAACAGAATACATTATTTCTCAGCAAACACTTAGATAAAACATCATGCACTTAGAGTAAGTCTAAATTACAGATATAAAATGCTGTATTAAACAGTATGTACAGTATGTAGTGAGAAGGTTCAATGTTTTGATTTAATACCCTAAAAAATGTCCAGAGGACAGAATTTGGATTGGAACTTGAGAGAATATTTTCTTCAGTTTACGGAAAGGATACCATTCTTCTTCACTGAGATTTAATCAAACTACTTGAGACTGATGGAAAAGTGTAGAACTGACATTATCTTTATTCTCTCTATATATTGAAAGTAAAATTACTTAGAAAATTTTACACTAACTCTACATGGTAAGAACATCTTGTGCTTTTATATTTCTTTTTAAGATAATATGTTATTCTTATAAAATATTGGAGTGGAAATAATTATTTCTCTTTCCTTTTTTTTTGTACAAGAGATTTAATACAGGGGAACTTTAACACTGAGCTACATCTCTAGCCCTTTTCCATATTTTATGTCGAGACAGAGTCTTACTAAGTTGCTTAGGGACCCACTAATTGCTGAGGCTGGTCTCAAATGAAGATCCTTCTGCCTCAACTCCTGGAATCACTGGGATTTCAAGCTTGAGCCACCCGTGCCTGATGGAAATAATTCTTTAGAGCAATGAAATAGTTTTCTTGTGAAAAAATAAACTGAAGTTGAAAAGTGCTTAAATTGTAAACTGTATTTTATTATTAAAATACTAATAATGCAATGAAGCAATAATGATTTGCAAATGAGTTCTATAATCTCTGATATGATCATTGTTAAAATTTTTCTGTATGTTTTGTTGTATGATAGTTCTATAATGTTCTATATTTGTTTAAAATTTATGTGGAAAGTTTTGATACATTCCCTTATCATTTATTACTTTCTGTCCCCTTTTATAAATACAGTCACTCTTTACCACTAAAAATATATGCATATTTCAATAGCTAATTTAACCTGAGAGTATCTACAATCACAAGGTGAACTAAATCTGGCAGGGTGGCACACATCTATAATCCCAGCAGCTCCAGAGGCTGAGGCAGGAGGCTCACAAGTTTAAGGCCAGCCATGGCAACTTAGTGAGGCCCTAAGTGACTTAGTAAGACCCTATCTCAAAACAAAATATAAAAAAGGGTTAAAAATGTAACTCAGTGATTAAGTAAGTGCACTTGAGTTAAATCCTCAGTGCCAAAGAGGAAAAAAAAAAAAAGAAGAAGAAGGAGGAGGCAGAAGTGCTGTTGTGAGTTTTTTATGTTTATATAAAGTGTTATAATGGTATAATTGCATTTGAAGGTAGACTGTGTTAAGTTAAAGATGTATGTTATTAATCCCATAGCAATCACACATAATTATAATGCTGTATAGCTAATAAGCTAAAAGTAGATATAAAATAGGGTACTTAAAGATAAATCAGTCAAAACTAAAGCAGACAATAAAAAAGAGAACAAAGAGAATATGAAACACATACAAAACAAATAGTGCAATGCTAGACTTACATCCAACCATATCCATAATTATAATAAATGTCAGTTGTCTAATATTTGAATGAAAAGTCAAAGATTAACTTCCAACCTGACATATAAGAAACCTGGAAATCATCACTCCGTCTTAACAAGTAAAAAGCTGAACAAATTACCAATCAACAACTCCTCTTGGATAAATCAGAGACTTGAGGTCCTGGGGCAAACAAACTAGATGCCCAAATTGAGTCAGAGTAGCAGATGCCAAGAATCCCCACTGACCAGAGCAGAAATCTCCAGGAGAAACAGTAGTGATGTAACTGTAACTTACAAATTACTAGAGACACAAATAATGCCACTGCAAAGAAGAAACTATGAGGGAAATTAGAAAATATTTTGAACAATACGACAATGAAAACATATCAAATTTTTGAGTTATAGATAAAGCAACAATATGGCCATTTGATCTCTATGTGATTATATCAAACATATGAAAACAAATAATCAATATAATATAAACAGTATTGTCATTAATGAGGGACCACTTAAACCTTCTTCTCTTAGTAGGGGATAAGGAACAGTGGTGGGATATAGCTGTAGAGTATAATAGCCAGGGGAGAAGGGTGATGTTTAGGCTGTACATTAAAAAGTGAGACTGGGGAGGAATTTAAGGGGAAAGAGGAACACAGGAGGGCCAGAGGTACGTTATTTTTATGGGCATATTGCTCCCCCATTGTAGAATTGCTAGTTTTCCAGTTTGGCCAAAGAATAAGATTTATAGGAAATGTGATTGGAGGAGAGAACGTCAAGTTGAGCATGCATCAGGTTGTGAAGGGCTCGCATGCTGTACAAGTATCTGCGTCAGTCAGAATTCTTTCTGTTAACACATTCAACAAAGTTCTCTTTAACCTCTCCAATGGAAATCTGACAGAGATAAATGCAACCATCAGCCTTATATTAATCACAACGATTCCAAAAAAAAAAAAAAAAGGAAGATGTTGCATGAATAGCAAAAATTAACAGAGGCTTATCCATATGGCACCTGTTTGGTAACTTATTTGCCAGAAGGAAGAATCATTGCAGCTACTTTACAGGTCTACCTAAGGCACTCCGATTGACACCTTTTCACAAAAAATCCAGCAGCCATGCCGTGTGAAAAATAGCCCAGCTAAAATAGATTACCGAAAAGTCATGGATTTACAAACAACAACAAATCCCCAGCAATGTGTTGTCACTTTGAGGAATAGTTTTGCACCAAAAGATGTAGAGTGATTAAATAGGTGTTGGTTGATTCTGGTTTTGTTGGGTCAAGGCTTACTCACTGGAGCTGAACACTCAAGAGAGTCCGTCCGTATTATTGACATTTCTGTAATATCAAAACACTGTATAAAATGCTTCAATTAAAACAGAATTTACCACAGTCAGAAATCATAAGATAGTTTTACTTTTTCCTGATTCACAATTAAGTTATAATAGCAGCAAGTGTTATTCAGGGCTGCTAATGTTACTGTGTTAGAGAGCCAGAGGTTTTGATGAGGTAGACAATTTTTCCCTCAAGGCTAAAAAATGTAATTATGAAAACATCCCGAACTGAAAAACAGTATTGTCAGCTGTTTCCAGGAAAGATAAAAGATCATTTAAAGGTAAAGAGATTACGGATAAAAGAGAGCTGAAATTAAGTTGAAAACACCAATGAGAGAGAGCAAGTTATAAACACACCAAACATTAAACCGTTTTATTATCATAAGAGAATATGACTTCCATTTTTCTAAAAAGACAGTACTGAATTATTTAATTCATAGCTCTGATTAGTTCACTTGGATATTTAGAGATGAGGCGATACTGGATGATTATTAAATTTTCAATGGTGCTGAAGGAAACAAGCCCTGAACTTGCCTCAGTCCATCAAACTGACAATCCCAGAGAGGAGCAATCCTATGCAAAAGAACCAAGGCACTCCGTTTTCATAAGGTCACCTCACCTGCAAGGGGTACTAAATAAGTTCGTATCATTTATTTTTTTACCCCTAAACCTATCTCACACTAAATCCATTTTATAAAATAAAGATATTAACATCTGGTTCTGCAGGATTGCTGGGTCCATCAAAGGAGTGAGAATATGTAATAAAGGTAAAAGAACGTTGTACTGCACAGCCCCACAGAGAACACATTATTGTAAAGCACCTTTCATTTCTAAAAACACTTTTCAAAGCACACTCACTTAAAATTCAGTTCACAATTACTAACTGAGGTCTATGGTATGTTAGGCACTCTATTGGTGATGGGGATTTAAGGTACAAAAATCCACCCTCCTCCAAGTAGTTCATAGTCTGGACACAGAAGAATCCAATAATTTTGTCTGTGCCTAAGGAAAATGCTGGGAGAACAGGAGAGGAGGTTGTTACAAAGGAATTGGAGTCTAAGCTAGAGAAATGAGTAGATAACTCTTGTTCTTAGGATTTTGGACTTCTCCAGCGTTCATCAAATGCTTAATGGATAACTTGAAAATGTTGCATATTAATCTTCTGCTATTAAAGAGGAAAAATAAGGTTATTTCTCTTACATGAGAAAAGCGAGGCTGACAAAAGATGACTTTAGGACTGGGATTGAAGTAGTAGAGAATTGGCCTAGCATGTGCAAGACTCTGGGTTCAATTCCTAATAACACACACACACACACACACACACACACATACACACACACACACACACACACACACACACACACGAAGATTACTTCACTCTGATTAAATAACTTGACGTCTGGCCCAAAATTTAGAGAATGCCTAAGTGGCAACACTGGTCTTCAGACGCAAAAATTGCTCACCTTTGCACAACATAGTGTATTTGGTGTTTGTAGTAATGGGAATGGAAATAGAATGTGGAGTCTTACTGGAAATAAATCGTTTCACACTAGGCATATTTTGAAAAAAGAAATCAGGATTCTTAGAAAATCGGGTGTCACCATTTTACATCTAGAATTCTATCAAAAACAGTGAAAACAAAGTCAATAAGCCAGTTTGCAGGTACATGGTTTACATAAATACACTATGCAGTCTCAAACCTAATAGCTGTTTAAGGAGGATGCATCTCAATTCGTGCACTATGGGAATTTCAAATAAATAAACGGGTAGTTATGTAACAGCATGGCAGCACTTCCCCACAAACAAGTGAGAATCCATGCTTCCTGGGTGGCCCATCTGGGTTTACACAGGGAGTTTTACTTGTTCTCTCTCCACCTACACTACACGCACAAGTGCACATGCACACACACAAGCATGTATAATGCAGCAGCAACATCAATCTGTGCGTAGGCAGGCTGCAGCCATGGCTCTGCCCCTCAGGAAGGATTTTTCCTCAGTGCTTTTGGAAGATGTTTTAAAGCTGACCTAGCAAAACTCCTCAGTCAGTAAACAGAGGTCAAAGAACTCTTCATGGTGGGAGTTCAATCAAAGTCAGTGTGCCACTTATGAAGAAGACAGAGGGGGAGCAACATGCCCATCAAAAGCAAAGCAAATTCCAGAAAGCAACCTTAATGTTCAACAATAAAAAAAGGCTCTAAATAAATTGTGTTCATTTACTAGATTGAATATCGCATAGTCATTAAAAATCATGTTCCAGTTAATATTTTATGAGTCAAACTCATAATGAGACATTTTTAAAAAGTAGGCCGCAAAACTGGTGATCATTTATGAAAATACACATTTATTAAACATGTTTGCACATGATATTTTATTTCATATATGTTATATTTATATAATATGAAAATATGCATCATATATTTAAATATTAAATACTACATTAAAATCGGCATTGAATTTAATATAATTTGTAGGAAAAATAGACTCAAGAGACATACAATTACTTTACCTAGCAATTTTTAACTACATTTCAGTATTTACTACAGGGAATGTTTCTTTATATTAATAATAAAAAATGTGAAATGAAAGAATAATTTTCTTGCTAAAGGTAGAAATATGTAGTAACTTCTGCTTCCTTCTAAATCACCAGAAAAACAATATGTATTTTGTTTGATTTTATTGGTTTTTTTGTTTGTTTGTTTGTTTGTTTGATTATCTTCTCTGCATTTTTTATTGGTGCAGTATAGTTGTGCATAATGGTGAGATTTGCTATTACATAAACAGCAAATTAGTTCGTGCGCATAATAGAACAATATAATTTGGCCAATATCCCTTGATTTTGTTTTGTTTTGACACATAAACCCAGGAAGGCAAAATATATCAAGAAAGAAGACATTATGATAGGTGAAAGCAAAGGAATGAATGATAATGGACTGAGACCCATTCAAGTTCAAATCAAGGCTGGCAACGGGAAGTCAAAGAAGCAACATCATTGATTCACTGACAGATAGATGAATGGATTTTTTCATTTCCTTGTTTTTCAGAGATAGGGATTGAACCCAAAGCCTTGCACATGCTAGTCAAGAGCTCTGCCACTGAGCTACAACCCCAGCCCAAACAACATGGTTTATAGAAGAAAACATACAAAGCCTCAGAAGTTGGTGGTGATAGAATATAAGTCTGTTCAAGAAGCAGATAGAAATCCCTTATCACATTTCTCATTGCCACCACTGCCCAACCCCCTACCAAGCCAGTTTGGCAACTATCTTTCTTTCCCTTTGGGAGAAGTTTTGGAGTTTATTCTCTGGAACAGTTAAAACACAGAATTCCTGCTAGGCAATACTAAAAAGAAGAGGTGGGTCACACTGGAAACTAAAGAGAAGTAAATGTTTATAAAATGAATATGGAGACTCCTCCACTTTTCCCCTGTGGTTCCTAAAACACGGGCCTTGTACTTACATCTTCCATGAAGGAAATAAGAGGATTATATCTTGGGAATTGAGAAAACCAAGAAAAAGATCATAAAAATACTGACATGAAGGAAGGTCTTTAGAAATAGCCTAGGCTGTTTAAACTATAGTAGAGTTAATGTGAAGTTTGTGTCTAGAATTTCCAGCCAGTCTTGTTTAGGACCCTGTTCTTAGCACATTGCTAAGGATCACCGTAGTTTTGTCAGAATACGAGCAAATCATGCAAACATCTGAAATACAGCCAGCTTTTTGAAAGAGAAAAATGCAGATCATAGTGGGTAGACCAAAGTGGAAACATTTAGAAGTGACACAGGGACTGTGGTCGGTGGAATGGGCAACTCTGGCAAAATGCTGCTACAGATAGAAGGAACATGAAAATTGCTTGAGGTTCAAGAATAAGGAGAAAGGTAGAGCCCCAAAAGACCAGGGAGACAAGCAGAAGGCCTTCATGAGGTGATAATACATGCATGGTTTATCAGATGGGAACTGGTTCAATGGGACCTAACACAAAATGCAATTTAAAATGCCTTCAGTAAGAATTATATTTTTAGATAAGAAGGCAGCCGGATTCAAATGCATCCTCGGAATCTACACAATCTTCTCGCTTCCTGATGAGTTTGGATGATCGTGTGCCACTTTTTTCCTGAAGAAGTTTTTAACCTCATTGTGGAAAGATGTCTGCCTTACCTTCAAGTTCTAAGTGGGAGGGTGAACAAAGGACGAAAGGCAAGAGTCCATGAAAGCATTCCTTTTCACAATTCTCCCCTCTTCTGAGACTTGATTGTATTTTATTGGTCACGATTGTGTCACACGGTCACTTCTTCTGCAAAGGATATGGAAGATTTGGGGTTAGCTTATTTTAAGCTAGATTCACTGTCATTCTGAAAAACAATGAAGTCTTGGCTGTAAGAAAGAAGGAGAGAGTGTTGACTGGGCAGGGAACTAGTGCTGTATTAGAGGTGATTTTAAAAACTGGAGATGTTTCCATAATAGGCTCAGAATTCAATTCTGTTTGGCAGTAGCTTAAATGTACACAATGGGGGAGAGCCAGAGTTTATAATCATTCTGGGTTGCTTCGTGGGTGTGTGGCCATGACCTTTCAAGAAGAGCAGCAAAGAAAGAAAATTTGGAAGAATGGAAAATGAACAGCTATCATCCTTTCCCTTTCAAGAAACTGCTTTCCGGTGCTCTAGGATTTTTGTAAGAGAAAATTTGGACTCTGTTGTCAATATCGTCGTTTGTGACAGTTAAGTAAAAATATATTTCGTTTTACTTAGTAAGCCTGAGGAAATAGAACAATTTCCTATACAAGCTTAACAAGTACCTATATAAGAAGCAATACAATAAAAAGTTAAACATAAAAATTGGCTTTCCATTGCATAAATGTACCATTTCTCCAGTCTGATGTACACTTGGAAAAAATGCAGTTGCAAAATACAATCTCTCTTGTATTTTATCATGTTGATTTTTACAACTCAAAGTCAAGAAGGAAAGGCA
The DNA here is from genome assembly GCF_052094955.1 of Ictidomys tridecemlineatus. Lineage (NCBI taxonomy): Eukaryota > Metazoa > Chordata > Mammalia > Rodentia > Sciuridae > Ictidomys > Ictidomys tridecemlineatus. The sequence continues at coordinate 36,684,289 of NC_135490.1, forward strand.
CATATAAATAAGTTCCTTCTTTTATTTCTCAAGAAATCACTATTTTGTATTACCCTCTGCTCTGGTTATTCTTATTATTTTTACCCAAAAAGGTGAATATAATGATTAAAGATGCAATAATTAACAAAGTCCTCTCTCATTGCATTTATCACAGAAAGGTGGAAGCATGAAAAACAATTGCATTGGCAGATATGTTTGTAAACAAAGTAAAGATATTATTAAGAATAAGAATCCTTATGGGCAGGAGTTGTGGCTCAGTGGCAGAGCACTTGCCTAACCTCTGTGAGGCACTGGGTTCAATTCTCAGTACCATGTATCAATAAATAAAATAAAAGTCCATTGACAACTAAAAATTTTAAAAAAGAATAAGAATTCTTAAAGGTAAATGCTGTGGGTTCCCTAGAAGAACATGATATTCATAAACTGACTATACTTTTTCAGATAACAAATCAATAGAATGAAAAAGAAGAAAATTTTCAAACCTACATATAAATGTACAGCATAGTTGGACATTCATTTTTAATTGCTTGTGAATTAATAATTATGATACATCTGAAGTCATTATTCTCAGATTAAGTTGCTCATTGGAATGACCTGGGAGACTTTTACATTTACACCTTCCCAAGCCCTTTCCCAGAGGTTTGAATCCAGTAGGGTTTGGTTGGTTCTAGGGACTGTTGGTCTCTAGAGCTTTCCAGGTGATTATAATATGCAGAAAGGAGACAAATGAATAAAACTTTAACACTTGTGGATAAAACTCCATGCTAAAATTGGAGGGAAGAAGAGTGCATTACAACACTTATTCTCATGTAGCTTGTTGCCTACCATAATGGTTCTCAATTATGAATACATGTGCCCACTACGGGACACTTTTGGTTGTCACCACCAATGGAAGGGCAGGGGTGGGAAGGCATGTTAGGGCAGCAGTGCTACTGACTTGGTAGAGGTCAGAGATGTCTCTGCACATACTTGTAGTGTCCTTGCAGGTTACCAATACCTCACCTTTAAAGGGGAGGAAATTTTTCACAGCACCCAATGCAAACAATATGCAGCCTTAAACCATATAGCTCTTATTTAGACAATTACAGTTTTGTTGCAATAAATAGAAATGATGTGTTCCATTAATATCTGCAATATATCTAGTAGGTTTTCATAAGGGTCTACAGTTTCTAATGGTGGGCAAAGAGAGAGCACGGGGCAAGTAGGATGTGGGACTTACAAGGTAGGAGGTGAGACTATAGAGGTATTAGATCACAGGAAGAGTGAAAGAGGAATTGAGAGGAGTAGGCTAGCTGGGATACCTCTGGGGTAACCAAGCCTTCAGAGACTGCTTCTGCACATTCTTCAGTGTATAGGACAGCACCAACCGCAAGGAATTATCTGTCTCAAAAATGTCAATAATATCAAGGTTGAGAATCCCTGGTTCTAGAAGGGGGAATAAGAAAAGTATATTAAAAATACATAATTCATTGTATAAAGATTTAAATACCATTGCAAAACTATAGATAGATGTTATAAGAAGTCAGATAGAGGAACTTTGGCTCTGGAATTTAGTTTGTGCTTTTTCCTATAGCTTTGCCACTCAAGCATTTATTCATTTAACACTAGTTGAACAGCTGCCGTTTCAACCATTTACGGATATGGTAATTACTTAAGTAGAAAGTCTCTGCTCTTATGAAGGTCACATTCTCGTAGGAGAAAACAGACAGAATGACTAATGTTTAGAAAACTAACGTTTAGAAAAGTTTTGGAAAGTATGTGGAGCAACTAGAACACTCATACATTTCTGTGAGTGGAAACTGTTTTGGAAAACTGGTCAGCATTGTCTACCAAGGCCAATTTGCATACCATATGATCAATTTAGCCATTCCACTCTCTGAAATGCATTCAATAGAAGTGCATACTTCTGTGCAACAAAGGACATATACAAACATGCTCATAGTAGCACTATGTAAATAGTGTAAAGCTAGACATAATACAAATGTCTATTAGAAGTCAGATGGATGTATTAAAAACTTTTTTTATACAAAGGAATAACTTGAGCAATTAAACTCAATACATTATTGCTACATGCAAATACATAAATAAATCTCACAAATGCAATGTTGGATGAAAATACCAGATATAATAATTATAATAACATAGTATTTATATCCCACTTATACACAGATCATACAGTGGCAAAATAATATATCATGAATCAAACAGTTGTCCTATTGGGGAAGGGAAGTGAGTGGGGATTTTCTGAAAACCTCCTAGGTATTATATTTCTTGATCTGAATAGTAGATCTGGTGACCTAGATAATTTTTGCAATTTTCCAACTATTTTATTTCAATAAAAACATTTATTTAACAGTGCAGTGATAAGTGCTATGAAAAAAAAAGCAAATCGGGCAAGGGTGTTAGAGACCCACAGGTTGGTGTGGGAGATGTGGCATATTAAAAAAGTTCACAAACTTTTTTTTTTTTTTGGTGCCAGGTATTGAACCCAGGGGCTCTTAACCACTGAGTCACATCCCCAGCCCTCCAAACTTTTTTGATAATAGGCAATCTAGTAAATATTTTAGGTTTTGTAAGACATACATTCTGTAATCCAATTACTTATCTCTGCTATTGTCACACAAAAGCAGAAATAGAAAATAAGTAAATAAATGAGTTCAACAATGTTCTGATAAATATAGATTTTTGAATTTCATATAATTATTGTATTGCAAACTATTCTGCATCTGATATTTTATTTTTAATATACATAACTTTACAAATTTATAGGTCATGATGTGATGTGTCAATGCATGTATATGCATTGCGTAATGATTAAATCAGGACAATCAGCATATCCATCATCTCAAATATTTACCACTTCTTTTTGGTATAACTTTCAAAATTCTCTCCTCCAGCAATTTTGAAATGTACCTTATTGTTAACTATAGTTACCTTCCGTGTAACAGAGAACCAGAACTTATCCATCCCATCTAACTGCAATTTTGTACTCAACAATCAGCTACTCTCCCAGTATCCCCCTCGCCCTTTCTCTCCCCTAGCCTCTGATAACCTCTACTCTACTCTCAAGTTCTGTGAGACCAACGTTTTTAGATTCCATATTTAAGTGAGATCATGCAGTATTTTTCTTTCTGGGCCTGGTTTATTTTACTTTACATATGGTTCTCCAGTTCCATCCATGATATTGCAAATGACAGGGTTTCATATTTTTGTGGCTAAATAAATTTCATTTTGCATATATATCATGTTTTTAATCTATGTGTCCATTGATAGACACTTGGGTTGATTTCATATACTGGTATTGTGAGCAGTGACTCAATAAACCTGGGAGTGCAGAAGTATCTTCAACATACTGATTGTATTTCCTTTGAATATATACCCAGTGGAAAGATTGTTGAATCATAAAAAGACTATGCTAATTTACATTCCCACAACAATGTGTAGGGGTCCCCTTTTCTCCTTGTCAGCACTCATTATATTTTGTTTTCTTTTTTTGAAAAGATCACTCTAACTGCAGTGAGGCGATATCTCAATGGGTCTTTAATTACATTTTGATGATTAGTGATGTTGATTAATTTTTCATATATCTGTTAGTCTTCTTTGAGAAATGTCTATTCACATCTTTTATCCATTTATTAATCAGGTTATCTTTTGCTATTGATTTGAGATCCTTATATATTCTGGATATTAAATCCTTGTCAGATGCAAAATTTTCAAATATTTTCTTCCTTCTTAAAAGTTGTGTCTTCTTTCCAGTGATTTTTCACTTTGCTGTGCAGAAGCTTTTTGGTTTCATGTAATTTCATTTATCAATTTATGCTTTGGAGGTTTTATTCAAAATATTCTTATCCAGTCCAATGTCATGAAGCATTTTCCCTGCTTTGTTCTAGTATTTTCATGATTTTAAGCTCAACATTTAAGTCTTTAATATATGCTGAGTTGATTTTTATATATGGTGAAAGATCTGATTTCTTTCTTCTACATGTGAATATTCAAGTCTCTCGGTACCATTTACTCAAGATATGCCCTTTCCTAGTGTTTGTTCCTAACAACTTTGTTGAAAGCCAGTTGATAGATGTGTGAATTTATTTCTGGCTCTCTATTCTGCTCCACTAACTTTCTTTATCTGGTCTTATACTGATGCCATGCTGTTTTGGTTACTATACTTTTATAATATGTTTTGAAGTCAGTCACAGCTGCCTCCAGCCTTGTTCTTTTTGCTTTGGCTACTCAGGGTCTTTGTGGTTCCATATAAACTTTAGTATTTTTTTCTAGTTTTCTGAAGAATAATCTTGATTTTTCCCCAACCATTTGAAAATATAAAAATCACTCTAAAGCAATGGGCAAATCTGATCTCGGGCCATAGTTCACAAACTGATGTACTGGATACTCTGGGAGGGCATCCCCAAGAGATAACTTTGCTTAAAATCCTAAAAAAAGAAAAAGAAAAAGAAAATGAGACAGCAAGTCATGTATTTACCTGGGAGAAGCATTTTCTCTGGAGGAGGGATAGTGAGTATTAAGGTCCTTCTGGGTGTGTCCTAGGAGCAGCTTCTGTGGCTACAGTGGAGCAAGGAAAGGGAGAAAGATGGAATAGGAAATCAGCATTAACAACCCACAATTAGAGAGCCTTAGAGATGTTTTATAAAATTAACCCCGGCAGTAATGAGGAAGATGGAAAGGTGGAAAGAACAATTGGAAACAAGCCAAAAGTCTTAAAAATATTCCAGAGAAGAAATGAAGAGACAGAAGTAACATATGGATGAGGAGAAATGGATGAAGGAATGGCCTTCAAGTCTGTTAAAGTTGCAAACCCACCACTTCATCCACACACGTCCAACTTGCTTATGGTCAGCCTCTTAAAGTGAGACTGGAATAGAAGCAGCCTCTTGGTTGGTTTCTTTTCTCTCCTTTTGTATTTTCTTTTTAACCAGGAACTCCACACCAAGCAGGGTTATTTATAATGATGAGGTTCATATTTTCCAGGCAGAAGAGAATGGCAACCAATAGTGGTAGTCGTCTCTAAAGTGTGACAGGTCTTCAAGCTCCATTGTGGAATCTGCTCCTAGGTGGAAACTCAGCTTGAATCTCCAACGTGAAATGGGACATAATATCTGGCATTGTGTATAAAAAGAATGACTTGCCAATTGGGATTTCTTCTTGGCAACAACTTGGCTTTTTATTGAATTTGAGCTATCAAATGCTTGTTCTCTTCTGTATTGCTGTGTCTAAGTCATTAGATACTGAAAATGTCCGATGTGGCAAAACATAATAGGCCCCAGTTATAAAGGGGTGAAGAGTGAGGTGAAAAAGAAAGATGATTACTGAAAGCTTTCATAAATTTTTCTGTTATTCTTTTACATCTTTTATATAAAAGATTTATCTTGGGTAATGGGCTGTGCCCTTTTGATCTATAGACTAGATCAAAAACCAGAACAATTTTAATATCACAGGCAATGCTGCATCTGGTATCATATATGATCTTTTATTCAACTTACCCAGTTTTACTTCATAGGTCAGTAAAAATAAAATGTATTTGGAGTGATCACAGAGATAGGACAGATGCAAGTTAAAAATAGTTGAATTTAGAAAAAAAAATTAAACTTTTAATGCAGCTAGTTTTTACAGACAGTTCCTAGATTCTAAATTGTATAGTAAATAAGACAGTCTCTATCCTGCAAAAGCATGCTTCCTCTAGGGAAAAGAGATGGTAAAATAGATATGTGTAAGAATGTAAAAATGGAGGTACAGGAGTTATTAAATCTGGTCATTAATTAGTATTGATATGCCAGTTTGCATATAAACAAATCAAAGCACCAACAGGCAAGTCCCAATACCACATAGATGACAAGTAAGTGTAGATTCAAATTTGAGTGTAAAATCAATCCTAATGTTTTTTCCCTATATACAATTTTACATTTAATTTTTTTCCATTTTCTTCATACATTCAGCAAATATTTATGTGACATCTACCATGAGTAAGGTACTATGATATGATATTCAGCTAAGCAAATGATATAAGCATATTTCATTTAGTCATCAGTTTATGCAGAGGTAGCCTAGTGTTTAAACCTACTGGCTATATTCAGTCTCTCTGATTTCAAATTTCAGTATCTCTGCATATAACCCCAAACAAAGTTAATGTAACCACCCTGTGTTCATCAAATTCTGCATGGGATTCCCTATCACGAAGAATAGTTGAAAAAAAATAAATGAAATTATGTAATGTTTATCTCATAGTAAGTGCACAAGCAATGTAAGTAATGATTATTGTTATACAACTGCTTTACATGTGCATATAGGATCTCTGCATTTTGGTATGATTATGTTAATCACATATATGAAAATAAGAGCCATCAAAATAAATGGCAATTTAAGCACCAGGAGTAGCATGTCTGCATGATAATAAGCAGTTGTGACTAGACATCATCACCCTAAAAGGTACTCTACAATGATGGCTAAGGAAGTGTCAACAGTAAAAGAATTTTCTAGAAGGGATTCTGGATAAATTGCATGTCACCTCATTCTATGACTATCTGTCCCATGGGTATTTTAATTAATATTTTCAAGGATTTTCCTTAAAAGAATGGTTGATGCCATATGTTTGATAAATGCTTATAAAAATTTATTAAAACTGATGTAATTACAATATATGATTGTGATTAAAGTTGAAAAGAAAGATGAAGAAGACACAAATAGTAATAAATATAATTTTCTCTCATTATATTATTTATGGTAGTGAATCCCTTCATTGAGTTTAAACTTGGGTTTCTCTATAACCCTGCTTTTACTTCCTTGTAAAAGATTATTCTTTAAAGCCAACATTTATTTTCCTCTTATCCATAAACAGAGGTTAATAGGTATATTGAAATGTACATAAAATTTACACACTTTCTCCAGAATTCAATTTAAATCACAAGAAGTATATTCTAGTTGTCATATGAGTGTTTGTAATCGAGTTCTATATAGCCACAGGTGAAGCACCTTGTCAAATACCTTCAAATAGATTAAGTACTCAAAAGTTAAATATTTCCAATGTAAATTTTTAAACATAAACAGACCGTAATCAGTTTAGACAATGATCTGATTGAAAAACCTAATTAGTAGCAAAGAGATGAGTCTATGCTACTAAGATATAGGGACTATTTAATTTTGGAATTTGAAATCTTCTAAAATAGTCGTGAGGTATAGATGAGAACTGAAAAACTATTTTGTTCAACTATAAAACTATTAAAAACCAGCTATATTCTCTTTTTTTCACATTTTTAAAGATAAATAAAGGGAAGACAAGCTGTTGTTAACAGATGAATACAATAGAAATTGCTCCTCCAGCAATATTAGAATCCAATTGAATATCGCTTGTAAATCTCCATTTACCCAACTTTTGCCCATTCTCGAGTTTAATAGCCATGAGTTTACAAAATGTATAGTGATCTACATTTCTCATTCTGTTGGTTTGTTTGCCTGGGTTTTTTCCTGTGCGTGTGCGTGTGTGTGTGTGTGTGTGTGTGTGTGTGTGTGTGTGTTTTGATAGTGAGTAGGACACAGCCAGAAGCAGTCAACTATTTTTGGAGAAGATTTCATTTTTAATTTAAATGCGGGCTTTATAGACAAGAATAAGAAGCTCTGATTGCAGCTAATTTCAGCAAATTAAAAAGAGCCTACGGGGAAAAACTGACTAGTAATGACGAAAAGCAATCAAGTGTGCAACAATATTGATCTTCAAACACAAAGCCGAACAGATAATAAAATACAGTCAGAAAAGCCCATTCATTTTTATTATGAGGATATAGCAGATGCTGGTTTAAGTACTAGAATAAAACAGGAAGCCCATTGATTATTACAGCTGATGCTGACAACCGTGGATATACACACGCTCCATAGTTTGTAAGAGTTCGTTCGTGTCCTCAGGCAGGGTACTAACCCAGAGCTGGCACTGAGCCACTTTTATCTGAACAGAATCTTACACATTAAATATTTAAGTTTCCGTGAGTAAGGAAAAGGGAAGGAAATCAAAGAGCTTCTGGGGTTGTGTGCACGCCGCATTCGTCAGGCTGTAAACACAGCATGCGCACAAACTTCTTTACACATCTTGCAAAACTTCTCTGATCTTGACTTGATTGACAAAAAGTCTCCCGAGCAAGGAGTTTATGAATTAGGCCAAAACAATCACTTGAAATAAATGCTGTCTTAACTTTTAAACAGAAGCATTATTTTTAGGATTAATTCTTACAGCAGAATAGAGCCTTGTTTATCACAGAAAAGGATGTTGTAGGTTGTCTCCATGGACTTGTGTTTTAGAGGCAGGAAGCTTTTAAACAGAGGAAGCCTGAGGGTTCTAAAATGATTGGGAATGGGGCAGAGAGGGTAATTTCAAGAAGAAAATACTGCATTTTACTGCCCTTATCAGTATTCTCCTTCCTCCCTTCCTCCATTCATTCACTAAACAAAATTATATGACAGGGCCAAGCCATCCCAGCTCTGTCTCCTCAACCTATTTCTATTCTTATTTTTACAGCCTTTCCTCTTACAACCTTGTGACAGTCTTTGAACAGGTATCCGATTGTCAGCAAAATACCTAAGTTTGTTGAATCGGTGCACACCTTTTGGAAAAGGTGTGCCCCCCAGCAAGTGACATTCCAATGCTAGCTGTCATAGCGCTATCTATCCTTCTATTGGGGAAAGACAGAGGGTATATATAAGCAGATTTTTAAAATCAGATGTTTTCAGAAATTTAAATTTCTGCAAGACCAGTAAAAAATGCAATACAAAGGAAACTGGCCTGGTATAAGAGCTATCTCAGTTATCATGGAAGTCCTTTCAATGATAAGCAGAAGGGTCCTCTGTACAAGATCTAGTTGGACAACTTTGTATGTAAAGTAAATGTTAAATGCAGAGACCCTAAGGCCAGAGAAAACTTGGCATATATAAGTAAAAGGAAGAAAACTAATGTGGCTGAAGATAAGCAAATTATTAGAAAGTGGAAGGATTATAATAGGAGATTAGGTTAAGGATGAAGACCAGAACTAGGAAAGATATACAGATGATAGCAAGGATTTAGATTTTATGACAAGTGCCATGGGAAGCTATCAAAATCAAAGAAAGCTTGAGTAATTAATATTTTAAATGAATGTATTGTACCCAAAGCTTATAAGATAACTTATAACCATTATTTGCTTTTTACATAAATCATAGGTTCATCACTCATTTTTTTTACACACAAAAAATTGTGCTGGGGCTGGGGATGTGGCTCAAGCGATAACGCGCTCGCCTGGCATGCTCGGGGCACTGGGTTCGATCCTCAGCACCACATACAAACAAAATAAAGATGTTGTGTCCCCCAAAATCTGAAAAATAAATATTAAAAAATTCTCTCTCTCTTCTCTCTCTTCTCTCTTCTCTCTCTCTCTCTCTCTCTCTCTCTCTCTCTCTCTCTCTCTCTCTCTCTCTCTCCTCTTAAAAAAAATTGTGCTCTACAAATATGCTCTTTCCAAAATGGAAATAGCTCTAGTTTTTATATATTATAAAAATACCTGAGATTATTTGATTACTAATCCTCCCAAGTATGTATGTTTTTGTATCACACTGTTTCTTTACTACATTAGTTACAGCTATAATAAATTGATCATTTGAATAATTATCATTTTTGTCTTTTTTATGGGCCGTAAGTACACATATGTAGATTGTATGCTTGAACATGTGTTTAGTGCATAGATAAGTTAGCAGAAAATATTTTAATCAAATAAATATAATTATATAACTGTATTTAATATACTATGGATACTTCTCGTATCACTAAAACTTCTCTGACAGATATTCTTGCATAGTTACAATTTCCGATTGTTGACTAATTAAGGTATTCCAAGTTTCAAGGACAGGTTTTTATTCTAAGAAAAGAAGTCTCTACTTAGTTAAATTTTTAGCATATGTAAATTTATTAAGTTCTTGTGGTTACTATGTTGTATCAGTGTAAATGATTTTTGAAATTGAACTTTAAAAAAGTCCCTTCAAATCTTTTATGGATTGAATTATGTCCCTGAAAAAGATATGGTGAAATCCGAACTCCAGAATCTCAGAATGTGACCTCATTTGGAAATAGGCTCACGGAAGGTGTGATTAGCTAAAATGATGTCAAACAGGTTAAGGTAAACTCCATAATCCAATATGACTGGTGTTGTTATTAGAAGAAGAAGGAGGAGGAGGAGGAGGAGGAGGAGGAGGAGGAGGAGGAGGAGGAGGGAGGGGAGGAGGGAGGGGAGGGGGGAGGGGAGGGAAGGAGGAGGGGGAGGAGGGAGGGGAGGAGGAGGGGGAGGAGGAGGAGGAGGAGGAGGAGGAGGGAGGGGAGGAGGAGGAGGAGGAGGAGGAGGAGGAGGAGGAGAAGGAGAAAAAGGAGCCAATATAAGAGGCAGATAAAGACTCAGAGAGAACTCCCTGGGAAGGCTGAAGTTATGCTAACTCAGGCCAGGTCTCCTGAAGACCAGGGGAGAGACCTGGAATGGGTCCATCCCTAGCCCTTCAGAGGGAACATAACCCTGCTGACACCTCATACTTGAACTTCCAGACACCAGAATTGTGAGCTAAGAAATTTCTGCTTTTCTAGGTCACCCAGTTTGTGGTACTTTGTGATAGCATCCCCAGGATTAGAGACTATTCAGTACTAAATTATACTTAGATTATCTGATAGGAAACTGCCCAGGTCAGTCCTGATCATACCGTAAGGGCAGTATTGTGATGTTCACCATACTGGGTCTCAAGTTATAGAGCCAGGGGCTAAAGAGGTAGTTTGCCAAAGTAAATACAGAATGCCCAGTGAAATGTGAATTTTAGAAAATCATATCATGCTTGAGAAATACTAACTTTAAAAGTATTATTTAATCTGAGACTAAAATTGAACTGAGAATTCTTTGCTTTTTATTTGCAAAAATCTGTCAACCCTTGAAAAGAGACCACCAGGAAGTAAATATTTCCAAGGGACAAGGAAATAAAAGGCAGGTGTCCTCTTTCTTCTGAGAAATTTCCCCTATGGTTGATGCTTGACAGGAGTTAGCCATGTAAAAGGGAAGCAATAAATACTAGCCCTTGCTTGGATCCAGTGATCTCTGTTTGGAAGAAACAAAAAGGATGCCTGAGAGGATCAGAGTAGCAAAACGATTGATTTTTTAAAAACTGTGTAAAACTGTGGCTAACGTCTCCTTGGAAATGAGAGATGGAGGAAAATAAATCCTCCTTTGGTCATTACATACCCATTTGTGACACAGTTTTTACTAATCCAAAAGAAATACTGCTTGAAAGCACCAAGGATTCTAACTAAGAAAGCAGTAGAAGAGGGATACAAGAAAAAAAACATTTTGTTTCTATTTACTACTGGAAGGATTTCATGAGAATTTTAAGCTACACCACAAAAATGAAAAGTTATTTTAAGAGTGTTAAAGTGAATTAGAGCCAAATTCCCAGCGTTAATATAAAAGCAGATGAATATGTCTACTCTCATTTGATGTTTGTGATAGAAAGAGGGATGATGGAAGGGCTCAAATTTAGATGAATTCACAAAAACTGCAAAAGAACATGCAAAAATGGATCTGGCAGACAGCAAGCCTAGAAACCTAGATAAATTAGGCTCAGGATAATTAATAGAAGATGTAAATTATACCCAAAAAAGGGTGAGACAAGGAAAATGAAGTTCTTAGGAGGAAAAGTGCCAATAAGAGAAAATGAAACGGAGGTAAGTTTAATAATAGTATTGAAAGACCTAAACAAGAATTTTGACTGCAGAGATAGAAACACTTTCCTAAATTGCAGGATTAGTATCTACAATTAAATTAATTGTCAAGATCAGATCCAAATTTTGGTTAGGATAATCCCAAACAAAAGCGATAAGGAAAACTTCTCCATTAATGCAGGAATAAATCCAAGTTACTTCTGTTGGACAACGTGTGTTTAATAACATGGCAGCTCCTATTTCAATGGCATAGAAGCTCTTCTTTCCCTATAACACAGAGTCTCAAGTGAATTTTCTAATGAGAACCTACAATACTGAAGATTATGAATAAAAAATTTAAATTAATAAAAGAACATGCCAGGAAAAGCATGATGTATCCTAGGGGAGTGTCTGTGTCAACATCACTTGTGGATTCTAAATAGGACCCTCACCAAGGTATGGGTTTGGACCATTGCATACACACGGTATGAGGAGAATGGCAGGGTCAGCCATCCCTCTGGTCAATACTGAACACACCCCAGACCTGCTTAGATTCACAATAGGAAACAGGAAAGGAAGAGGAAAGAAAAAGAGAAGTAGAACATCTAAGAAAGTAAATGTGTTAATAAAGAAAAGAAGAAACATAAGACTTCCTTCTTCAGGTCTAGGAGACCATGCATCCAACATGCACAGAGGCTTCCAGCATCGTGGATGAAATCTGGTTACCACTGAAAGAGGAAAAGGAAAAGTCTCAGCCCAGGGGTTAGGGATATAACTCAGTTGGTAGAGTGCTTGCCTCTCATGCACAAGGCCCTGGGTTCAATCCCCAGCACTAAAACAAACAAATAAAACCAAAACAAGCACAGGTCAACAAGACCTTCATAAGGACACCCTGAATCTACACATCTTTCTGCTTCTTGCTAGCAGAAATAGAAATAGCCTCTTTCCCTTGTCTTAATGTTCATATTTATTAAAGCTACAAGCATAAAGTTTTAAAGTCATAGAGAAGAAAAATGTCAGCATTGGTGTGACAGCAAAGTGTGAACACCTTGCAAGGTCATTTTAGAAAGAAAATTTTTTATCACATTACCATGTATTTTACTATGTATTTTAGGGTCATCCACTGCCATAAATTCCATTTATCAGAGAACTGAAAATAAACCATCATACCTTTCAGTCATTTCTTCAGGCAATATGCAAAGCTATATGTTGTGGAGGGCACAAAATAGAAACAAATAGAAATGCCCAGCCTGCCTGCCATCGAGCTCTAAGAGTCAAACTCTCTAATGAGTAATGAAGTTTGATCAGAGACACAAAGCAAATGAAATAAGACTATGATTTAAAATTTTAAAAAATATTAAGTATTATTCAGAAAAGCAAGGGTAAACTGTTATCAGAATTCTGACCAAAAAAGTCCAGGGACTTCCTCGGAGAACGTCAATCTTTGTAAGAATCTTCCTTCCGGCTGAAACGATGTATCAGTCTCTGGAAATGGGGTAAGGATATTCCAATTTGAGCAAAGAGTTTGAGTAAAGTATGTCCTTAGCACAATCAGGAAAATAGTTTGGCATAGAAAATACATAGTTTTGGTGGCGTTATGGGTGAAATGATATGTTGACATTGGCGTTCATACACTTTGTGTGTCTCATACTTTCCCACAGCAGTGACCCAATGGTGAAGATTAAGCACATATATCCAGGGACATGGATGATGGCCCAGAGCATGCTATCTCAAATCTGAATTTTTTTTTCAGTTTATCAAGTTTTAATCTCAAACTTGTATAGTGAATTTTTCACTATGCCAAATATTATATCCAAATTCAATTAAAGTTAAAATGAAACCATTAGGTAGCAAGGGAATGCAAATCAAAACCACAATGAAATACCACTTTGCATCCACTAGGATGACTATAAACAAAAAGAGAGATAACAAGCAGTGGAGAGGATGTGGAGACATTGGAATCTTCATACATTGCAGGTGGGAATATAAAATTCTACAGCTGCTTTGGAAAACAATCTAGCAATTCCTCCAATGGCTAAAGATAGAGTTACCATTGACCCTAGAAATTCCACTCCTAAGTATTTACCCAAGAGAAATGAAAACATATGGCCACACAAAAATTTGTGTACAAATGCTCATAGCAGCATTACTCATAATGGCCAGAAGCAAAAACAACCCAAATGCCCATCGACTGAGTTATGGATGAACAAAATGTGGTGCAGCCACATAGTGGAATATTGTTTGTCCATAAAAAAGAATGCAATGCCATTAGCCGCTTCAGCATGGATGAATTTTGCAAACAAAGTGTTGAGTGAAAGAAGCCAGTTGCAAGGAACCATATATTGTATGATTCTATTTATATGAAACATCCAGAGTAGACAAATCCATACACAGAGAGTAGATTAGTTGCTGAGGGCTGAGAAGAACAGAAGGTTAGGGAGATGCTGGGCAAAGGGCTTTGTTTTGGGGGTGATAAAATATTCTAAAACTGATTTATACTGTTGGTTCCATAACTGAATTCACTTTTTAAAACTCCTTGGATTTTTATATTTTATTAAAGGGATGAGTTCTATTGTGTGTGAATTGTATCTCAAGAAAGCTGTTAAAAATAAAGTGAAAATTTTAAATTTTATGCTTTTTAAAAAAAATTCTAAAGGAACACCTACACAGTTCAACAAAGACACCTAATAGAGAATTTACTAAAGGAAAACATGAGAGTTTGACAAAAGCCCTTTCCAGAGGTTATAAAAGTTAGCAGTTTGAAATAAAATTTCCAGTCTTTTTCTATGCTTTTGCCATAATAAATGTACTCATAAGTGTTTATGTATGCACATTTTTGTAAACTCTTTTTTAAGAAAATTAAATATTACCAATATTTTCTGCAGCTTAAAAAAACGACATTTTAAATTTCCTACCAGTGTATTTTTACCGCCTTCTCCCTTTTTAAGTAAAATTGATGCTTTCTCTACCCCTGGCCACAAGTAGCATACATAACCAAATGTGAGAAGTACATTGTGTAGTTTAGTGTGCGCTCTGTTTCACAGTTCACAGCTGTAATCTTCTAGCCCTCTGGGTATGAAGGGGTGGGATGAGCAGACGAGGAACTTCTGACCAGAGTACAGAATGTTAAGGTGGCAGCCTGTCAGCTCCTGCCTCTCCCCTCTCTGCTCGCCAGCTGGTTCCCAGCACAGTTCCAACACCATAGCACGGCCATCGGCCATCGCTGTGAGCTTGCTATTTTCCTGCCCTGGAAGAGGCAGCAGAGCAGACTGATTCTGGACGCTTTCCTCCATTCTCTTTTGTCTGTGTGACACCAGGCCCTCTTCCACACAGAGCTGCCATTTACCCAGAGCCAAAATCTCGTCTTCTACCCGTGAATTCCATAATTGTTACATAAGTTTGACATGTACATCTCCCTCCCTCTGACCTCTGCAGCACCTCTAGGACTGGGGTGGGAGTGGGGGAAGCACAGGTCAGTGAGCCAGCTTGTCAGTGATCAAAGCCCTCCGTGACATTTAGTTCCTAGTTGATATGACTCTTCTGAGGATTCCCAGCTTATACAGAGGAGCATGCAAGAAACATCAGGAAGGTGATTCTATTTTTATTTTCAAGGTCACAGAGCTGATCAATGTCAGGATTGACAGAGATACCCTCCCTCCATACATAATACACTTTTCACTGTAATATGGAACTTCTGATGGCCATTCAACAGTAGTCCAAAAGTATTAAAGAGGACGCTTTGAACCTACTTTAGCATAATGATTTCATCAGAAGTCGTCAATAATCCGGCATTATTGTGACATCCTCAGCCATTGTTAATAGTTCATGTTTCACTTTTACATATCCATTTTGTGAGCAGAGTCTATATTTAATAAAACAAACCACTCCATCTACAATATTACTTCATATTTTTCATATATTCATTTTTTTTGCAGGCATGATAAACTATCTTCAGGTTTCAGATTGCAACTACAACTTTTTAAAACCTAAGTTTTTGTTGAGTCCAGACCATAAAAACACGTCAGAAGAATGGAGAACCTAGCCATTTAATCACCCAGATTATCAACACTTCTATAAAAAGCTTTTAAATGGCAAGAAGATAAAATGTTAAGTGTGGATAGTAATTACTTTGCCTTTATCTCTTGTGCCAGGTTTCAAACCTCACCATATGGGTGTTTGTGCAAGATTAAATAGCTATTCAAGTGTGTAATGAAGTAGAAGGTACTAAACTGAACTAAAAGATACAGCATGGAATAGGTCAGAGTAGATCAATCTCACAGAAATGAAATATGAAAGAGTTGATTGATAGATCTTTTTGATTCCAATCACACATATATTTTGAGGGGCATTTAATAAAATAAAGAAAACCCTTTTCTTTTCATTTATCTTTGTAGGTAGCAAAACACTATAGAGGAAAGAAGAAAAAACCCTACCACTGGAAGTAGAGTAAATCAATACTTGATTTGGACAGCTCAGTTTAAGCATTAATAATTAATATAAACCCCTTTCACTATTAAGAAATGTCCCTATGTGGTTGATATATTGTAAGATCACCCTTTCTTGAGTGAGTTTTGAAACTGTTGTCAGAATTACCACAAAAAAAGTTTACGCATGGTATTTGCCTTCACAGTGAGCCATTAGAAGTGACACCCAGAAAAGATGCTCGAGATTATGAAAGAATACTCAGACCTTCTGCTCTGGGGAATGGTAAATATATAAACTCTAAGTTTAAATTAGAATAAAATCAATACATTTTTAAGAGCAAAAGTTGAAATTTTTAGGAAAAATGAAAAAAGACAAATGCATTAATTTGTAAAATTTCCCCCAAGTAGATGGTTACATGGCAAGGGCACACAGCAAAATACTAAGTGAGAGTCTAGTTTTTGAAGATCTAGTTAACATCTTTGAAGTTTTGGAAAAAGTCCGAGAGACTATATACCAAACAGTTAATAATGGTGTTGTGAATTGGATAATTGTTTTTATTTGGCTTAAACATGATTACATGCCTAATGCTCCTGGCATGCATATGTGTGTGTTTGTGTGTGTGTCTCCCCTTCAGTCACAGTAGGAGTTTCTTCTTCAGTGACAATGCCCAGCCTTCCTCAGATAATGCAGATCAGAAATCAATGGAGGGTTTCTGTTACAGCAAAAGGTGACTAATACAAGTGGTCACAGATTCACAAAAAAAAAAAAAAAAAAAAGGTTTTCTTTCTTTTTTTCATTTCTGTAATGAAAGAATCTTATAAAAGGCACTTTGTACACAAATAATAAAACTGTATAACGACGAATATACGCAAGCTTTTCATTTATGTTCTTCTTACCCTCTTCTAACCTCCAGCCCCAAAGGAGACGCTAATAATACTAAGCCATCAAAAGATAAATGGCAGAAAAACGATATCCTGAGGTTTCTTCACCTCTAAGTTTTATTGTAAAAAACAAATATATACTATTAGCCACGTGTGGCCTTTGGCTCTGTGCTTTAGATAGTTGGTGATATTTGTTTTAGTCTGTGCTAGCATTTCAAGTTTTTTCTTTAAATCTGAGAAGATCAAAATGGCTTTTCAAACCAAATTAGCAAGTTTTAGTCCATCTTAGTTGATGACTGATTAAAACCCACAGCTGAGTCACAGTAGAATCAACTGTTATGCAACATGAAACAGTGCATATCTGATTCAACAGCAAATCAATGGAAAAGATAATCTAGTCATGAAAGCCAACCAGTTCTTCTACGGTACAGTTACAGAAATAGATGCAGTTTCATTTTGTGAATCTTGGAATCTCTTCCCTGTGAAGAAATTAAAAAACGTGAGGCCTCCTTTCTCCCTGATCTCCCCTCAGATAAACTCACTCATTCCCATGGTTCTAAGTACCTTCTACATGCTGCTGCCTATGATGATCAAACTTTTAACCCAGCCCTAAAACTCTTCTTCAAAGATCTAGACTGCTTGAAATCCAACTGCTCTCTTGAGTCCCACATCATCTTGAGTAAGACATCTGGAAAATAGTCCAAATTTCTTCCAGTATTTCCTACTTTAGTAAATGCCATTGTCTTCTACCTATTTGCTGAATGAGCTCAAGAATTTCAATCTCAAATGACATATCCAAAATTTAATCTGTTATTTTAAGTAAACATAAAAACTCGGTTCCCTATATGAAAATTCAAAAGTCCTTAAAACTCAATGGAGAAGATATTTGTATGACTTAGAATCCCATCAGGTTCAATTTTTTCTAATTGCACTATGGAGAAATCTCTTTTCACTGAGATGATCTTTTTTAGTAGGATAATTTTCCATGCGAGGAAAGTTTGGAACTAGATAAGAAGATTTAAGAGAAAGTCAAGGTATAACATTTTTATATAAAAATTTCCTAAATATTTGGTACCTTATGTAATTTTAATGTTGAAGATCACTCGACCTAACAGAATGATAGCTTTTTAACTCAATTTATTATGTGTGAATGTACAATTGACTTAGATGCCTGGCTTTCAACCTTTGCCCATAACTCTCAAATGTATATGTTCGAATATAATTATTTGTTCAAAGTTTTATGTATTCCATTATCTATTTGACATTGCTACTAAGATATCTAAAAAGATATTTCAAAAGCAAGATGTCCAAAACTTAGTTTCCTGACTTTCCCCTAAAACCTGCAGTAGATGAAAAGATCATTCTTCTCAGCTGCTCAGGCTAAAAATTCCTGGAGGCGCTTCCTTGACTCCATTTTTTCTTGCTCCCCAAATTCAATTCATTATAGAATTCTAATTAACTGGGGTTCAAAATGTGTCCCACATCTGACCTTTGTCTTCCACCATCATTACATCCTGCCTCCATTGCTGCTTCTTATTCCCCTGGAGTCTGTGCTCAGTGTGAACTCACTCAGATCCATCTCTCCACTTTACTCACAATAAAATTGAAAGACCACACGAGGCCGACAAACTCTCCTTCAACTATTATCTAGTTGACCTAAACATCTGCTCTGCCTCTCAATCTCCTCAAACACCACCATCACACTCTCCCATTGAGATTGCCCTGATTTTTCCACTGCCTACAGCTTCTTTTTCCAGATGTCTATTTGGCAAAATTTCTCCTTGGTTCCACTTTTTTTTTTTTAAGAGAGAGAATTTTTTTAATATTTATTTTTTAGTTTTCAGTGGACACACGTTTTGCTCAAATATCACCACCTCAGTGAGACTTAATTTACCCATTCTATTTAAAATTGCAACTCATCCTAAACTTCCAATGGCTCTCACCATGTTTTATTTTACCTTGTATCTAAAGCAATTATCACCTGATCATCATGTATTTTTTTATTTATTGAAAATAAATATACTCCATGAGATTGTAGATTCCTTGAGGTTAGGGGTATTCATGGGTGTATCCTAAGTCTTTAGATCAGCACCTGACACACAGTGGCCACTCATTAAGAATTTATTATTGTTGACTTGCAATTTTCAATAAAAATCACACTAAATTCAGGATAATATCATACATTAATTCATGAAGATATGGATTTTCCTTCTCCTAGAGTAAACTGTGGCTAACTGGGCAATTTTTAAGTTACTATATTCTGATTTGCCTCCTATATACCAACTAGTTTCTACAAAACATACCCCCCAAAAAAACCAATTCAGATTTTGGTAGTTTATTTCATTTTGACAGATTATAGGTTCAAATCTAATTGCATATTCTGTAGTAATTTTAGGAGTCATGGTTAGGTTAAAAAGAGATTCTTTATACATCCCATTTGTTATCTTTACTGTGGTCAGTGCAGTCTTTTAAAAGTAACCTCTAAACATGTCATAGACTTTGGATAACTTAAAACTTATTTTTGCTCCTATTTCAGTTGGTAGCCAGTTTTCCTCAATGTGGCTAACAAAATTCTTACAAGCACATTCCTGCCTATTAGCTAGACTCCACATAATTCTCTCTCACTAGAAATGTAAACTCTAATTGAATTCGCTATTCTTTTTCTTGTTTAGGGGCTTCTAAATTTGTTACTCCTTTGCCTAAGTCACTTCATGCTAATTGAACAATCCCAGCCATTTGATCATATTTTAATTTTTTACTTTTCTTCTTTCTCTGAGACTTCCCTTCATCCAAGAACTGGCTAAAGGATTCTCTGTGTTCTGGAACTACTCATGTTTATGCCATCCTCGCGTGATTTCCTTCAGCTAGTTATCTAACAGTGCTGAGACATCAGAGGTTCTAAATCAACACTTGCGGAATATATAAAAGAATTTTTCTAAAAAAGCAGGCAGTGAATCTGAATCTGCAATTCATCTCTCTACAATTCTTTCTGCTACAGCGTACAACTGGGCTAAAATGTCATTGTGTGACAATGGTGTGAAGACCCTTCTTTGCCCATAACAGAGTAAATCTTGAAATAATACACCCACTTGTTCTGCAACTTGATGTTTTTATTATTGCTTTTGGCTGTACTTCAGAAAATAAGTGTCTTACTCTTGTAGTACTGCTGACATCTCTCTGGAAATTTTTGACAAATATTCAACACAGAGATGATTTTGTTTCTATTTTATGGACTTCTTGATCCCTTATATACTACATTTTATTTCTTTATGAGCTTGCTTTGCTTCATCTTTAGTCCTCAAATTCAATGACCAAGATAATGTTAACAGCATGAGCACAGAATATGACCTCTCCTCAAAAGAATTCCATTTCCACACAATTTATTTACAGACTTGGTGAAAGACGAAACTGCTTTTCCATTCCTTCCCCTCCGTTATCAACTAACAAAGCAATTTCTGGTGCTTTCTTATTTTATTCGTGAATGGCTTTTTCTTTAATTTCAATTCATGCCTTCTGATCTAATTAGTATAATTAGCCTCGGACACACAATAAACAAAGCAAGAAACAAACAAAAAGAAAAACCCACAAGATTCCATTTAAATGGTCAGCCTTTCTTTCATAGGTTTTATGGTCTAAGTTTTCAGCTGTCTTCATAGCTCATAACCTTTAATCCTAACATCAATCTCAGCGTTCTATTCAATTACAGCTGCTGTCTATTGAGAAGTAGCAAAGGTTTTGGAGAGTTTGTGGGAATGTGGAAGTTGCCCCATTCATTTTCATTAGTAAACTCGGGAGACACAGATTTCACTGAATTTGCCAAGAGTATTCTTGCTGTGTCTGAATGATTTATTATTAGACATCATATTTCTTTTCAAAATATGGTTAAAAGAATCCAAAAAAATCATGCAATTGTTTTACCTGAAATATTATGTAATTTCATCACCTATACACCAAAGTTGCTGATGAGGATGCTGATGGAATAACACAAAAGGCCTTGCATGGCGAGAGGGACAGGAAACAAACAGTAAGACCCACTACTAGCATGGAGCTAACACCGGTACCTGTGAAGGTGACCTCAGAGAAGGTCATTAGAAACATTTATGACATCTCACCATACCTAAAAAAAATTTTTAAAAAATTAAAAATGGAATGATGATTATTTAAAACCCAAGTTGTAAACTTTTGAGTCAAGATACCAGCATTCAAGGATAAATGTTATAATTTATAAAAAAGCAAGTGACAAAATTGTTAGGCCATGGAGCCAAACTAAATGACCCATCTCTGTCCCTGAGGAGCTTTGAGGAGCTAATTTCCTAAGAACAGTATTCAAGATTTTGCACACCTGGCCCAACTTACCTTTCATGGCTCATAACCCACAATGCCAGACAGGGCAACCTGTGCCATTTTGCAATCCACACTTGAGGAGCAAGGTGTTATTCCAGTGTTCCCAATCCCTGTGACATTTTAGGATCACCTGGGGAGCTTTTAAAAATCATGCCTGGTCCCAGCTCAGACTGATTAAATCAGAATCTCTAGGTTTGGAGCTTTCCAGGTGCTTCTAATGAACAGGTTACGCTGAAAGCCATAAGTAAGCAAGTAAAACTACTCACCTGTCCTCTATCCAAGAATCCAGGCTTCCCCTCTCCTGATAATGCTCCCTCTGTCTGATTTTATAAAGTTTTGTCTTTGTCTTTACTTAGTTCAGTACTGCTTTCATGAAGGAATCCCTGTGTTCTTCCAATTTTTTCCTAAAATCCATCCTAAAACTGAGATTGGAAATCTAACCTCAAATGTGCCAGCCCTCCACAGAACTACCTTTGACATATCACCCTCAGCTACACCATTCTCAATAATAACCCCATCACATCCATCTTTCGATAACCCTCACTAAGCAAGAAAATGTTTTCAAGGACATAGAGAATATCATATTTCATTTTTCTCTTCATGGTAAATTTTCAGGAGTAACTTCTGCTCTTTATTTTTAAAGGAGTGACATTTCTCATGAGCAATTGGGGATTTTTTTTAATCTGTGGATATTAGGAAGCATAGAACTGATCAATTTTTTCCTTTACAAAATTGCCACTAGAACATTTAAAGCCCTTGCTAAGCACTTGCTTAGCATGTACTAGGCACTGGGTTCTATCCACAGTATCGCTCCCAAAAAAAGAAGCCAATTTATGGTTCTCTCGTGGAAAAGGTGGTTATTATAAACATGTTTTCATATTATTTCTGGCTTTGTTTTATATTTCCAAAGCACACTTTGTACTATTAATTTTCCTCAAGTTTAATTTCTGCGATTTTAAATTTTTACCATGCCAAATAAATCTTATATCATTTATAGAACAATATAGTCTAAAAGTTAAATAAAAATAAATTTCTTCTAAGTTGTCTACAATATTTATATTAAAATTATCCCCTAATCTGTTTTTCCATCTTTCTTTCCTATTTATTTATAGCCCTAACTTATTCTACTTTACTTTCTAGAGTTAACTATATCTTGTCTAGACTAAGTATCTTAAAGGTCAAGAAGCATACCCTACTGATTTTAGTACAACCCCTAGAAATTAACAAGTACAAATTTGTCAACAAATATTTGTCATGATGCTTATTTACTCCTGAGTACAAAGCTAATAAAACTCAGCTTGAGTTCCAGATTTGTCATATACCAACTGAAGACCTTAAGCAACTTAACATCTAGGCCTCATTTTTCTAATTCATAAAATAAGGATAACTGAAAATATTATTGAACTGTTATTGATCCCACAATATTTTTAAGATGCTGAAATAATACCTGATAAATAACTTTTTAAGTGGCAAAACAGAACCCAAATGTCTGATGACTAGAAAAGCCTTGTCTAGACTTCATTATATATGATGAATGTATACCTGAGTACACACACATGCCAGTACACACACCCACACCACACACACACCCACACGCACAGAGAGAGAAAGAGAGAGAGAGAGAGAGAGTCAAAGACTCTTGGAGAATGCCTCACAAAGTGGTGGAAGAAGCAGCAGAAATGAGATTCACTCTGTTTTCAAAGCCAGTACAAAACTTCCACATTATACTCTAAGAATAATAGGATGACATTGAAGGATTTTAAGCAGGGATATAATAGATCATACTTAAGACTTTAATTGTGAACTCGGTCTTTTTGTGCTCCAGAAAGGATTGCACAGAAGGGGCTGGTGACAATGAAGAAAGCAGAGAGATTTACTGAGAACCTAGTGCATTAGCAATTGGGAAAGCACTATCGGCTTAAAGCAATCTTGTATAGTGGTGTAACCACAATGAGACATAAAGCTATTTTCTTTTATATTCGATTTCTTATTTTTATATGCCTCCATTGAACACTTTGGAAGCACCTTCTTCATACAAGTAGTTAAAATACTTTCAAGCAAAATGCTTCATCCTTTGACAATATTTAGTATATTGGCAGTCTTAGAAACTAAAAATGTTGTTATAATCGAACTGCAATTTTTAAGGAGAAAACATGCTTCGTCTCTAGAGCTCCAGATCTAAATAAAAGACTCCAAATTTCCTCAAAAGAGAACAACATTAGCTAACCTTTGATGTTAGCTTAACCTTGCAGCAGTAAAATATTACCTCCATCAGCACACATTACTTGCTCGGAGTAGGGGCAAGGGATACTGAGGAGTGTGGGTTGGAGAGTTAGAGGTGTGGGGGTCATGGGAAGAGTGATGTGAAGGAGTGAATGCCAGAAACTTTCAAATCCACAATAAAAACAGAATCTAATCGTCTTTAGCCATACAAAGTATACAGGGAACTCCCAGGGAGAACTCAGGTGACTACAGAGAATAGTACTATAGTAATGAGAAGAAACAGAAAAGCAAAACTGATATAAATTTTTAAAAATTAGCTTTTACCAGTCAGAGAAACCTAGGATGATCCATGAGATCTTCTGATTGGGGAGCTTTCAGGAGTTAAAATTAGGACTTAAGTTTATCATGTATAGAATAAAAAAAAAAAAAAAAGGATGACTCTTGCTATACTGTTGTGACAACTAAGGAGATTGTTGGGAGCCACTCTGGAAATACACACTCTTAAGTCCTGAGCAAGAGATACTGAACAATTATTGCACCCCACAATAACTTGGACTTTACTTTCACTGGGATAATGAGGCGTGGCTCCAGGATTAGGCGTTATCCAGTGGGATTGAGTTACACTCACCTGTTCTACCCCTTTGCCCTTTTTGGGATAGAATGTTCCATGGATCCTTCCCTTGTGTGTTCCCCATATAAGAATAAAG
This sequence comes from Ictidomys tridecemlineatus, assembly GCF_052094955.1. Taxonomy (NCBI): domain Eukaryota; kingdom Metazoa; phylum Chordata; class Mammalia; order Rodentia; family Sciuridae; genus Ictidomys; species Ictidomys tridecemlineatus. Next base: position 36,708,567 of record NC_135490.1, read on the forward strand.
AATTCCAGTGGCTCTCTCTCTTTCCATGGAGCCCTAAGGCCGGAGAGCTGTCCCGGATTTTAAAAAGGTACTTCTCTGTGTTTGTGTGCTTTCTTCGCTGTTTTCTTAAATTATTGGCATAGATTTGTGAACCCAGCATAGGTCGCCAGGTAGGATAGAGGGCGATATGAGATGCGGCATGCCAAGTGTCCAGTAGTGCACCTAGCACTCGTTTCTCCTCACTGTGATGACAAATGTCAGCACTGTTCCAGGAACTGAGCTTGGAAACTGCTTCAAAAACCCATTGCAGTGCCAGGTGTGGTGGTGCATACCTGTAATCTCAACTGCTCTGGAGGCCAAGGCAGGAGGATCACAGGATCAAGGCTAACCTATGTATTCAGCAACTCAAAACAAAATAAAAATAAATAAATAAAGGGCTGGAGATGTAGCTCAGTACTTGCCTAGTATGTTCAAGGCCTTGTGTTCAATTCCTAGCACTGCTTGGGGGAAGGGGGCGGGGCTTGTCATGAATTTACTTTTTAAATTCTCCCTGTTATTTCTTAACCTCATTCTGAATGAGTGCCTTTGAATATTGTCTATCCAGGGGCATAAAGAAATTCTGTGGTGATGCAGTAAGCTATAAATACCTGAAGAGCCAAGAGAAAGAGAGGGAAACAGAGCTCAGCATGGTGGCGCATGCCTTTTATTCCCAGCAGCTCAGGAGGCTGAGGCAGGAAGATCACCAGTTCAAAACCAGAGTTCAAAGCCAGTCTCAGCAATTTAGTGAGGCCCTAAGCAACTCAGTGACACCCTGTCTCTAAACAAAACAAAACAAAACAAAAGGCTGAGGATGTGGCTAAGAGGCTAAGTGCTCCTGGATTCAGTCCCTGAAATGAGAGAGAGAGAGAGAGAGAGAGAGAGAGAGAGAGAGAGAGAGAGAGAGAGAAGGAAGGAAGGAGAGACAAAAAGAAAAGAAGAACAGAAAGAAGGAAGGAAACAAGAATTAAGAGAAGAATTTCCTTTGAAAAATCCTTTTTACCGCATATTCTAAACTTAATTCCTTCCAGTTTCTTTTCCTTTGGATAAGAATTCATCTCAATGCATATTTCCTCTTTTTTAGATGATGCATATACTTTCTCCAAGATAATGTTTGCTTTGTCTTTTCATGTAATTTGCTCATGGTAAGAAAAATACAAAAATTAGATGAATATTGGCTTATTATATCTGCAAACAAAAAGAAAAACAGCTGTCTCTCAATTACCACAATTATGTCAGGTGGGGCATTTTTTTTTACCAGTGAGGAAATGGAGACTCAGTGCCAACATCCCTGCCTGAATCCTTTCAGAACCAAAGCTTATGCTCATTCCCTTGTTCCACCAGCCACACTCAACTCATTCAGAGTGTCATTCAGGGCATTTGCTTTCCTATGTTTACCTGTCAGCAAATTTATTAACAAAGCAGTGTTAAGAGCTTTGCTTCTGTACAATTGTCCTCTTTCTGCCTCCCAAATCCTTACTTTATATCTTCAAATAATTTTCTTCTCCTCCCTTAAATTTGTGCTAACCTCTCACCACATTTACACAGAGATCCGCTTGCTTGTGTGAATGTCAAGCATGCTATCTATCTCAAGTCCCTGATGCTTTTGAGCCAGGGTTCTTAGGTTCCGCATTAAACTACATTCATACCATGAACGCAGAACTGTCAGGATGCTCTGGTGTGGGGACTGCATGTCAATTAACAAAGACACAAGGTACATTAAAAACCAAGGTTAAATTCTTATTTGCCTCCTAACAGAATCTCCCTTAATCAATGATTAACTTTTGTTTTCTCTGTAGAATATCCCAGTAAAAACAGTATTATTGCTTCAGTAATAATAATGTCAGCGTTAGATCCAGGGAAGAGACCACCCACCAAAATACTGCCACCTAGTATGCCCCTGAGGCATATAAACACTGCTGAGAAAATCAAAGGGTACCCCTACATGTGGGGAGCTTGGAAAGCTATGTGAGAGCAAAGGAGGAACACCTTTCCTGAGCCAAGCTTGGGGCTTCCTTCACCACCTGACCTCCTACTTCCTTTATTTGGGTCACACCTGAGTTTCTGCCTGGCCTTCTAAGAGGACAGGACATGTGCTACTGAGCCAAAAATATCCAGGGTTTTTTTTTTTTTTTCAGATGATGTCACACACAGGAAGTTCAAAAGATAGAAAAGAATAGGAAACACTGAGAGTACTAACTATCCCATATAATTATTCAGGAAGCAGAGAAATCAGTAAGAAATTCTTACAGGAAATGGTGCCAAATCTGCATCTCAAAGAGGTGGTTAGCTCAGGTGAGGAGGCAGTGGAAGGAATTTTTAACACTTGAAAAAAAAATGGAAGAAAATTTGCATTGGGGAAATTTTCCAAAGAGAGTTTATTTTAGTAGGTTTGGATATTTATGAGTTTTTAGAGAGAGAGAGAGAGAGAGAGAGAGAGAGAGAGAGAGAGAGAATAATCAAATAGATTTCCCGAAAATCATACATTGTGTTTATGTTTAGCGAATTATTCAACTTCTGGACTGTTTCACAATATTGTTTAGTTGGACACCAGTGTCTCTAGTGGAGACCTACTAAGCTCTCTCATTCCTCTGATAACTGTACTCCTTTTCCCACATGTTCATCTGGTTCTCACTGGAGCAGCCATGGTTTTCTGTAACCCAGAAACTCAGCTAGAACTGAAAAAATAATAATATGGGCAACTGACTCAAGTTGGGCTGCTCACAAGGAAATTTATCCTAAATCATATCAAGAAAGACCTTTTTCAGAATTTTTAGTTTGGAACCCAAAAATCCAAGCCAATCTCTTTTGCCTGAAGCTCTACTATTTTCTCATGAGTGTAGGAAAAAAAAAAAAAAAAAAAAAAGACCTAATATAGAGAGAAGAATGAAGCTTACACAGAAAGAAACCGAAGCAAGAGTGTTGGAATCAGTCACATCCCACACGTCTGGAAGTCACTCTAGGGAAGAAACACTAGTAGTCTTCCTAGAACAACCACCATCCCATCTTTTTCCATAAAACTGGAGATTGAATCCAGGGATGCTCTACCATTGAGCTACATTCCCAGCCCTTTTTATATATTTACTTTTAATTTCAAGATGGTCTCGCTAAATTGCAGAGGCTAGCCTTGAATTTACAATTCTCCTGCCTCAGGCTAGAGAGTCTCTGGGATTGTAAACGTATGCCACCCCACCAAGCTACTGCCCCCTTTTGGAATTTAGCTAGTTTTAGTTTATTTGACTGGCAAAGAGAAACCTTGGACACTTCGTTTTAGAGGCTCCTGCCAAGCCTTTGCTGTTTGGCTTTCCTGCTCTCCCTTGCTCCTATTGTATCGCTATCACCCTCCAGAGAGAGGAGAAAGGATTGAGATCTCTTAAGTCACATATAAGTAATTTATCACGATGGTAATGATGATATTAATGATGACAGTCATTTCGACTCACATGCTTATCCTCAGGAATAATAATAGTTAAACTGTAAATCAATAATTTAAATAGGTCCAATTTCTCCTCTGTGGAGACTCTCCCTGTTCTTAAAAAATTAGCAGTCACCTAGCATCTCCTTGTTTCACACACCCTCTCATTTGCTCAGAGAACAACACTGTAGTGTGTTACAGGACTCTCCCAGAAGCATTCAAATTCTAACATGTTAAAAATTTTACTTCCCCATTGAGAATGTACCTGCTTCTTTCCTGGTTTTTCAGAGTACTAATTATCTATCTACCTGCTTGGAGCTAGTTACTATCATGTATCACATTTCAATGTACTAAGTCTACTCAATGTGAAGAAAGACAACTAAGGATCTCCAATATCAGGTACAACATTTGGTGAGATATTAGGATATCTGTCAATGCCTATTTTCAAGCAGGCATGGCGGATAACCATCGGATAGAAAATTTGTAAAGGAATGATTCATTTTGGAAGAGAGGCAGTATTAAATAGCCCATAAAATCTTTCTTTTCTAATTTTTGTTAAGGACTCTGTGTGTGTGTGTGTGTGTGTGTGTGTGTGTGTGTGTGTCTTTGTGAGTACACACATGTGGGTACATAATGCTAGTATGCAAAGGAACAATATTTTAGAAAGTTGTCTTGAAATCTACCTTTCAAATAATGCCAGTAGGTTGAATTAACTTGGTCTAACCTTAAGATCAATTAAGCAATGTGTCCCACACTGAATCAGGAATTATTTTTACAAGAACTTCGTTTTGAGCATTTTAACCTTAGTAACAAGATTCAAGTAGTATTTACCCATTATTACGACGTTTGTTTGGGGTGTTTTAATTGAAGGAAAAAGGATTTGTTGAGAATTTTGAACCCATTCTTTGGGACAATAATTATACATATAATATGTATATGTAAATATACATATATATTTCTATATTTCATCTTCTACAATAAATATAATGGATTCAAAATGGCTTAAAATCTCAATTTACAGTTATTTCAGCTTAAGAAGCTGTACTTGATCATTTTGACCAACAAAATGATCTTTGTTCTGGGCAATGCTGTATTCTTCTTCCATCCTTTCTTCATTTTTGTATGTAAGTCATAACCCCTGAGATAGCACAGGAAAGATATATGCCTTAAACTGATTTAAGAAGCAGAAAGGAATTGGTTGGTTAACAGAACTAAAAAAACAAAAAACAAAAAAGGTTGAAGAAGTGCACCAAATGGGAAGAAAAGTAGAGCCCTGGAAGCAACAATTCCATACTAGGAGGAACTTCTCTCTTGTTTATCTATCTCCCATCTCTCTTGACTTTAAACTGTAGATTGACTTTCTCCAATGATAGGAAATGTGGGTATTGGTAACTCATAATTTACACTGGCTCGGTTTAGCAACCCAGTAAAGAGTTTCCTTTTGTCAGCCTCCAGACTTCCAGAAAAGTCCAGATTGGCCCTAGCTAAACCCCACACTCACCCTTTAGGCCAATGACTCAAGTCGGCGATCTGATACAATACAATACCATTTCCAACTAGCCTATTTTGTTATTAAGGGGTAAAATCTTCTGAGAGTAGGACTGAGGAGCAATGCATATTTTGCAAGCAAATTAGGAGTGATACATTAGGGCACTTTAAGAGCTATCATCCTGGCCCCATAGCCCTGCTCAACATGGAATCTTTTTGTGCAGAGGTCTGATCCATCGCTTCTGTGGAAATATTTTCTCCAATATGTTAACACTGTGTCTGCCATTTAGTTTTAGATTGCTGCAATTTTCTGACTTGTCAAAGTTAATGCTGGTTATCTGTATTCTTTCCACAGAAATGAATGTCTTTGGAAATTTGAAAAGGTGCATGAGGGATTTTACAACTCCCTGTCTCTTTCTGCTGTTAATTGGAACTGCAAATGGACCCTTTTTGTGCAACACTGTGGCCCATCATGTATAGCCCTACGATCACTCTTCCAGCAATGGTTACTCCAGACATGAATGCTTAAAATACTTCATGCCTGATGTCTTATGCGTGATACTCACATTTAATGTAAAATCTCTTCTGTGGCTGTCTAATTGCTTGGTATTTTCAATTAATACTATGATACGAAAAGACAATGTTCTTCTTACCTGATAATCGCTTTCTCTAACTTTATGAACAATGTGCTCATCTTTTGTGCTAAGAAAATGCATTTTCCTTACAGCTATAACATTCTGCATTGTTTTATTCTATTTCAGAATGCCTGAGATGTCCACTTTCAGTGTAGCTCTCAATTCTTCCTTGCTCTTTGGACCTGCCAATCCTCCACTGCCTTATAAGAGATGTGACCTGCAATTCCTGATTAGCATTATGGATTGCTAGTCCATTGCCAGCATTCCTCCCCAGTGTTTTATCTTTGCCTTTCGATGACCTGGTAGCTGCACTTTCCCACAGTAACTTCTCTCAACAGAGCTAAATTCTTGACAAGCCCATAAAGAATTGATTCTGTTTATTTTGTAGTGGTTTTCTGCTTGAAATAAAGAAATCAAATATATGCATCTTGCACTTTCTGAAAGCCTGGCCACTTCAAGAATCTCATCTTGAATACTCTTGTTATAGCATACTTTTTCATTTCATGGTTTTTTAACTTCCTTGGGTTGCCTCATATTAATAGACTTAAAAAAAAATCCAAATACTGTGATCACAATTCCTTAGAGAAGAAGAAATAAATCAACAGCTGTTTAAATTTACCAAGTGGAGAATGATAGTAAACTCTTTGAGGACTTGGAAGAAAAAAAAGCAATAATCATATTTGTTTTATTTTGACAAGTAAAACAATGTGACTTTCATAAGGAATGAAAGCAACAATGTTTTAATTAACCAGGGGATACCAATTATTCTAAAAATAAAACATTTCCTCCATAATTAGCATTAATTGTGCTTTTCTTTAATAATTTTCTCAGCATATAAAGGAAGTAAAGGACATTCTGGTGCTCTATGGATACAGCTTTATAATTGTTTGCAGCACCATTAAACCCTCAGGGGAAAAAACAAACAAATTGTATTAATGTGGAGTCATGCTTTGGATATGAAGTGTCCCCCAAAGACTCATGCACTGAAAACTTGGTCCCCACTGCAGCAATGTTCAGAGATGAAACTTTGGGAAGTGGATGGATCATGAAGACTCTGAGACCCTCATCAATGGATAAAACCACTGACAGCTGGATGGACTATGGGCAGATGGAGGGGATGTAGACAGGTGGGGCATGTTTGAAGGAAGTAGGTCACTGGGGATGTACCTTGAGAACTATGTCTTATCCCTGTCCCCTTCCTCTTGTGCGCTCTCCTGCTCGCTCTCTCTCTCTCTCTCTCTCTCTCTCTCTCTCTCTCTCTCTCTCTCTCTCTCTCTGCTTCCCTCACCTGAGCAGCTTTCTTCCTCCAAGTCCTCCTGTGACTTCATGCCCCGAGAAATGGAGCCAGCTGACATGAACTGAAACCTTTGAAACTGAGCTAAAATAAGCCTTTCCTCCACCTCCTCTCCCTCCACCTCCTCTCTCTCCTCCTCCTCTTCCCCCTCCTTCTCCCCCTCCTCCCTCTCCTCCCTCTTCTCCTCCCCTTCCTCCCCCTTCTTTTCCTTTCTTTCTGTACCAGGGATTGAACCCAGGGGCACTTAACTACTAAGTCACATCCTCAGCCCTTTTTTTCTGTATTTTATTTAGAGACAGGGTCTTGCTGAGTTGCTTAGGAACTTGCCAAATTGCTGAGGCTGACTTTGAACTTGCAATCCTCCTGCCTCAGTCTACCGAGCAGCTGGCATTACAGACATGTTCCACAGCACCTGGCTAAGCTTTCCTCCTTTAAGTTCTATGGTCAAGTATTTTGGTCACAGTGACAAAAAGGTGACAAACACATGTGGTTTTCATGTTTAAGCCTACATTTTGTTGTCTCAGTATCCCTGAACAAATTGAGGCACGATGTTTCATTAGGCTAGACAGAGATATTACTGAACATATAAAATATCAAAGATCAATCTATAGTTTTAGAAAAGAAGATGGATATTAGGTTTTGTAAATTTGTGTAAAAATGCTTTTTTTACATCATGGCTATGTTTTTTGAAATAAGACTCATTCTAAATTACTTAAAATGAATGTATTATTTATTTTAAAGAGGTGCATTTTAAAGTATTGTTTTTCATAACAGCTTTAATATTTATAGTCATTAGATTTACAAAAAAGAAGATTCACTCTGTGGCTGATAAAATACATGACAGAGATGGGTTCTGAATAGTTCTAACAACAGTTAAGTCATCAATTACTTATTAAGTGGCATGCAATTGAGTACTCTTCATTATCTACCATTACAGAAGTTCATTCACCACAGAGAATGTAAAGGTTTATGTGGCTCTTCCAGGAAGGAAACCTAGATATTCCATGTAAACATTAATCATAACAAACTGAGGTAGCTGTGTTAATATCAGATAAAGTAGGCTTCAGAACAAGCGATATTACCAGGGACAAAAATAAACATTATGTAATGATAAAAGGTTCAGTTCATCAAGAAAAAGTAGCAACCCTAAATCTATATGAAACAAAA